>NC_141544.1:73700274-74372774 GCF_021556685.1 Rattus norvegicus
AAGAAAAGGCTTCTGAAGGGCTTAAATAGCATGTAGCATACAGTGAGCATTCGGTGGGTGTGTGCTATTACTGTAGGCCGATACTTCATCCTCTCCAATAGTAGTAATTTCCTGTGTGCCTGGTGGGTGTCTTTGGACCACCGCTTTGGTAACAGACTGATCGGGTAAGTAATGATTTGGAACAATCAGTACTGGAGCCAGCTCTCAGAAGGAGAGGCTGACTGATTGCTGTTGTGTTATTTTTCTTTCTTTCTTTTATGACCCATAACCAACACTTACTGGAGCAATATGTATTCACAAATTGCAGGCCTAGGGTCTTGGTAGCAAGGCTGCTATTTAAAGGCTTCTCACAGTGTCTAGATTGGCATTTCATGGTTGCTACATAGCAATAAGTATTGGATAAGGGTCCAGGCAATTAGTGAGGTTCGTCTTGCTACCACAGACCCAGACCGGGCACTGATGGTAGGCATTGCCAATTAGAAAATTCTATAGCCATGCATTTTTTTTTGTTCTTTTTTTCGGAGCTGGGGACCGAACCCAGGGCCTTGCGCTTCCTAGGTAAGCGCTCTACCACTGAGCTAAATCCCCAGCCCACCACTGAGCTAAATCCCCAGCCCTGGCATTGCCAATTAAAAGAATGAAAAGATATTTTTATCTTGGACTTACTTCAGGGTCAGTGAGGTTTACCAAAGGCACCTCTAAGGGCAGTAGTGATATTTGTAAAGTTAGAGTGTATCTATATCTGTGATAAATTCCAATCAATGATATTCTGAAAATACTAGCTTAAATATGAGCAATGAAATATAGCATTATGAGTCACTCATTCATTAGGGAATTTCTGGGAAGAAATGGTTCAAGGAAGTGTGTTTTACCAAGAATTTTCTTGCTTAGTAAATGTTGTCAAAAGATACATGAAGGAAGCTGGGAAAGTATAGGGTATGTTGAAAGGATAGATAATTCTGAGAGAAATAGTAAGGGATAATGAAATCATGGCAATGGCAGACTCTGTAGCATTAGTAAGGTTTCTGTGTTGGAAAATTTCCTGGGTAAAACGCAGGGAGGTATAGCATCTGTAAAGGAGCGACTTGTCGCCTGTACTTTTCACGGTATCTATTTTCACTTATAAGGTATTTGTAAGGTGTGAAATTTTGATGCAAAAAAAAAGAGTATCAAGTTGAAACATGAAGTTCCAAACATCTGACCTCATTATACCTTAAGGAATGGCAATGTCACATAATTGCTCTAATATCTTAATCCTTTCTCTCACATAGGAAACAGGAAGAACAGGTTAGAAACTAATGTTTTCGCAAAGATGACACCCTGTGGCAGTGATACAGGGGACATTTGGAAAAGGTGAGTTTTGGGGTTGGGGATTTAGCTCAGTGGTAGAGCGCTTGCCTAACAAGCACAAGGCCCTGGGTTCGGTCCCCAGCTCTGAAAAAAAAGAAAAAGAAAAAGGAAAAGGTGAGTTTTAGTTGCTCTCCTCTCTCTCTCTCTCTCTCTCTCTCTCTCTCTCTCTCTCTCTCTCTCACACACACACACACACACACATGCATACACACATGCACACATGCACACACATGCACACACACACCCAGACACATACACACACATTCTTTATTATATCTACACAAAAATCCAGTGATATTTTTGCATTGTGCTCTGGGTTTCAAATATGAAGATTTTGATAACAATTTTCTGACACAAAGACCCCACCCCCACCCCAGAATCTCCAGAGGACCATTTTCATAGGGTAGCAGATACTAGCTTGGTTTCTTAGCTACGACTGGTACCCTGTATTTGATAGGTGAATGTCAACGTATGTGGAGAAGCACAATCACTGAGAAAAAGATTCATTTCTTTATCAAAGCTCCTCCTTAGACTGAAAAAAATGTTATATTCCTAAAGAGCCAAACAATGAAAAAGCACTTCTACTGTTGAATATACTAGAGAAAGCAAATGCTTGCTTTCATGTGAAAGGGTTTTAAAGGCCTCACACTCAGAATACCCTACTCATTATTTAAGAATGAACACATAATTAATAAAAGGGGAATACATATCTCGAAAACATACAGCCACCCACCTGCTTTCTACTTCAAAAATGCTCTGAGGTTTCTGCTTTGTAACTATGTGAGCTTGGGTTTATCAAATCTTTAACACATTCACTTCAGTGGCATTGTTTGACTTTGCAGAAGAAAGAAGAGTCATGAGCAGATATACATTCACTAAAAACGGTTCTAAGGCTACACCAGGGAATGAGAACACCCGTGCTTGCACAGTTGAGAGGCTGGTACACCTAGCCTGGGAGGATCACACTATGTAATTGATACCATTTTCATGCTAAACATTTGGGTTTGTTTATAATTACAAGACCTATGTATATTCCAGCTAGAACAGTAGTAAGAGTGAAGCCAGAGAAAATACCCTTCCCTGTTCTTCCTTTTGAAATCTTTTCAACATGATGGGAAAAAAGGTGGAGTTGGATGGGACACAGAGTACATTGTACAATGTACAGTTATGTACATTGGCTTTCCTCTTGTACCCTTTAAAGTTAAAAGCAGAGAGGAAGGGAAAAGTCCACTGGATGACCTATAAGCTTGTATTAGTTAGAGTGTTACATTCGTCCTAACCAGCGATTGTTAAGGGAATGCAGCATTGAGTTTGAGTGGCACACCAGATAGTGTTGGTAATCTCAGGGTCAAAAAGATGGTACAGACATTAACAGTGTTTGATGTTCCTGCAAAGGACCCAAGATCAGTTCCTAGCACTCACAAAACGGAAGCTCAGAACTCTATGTAGTTCCAGATACAGGGGCTCTAACGTGCTCTGGTGGCTTTTGCCAGCACATGTGTACATGTTTTTGCACATGCCCATGGTGAACACAAACACACACAGGAACAACAAAAACATAAATAATAACCAAACAAGCAAATAAATAAATCATTAAAATTCACTAAAAAAGAAAAAACCCTTGGTACTCTATGTTCAAAACAAGTAAGCCAAAAACAACATATTTGTGCACACGTGACTATGTATACACATCCACATGCATCCAGTGATGATACTTTTTTTTTTTGCCTGATCCTTGTACAGATGAGTAGGAAACAGAAAGGCATCCCGTTGTAATGACATAGGTAAGCTTCAGTCAGAGCTCTGGGCTACCCGGACCCAAATGAGTTCCAATCCTTGTCCACCTCCTGATATTTCTAGGGAAGATACATGCCATGTGCTTTCCTCTGTGAGGACACAAAAGTTGAATGGTCCTTCTTAGCTTGGGTAAAATAGAATTGAAAAATGACCGATACTGGTTTAGAAGTTTAGGAATGCCCATTTGGCTTCATTTTTGATTCACTCATAGCAGCAGCGGGATACCATTTGCTTCATGGCTTATGTTTCTCTGTTTTGTTTCACGAGCAGGATTCTATGCTTCTGGATGTTAGACCCTTGCCAGACATTCTGTTGAGTCCTTCGTGGTGTGTAGCTTTGAGATTAAATCAATCCAGATATGGAATGATGGGGATAAAAGGTGAAAATAATTAAGAACTTAGAAACAGAGAATAGTGTGCAGTGTAAGAGAGAAAAGCAGCCATTGGGGATGTTCTAAAACAAGACTGGATCCTAGTCTCGGGAATAGTACAGAACACTACTTTTAATGAGCTCTCCACCCCCAGTTTTTAGGTCTTCTGACTGTCTTAGGTTTTATTTTTTTTTTCCTTGTCCACTTGCTACCCTCCTCTTTTCTCTCATTCTCTGTGAACAGTCCATAGGAGTATGGAGCAGATAATATCTCAAAAGGACATCCTGACAGGACGTGATATAGAAAAGCCATCCATCATTCGACTCCTCATTCAATTAACAACACAATGACTGGAGGGCACTGTTGTAGAACATACAATGGAGCATTAGTCTTGTAAAGCCAAGCTGGTGTGAAACATCCTTCTGTCTCCAGAAAGGTGAGAGCAGTTTGGAATTCCAGAGGCACAGTAAAGGGTTGTAAGTATTAAAGAAGCAATGAAGAGAGATGAGGTAGGAGAGACATTACTGAATTAAACGATTCTCTAGAAAACACCAAGAAGAGAGGAAGAGAGGAAGAGTGGAGCGCTGATTCTAAATGAGGCATCCTTCCAGTTATCTCCAGCGACTTTTTGATTTGACCATGTCTTCCTTCTCATATGTTATCCTAGGCTTCTGTAGCTGTCCAGGCTAGCTACCCATTCACCCCACAAAACTTCATATAAACAAGTCTCTATTGTCCGAGAGATGCCGCCATTTCATTTGGTTGCTGTCTAAACTTAGAGTGATCTGTGCTTATCAGACAATATGTGCCCCTTCTACACTCTTATTAGCAAGTCACTAGATTCAAGACACTCAAGCTTTATTTAGATACTAAGTATTAATGTTAAAGTTATTTTTAACAAGAGCTTCCCGTATTGAGGACACATTAGGTATCCCTCAGAGAGTATAGAGAAAGTGGCTGAAACATACAATAGAAATGAAGGTTCACCACAGATCCAGACACTCTAGGCCTTTGCCACCTGACCAAACTTAATGTTCTCTGTGTTTCCCTTAACTCTCTCTGTCTCTCTCTCTCTCTCTTTTACAGCACAGGTTTCTCCATGAGTGATTTTCTCTCAAATCCTTAATTAGCTCCTATCATTACTTCCTTTCTCAGGCTCAATGTCTCCCCAGACTTCAATGCATGACCAGGAGCAAAGGCAGAATGGGAACTAACTTCAGGCTCCTGGAGGGCAGAGAGTAAGGCCACTCAGGAGCAAGGCCTCACTGAGCTAATAGGGATTCGCATTCACACAGTGAGCAAAGATGTTCGTTCCAGGCCTGTGGCTTTCTCCATTACAAACAGGGGCAGAGAACACACAGAGAGAATGAAGCAGAGAGAAATTGTCCTTGTGTGAATCTTTCTTCCTTTCTTTCCTTCTTTCTCTCTTTCTTTCCTTCTTTCTTTCTTTCTTTCTTTCTTTCTTTCTTTCTTTCTTCCTTCCTTCCTTCCTTCCTTCCTTTCTTTCTTCCTTTCTTTCTTTCCTTATTGGATACTTTTAATTTACATTTCAAATGTTATTCCCTTTCCCCGCTTCCCAGGACATAAGCCCCCCATGGCATCCTCCTCTCCTTCCTCTAAAAGCGTGTCCCCTCCAGCACAATAGTCTTTCTTTACACATTTTCCCTGCATTTAGAATCTGCCTTTTTTTCCTGGTAATATTTTATTAAGGAGAAGATTTTTATCTGAGGCGAAAAGCTAAGAATAAAAACAAAAGACAAAGAGGGCATTTTACTTATCATGGTATTCTCTCTCTGAAATACATGGTAGGACATAATTGACTTCTAAATAAACAAATGAAAAAACAGAAATTAATTTTGTATTTGGAGGTAGAACCAAAGTGTCCTCTCTCTCTCTCTCTCTCTCTCTCTCTCTCTCTCTCTCTCTCTCTGTCTCTGTCTCTGTCTCTCTCTCTCTCTCTCTCTCTCTCTCTCTCTCTGTCATTTTCAATTCTCCTTTGTTAGATCCTTGACCACTTTATCAACTCACTATGATTTTGAGAAAAGCACCAAGGAGGTCATCAGATTTTATGTAAAAATTCTGATCTTGTCACTTAGTCGGTAGGTCATTTTAATAAATAAATAAATAAATATATCAAACCTTAAGATTTATAGTCTTATTTGTAAAATGAAGATAGTCACAGTATCTTTAGATTGATAGCATTCTAGTGACTGTTAATTTGACTTCTATTATATGCTGAGATGCCTTCAATTCCGTATCTGCTTCCGGAGATGATATGTAAATTTGAACAGTGATCATTGCTTTCCTCATAGGCTTTCCTTTCCTCACACAGGCTTGAGTTGTAAAGTAAGGCAAAGAACTGCCCTTTAAAAACTCATGAAAACTTAACATTTCATAATGTGCACCATAGCTCCCAAATTACAATGTTGATATAATCAAAACCAGAATGGTATCTGCCTTATAAGACAGAGACATTAATATGTTCAGATAAATATGCGTTATGATTTCATCTGCTTATAAATTGAATCTTAGATATAAACTACAGCCAAAGTACTTTATGCGTTTCAAGTAGCATCATCTTCTATAGCCAAAAAGATTGTTTCAAATACAGTCATAATACACAACTCTTAATTTGTTTCTTTTCTCTGGATAAAGATCCTACACGTCTGTTAATTTGCTGACCTTGGTCCTTCCTTGGAGTCCATAGGAGTACCTGAGCATTGAGTAGACAGCCTTTAGAGAGTGATGCCCTGTTGATCAACTCCTGTACTTAAAATATGTAGGATCCACGGGTATATATACTACCACATATGAAATCATTAACACCTTTTTATATATTCTTTCTAATTACTTAGGTATATTACAGAATTCCCAACACACACACACACACACACACACACACACACACACACACACACACACACACAAAACCAGTTCTCTTTCAAAGCAATCTTAGTGAAGAAAAAGATTGTTTATTTGCAAAAGGTGTTTGACTTTCTCTCAGGCTTCTTTTTATTCTTAAAGACCGAGGAACAGCCAATCACTTACATTTCTCTGAATTTTCTTTCATAATTGAAGTCTTGAGGTAGTTAAAAGTTTCTTTACTTTGAACTTCCCACGCTGCCTGCTGGATTTGCAGAGAAACAGGATCATCGTTACAGAGGATGAGTAAGAAAAATCTCTAATTAAAGCCGGTTCTCCTGAGCAAGGAAGTGACTATGTGTCATGTAAAAATAAAACTCTTTCCTGCTCTTCCCTGTCTTCTGTCTTCTGTGCAGTAGTTAAGGTGGACAGAAGACAGACGGGCAACTTATTACAGAACAGTTGTATGTTCCACAAGGAAAAGAAACTAAAACATGTGGATACTGTATTATTTCTTTTGCTACAGTTTTTCTTGTACATATAATCACATAAATATCCATCTAGCTTTGGACTCAATGCCATCTTTGGTCACAAATTTACCATAAGTAAGCAACAGTCTACTTATAGGAGTTCACTCATCCAATCACTGCTTCCATAGCTGTGGCTTCTGCATGGCTTTTAAATAATAGTTTTTACTTAATATTTCATATAACTTAAATGGTTATTTTCTAAAAGATTAATTTGTTAAATCTAGGCAATATCTGAACAATATACTCACACATGAGTGTTTTGATATCTACCACTGAGTTTCTAAAATATATACCTTAGATATATCTTAACAACAATCAATCAAGTGCTTCAACACTGCACAGAGAAAATAAATGTCTACTTAAGTGCACTTACAGTATAAAGAGCCTTGGATGCAGTTGCCAACAAAGAAGGAAATAATATATTAAAATTTTGAAAATTGCATTACAAAAATATAATCCCTGCATTTAGATAAAAAGTATGTTGATACTTATTCACTATACTTTCAAACGCTACATACACACACACACACACACACACACACACACACACACACACACACACAAACACACAGCATTGTCCATCTAAAAAAAGTCACATCCCAAGGAAAGTACCACAAATGAGATTGTTTGGGACGTAAGACAAGTGCACACTCTTTTGCTGTGAAAGAAAGAACTAACTTACAGACTTGGAAAAATATCATGGGTAGAACAAGTAAAAAGGCCACTTGGAGTCACTGAGCTCCTGTTAGTGCTTTTTGGAGCTCATAAACCAGTGGATTCCTGTCAATGACCGAAGGAGTCTCGGCAGGGGCATAGGTAAAATGGCAACATCTTCATGAATGAAGTTAGTAACCTGTGACACATAATCTTGCTTTAAAGCCACACTTAGAGAACATGAGAACATCATGGCCTCCTAAGAATGGTTCTATAGTGACACTTTAAAAAAAAAGAATAAATGTCAGCCCTAGTGGTAGTTCAACCAAATCCTTACAGGTTAAAGAGAAGCTATGAAACTAATGACTAATAATGGGACTAATGGTCCCATAACAAGGAACAGAATTCCATTGCTTATAAACTCTGTCTTATTCTAACCAGAGTTAATGACAGTGCAAAGCTGTTTGTGTCTCTCAGTGTCTTTTACCTATGCTGTCTGCTCTAAGAATAAGAATCTTTTATTAGGGCTTTATCTCCTTGCGTCGACGGCAAACCCAGACATGATCCTCTAATTCTGCTTTTCATATTTTGAACTTCCCAAATACCCTCCCAACAAAGGAACATCAGGGAAAGAAAGTATCCCATGTCCATGTCCAGGACCAATTAGGGAGCTGAGAAGCAACTTTGCAACTTCTCTTTTCCCAGCTCATCGGTTGCAATCGGGTCATAATAATATCTGGCCAGTTTTACTTCTAATTCAGCTCCTCAAACCCATGGATAAGTCTCTGCTTACCACTAATTCAAGTTTCTGAAACTCCTGATTATCCCTATGGTCATGCAATAACTGTTCACTTCTGCCATCTTTAGTCTGGGTTCCAACTGCAGCCTGAGACATCTCTTAATGCCCAACATAAAGCATGTCATTGCTGAGGGGTATAAGTTAATTTTCTCAGCAGAGATCCTAGGGCCTTTTGCAAAACTCCGTGGAAATTGACTATGAGTTTGAGTTTAAAGCCCTGGGCTTAATGCGATCAATCTTGACCAATCATAAGACTGTAGCCCTAGGCCCTTTACATGTCAATGAAGCAGTTATGGCTTTCCAAAGCAGGAATATGATGAGAGGACTTCTATGATTTACTTACTATATATATGCTTGTGAATCCATATATCCAGCTGCTAATAGCAACCAACACTGTGGAGGGCTTGACCCAAGGATCTTTTCCCTTAAAATACTGCTGTTATTTTTGCAGCATTGCCGTTATCCCATTTTTGTAGCAATCCAACTCATCAAGTGCTCAAAGAACCACAATCAAGAACACAGGTTCCTCCTCCAGTCTGGTAGCTTGCTACCTCTGTGGACTATTAAAAAAATGCAAGACTTGTGTTACTAACTTTGTCTTTCATCACTAAAATTGTGGACAACGCCAAAATGGTCTCATGGCAAGTTAGGTATCCTGATTCGTATGGCAACAGCTGAGTTGGTTTTTTGTTGTTTGTTTGTTTGTTTGTTCATTTGCTTGTCTAAGTCACAAATAGTGCTTCCACTCAGAAGGTGAGTGCCATGGAGTCTAGTCATATTGTTCTTTGGCTAAAGATATTTGCAAAACAAGTTTGATAACCTCAGTGTTTACTCTCTGGAACTGAATTAAATATGGAAGGATGGAACTAATTCCACTAAGTACAGTTTCCCAGGGATCTCCATCCTTGTGCACATGAAACGTGCTCACCTACATGCACAAGAATAATAACATAACACTTTTTTCTTAAACTAAAACTTCCAAAATCAGAATAATAATCTATGAGATAAGGTGTGTCTATCTGTGAAACAAAAGGGAGAGTATATATGTAGATAATCTACTCCCCTCTTTTGTATTTCAGGTCTGCTGCACAGGATAGAAGTCATGCATAATACTATAGGCGTAATACTACAGGCATAATACTATAGGCATGGTCAAAGTCTATGGCTAGGGAAGCTACATGTCCTAGGAGAGAACCCACTGATAACTTTTTGCTGGATAAGCATGTTGTCAAACTCCCTTCTAAGTCTTTATGCAGTGGGCAGTGATTAATACAGAGACTCAGAACTATTCAAAGAACTGAGAACAAGAAAAATGAGCGTGCAGGTGTAGACAGACCATCTGTAACAATGCTCTACTCCTCAAGGTTCAGGAAACACTTGGGAAGAAGGAGCAGAACGAGCCTACGAGCCAGAGATTTGCGAGGAGTGGTGTGAAGGTTGGCACATGGGATGTAGCATGGGGCTGCAAGCAACAAGCAGATGATGGACATGACCTAGACGCATTATATACAGGCATAAAACCTGTAATATATGGCAATTAATGAATTAGTAACTAGAAATATGAACAACGAAGTGTTCACCTTTACCTGCAAAGCTCACGTAGGCAGCTCCTGCCTCCAGTCACTGGGTCCCTTAGCTTTATTTATTTACTCGCTTCCACCAAACGTGCATCTTTTTATATTTTCAGAATGCAACAAAACTTCTACTATGGAGATTTTTAAATTCTAGGCCCTTGTAATGGGATATTCTGTCTTGTTTACTTTCCAAATATCTGTATCCCACTTCCGAAGGAGAACCCCCTGGAACTTTCATTAGATGAGTGAAGTTCGCAGACAAACACGAAGTTGGGGGATTTTTAGTTTTCTGCATTTCAGCTTTTATTCTTGATTAGAGTCTAAACGGTAAGAGGAAAATGAATCTCATGATTCTCACACTAAGGGATGAAGAAAAATTTGTTCATAAGAGTATTACAGTTTTCAAAATAAGTCTCCTTTCCCGAGGAGGAAAATTATTTTTTTAGGTTAGTTCTTGTTCCTCTCTTCAGAACGTTATGTTCTTTTCCCACACTGATAATTACCCTTCCTAACGCTTAACATGGGTACAAGAATGACGTGTGATAATTTTAGAAAATTAGAAAAATCAATAAAAATATTATTGCCAATTCCACCATGTATTCATCTGTATAGCTTTTTGGTGTACATTTAATAAAATACAATTGCTCCATCACAAAAATATGTTAGCTCATCCCTGGCAACAGGAAGCAAGACAAAGGCAGACGAACAGGAGAGCCGTACTGTGTGTCCAGCCTACAGGCAAAAGGCAGGAGGTGTACTAGAGTAACAAAGTGGGGATGAGAGATAAATTCCTTGGCTGGTCTTTATGAAGGACAAGATCTGCTGAGACACCAAACAGATTTTGTTTTTCCATTTTTAAAGAAGACATCAGGGAGCTCCTCATTTGCTAAATGTCTCCGGAAACAGGCAAGACAAACACATGAGAATTATTACATCGAGCGGTAGTTAATGTGCAAGATGTTCGACACCTAATAGATAAACGAGACGTGGAAAAATCTCCAGGACCAGATGGTTATTCTTATGTCCTTTCAAATGTAATATTTTCCTCCCTGAAACAGAAATGAAGCAGAAAATGGGTGGGGGTTTAGTCTAACTGCAAGTAGACAAGGAGAGAAGAAAACACATTTCTAAAGCTGCCATCTTTCACGAATATCGCATTAAAAAACAAAGACCCAATAGAAGTGTCAACTCCTATCAAAATCTTCTGTGACTTTCATAACCATAAAATTCATCCTGAAAATAAACTAAAATATAGAGTATTTCTCCACACAGTGGATGCCTAACCACGTGAAGATGTCAGTCCATTGGAAACCCCTACAAATATATGCAATTAGGCTCAAGGGCACTTTAGAACATGCACCCATGACATAATTTTGTATTTTTCTTCATCTTTTAATATGAGATTATTCAATTATAATTCTCATATTTCCAGCCAGTAGAGCTCTAGACAGTTAGCTGAGTGACGCATCCTGTGTGTTCTGGGAGACAAGCCCGAGATTCATTTGTTCTTTGCTTATGGGGATCTATTAATGAATCTTCCATCTTGCTCTCACTATCCCCGCCAGCCATGATACATTTGTAGAAAACACAGATTTACATAGCGCAAAGGCTTCTGTCAATAGCGTTAAAGCTGTGGTTATTTATCTTCTTGGTCTTGGAGTAGGAAAAGGGAGATCAGAAGGAGAAAAATACATAAAATCATTCTACTGGTTTACCAGAAAATGAAGTATCGCATTTTTCATCGTGTCTCATCTTTCTCTGGGGTCACTATTCATAATTGTGATGTAAATCGTAGAGGGCCGGCTGAGAGTGTTAGCCAACGGTTCTGGAAAGATATGCTTATTTGAATTTGTGTCTTTTGAGCATACATATTCTGAAAAAAAAATAGTCATTCTTTGTTTTCTTTAACTCCTCCATTCAAATAGTGTATGCTACCTTTGTCTTCGATAAAACTAGCTATTCTGAATCTGTTCTGTTCATCGAGCTCATTGTTTGAAATCGCCTTAGACAAGGCATTTTGATGGCATCAAATGCATTTCTAAGGCAGATCACATTAGGCCTAATGCTTAATCGAGAATAGGTGATGTTCTTATTTGCAAGGTGAATTATTTCATGTCTTAGTAGGGTGCGTAGTATAGACAGAATAAAACACACCAATGAAAACTTTGGCAAGAAAAGCAGGGGCAGTGGGTTGAGCCTAAGAGTGAGTGTTTTTCTAAGGTTTATCACATAGACGCCCGTGAATGGCGCCCTCTGCTGGCCTGTGATGTAATAACCGTTCATAAGTGGCACTTCCCTCAGTCTGGCCTTAAGCCTTTTTAACAAAGAGATACAAACCCCTGTGTTCCCAAATCAACGGACTTTTGCCTCCTCGACGACACTCTGAATCAGATGTAAACTTGAGACTTGACGATAGAAACAGTGAAGATATTCTAACCTCAATAAGAAAACCCCATTCCATCCAGAATTCTTTACTATCACTTCTCCTGTACAAACTCTTTCTTTGAGGGACACATTCATCCTCTAGTATTATACCAGCTAATTTATGAAGCTAGGCCACCTTCCTTTTCATCATTTATACGCCAGCTGCCGAGTGTCTGCTGTTGGTGAAGGGGCTGAAAGGTTTAGTGCGAATGAGTGATCCATGGAAGACAAACACAGAAACCTTAGCATTCTCACTTTACATTGTGTCTAGGACCAGTCCTCTATGGCTCTAGGATTAGACCATATTCGCAGTTTATTTCTACCAGTTTCCGTTTGCCCTTATATTTCACAATCTCCGGCACTGCTGGATCTTTGGTGTATTCTTTAATTATTTTGTTTGAGACAGGATATTTCCATGTTGCACCCCTGGATGTCCTAGAGTTTGCCTGGTAGACCAGATGCCATTGAGTATACAGGCATACTCCCGACTTTCCACTGTGAGTTAAAGGCACCATGCTAACCCACTCACATTAGCTTCTGACTTTTGCAGTTGTCGTTTCCCCCTAAGATTTATGCTAGAGGTTTACATCTGCAGCAAAGTTATTAATGCCTATGCTCTCTTCATAAAACCTATTTACACACTGGTGAGATAAACTCCATGCCTCATTGTCTTCTGGTTTGCCTCCCTCAGCCACTCTTCCATGGACAACTTTCTCCAGACAACTGAGTCTCTTGCTGCCTAAAATATGTGCTATTCCAACCGACACCATGGTGATGCCAACCTTTCATTTTGGAGTTCCCTTCTCCTCCTATCAAAGAGCCCATGAATCTCTGTGTCCTCTTTCCTCTCTGAAACCATGATTGACAGATGTCATACAATGCTCAGTACATCCTACTTTGCTCGACATCACAGGAAGTGGCAGAATGCAATATTTCACTCTTTACTATTAATTATCATCGGTTACAATCTCACTCTACACGGCACTATTGCAAATTCATTGGAGTAAGGATCTTATCTTGGTCTTTGCAATGTATTGACAATGTTTCTCATCTAATGTCATTGACCAGTAGTTAAACAGTCAGCTGATTAATTAACAAAATTAGCTTTATGCAAAAGTTCATTATACGAAGATTAAATTTGGTAAGACAGAAAGATAAGAGAGCATGGAAGTATGATTACTTGCAACGTGGGATAATTTACATGTAGTAAGAGGCAAAGAATGGAAGGCAAGCCATTGTCTTGTCAAGGTGAACATTCAGGCTTTTGCTAAGGATGAAGAGAATATTCGGGCCATGAGACTCTACTCCAGAGTTTGTCAGGCTATATTACAGGAGGAGCATCCTGAGTAAGGCAGCACAATACATGGTTAACTTGAATTTGGATTCTCACCATAGTTTAAATATTGGACAATTATCATTATAGCTTTGTGAACTCCTAGAAGTGGTACAACTTCTCTAAGGTATGATATTAATGATACTTATCTCAGAAATTTATAATATAATATAACATAATAAAGTATGATATAATATAATATAAATATAAAGTAGTTTGCACAGGACCAGACTTAGAATAATAACTGCCATTTATTGGATAATGAACATTTTTCTTTAGAATAATATTTCTAATCTAAATAAACCACAAAGGCACTCAAATCTCAAAATAAACCTTCATTTTAAAAGTATAATGACTTGAAACATAGGATTTTAGTTTATCCGTGGTTAATGTGAACTAAACATTTTTAACACTCATCAATTGCACATGCCAAGCTAGAGTAGAAATCCTAGGACATAAGAAACAATAGATTTACGTCTGAAGAGCCTAGAGACAGAAGGGAAATAAGTGGAAAATACAACTGTTAAAAATCACAGATATAAAGAAAAACTTCAGGAAAAATCGTCTGGTTGGCCAGTCATGGCAGGGAATAAAACAGAGTCAGGCTGACTAGGTGGTCAGTGTTCTCAGTTCCCTTCACCTCTGGTTCATCTTCTTCATGGGTTCCGTGCGGGGTACTATTGCTGTGTTCAGGACAGGAGCACAAATAAATAAGGAAGGCATTCTCCCGCCTGAGTCTCATAGTCTGCTGGAAAAATGTTATCAAATAAGAAAACACATTCCTTTATAATAAATTTTATCTTGATTCTCATGATACTAAACAGAGAATTTATTTTCTACGTATATAACACAAAGCCTTGCTGGTAAATTCATTTCATAGTTTTTGATGAAGAGAGAATTTAGTGATCCAATTTAGAAACTTATGACTTTAGTGACTTAGGCTTGAACATTATGAACCCTTTAGAAATATTGTCCCATTCGATTTTCAATGGTGCTTAGTAACTTACTCATTTACATAATTTTTAGATTTAAAATTAATAAAATCATGACCTCTCTGTAATGCAGGCATTGGGATCTCTACACTAAGGATGGGCAGGCTGCTACTTAAGAGTTCAGGCTCTAGAATCATCTAACAAATCAGCTATGTGGCAACTAGTTGTGCGCAGAAGTCAGGAATAAAAAAGTTAGCTGGTGCCCATGAGAAAAATGTCAGATCTGAGCATTCTTTTTCAGACATATTTTGCCAGGTGTTACGTCTTAATATTCCATTTCTAGTGATCAAACAGCCCTGTGGTACAGAGGTCTTAAAGCCACTGAGGGGCTTAGGATAGGGCCTGGGGCAATGCTTCTTTTGATACTAGTTCATCCTCAAATTGTATGCAAATGTGAAAGAATTTAGAGGTTCTGCTCAAATGTACAGATGCTTATTCTGTTAAAAGCAATAAATACATAAAGTGAAAGCATCTTTAAAATGATTCAAAATTAAAGAAAGTTTTGCCTAGAATAGGCAGGGTTAATAGCTAGTGTCTTATATATATCACAAATATTTCATAAAATAAAGAGTTTCTCATTAACGGCCAGTTTCATGTGTCTTAAACCTATTTTATGGAGAATGCCTTTTAGCACATGGCTATTCTTTGTCAGAGCCTGGAAGTTTAAGTCTAACTCTCAGTATTGTCTAGTGTTAGGATATCTATTCACTTTTCAACCCAGTTCAAAATATGCAATTGAGGAATTTCTTGCCCTCCATCTTGTTAATAGATATATCTGGTTCAGAGAATGCTAAAGGAGCCAGATTTCTGCCTTGTTTGAGTCACAGCCATTTTTAGAAATTTGAAGAGAAAATGATTACTTAAGCAAACTTCCTGGCACCGTGCATCCAGGTTACTCCGTCATGACCTCCTTTTGCTTTTGCATCTGACTTAGAATTTTAGAACAGGGAAGAAATTTAGAGACCAAGTGTGCTGGTTTTTCTTTACATGTTTGAAAAAAGTCATACATGAAGAAGTCTAACGACTTATTAAAAACTTAACAATGAGTTTCCCTCACTGCAATTGTTCCTGAGCGGTGTGGAGACTGTGAATGACCTTGGCTTCCATGGCTGTCAGGGTGTTTTGTTCTGTCTTTATAACAGGGGATGGCAGTGACTGAGGTCAGAGAGATCCTTCCTTGTATATAGAGAGGTCAAAAAAGCTGTCATGTGGGAGATGACTTTCAAATCACGTGGTCACAGCACCTGCCCAGCAAGGTTTGTTGTTATCATTACATCTAGACAAAACTATAAGTTCTTTAAGGCAGTTTCAAATTCCACATGAGTCCAAACAACAAACTTATATAACTTACCATTTTAAGTAATATATGTTTTCTATTATGTTAGCAAGTTGGAAACTTCTAGTACACTGTCTAAATAATATTTTCTTCAGTACTAAAGTCTCCTCCTTCCCAATTTCATTATTGAATATGCACTTTACATGGACTGGCTTTATAAAAAAAGAAAAAAGAAAAGAAACCCTAAAGTATTCTTTTTATTCAGGTGATAAATTTGACTGACAAGAAAACTATTCATTGACCAATAGAATGCTTATATTCTACTTTCTGAACATTACATTTGCAAACAAAGCTACCTCTATTCTCTATCGCAATATGTAAATGAATATCGCTAAAATAGAAATAGCTGGGGAAAGGAGCCCCAGACCTCCAGCCATTGTCAATAACAGATAGTGATGAAGAACATGATAAGCTAAGGTCGGGATGCAGAGAACAAGAGCTGGGTCTGTGCGCACCTCAAGGACACTGCTAAATGGAGGAGAACTGCCTCAGTCAAATTATACAGACCACTAGGCTTTGCTCTGCAAGCAATTATTTACTGCTTGAAAGCCAGCTCACATCAAGATAACATTTGCAATCTTAAACAGACTTGATTTTTAATATATAAAAAGTTTAAAGAGCATCTTATTAAGTCGAAAGGCAAAGGAAATGCTACTTCAAATGGATGTCTTTACAGCATTGTTGATAGGGAAATTATTTGAACAGAGTCATGGAACATTTTAACCAAAGGCTTACATTTCATTCACCCTGTGTAGCATGTTTCAAACGCTCTTTGCAGAGAAAGATAATGGAATAAGATAAAGTTTTTTTTATTTTTTATTTTTTATTTTATTTTATTTTTTTTATTATTAACTTGAGTATTTCTTATATACATTTCGAGTGTTATTCCCTTTCCCGGTTTCCGGGCAAACATCCCCCTCCCCTCTCCCCTTCCTTATGGGTGTTCCCCTCCCAAACCTCCCCCCATTGCCTCCCTCCCCCCATAGTCTAGTTCACTGGGGGTTCAGTCTTAGCAGGACCCAGGGCTTCTCCTTCCACTGGTGCTCTTACTAGGATATTCATTGCTACCTATGAGGTCAGAGTCCAGGGTCAGTCCATGTATAGTCTTTAGGTAGTGGCTTAGTCCCTATTGAGTACTGAAACATATGCAGGTATCAAGGCGAAGTAGAAGAAAGTCAGGGGATTCTGAACTACAATCAATATGTCATTTAGAGTAGCAAATATATGCCCAGTTATTTATGAAAGGAAAAGTCAAGGAGGGCATGAAAATTAGGTAACCAGGGACCGCATTAAAAGTCTATGTCCTCATCTCTGAACATAAGTGAGTAAACAAGACCCATTCAAATTCCGTTCTGCCAAAACCCATCAATTAACAGAATTGTAAAGTTTCCACACTGCAGCTTTCTAAAAACACTATATATCCTTTCCTTGGATTAGGAAAGTCTCACTGCATACAGAATATTTAAATAATGTTTGAGTGTTCGTAGGCATCCCCTAAAAGGAGTCTATTAGGCCAAGTTGATTCTGATTGGCAGGTCATAAAGTAGGACACTGTTCAAATTTCCTGGACCTAAAGAGTTTATGGTCCACTAAGAAAGACATATAATTTCAAAAAAATGGTATTAGCTAATTTCTTTGGTCATCTTACTAAATACCCAACAAAAAGTAAAATAAGAAGTGAGGTGCTTAGCCCCTGGGGGCACACATGAATAGGATATGCTCAACAGACAAAATATTTTGGCTCAGAGCTTGAAGCAATTCTCCATCATGGTGGGAAAGGCACAGTGGAGTTCAAGTTAGTAGCAGCTTGCCTACATCTTGGGGATTTAGGAAGTGAACCTTAGGACTGGAAAAAGATTCAGCTCCAGAATTCTTCTGTCTCGCAAGGGTTCTCATTGACCAGGTAGGTTCCATGTCTGGAGCTTTTTTCAGGGTCCTAAAATATCACCTGGGGCTAAGTGTTCAAATTCATGAACCTGGAACAGGGCAGTTCACACTCAATTCACCACTCAATATCTAAAGCTGTTTCCGTTATGACTAAGGGCAGAATTCACAGTAAGAAAGAGGGTAGGAAAGTCTAGAGAGAGGGCTTACTGTGTTCTCAGAGTGAGTGATTGACAAGCAACTGAGCAAAGAAATGGAAGCCCACGGAAATGATCACTGCACATGCAGTGACGACTTTAGAAACCTGGGATAAGGAGGAAAGGTTCTGCTTGAAATGGGAGGTGAGTGGGAAAATAAAACACAAAGATTCTATCAGAATACACATGTATGAGCACAGAGCATTAACAGTCACCAAGAAATGCCACTGGGACTTTCCTTCCTATGGCGTGGTGGGAAGTATTAGGAAGTAAGTGGGTCTGACTGCCTTTTTTTTTCATTTTAAATACTGTGCTTGAGCAGCTGCCTTTCATATTTCTGATGCTTTCCTGATTCTGCTTCTATAATCAGACATTGTCTGGAAGCAGCCAAAGACGGAAAGGCCCATTTGAGTCTTGCTTGGCAATAAATGCAAGAGGACATTGTGACAATGTTGGTATTTCAAAATAAAGATTGATATGAAAACATGGAAGAAGCTGATGGTGTTTCTACAGCTGACACTTACAAAATTAGGAGCAAAAGACTATTCGTAAGCCTTTGTAATAGGTAATAATCGTGTTCTCCAGTGACTGGGTTGGTAGGAGTAACCAATGGCAGTTTAGAGAAGAACCTGAAGTCATTAACTCTACTAAGGCTGAAGTGCGGAATTGCCTTCTAGGGAGGAAAGAAAACAAGCTCTTAATTGAAAGACAAAGGGGAAGGAAGAGGACAAACACATTTTGTTTAGTTAAGAAGATAAATGAAATAAAGTCAGGGCCACGGTCTCACTTTCTATGTACATTTAGAAGTTCTCATGTAAAGGATCAAGAAAGAGTACAAGTAAATGTTCCTGGTCAGCCTTTCTCAGGGGAAGCACTATGGACTGTGTATCTCAATGATGCTGGAGGAATAGAAAGTTCACAGAGCTTCATAGAATTCAATTCAAGTTCACCAGGTGCCGTTTGCCTTGCCCTTGTGTTATTTGCCAGGAACAGGTAATGACATTCTAGGAAAGAGTCACACTTCCCCCCCCCTCATTATAGAATTTTCCTGGCTAGAAAAGTGCATGGAGCGATGTGGAATACTACGCCTGTGAAGACCCCACAGCAGGGAGAATGTCATCTATACAGCTGTGTAGTTGGGGTATATGTCAAATGAAGCCTCTTGGATCTGTTCAGGAAAATTAGTACTTTTCTCTCATTTATTTCTAACTAGGTGTTTATAATTAAAGCACTTACCTCATTTTCATCCCATAATCTATGCCAAATTTTTAATTGAAATGTAACTAACTTGCCCTAAATGCTAGTTAAGCACAGATTCGGAGTTTAAGAGGCCAGGGTTGCCTGGTCCTTGAAGATTTTTAAAAATACATATGACCTTGAATTTATCAAAAGGACCCAGGAATTCCAAGCTCTTTCGTGGATTTATTGTGCTTTTATCAAACTCAGATCCAAAACATAGAATATAAGTAGAAATTGTAGCGCCATGTATATATCTGTGTTATTGCCTGCCTTTCAGCATTCCCCACCCTTTATTTAATGACCTTCCCACATGGAAAGCCCTCTTAGGCAAAAATTGGAGAAGCAATATTTGCCTTAACAATGTTCACAGAAACATACTAAAATGATTTTCATAACCTCATGTTTTAGAGAAACATTCTATGGTCATAAAAATGAAGACAAATGCCCCAAATAAGTTTCATTTACTACGAAGGCATTATTTACACTGAAAAACATATTTCCTCACGGTCTACCTCTCTTTCTAGCTTTATTAACTGGTGTATAATGCATAAATGTAATATGGCTTAATACTCATTGCTTTGCAGAAGCTGAGAATAACCTAATATTGAAAAAAAAAGTATAAGCAATACCTAAGAAAAACAAAGAAGAGAAAAACAAATCAAAGTGAAGAGGCAAATGGTTAGGAGGGCTTTCTATGTGTCTGAAATCTTTCAGGCTACCAGACAGCTGAAGGGGCCTGCCTGAGATTTCACTGCAAAAGCAATGTTTCAGATTTGAGACTACACTTCAAGTTAACACAAGACTGTTTAATCTGTCAGTCAGTCACGTCGTGCAATGAACAATGGAATAGGGGGTAGTGTCATTGAAATTATACTGTTTTTATCCAAGTATATAAATATTTTACTTTTATTCCAGGATATTTTCTTGTACCTGTACATACCTACATATAAATCAGAATTTTTTAAGCTTCCTAGATCAAAATAAAATTTCAAACATTCCCATGACTCATTAGTATAAATTCTTTCTGAATAAAAAAGAGTGTTGATATTCAAAGAAAAAGCCTATATGATGTGGCAATGAGCAAATGCAGTAAGCTTTTAGGTCTGATATGGTAGCTACAGTTCTGGAAATGACTGGGTGACTGTGTAGCTTTTGTTAAGTATGACTTATGTACTGGTAGCCTTCCCTACACTATAGAATGAGGACAGGCATTAAAAGTGTATTTCATAATTTAACAAAAGCCCGACATAGCAAGGATTGTGTGTTCTACTCCCAGAATAGTTGAGATTGTATTTTCTGAATGTTCAGGATACACATCAATGTCTTTCTTTACAAAGTTTCAAGGGAATTATTGTCTTTTGTGAGGGGTAGAAAATGTTTAACCTAATATCGAGGAGATATGTATAAGAAATGCTGATAAAGAAGGGAAGAAAGCATCAGTTTTAATCCCAGTGAACTTTGTATTGTAGTAAGCTGATCCACAGTCACCGGAGCTCCTGATAGCTAGGATAAATCTGTCTTTTATTGCACATATGTGAAAAGTCGAAGAAAAGTATATATAAATGTTTGCAGACCCACAGTGATATTCTGGCTGAAGGAAAGTAAAACCATTCTATGCGAAAAACAGTGCAAACTAACGGAAGATGAAATGTTTACCACAGTAATATTAAAGGCTATGGTAATTTTGCTATTGCTAGTAACAAACTCCTTCAAAGGTTGTACCTGGAGAATAAAACTAAGTCAATGGAAGGATTGAAAAGTAGAATCTATAAAAGGATTGAAATAAACCGAGTTACTTTATTTGATTGTTTTCCAGAGATTGGAAGAGGTCTTTACTTTATTTTTGTTTGGAATTTTGAATGCTCATCATGTGCAAAATGGTATGCTAGTGAGTACTTCTGTAACTATCTACAAGGGAAATGAGACACTCAGTCTCCAGCATCATCAGAGCGAGGTTAATAGGAGGGGGAGGGCAGCACAGAGAACCCCCAATGAAGTAGATCACAAAATGGCTGAAGCACCTGCACATATCTATATATCTATATCTATATCATCTATATCTATATCATCTATATCATCTATATCTATATCTATATCTATATCTATATCTATATCTATATCTATATCTATATCTATATCTATATCTATATCTATATCTATATCTATATCTATATCTAATGAAATATTTATTCACACTTAATCAAGAATTGTACCACTTAAAAAAAGATGAAAGGAATCAATGCACAACCCACAAATCTAGAGGTTTCCTTGTAACAAATTGTCAAATTGTGAATTTCACTTTGTGCAACTCTTATTCCATTACTCAAAAAACTTCCAGTCCATTTGAGCAGAAATATTCCAAGTTTGGTTTAATGGGCAAGTAATGTAAGTAGACAACTTAATTCATGTTGATAGGAAGCTACTGCTACTGGATTGAGAGGAATCACATGAGTCAAAGTAAGACAAGTCATGGTCATGCTCTACGCAAGTCATTGTGAGTTTTTGATTTATTAGAGGATTTGGAGCTTTGGGGGTTGCCAATGGACTTTTATTATTTTAACATCATTTTCCAAGGAGACTATGGTATTTGAAACTACAAAGAATTTTGTCTATGTTCGTGAACATACTGTTTCAATATGGGACATAAGAAGTCAGTGTGCATTTAAATATCTGTTGTGGGAAAGAAAACCAGGGATATTTAGAGAATGATGGGGTTCCAGCAGATATTTAAAGATTCATAGGTCACTCACGATGTCTCTTCTCTTTGGCGAGGATTAAATCTTGCATATTCACCGCAATATTCTTGCTTATACCCTTCCTTCTTAAACACTACTGGACTACATTTTCTCAAGGAATTTGCACAAAAATATAGCCATATCTATTGTCTTTCAACAGTACATTTTTGTTTATAGTTTGTTTTTTCACCCTCAAATTTTTCAAAAGAAGAAAAGCATATTATTGTCTTAACTACCTAAGAAGTGTGAGCTTTATTTCTTAAACCAATTTCTGACTCACCTTTCATTTCTTATTTATCAATTCATTTTGTATTTTACCATGATTATATGTTTTCCGGGCTGAGTTTATGTTTTCTACAGGTCTCAGAAACGTGAAGTAGGGGTGACACACACAGCTGGAGAGAACAGTGTAACAAAGGGGTAGCTGATCCAATTTCATGATTAAGAAATAAATGCCAAGCCTCTTTGTAATGCTCCCTTATAGTACCCTGTGACTAAATTTGTCTCAAACATAGAGTCATAATGTCTTAGCATTCATAACTTCTTAAGCAAGATTACTTTGAATTTCTTCCATTGTTGATTTGTCTTCATCATCACCTTATGAATGACAAATATTCCTAAGTACAATTTCTGAATTGCTCTATGATAAACACAGTATTAAAATCCCATTAGCTTATCCATAAAAAGCAGTTAAAAGAGGACAAAGGGACAAGCTTTATAGATCTTGCGTTAAAACATAAATTAGAATTACATGTATCCACGCTTATGCTATACAGGGCTTCATTGGGAATATTAAATATCAGCTCAACAAGGAATCAACAGTGCATCAGAAAGTTTCTTCTCCTACCTTTACTTTCATCCTTCTATTGAATGTCTGTGTAACGTGTATTTTAGAATTGCATTTCAGAGCACCCACCACTTCTAAAACAATGTCACTAAGATGTCATTTACGCCAAACTAATTTCCACATAAGACATAAGCCAAAGCCTGAAGCCTATTTTTATGTAAAGTGCAATCTAAAGCCTTTTTATCTGAGTAAATTATTTTTCCCCTCTATTAGGTGCTTATGGCTTTCAAACATGTGCACACACCTTCCTTAGCCATGTGTATAGACATAATTCTTTCAAACGTTCCCAGCAAGTCAGCGTCTTTCTAGTAATCAACTGTGACGTTCCTCTCTGGATTTCTTTCAACCTGCCTACTTATTTTTAGTAGTCAGACTAAACCAAACAGAAGATAGCATTCTAGAGTAGACCTCATGAATATCATTGAGAGTAGAACTGTCACCCTCTATTCCATGACAAATGTTCTAAATAAATTGTACCTAAAAATAACATTAGGCTTTGGGTGCCGTGTCATACTAAAGGTAAGTTGTCTTTCCTTCTTTGAATTCTCTTCTGTCTCAGTGTACCTAGGATATATAGTCACCAGCTCAAAAATCATTAACAAAATATCTTTCAGTATTTTTAGTTCAATACATACCCATGAAATCTTCTCAGTGCCATTAACTGTATTAAGCACGAGAAGTGCAGCAATGAAGTAAAAGCTATTCCCACAAAGGACCCAAATATGTAAATGTAATTTGAGTCTCACTCACTGTTTTGGGTGTGTGCCTTCTTAATACACAGCCTGCTCTTGCTTGACCATGTTCTGAAAACACTGCACAAAATGGTACTCTTTCAAGACTTCCTTGACAAACATCTCATTGGCTTACTACTTTCTTGACACTGTGAGTAAAAGCAAGTTAGGAAGACCTAAAGACAAATAGATGGTTTAATCGTCTGTGGGTGTTTAGTCTAAATCCTGGGTCAGTTAGAGGGTTTCAGTTAGAACAGCCATAATCAGGACAGCACATGGGGCTTGAGCAAATGACTGAACTTAAGAGTACCCTGCACAAAGTCATATTCCAGAAGTTCAGCGAGGTCTGTTATTACTCACTGACAATTCTATTTTTGTTTTTGTCTCTTCAGTTAGTGCATCCTATGCATGATGTCCACCTATTTTCCATTTAAGTGCAAACGTTTGCTTTCACAAGATTAGAAAAGAAAGTTCATCTTTAGAAAGCTCAGTGAAGTCACCCCCCAAACACACACACATTGAAGAAGAGGAGTTAGATTTTTTACTCAGTTAAACTAATAACCTTTTGTCAGATCATGATAGTCATAACATCTTGGCTTGAGATAGGCAAGCCTCACACATAATTCAAAAGGAAAATTAAAAAAATAACATAAACCTCTCAGTGTCTTCATGCACAAAATCGTAACACTAGCATCTCAGTACTAAGTCCCTGCTCTAAGAACAGAAGGTAGACTGCTACAGTTTTCTCACTTAGGGTCTGCCATAGCAGGCTCCGTAAAGACTGACTGTGAGCGCTGTGTAATGCTATAACACTTGCTTGGGCTGAAATTCCTCCTACCAGTAAGACACGCTATTAGCCCAAATGCTTGAATTACCCTAGATGCACAGAACACACGAAACTCAAGACGGATGATCAAAATGTGAATGCTTCACTCCTTCTTTAAAAGGGGAACAAGAATACCCTTGGCAGGGAATAGTGAGGCAAAGATTAAAACAGACACAGAAGGAACACCCATTCAGAGCCTGCCCCACATGTGGCCCATACATATACAGCCACCCAATTAGACAAGATGGATGAAGCAAAGAAGTGCAGGCCGACAGGAGCCGGATGTAGATCGCTCCTGAGAGACACAGCCAGAATACAGCAAACACAGAGGCGAATGCAAGCAGCAAACCACTGAACTGAGAATAGGACCCCCGTTGAAGGAATCAGAGAAAGAACTGGAAGAGCTTGAAGGAGCTCGAGACCTCTTATGAACAACAATGCCAAGCAACCAGAGCATCCAGGGACTAAGCCACTACCCAAAGACTATACGTGGACTGACCCTGGACTCTGACCTCATAGGTAGCAATGAATATCCTAGTAAGATCATCAGTGTAAGGGGAAGCCCTGGGTCCTGCTAAGACTGAACGTGATTGTTGGGGGGAGGGCGGCAATGGGGGGAGGATGGGAAGGGGAACACTCATAAAGAAGGGGAGGGGGAGGGATTAGGGGGATGTTTGCTCCGAAACCGGGAAAAGGAATAACACTCGAAATGTAAATAAGAAATACTCAAGTTAAAAAAATAAAATAAAATAAAATAAAATAAAAGCAATGCAAATCAACCCTAAAAAAAAAAAGAAAGAAAAAGAAAGACATGCCTAGAAGGTGAGCAAACCTTCTTCCATTGTCGTCCTAATAAAAGTTTATTTGCACATAGTACCATTCACTATGGTCAACAAAATGCTCATTCAGGATTTTTAGGGCATCCTTGACCTGTTTACTGAGTGTGAATTTTCCAGCATCATCTCTCTAGTACAAGGGTGGGTGAACCCCAGGTTGTGAGGTGTTGCTGGGATAAAGGGTCTGTGCTTTTTTGGCCCCTGTGTTTGCCTTGGTCCTTTTGACCTTTCCCTTGCTCTGTGGTTCCTTCTAAATATCCCAAGACTCTCTTCCTCTAATATTGTGGGGTGCAGGTGCTGAATAATTTTGCATTTTGGGATGACACCTTACCAGCTGATAAATTTTACGCTGCAGTTTTCTCTAACCTAGATTGAAAACCTGTAAATCAGACACTGCGCTGTCTCACACTGCCTAGCCTTCCCACATAAATCATTCCCACATAAATCATCAAAATGACCTGCCAGCTCACCACGAGTCACACTGCCAGGTCCTCCTTTCAAATGGTATTCATTTCATCTCAATTGGTATCTAATTCCACGATAATAATTCAATGAGCAAGAATTAACTTAAAAATTAGAACTCCTATGACAGAGTCCATTTAATACTAAAGGGAACGAAATAATATTTCTTATATCTAGATCTATAAGAATTTTATTCTAAAAAAACTCACTGGGTATGTTCAAAAGGGTTTAATGAAATTGGTTTTTACTTTGTTTGTTTTTGTGATTTGTTTTTGTTTCTGTTTTTGCTATTCAACTCTTCATCATCTGCAGGAGGAATTCATGTTTTGTCTTGTGTCTTCTTTATAATAAAATCTATTAGATCTGTTCCTATTCACTAAATATCAAATATTGGCCTCAGACTTCTTATTGTGTGATATCCTGGATTTATCTTTATATTTCTCATTCTTATTTGTGAGATTCTTAATTTAAGAACTTTCCTAATAGTCTACACATGTTTAGTTAAGCAGCTTATGCTGTGGCTCCATGGCAAATTCCCATGATATCTTCTTTAAATATTTTTATTTTTCAATTTTTTAAAAATATGTTTTAAAACAAGCATGCTTAAAAAGCTGCTGCTTTTGCAGTAGTTTCCTTTTTGTTCAGGATTTTATTTTGCCAGTTCCAACTTACAGTTATTCAAGCATGTTAATATTTGCCTGTCAGGTATTTTGACAGGTAAATATTTGTATATAATATTGTCACACACAAACCACAACATATGGGTAGAATATGTATCAGAGGTGAATTTTTTACACTCTACCAAAATATCTGCCTGACAATAATTTCATAGTTCAACAACTTTTTTTGTGAATTTGCATTGACCTGAATATTTTAGCCAATTAGTGTGTTTGCTGAAATGGTTTCTTATTCACTTAACATAATTACAGAGCTGTGCTCAGAGCTGTGAGTTAAAGGTTCTTCAGTAGTCCGTGATTAGCCCTTTGTTTGACACTTTATAATTTTAACAAACAGAAGGGAAGAACCAGCTTTTGGTCCAAATAGCTTCTTCCGTAAACTACCAGGCTAACGACCTTGAATGGGAGTGTCTCAGAATAAAATTCCAAATAAATTGTCCAGGCACATTTTAAAGATCTTCTCTGAATTACTCTGCAGGTAAAAGAGACAATGCATACTTTTTCAACAGAGAAAAATATAGAAATATTGTTTTTTAACTATTTAAAGTATTGTAAGTCAAGAATGGAGCCCTCAGGTAGTAGTTTCATGCAGAGCTTGCCATGGGCTTGGCATGTAGTAGGTATAGAAGACACACTTGCTGTATAGAAATTAGTATATAAGAGTTCTTGCAACTCATTGATAAGTGGCTATTAGCCCAAATGCTTGAATTACCCTAGATGCACAGAACACACGAAACTCAAGGATGACCAAAATGCAAATGCTTCACTCCTTCTTTAACAAGGCAACAAGAATACCCTTCGCAGGGAATAGGGAGGCAAAGTTTAGAACAGAGGCAGAAGGAACACATATTCAGACCATGCCCACATGTGGCCCATACATATACAGCCACCAAACTAGATAAGATGGATGAAACAAAGAAGTGCAGACCCACAGGAACTGGATGTAGATCTCTCCTGAGAGACACAGCCAGAATACAGCAAATACATAGGTGAATGCCAGCAGCAAACCACTGAACTGAGAACAGGACCTCGGTTGAAAGAATCAGAGAAAGGACTGGAAGAGCTTGAAGGGGCTCGAGACCCCATATGAACAACAATGCCAACCAACCAGATCTATCAGGGACTAAGCCATCACCCAAAGACTATACATGGACTGACCCTGGGCTCCAACCTCATAGGTAGCAATGAATAGCCTAGTAAGAGCACCAGTGGAATGGGAAGCCCTTGGTCCTGCCAAGACTGAACCCCCAGTGAACTAGATTGTTGGGGGGAGGGCGGTAATGGGGGGAGGATGGGAAGGGGATGCCCATATAGAAAGGGAGGGGAGGGGTTAGGGGGATGTTGGCCTGGAAACCAGGAAGGGGAATAACAATCGAAATGTAAATAAGAAATACTCAAGTTAATAAAGATAAAAATAAAAGAGTTCTTGCAAAAAGTCTATAGTAAAATGGTAATGCTAGTAAGCCCTGGTGCTTATGTAATGTTATTTATGTAGTAGACAGATTATTAAGTGCTCAGCTTGTATTCTATAATCCAACCTCACAATGACTCTGGGAGGAGGTAAAAGTATTAGCTCCATTTTCTTTGATGAAATATACTGGGCTGTAACAGTCAAATCCTACAATTGAAACGTGGCAGAGGTGAAGATTTAACACAGACACTCTTAACCTCAAACACTAACCTCTGGAAGCGGTGGCCTTTCCTCTCATGGCCAAGTCTGGGTCTAATAGGTGGAGAAGATACAAGGAAGAGTTCAAACAACGAAGCTGATCAACTGCACAAAGCTTCCATTCTGAAACTCGTATTTTCTGAGCTCTCAATGAGCGTATTTTGTTGAAGCCTAATCTGGTTTCTGAACAGGGAAGTATCCCCATCTAAGAGAAGAAAGGGTTAAACCAAAGAGGAGGAAAGGAGCTAGAGATCCTAGTGGAAACCACCACAGTGTGTGGATAAAGAGCTGAGGCACCAGCTAAAATTGAGAAGCAATGTGACAATTTATAGATAATGCTCTCCAGGGAAATGATTCAGGGTGAAACAGTACAGCAGAATCAATAGTCATTCTTAATTTAGAAAATCTTTGATGGCTTTAAGAAATTGTATAGTTCTACTTTATAAATCACCCCACAATGACAATGAGAATAGAATTTCCATATTGACAACTTTAGACTGAACAAGGTATGAAATACATTGCTCTCAGCCCTGTTGCTTCTTTGTAGGACAAACACGCTAAAATTTTTGAGCTGAATTATTAGCAAGTCAAAGGATTTAAGCCAAATCCCTTCGGAAGAATGAGAAGAAATCAAACAAAATGGAATCTTACCTGTCTCAGGGATCAAACGGGAAAGGCTATGCCTACTTCTTCCTCAGGGGGCTTTGCTGAGCCCTGGCCTTGGAACAGTGGTCAAGAGAACACTGGTGTGAGGTGTTAAACCTAGTCTTGCTTGCTCACCTGAAGCTGCTCTCTAAAGGTTCTTGATATTCCCACAATGCCTCTTGATCACTCGCTCTAAATATGTTGGTTATCCAACCAATAAATTCTGACTGAGCTAGGAAGAGTGTTGAAAATGAACTGAGGTTTAAGAAAGAGTGGAATATTTTTAGCCCCAACTGTGTAGTACAATGAGGCCCTTCACGAACAGGAGACTTAGGATTGGGTTGCCCAACCTTTCATCCGGTTTTAATGATGCATTCCACTTTCTTCTTTAGCTTAAAGTCCATGACATAATTTTCTACATACCATTCCACCACAGGATGTGCGCTGTCCTCAGTAGTATTCAGTGCCTAACACATTATGTGCTAGAATGCACATTCTAAAAATCTAACACTCTTCTGAGGTGACTTTTTTTTTCTTGAGGAAGAAGGGAAATCTAGAGCAGTAATTGAGAACATCGTTTGTTGTCACTGATAATTGCTGTCCAAATCAAATATTATTCTGCTGAAATTTCACTCTGTTTTGGCCTACATAGACTTCCAATTATGTCAAAATATTTAATCTTATATATCTGTATGTGTCTCTGCATATATAAATTCTATAGGAAGCCAAAGTTACTGAAATATTTAACATCTGCTCAGCCATAATTTCGGGAGTACTTAAGCATAATATTTTCAATATTAATTCACATGGAATATAAAAGCTTCAGCCCCAACATTTGTTCAACAGTGTTAAGTTAATCAGCAAACATCCATTTATACAAAAACACCTTGCTTGTAGCTGTGACTGAATGTGATGACGTTAGCAGCAAAGCAAGGGCAGGAGACTGTGGCCGGGGTGTTAATTACAGGAGGATGGGTGGTAAGTGCAGATACTGAAAGTAAGGAATGAGAGAGAGAGAGGGGGGACCCTGATTAGGAGAGGAAAATGGAAAACAGAGACCCTCCTGAGAATAGACATGTAGGGGAAAGATAGAGTTGTAGTAGGCATGCAGAAGGGACGAAGATAGAATTAGGAGAACTTCCTCATTTCACAGACTCAGAGTTGGACTCAACACAAGAGAAGAAACTAGCTTTGACATAGAAGGTGTTTATTTCTTCAACTAGAATGTCTTTGTATCTCCCTTTGCTTCTCATCTGACCGGCCATTGACACTGCCTTTCAGGTAAATGTCACCTTCATCTTAGACCTTGTCTCTTCCTGGCAATGGCTGAAAGGCACTCACCCTGGACTCCTGTGAATATATCATCTAATGAAGACATCTATTAATATAGGCACATTACAGCTCGCCATCTGGCTCTGCCTCTTGGACCCTTCTCCTCCCTACAGATCTGCACTCACACAGCACACTGTGCCTAATCAATTATTTATCCATTTCCCTCCCTCGCTGCTGCTAACAGCCCCAGCCCAAGCTCTGGGCTGCAAGGCAGCTAAAGGCTGATGGAAGACATTTTCCCCACCGCAACCAAACATTGAGCTTGCATTTTCCTTCGCCTGCCCTTGTGTCTTGCCCTTTGTCTACTCATTCTGTGTGAGACACTGTACAGTACCATACAGACTGAAGATACATTTAAAAAAAATAGTCCCTCCTATTTTCCTCTCACACCTGATCCTGGCAAATTGGTAAACTTTGTGTTGTTCACCTAGCATGTCAAATCTGGATAATAGGAGCCCCTCTTACCATTACAAAAAGCTCATTGTGTATATTAACCGGATAACTAGGTTAAGGGTCTTAGGCAGATAGCTGGTCTACAGTGTGCCTTATGGTTATTATTTCCTTGTTGATATTTTCTTCTTTTTTATCTCAACAAACACATTCTCCGTTCATTCCTTCTCACATTAATCCTCACTTCTCTTAAACTCCATGTGGTAAAAACAATCTTTATCTCATCCTCACTACTCTTTACGTATCGGTCCAGCCTTTCTGTGCTAGACAGAAGTGATGTATGCTCCCTCTGCTTCGCTTGTATTCCACCCCCATTTTTCTTTTCAGCTTTAATCCTACTTGTGCACTCTTGTCTTAACTCTGTGACATTCTTCATGCCTGACTGTTTTTTTGTCATTTCAAAACTTTTTTTTCCAAGTTCAGGCATGCTAAATAAATAAATAATTTCCCTGAAACTTGTAGCATTGGTTACTTCTTGAAAATAAATTCTTAGCTCAGTGTTTGGATTATTGAAAAGATATGAACTATTCCCTCTTGAAACCTGGCTGGGTCTGAAGTTTGTATCTGTTTGTTTCCAGTGGTATGACAGCTTCTCCTTATGAAAAGCACCTAGAGAGGTGAGAACCCTTCCTCTCATTTGCAAGCGTTTCCTCTCCCTCTTTCTCTACCCCAATTACGATTTCTAAGAAATATCAGTTTGGGGAAAGAGGTATGGAATTTAATTAGTTGATTTAGCACTAGGCATCATGCTTTCTCCACATTAAAAAAGGATTACTAGAAAGATTGAATCTTCAGGAATCAAATTATTTTGATTCAGTGTTTGTCTGGATCTTTGGTTGAATGGTCACTGATCTTCATTTGTTTGGTTGAAAAGGAAAAACAGGATGTCTGAATTCTACATTTTTGTACGTTTAGCCTAATTTTCAATTTTACATATGAGTTAATTTTTTAAGTTCGTATAACAAAGGGTTTTATGGTTCATTTGCATATTTTGTCTCTGTATCCTTTTTCCATTCATTCACTCTGGAATATATGGAGTCTCCTTGAGCACTGAGAAAGGCTTAGTCAAAAGCAGATGCGCCTGTCTCCTGAGTTCCTCCACTCAGCTTACATGAATACACATGATTTTATGAGACAGCAAACATCAGGGACAATAGTCACAACTTGGCAGAGTTACAGTACTGCAGGGGAACACAGGGCATTGCCAAAATGCAAATATCTACGGAGTGCTCTTCCTCAGGGCATGTAGCGCTCTCCATGTTTAATGATGATATGGTTTGGGGCTTGTATCTAAGCAAATGGCTTGCTGTATGTGGTTTCATTTTTTTTTCTTTTAAACTGAAGAAGTAGAAGAAACTGAATATTTATACTATCTTTGATTTTTTTCTAAACTTTCCACCAAACCGCTTGGCTGCACTTTAATATTGTCATTAATAATTCAAATTAGAATAATGTAATTAAATGCCCTTGGGCATCACCTGCAAGTTTCTCTACAACTGTGATGCCCTGGGGCTCCTTGATCTTAATGGCCTCATGGTTAGTACTTCACATGGATGTACACAGCCTCGTATTTTTATTTCTTGCCAGAAACTACCTCTCTGCCACAGTTGTTTGGCTCTGAGTGCAATTAGATTCCTGCTTTAGTGTGCTGTAAAAATCTCATTTGATGATCTATATCCATCTTCTAGAAAATGTGATGCCGGCTGAGGACTTTCACACATGGCATAATCCAGCACTAGGGGAAGAGTATCTTGAATTCCCCAGGCCTGATGAGGCTGTCAGTGACATTAATGACTCCATGCATTAAGGGTGCCATGGCCACTTCCTTTATTGCAGTATCACTGAGGCTGATTTGAGCAAAGAACAAAAACGCTATTCACTTCACCCCTGGTGCAAATGTTTTAAAAGCCCATTTCTTCCAGACTCAGGAAGCAAGAATTCTTTTACATGTTTACAGAAAGGCACAGGGGTACAAGGGATCAAATGAGAAATCAAGAAAGGAGAAATCAAATGGTCTCATGACCTCAGAAGGCTTGATGTATACTCTATTAGAGACACAAGGTCTAGTGGGGTTGCAAACACAGACTAGATACCTGTCATAAAACATGTACGAAGCTGGATGAAGTGCCATAGTGCACATGGAAGTTGAAGGACAATATTTTGTGGACACTATACTCTCTTCTATAGCATGTTAGCCTTTTCTTTTTCTATTCCTTCCACAGTCTGCATCAGTGACTTTCCATGATGAAGGTTGCTCTCTTCCCTCCTTATTCCACATGAGTTATCTACCCCTGCATAATAATCTGTAGTCTGAGACCAAGGCTCTGAATGTCTTTTCTTGGCCAGGTCACCAAAGGCTGCAGAACGATGACGATGTTGGCAGAGACCCAGGAAAGAAATTTGATTTACTCCCTTGTCACTGTCCAGTGACATGGACTGCTACCTTGTGTGTCAAAAAGCACCCAAGTGGCTGCCACTGAAACCATGAGAAGGATTTTTCTTCACAGAAGAATTCTACAGCTTTGTTTTGTATCAGCCCTGGGGGTTGACACTAGAGCTTTGGTCAAGCTCCGTAAATAGCCCGTCAGTAAGAGTCACAATATTGGCCCAGCCTGGGACAGACGAGCTAGTGAGAAGAAGGCAGGCCTCAGCACTCTTGCTCTTCTACTGCTTGTACTTGAAGTTTTACCCAACCATGGAAGGAAGATAAAAATATGTATGGCTTGCCTGGCATTTTAAAATAGATTCATGTTTGAATGATGCCTTTCTTTACAGCTTTGATGGGGTAACATGGCCAAATCATATTTATTTAGCAGCTTTTAAAAGATTTTAACCTTCAGCCCTAATTTGAAAGCTAATGGGAAATTGTGATTCATCAAGAACTTTCAAATTAGGGATCATTACTTTTGCTACATTTAAATTCCAATTACCTAGTCTACTCAATTAATCAGTCTTTAAACAATATTAAAAGAGTCAAGGCTTGTCATTCCTTTGTCTCTGATGGAAGATGATTCAGTCAAGTTGGTGAACCACTCTGAAGGGAGGTAATTTAGTATGGCCTACCAATATTCTTCACTTTGCCTTCTTTACCACCTTTTTCCAACCAAGAAGCGCCATATGTCTGTGCTGACATGTTTTCTGCCATGTCCCTGTCCCATTTGGCTGTCATATGACTAATTGTCCCAAAATAGCTAGATAAGGCAATAGCTAACTTTAATGATTCAACTTAAAAATATGGGTAGGCAGAGTGAATGCATTTCTATGCTGTGTCCTCACATGGAGCCAAGATATGTGCTCTGAATGAAGGTAATAACCCTTAAATTTTTTTTGGTCAAGTAATTCTATGTTTTTTTTTCTTTTTTTCGGAGCTGGGGACCGAACCCAGGGCCTTCCTCTTGCTAGGCAAACACTCTACCACTGAGCTAAATCCCCAACCCCTTGACCTTTTTTTTTTCCTACGTTTTTTAATATTCAGAATTACATGCACTATATTTAGTAATGAGAAATGGAAATGTTTAGTGTTATAATGATCTTGATCTAGAATTGTGATACCTCCAGATTTATCAGATCATTTCTCTGTCTACCAGATAATGATAAGTGGTAATTACACGGATATCAACTTTAACATTTTGAGTGGCTCTGGGAAAGGGACAATGGCTGGATGGATCAGTGAGTAAAGGTATTTGATGAAGAGCCAAACAGCACATTAACTCCATAAACACATATATTGGAAGGGAAGATCTGAATCTTGACATTTGTCCTATTACCTCAACAAGAATTATGGAAATACCTCTGTGCACATGCATGCGGGTACTTACATGCACACACACACACACACACACACACACACACACACACATCCACACACTCATAAACACTTTTGAAATATTTAAGAGAAGTAATTAGTAAAGAAATTATAATATCCACTTACTGGCTAGCAATAATATATTGATATCTGAATCATTTAATCTCTGGTTCTTTTTAGAAGTATTTTACTAGAATTTCTAAATATTTTATGCATACATGTATGTGTTCTATCAGTATGTATGTCTGTGTACCACTGACATGTCTGATCCCCTTAGTTGTCATAACAGGAAATCACATAGCCTGGAATTGGTTATAGGTGATTGAGATCCTATCTATGGTTGTGGGAATCAAACCTGTGTCCTCTGGAAAAGCATCCAGTGTTCTCACTCTTTGAGACATATTTCAAGACCCTCTAGTCTTATATCAAGGTTGTTTAGCATTTTAGGTTTGTATAAGATACTGGGTGTGCATAATATATATTGGCTTTTCATAGAGGGTTAAGTAGTTCTTTTTCTAAATCAAGACATATGAGTATAAAGTCTGATATATTAGATTCTAAACCTGTCTATGTTAATTATATTCATATAAATGTTCAATCCACTGTTATAGTCTTCCTAAATTACTTCCTTCATATTGTCCAGCACCAGTGATTTTCATAGGTTAATTATTCTCCACATAAAAGAACACTAGCATTGGTCAGTCGAAGTTGGTACCTTATCATTTGATTAACTCTCCTTCTCTGGTTCAAAATAACAGAGTAAGAACTGGGGTCATCAGTCATCTAAACGAACATCCCCCAACCAGAGAACATCATGGTCCATCAGTTCTGCATAGCCCACATAAAACAGGACCATTTCTGTTTTTGAAGAAACCAAGGGAGTAAGAGACAGGCCAGTGGTTTTACTCTTACTCTGGATCGTCATCTGCCCTTATCATCACCTACCATATAATCAGTGGGTATATTCAAGAGTATACTTTATAAAACAGAATAACCAGAGTCAGAGGGAAGGTCGAGAGTATAGCAAGAGTAGGCTTACATTAGAAAGGGACAGATACATTCTACCCGGTAGGCACTCATGATAAAATAATTCTTGTGAAATTTCCTTTTATCTCACACTATATCAATATGTAAAAGTAGAAAACTAAACCTTTTTAAAGATTTATTTTTTATATAAGTACACCGTTGCCATCTTTAGTCATGGCAGAAGAGGGCAGCGGATCCTATTACAGATGGTTGTGAGCCACCATTTGGTTGCTGGGACCTCTGGAAGAGCAATCAAAGTTCTTCACCACTGAGCCATCTCTCCTGTCGTAGAAAGCTACATTTTTAAAAAAATCATATTTTGATGGATTACTAGTTCAGAGAAAACATCTATTTATTTAACTACAAAGCCTCCCCAGCACTCCCCACAAAAGGGAGCCTGGCATCATGGGGCATATCCATCAAATTATTCTTTCTAATTTCTGTCAGTCTGTCGTGTCTTTGTTGCTAAGCTTCTTAATGTGAGTGGATTATGATTTTTTTGAGCAGGTGCTTAATGGTATGTGTAAAACTACAGTATAAGTTTGAGTCTCTTAACTTGGTACTCAAGGGAACCTTAAAGAATCACATTTTCTGTCACTTTATTTGCTTGGCTTGCAGATGTATTAAAAAAAATGGCTGAACATTCCAGAACTCAAGAGGCAAATGTAGGTCTTGAATTCAAGGTCAATATGAACTACTTGTATGTTCTAGGTCAGAATGGACTGTATACCAGATAGTGACATTTAAAAAGTCCAAAATGGAATTTATTTGAAAATGGTATGCACACTATTATAAAAATCTTACCTTCCTCAGTATACAGTGAATTGTGTCAATATGACATTTGTAGAGACTCCTCTTTTCCCCCTTTCTACACTTAAACATCCAACTTAGCAATGAATTCTTTAGGTCTTAGCTTGAGTTTGTTCTACACGATCTAGCCACATGTTTTAATTCCAACTGTTTCCTGTAGTGCCTAGAAACCATGACCTCATCAGCTCATCTATGACTACATCATCTCTCTACCAAGCTCAGTCTGATGGAACCCCTTGGCATAGAAGATTGATTTGTAACATTGTAAAGAAAGAGATACATCAGAGAAACAGATAATTCTACATTCATAATTTGTAGATATGTGCTACATAGAAAAACAGGCTCAGTTCTCAAAAGAGCAATAAGAAAAGGACTTTACTGTTTTAAGGACTTGGCTTTGTTTTCCTCTTCTCCTTTACATCTCTGTCACACTTATGGAAGAATTGTCTTGGCCATCCTATTTTAACCAAAGATCATTACCATTTTCTTAGGATTCAAAAGCCTCAATATTGGTTATTGTTGAACGAATGGATTTATTTTGATTTCTTATTTTATCTCTCTTTTAGATCAAATTATATTCCTCACTCTTCATATGATATGAATGCCATTCTTGGAAAGAAAACCTTTAAAGAAGAAAAGTATCATCTTGTTTACCCACGTATATATGCATATGTATATATAAAAAAACAAACTTAAATTGAACTTATATATGCTCCCTTTTAAATGCTCCAAAATGCTCTTTCTTTTTCTTTCTGCTTTGGAGATCAGATTATACATCAGTTTAGATTCAAAGACCAAAATGAAAGAAGGTTTTCAAATGGAATATCTGAAGTGGTAATCACAATAAAACATAGGGAGTGCGATAAAGTCTGTCTTTAGGTTGATATCACAGGCACTTATGCACACACTTGTGTATGTATGTTTATACTGTGCTTATTTGATAATTAACAATCATGCTTTGAATGGCATGAGTTCAACTTTCAGTTAATGTGTTTATGATCAAGCTCACAGTATGATTTGTAGGTCAAGTGAATTATGTAAAATAAATGGTTTTATTTTAGTATAATTGTTCATGAATATAACACACTTGGATGATTTTTCTACTTCTTTCCTCCCTCTGACTTTTTCCTGCATGATCTTCTTAAATGAGAAATATTCTTTGTTTTTACTTCTGGGTTCTTTCATGACATATGTTATCTGCCACTGTTGTCAAAATGAGCATAAATAAATAAATGGTTCCATCTAATGAAATGGCATCACATTCTGACAGCAGTTGAATATGCATATATATATGTATATATATATGTACAAATTTGAAAGTTAGTTTTTCTTAAGTATCAAAAAATTAATAAGCCTTTATAAAACAAACAAATTGTTTTCAAGTCATACCAAGTGTTCATTAAAATAAAAATTTACTAAATCCCTATTTTTAGAAATAAAATTCTGGCCATATGAGATAAAATACAGGCTATACATTATATATGTTTCATAAATAACACAGTGTATATAAAATCAATAAATACTCACAATATCAACTAAATATAATCATATTTATTTTTAAATATATTAACAGTATCAAATATGAGCAAATAAAATTCAAACTGTGGTGAAATTGAGAACTTTAATTCACATGTTTTCTTTGTAAACCTTTCTGGATTGAACATTTTGACAAGAGGCTTTTAAAAGAGCTAACATATAACTTATCTTCTTACCTATAATTAGCAGTTTGAGATCTGGCTGTATGTATAATTTAATTATAAACTGAAGGAAAATCTTTACATGTCATTTTTACCATGTTAGCATGTATGGGTGCATTCATTTTCTTGATTCCATGCCTTGGTTTTCAACAAAGCAATATCAATACAGTACATTCAGGAAATGACTCAACATTTCCCAAAAATATCCATGTAACACTGTTACTCAGCATACCCAGCATCTCATCATTGAATTCTAATGCCATCCCATTTCAGATAAGATCTGCTTAGGCTCACCCAGCCAGGACTCCAGCTTGATCCAAGAATTATTTTCAATAGAGTGCTTGTAACTAATAGCCATCTTTCCTTCCACTCCTTCTACCCATAGTGCTCATTGAGACAGATTCATATAATTCATCAGACACACCAACACACAAACACAAACACACACACACACATACACATACATATGCACGTACACACATCTGTAGATGTGTGGTATATATGTGAATGTCTGGATAAGAAAATTCTATTTTTAATATTCTTACCACATCCAAGTCTACCATCATATATATGTATATATATACACACATATACATATGTATATATATATGGATAAATTACTAAAGCCTTACAATAACCATAAGGTAAATCTTTGACTTTCAACCAAATTATTAATTTGGGGAAGTGCTATAACAGGTCCCATATAAGGGACAGATGATAATTTCCTTGAAGTGTTTCAGAATGATTCCAATCCTCACTAGAAATTCTTGTGGTAACCACAATAATATAAATTTTGCTTAATTACATTAAACTGATTGATATTATGGATTTCATCCAATGGTTCGATATGACTGAAAATCATGAGGAGCTATCAGAGAAGATTAAAGTAGAAAACAATTTATAAAAAAGTTTTAAGGCATTCTCAATGTTATTCACAGATGAAATAAACTAAAACCATACATTTCTAGACCATTTCCTAGTAAAAAGTCCTAAGTCTGCACTTGATCATCAGACATTTTTGCAATCTAGAAAAATATTATAGATTTCTGCTACTTTTGGTAAGGAATAGTCTCTAAGTAGACACTCTTCCCTCCCTGTGGAAGCCTATTTGCAAATCAGCATTAACCTAATCCAAAGAGTAGTTTGGAATTGTGTCTATGGACTCAACAAAAAGCAATATTCCATTCACATATGTCTTGGTTCCAAAGCAATTGCAGCCATGATTTTTCTAGAAGGTTTTCCTTTCAGATTGTTTTCCCAGGTACATGAGGGTAAGTCAGGCTTCTGCCCATTCAATTAAACATAAACCTGAATTAATAATGCGAAATATAAGCTCCTTCTCTTTACAGCAGAAGGAAGTAAACCTATGTTTACTTTCTACATTTCAGACTTATCTACCGACAACACCTACTCTGTCTTTGTTTACTATTTATTTACCTCAAAGTCTGAAAATCTATATGTAGTGGTATGTTGTATTTTAGGGTCTCGAACAGGCTTGCAAGGTAGGAATTAGCAAGTTAGGACATAAGAAACCAGTTAAATATATTTTCTAATTCTATTAGGTTGTGTGTGCCGCATTGTATGGAACATACTTGTTATGCTTATTATTTATCTAAATTCAGATTAATTTTCAAGTATACATTTTATCTGGTGTAATAAAGATTACCCACTCTCTTATTTGTCTTAAGCCATGGTGTGTTCTGTAATACCCAAATATTTCTAGCCTTCACATCTATAGGTTGCTCTTGACTGGCATGGTCTATCTAAGCCCATCAAGGCACATGATGGCCGAAAGGCCCTTGAGTTTGAATATGCCACTAAATTTAAACTAAAGACACATGAAACAAAGGCAAACTCATGCTTCTCCATTGACTGCAGTTGTACTGAGGTTATACCAGAAACTGCAATCGCTCAGGATTTGGTTTCTATGAGTTTCAGTTGGATGACGGATCATAAATGTTTCCCAAATGCACCTGATGTGATTGAAACCAGAGTAGGGAACTAACGCTGTTCCACTGCTCCTCAATAATTAAGACACTTTAAAATAGACATCAATCTCCTTTCCAAAAACCTCATGATCAATTCTGTTAGAAGGAAGTAATAAACATAATGGCACCTTAATAGGCTTCTCATGGGCAACTACCTTTACCAATGAGGCACGTGTGTTAGATTTATTCAGTTTCCTGGTCTGAAAAGGTCTCAAAATGGATCTTCAGCAATGTAGTTGAGAATATTTTTGTTATTTAAATCTAAGTTTCTAGATATGCGATTATTTTATTAATGTTATTTTATAAGCCTTTTTGCTTTTTGTGATTTTTTTAATTCCTCTATGAAATATATAAAAAGGAACTTCCATGGTGGATTTAAAATGTGGGGAGAATTGGAGAAGGGTCCATGGTCAGTAAGAACCATCCAAGGAGGAGAGAAGAAGAGAAGCAAAGAGGGTAATGCCGAAGGTAGAGGAAGGCATATGGAAAGAAACTGAATCAGATGTTTCATTTCATTCAATCACATTGATAGCATTTAAGTCTTGCTTTCAAACAAACCAAAGGAAGAAATGTCACTTCAATAGCCAACAATCCCTGCTGTGGACAAGACCTATGAATTTTGGAACTCCTTCTGTCTTTCCCCTGTATACTCAACAGACAACAGTTACTGTTCAGTGCCAAGGAAGTGTGTTCTTGTAAGTCTTTAGAGAAATCTCCTATCTTGTAGAATAGCCATTCATTAAACAGGCACTGGCCCTGTAACTGCTGAGTATAAAGCTTGTAGACAATGGACCGCATTTGCTTTTATGTGCCTTGATGAAATTTTGGCATCCATTCCAATGACAGGGAAAGAAGGGAAAAAAGAGCAATTTATACCTGACCATAAAAAGATATAATGGCTATTGAAAATAATGTGTTGGAATAAGAAATACTTAAATGATCACATTAACAGAGAACAATTAGAACTCGGTTTCTCCCTAGTCTCCCCTTGAGGTTCATAAACCTACACTCAGAGGCAATAGAAATGTCCTGTTAAATTGGACCAGAAAATGTCTTAGATCAGATGTCACTTCATTTTTTTCTCATTGCTTCTCCATTTAATAAATAGTAAATTTCAAAAAAGGCTAGATATTACTTTAATAATGGAGGTTTTAAAATTTCAAAAAATTATTCTGCAACATTTTTTTTCTCTTTTCGGGTATAATAAATGGCAGAGTGGGAAAGAAGATTAATGGTGGAGATAGATGAGTGACAAGAAAGTTAATTCAATTATTTCAATACGTGATAAATTAGAACTCATCACAAAACAAATAAAAGTACCTGAATGGAAAGATAAATGGGTAGTAGATAGATAGATAGATAGATAGATAGATAGATAGATAGATAGATAGATAGATAGATAGATAATGATTTATACACTGGCCAAGATAAACATATGGGTTATAGCCATTTAGATGTATATTCATAAAAACAAGTGAAAGCCCACAGTTTCAAGACATGTTATAATTCCACTTTTACATGTAACTTAAGATTACCAGTGAATTTTTTCATTAAAATCTGACCTAAAATACATTTTGTAGTAGTACATGATGTATAAAGATCATAAAGTACATCTATTATTCAAAGAATGTGTGGATCTTGCCATTTAAAAATAACTTTTCTCATGTTTAAAAGATACGTAGTACCTTGTCTACTTCTGGGGTCTCTCAAATTACAGTCAAGATCTGAGTGTTTACACTGATGGGGGAGGGGTCCCTTTTCTATTCTTGTCTTCCTATCAAGGTTTTTGAGGACCATTGAATCCAAAACCTTACGTATGATTGTCTAATGTTCTGCCCTTGAGCTCTATCTCCCCATAGAATTCTATTTAATAAGCCTTATTTTCTCTCTCAGGCTACATTAGCTCATTTATAAAGTATTATGTAGCTAGGCTTAGGATGATCACATTAGGAGTGAATTCCTAGATGAAACTAGAACTTTGAAAACAATTTTGTTGCTATTTTCAAATGTCACAAAACATTCAAAAAATATGTCAGAAGCTTACTGCCAATTTCAAGAGAAATTAGTCTCTGATTTAATAGAGAAGCTAGGTAAAACATCCAGATATAATTTATGTGTTTGGTGGAGGTTTTGTGGAAGCTCAAAGTAGAAATCAAAAGAAAATATAGTTGGCATGATATTGTAATACTGAAAAGCAAGGTTCTCTATGAATCCATGAGTTATATCTGTTTATGAGTTATATCTGTCTGTAAGCTTTGTGCATAGGCTACAATACTTATGAAGTGATCAGAACAAAACCAAATGAGTAAGGATAACCATTGTGTGGGCACGGGATACTTAACAAGTGAGTTTTAGGTTTTTATGGAGTTCTGATTACATTACTGTACAATACTATTACAGCGGTTTATTTTGCAATAGAAAATGATGTAATTTTAATGTTCCAAATTAAAACAATTTAATTACTAAAACATTCAAATAGCAAGTGTGGCTCTCACTGTCATCATTGCATTGGTCAAGGAGGGTGAAGCAGGGAACAGGATCAAACACTTGTCCAGAAGTAACCACTAATGGCATTACAGCTCTTGCTTGAGATTGTCAGTCCTACAGGGTCACCACCACTCTTCTCAAAAGACTGACACAGAAGGCTGATAATCAGATCAGGACCTTCCCAGACACAACAGTATCTACTCTTCATGCCTCACTTAATGGCAGATAGTAAATGGTGGATTTCATATATTTCTCTGTAAATTAGCGACTGAATGAAATCTAGATAATGCTGTAATTAGTCATCAATAATGCTGTGGGTGACTAAATGGCAACAACTCAGTAAATTCAATATGAACAAGCCTGTAAGATTCCAATGTGCTTCCCTCTCCTTTTCCTCCCATCTCTCTCTCTCTCTCTCTCTCTCTCTCTCTCTCTCTCTCTTTCTCTCTCTCTCTCTCTCACACACACACACGCATACGCACACGCACACGCACTCACACACACACACATACACAGAAAGACACACATTACAATATGTTGTTAAAAATGTGATATTATCATATACTGTATGTAGAACTAATAACCAGATGGATATAAACCTTTGTATAAGTCAAACTATAAAAGTTAAACTACAGAAGCAACAGTGTCTGAATGTAAATAGTTGCATAGTTAAGGCATCTAGAGAAAAGAAACTCAAGCACTGTTCTGTGATATGAAGCCATGCTGTAATGTAGGAAAAGGAGCAAATATATCCCTGGTTACTCTTCAAAGTCATCATCCGTTTATTTCTTTTGTTTCATTGTTTACTTGGCTTTGGGCCAGAGACTGAGCCTTCGGTATTACATACACTAAGACTGTACTCTGTAGATGACCTGTAACTCTTTCTAAACCCACCTCAGCATATTTACTGTTTTATGTTTTTACAAATTTAGATATTTTTTTGCTTCATCATACAGGAGATGAAAGGCAGCACAAGTATGGTACCACTTAGTCTCAACCCTAGTGCCCAAAAATACTTTATAAAATTAATTTTTCTATCATACGATTTAATGGTTTTCATGTTCCATTTTCATAACAATGTATCACTATGCTTTGTTCTGATTTACTATCTTTCCCCATTCACCTCTGATAGCCTTTTGCTCTACTATCTAATGTCCTCTTCCTCATATTCTCTCTATAATTCCTCTTTCTTCTTGATTTTATATTACTTGGATCTCATTGCTATCTTTTCCAGAGTTTTCTTTCATATTTTATGGCCCACAACTACACACATACAAAAAGTGCGTGTCTAAGAAAACGGGTATTTGTTTTCTTCTCCTCAGAAACAATATTCCAATAGTGCATTACTCATATTAACAGTTCACGGTGCAATATGTAGTGATTAATCTTTGTCACTCAGCCCATTTGAGACTTGAACTTTATATCCTTAGAATGCTTCCTGAGTTTTCTTATCTCCAATATTACACAAACTTCAAGATCATGCTAAACCAATTAACCTCTTATGAGTTTTCATCAACCTACACCACCAGTCTATGGTTGTTTTGACTGTGAGTAGCCCCATAAGCCATATTAGCATGCTTGGTTCCCAATTGGTGAAGTGTTTGGAAGAATTAAGAGGAATGGTGTTTTTGGATTTGATGAGGCCTTATTGAAGGAGATATGTCACTGGGAGTGGACTTTGAGGTTTCATAAGCCCACAACAGGCACTTTCAATATCCTGTATCTGCCTATAAATCAGGTTGTAGCTCACAGCTACTTCTGTAGCACTCTGCATCTCATGCATGCTGACATGCTCCCTGTCATGATGTTAATCGACTAATCCTCTGAAACTGTAAGCAACCACCCATTCCACCTCCAATCACATGATTTCCCTTATAAAAGTTGCCTTGGTCACAAGTCCTTTACAAAGCAATTGAACAATGCCTAAGACAAAACCTCATATCCTCTACTGAAAGTCTCTTGTTAAGAAAGTGAAAATTATACTTTCAGCAAGATAGAACAAACTACATTTCTCTCCTATGAAGTATATACCCAAACACAAATTCACAGCCCCTTGTCCCACCTGTACAGAAGAAAATGACAATAAATCCAGGAAAAGAACACCCACTAGGACCTCTAACAAGCTCTTCTGACAATATGAGTGCCCAATAAATACTACGTACTGTCTCCAATGATATTAAAACAGCAGGTAATGTTTAAAACAGAAATGACAGTGTCAAGACAAATATTCTTAAATAAATCTATAGCAAGTATATTTACAACTCTTAGATATATGTATGTTATCTGTGTAGAGTCTTCAGCTGAAAGAAAATTCATTTATACCTTAATGCTTAGTCTCTGCAAAGGAGACAATTCACCGAGAACCTGTCTGCAGTCCTGGGAACACTGTATCCTTTTTAGTTTTCAGATAAGGAATTTCAGCCTCAAGGATACTCACACCTCCATAGTTTACATTTTCTGCAAAAGGTTGTGATTCTTTGCATGTCATACTTTACTAGGGGCACTTTTTATATATTTAGTTTGGTACAATAGAACAAAGATGCTACTATGTCGAGAGATTCACCTAGCCTATCATTATTTTCATATGTAAAAATGGTAGAAGTTACATTCACTAGCCAAACAATGTTTGGTTTTTTTTTCCTTCATTCTGAATTGTTTTTGACAAGTTTTACTGGAAAAGGTATAGAGCACATAGAAATTTCTAGACAGTATCAGAGCAGAGATGCTTCAATATAAGACACATCCAAAGAGGAAACCGTACCCAGCATTGAACCTGGATAGTACAACCTGCCAAGACTACAAACACCTGCATAACATTTGACAAACATGGAGACTAGGAGGGAGTAAAACATGTTTGTCCTCAAAGCTCAAAAACAAACAAGTCTAGTTCAGATCCTGAGGAACAACAAAGATAACTACTCTACAAGTACTGTTCAAATCGCCTAGCCAGGATTGAATTATTTAAGTCTTCACAGAGTCCAAATGAAGTAGATGACTCAGGCAACTCTCTCTATGTTGTTTATGAGAAAACCGAGGTGGGGAAACAATAGTAGTTTGGGTGAGATTCCATGCATAGGTTTTATTGGAGTCAGAATTTAGATGTGGACAGGGAGGCCTCAGAGAACTGATCATTGGCCACACCAGGTTGCCACTGGATGTTGTTTTATTAGCTCACTTAGACTCGGTTAATGATGGCATGTAGACAACGTAATTCATCAGGATTTGGCTTACATTTCTACTGTTGGCAATACTGCTAAAGGAAGGAAGTAATCTATACCAAAACAGAGTGGATAAGCTCCAGAATTTACCTGTTATTGCCCTCCTCCCATCAAAATGTTTTCCCCCACGTGCCTCATTTTTAAAATACTTCCTTCGAGGACAGTCTTGTTTACATTTATATTACTATACTCATCCCCAGGCCATTCCTGCTAAGCCAGGTGTTTGACACCAGAAGAATGGTTATTAGATATTCCTTCTGGTCATTGTGTTAAAGCCAAAAAGAGATGATTAATACACGTGTTAAGTGAAAGCAAAGAGGATTAAATAAGAATTACAGGTAAAAGTACACATGACATCCCACTAGATTAACAAATCAACATGTGAAGGAGACACGACTTCTTTTTTTTTTTTTTAATTAACTTGAGTATTTCTTACATACATTTCGAGTGTTATTCCCTTTCCCGGTTTCCGGGCAAACATCCCCCTCCCCCATCCCCTTCCTTATGGGTGTTCCCCTCCCAGCCCTCCCCCCATTGCCGCCCTCCCCCCAACAGTCTAGTTCACTGGGGGTTCAGTCTTAGCAGGACCCAGGGCTTCCCCTTCCACTGGTGCTCTTACTAGGATATTCATTGCTACCTATGAGGTCAGAGTCCAGGGTCAGTCCATGTATAGTCTTTAGGTAGTGGCTTAGTCCCTGGAAGCTCTGGTTGCTTGGCATTGTTGTACATATGGGGTCTCGAGCCCCTTCAAGCTCTTCCAGTTCTTTCCCTGATTCCTTCAACGGGGGTCCTATTCTCAGTTCAGTGGTTTGCTGCTGGCATTCGCCTCTGTATTTGCTGTATTCTGGCTGGAGACACGACTTCTTTATACTAATGCCTTAATGGCATCATTACCATCAATGGAGAAAGGTGTGAGTAGAGAGTTGGAGAGATGGTTCAGAGATTCAGAGTAAATGCTGCTCTTGCCGAGGACACAAGTTTGCTTTCCAATGCCCATGATATGTGATTGTCAACTGACGATAACTCCAGCTTCAACCAATCTTACAAGGTCTTCTGGCATCTGAGGACAACTGCATATATATATATATATATATATATATATATATACATATACATATATATATATATATCACAGACACACTTTCATTTGTTTTTGCTTATTAAAGAATAAAACCAAGAATTACATGGATGTATGATTTGACTATGTAGGGGCAATTTTATTAAGTAACCATATCTTGAGACAGTAAGGTGGTAGAGACACAGAATACCAGAGGAACACAGGCACCACACCTGGAGTATTGGAAGTTAGGACACATTATCATCTTAGAAAAAACAAAAGCAGAACAGAGGTACGCTGTGTATTCTGTAGTCCAGAAACATCCTCTACTGAATTCCATGTTGACATTCTTCCCTTGTAAAACCTCAAATTTAGTCATACCTGGAGAGATATTTGAGAAAGTACCTCACAAAGATGTGCTCACATGGTCCTGCACACGGGAGGCTTGCTACTACTATGCACACAAGGTTTATCTTACTCAACTTTTCAGAAGGGGAGTCAATGATAGTCCTAATTGTTCCATATACTAGAACTTAGGTATGGGCAAATACTATTTCAGCTCACTGAACATGCACATTACTTGGTGAACGTGTTGTTATTGTTGTTGTTGTTGTTGTTATTGTTCATACAAAAGCTTCCAAATTCAGCTATGCAGGCTATATCATATTTTTTTACAATAAAAGAGAACATCACTGTTTTCCTATCACTGATAGCTTGATATAGCTTCACCTGACCTATGTTTCCAAACCAGTCTGAAATAGAAAAGAATTCCTTTCTCAAAATGTTCCAGGACATATTGCAACTCATAGATCTGCATTTCTTTTCATATATGAAATGGTGCTGTGTATAGCGTTCTTTCCACACAGGGACCTGCAATATGTGTAGAAATTTGGTTTGTATGACAGTCCAGGAGAGAGAGGCCTAGCTGTAGAGTAAGTTGTGTTGGAAGGAAATATGTACTGTGTTATCTGTCTAGGCATGTCCTAGCCCCCACTCTCTAACTGGTATTTTCAGTTTCTATAATATTACTTGTCTACTGTGATTTCCACCAATGTCTTTGACTCTTGTCTTTCTGAATTGTCTTCCTTTCCGAAAGCCACTCAGTTCTGAAAACAAAATCCATAAATTCTCACAGTCCTTTGCTAACTCTCTTGTTCTACTGTTGGTTCTGATTGTTTTTGGTTCCTTACTAATTCAAATCATGGAATTTTCTGTTCTTCTGTAATAATTATAAACATTTTCTGTGAGTCTCATAATGCTGTCATCTGCTAAAGATAAATTCTGTATATGAGTTTTTAAGTGTAACAAATACTAACAGTATACAAATTAAAACCAAATATGTAATAGCACATAGTAGGTAACAGTTCAATGCAGGGCCTCAAATTCACAGTCAACTTTAGAACATACTAGCTTGTTCAGTTCTTTCAATCCTGTGATTTGCCTATGTAATACTCAGTGATGAGCACAAAGGATCCCAAATAGAGTAGGGATGTTCTAGAAATCTGTAAGGTCCCTGGCCACAGATACAGAGAAAAGAATACTTTTGAAAGCACAGAATAAAATTTGGAGGACTAAAGAGATAGCTCACCAGTTAATATGATTATCTTGGTGGCAACCCGATTTTAGTTCCCAGTACCCACTTGGCAGCTTAGAGCCATCTTTAACTTTAGCTAAATGGCTTCTGTTACCCTCTTCTGGCATCCATGGGTACTGCAATACATTGTGCACATATATACATGCAGATAAAACACTCAGAAGAAAAAAAAGAATAAAAATAAATAAAACCTTGCCTCAAATCATTATGAGTATGCTACCAAGGTTAAGAGATACTCTGAGGTGATTAAATTTTAAATTAAGGTCTTAGTTTTGTCCTGTGATGGGAAACTATAACCCAGTTTCTATAACTCAATTACCCAGTAACTAGGTAAGCAGTTACTGAAAAGCAAAAGATAGCATGAAGGTTCAGCTGCGCCCAAAATATAAGCCACATACAAGCCAAGGGTTGAGGAAACACATCAGAGTACTACTTCAAATTACAATCTAAAATTATGTCAGCCTATCTTACAACAGGCTGTCAGTGAGAGACCTTTTCAGTACCAAAATTCATAACTGTGAACTGAAGCCTCTACTTACATGATAAAATCCACCAAGTATCATGTACATGGTGATGATGATGACGATGATGACAACGACGATGATGATGATGACCCCTAAGAACAAAGACTCTAAAAGGAAAAGCAACTGGTGGGAAAATCATTTATCAGAAGGGAATAGACATTGTAATGATAAAGACATTGACCCATTATTTGGCCAATTGGTTAGATGAGAATCATAGAGACAAGGATTCTGTAAGCATTTACAGTGACACCAAGTTGCCACAGTTCTAAAACCTAGTGTCTGGAACCCAACTACATATGAAACTAGATGGAGTTAAAAATGTAGTCTGTGAAAGAAAGAAATTATGGAAAAACTCATTTTGCTACAGTGTTGTCTCTTCAAGCTCTTCAAATAAAAATCAATATTAAACCATTGGAAATTCCAAATAAAAGCTTATGAAATGGTAGTTCAAAATATAATGGGGGAGAGTAACATCTGAGAAAATCGGGGGGACTTTCTTTGGTTCCTTGAGTATGGCAAGGAAATGTAGAAAAAATGTTTGTTTTTATACTTGTCAGTAAGTACTATAAACAGTAGTTAAGTATTAATAAACACGTAGTTAACATTTATACAATGATTCATTTCTGTTAAAATATGCATCAACTGTTCATTCATTATTTATCATGGCTTTCACAACAGAAAACGAGAACCGCCAGAATTGTCATTGTTTTTTTAAATATTACTTTGATTTTCACTACCGAGATCATAAATAAACTATTATCTTCTGCGTAGGAAAAATCATGATGAAAAATGAACCTTGGCCTGGTCTACTGGCACATTCCCCATGAGCAAAGTGCTCAGTATCAGCGTTTCTATTTAGGAAAGCATTGTCTACAGTATGTTATTCGAGACTGAGAGGATCATATAGCCGAGGCCCTCTTTGCTCATACTTGTGTGGAACATCTCCTTCTTAGGCTCTTGTCCTGTAACCAATGTACAGCTCTTCTATCACTCTATTACCTTCAGAAACTTGACCACACTAGCATAGACTGAAATAGAGTCATGAAAACGAAGTAGTGTTTTAAAGATATCCTTGTGAAGTTTAGGCTTCTTTTTGATGTGATATTAAGAGAATCAAATGACTCGTCTTTCACAGACCATTGGCTAAATCTGTAGGAATCCATGGAAATTTAGATGGGTTTCGAAATACGGTAAATATTACGGTTCCATAATAGATTTTCACATAACGCTTTCAAATTTTAAAATTAATGTGACTCAATCTGATGGCATATTACTTTACATAGCATCATGAAGTAGCATGATATTTCTAGCATCATATGATAACACTGAAAATTCAAGACAGAAATTTGTGGGCATTGGACCCAAATATTGTGTTATCTTCTGCTGAGAACAAACTAGACTTCTACACTATTCCCCATGTTGCTTTCTCTATTGGCTTACAGCATCAGCAAAATTGTGTGGCTTCTTCCTATTTGAGCACAACCATGAGAAAACCAGAAATGATTATACTGACATCAAATAAATCAAAGGAAAATGTTTTGTAAACCATACATATCCATAAAAAATTAGGAAGATATACTGTAGTGAAACACTACATTGAAGATATATTTAGTTAATTATGAAAGTCAGCTTCAAGGTGCTGGCCTGGCCTGCCCTGACTATCAAAGCCTATTTTCTCTATTAGAGGCTAGTCTTAGGTGTTAACTGTTCCTAAAATCATTTGACAGCCCAGGAACAGGACACTATTACTGGCTTTTCCTCAGCTAGAGGACTGTCTGGAGGCTTCAGCTCAGTTTTCCACTCCTCCACTGTGCAATTTTTCTTTTTTTTTTTTTTTTTTTTTGGTCTTCAGATGAATTTCTCAGAAAATGTGTCAGCATCACAGAGTCCAACTGCTAAAGACAGGAAGCAATTAAATATGCAAATCAGGGAAACCACACTGAGGGGTTGACATTCAGCTCCATGCTTGCCCCACCCCCAACCCTTGCCTTTGACTCTGCTTCTCCTTCCCTTGGGAAGAGGGTTAGTGAGAGATCTTCTTCCACCCTGCTCCCTGCTACAGGTTTTTATTCTCTACCACCTGCTCTAGGCGTTCTCATCAATTATTAATCAAGTATACATGAATATGCATAAAAGCCTGTCTCTGGGTTTTATTAAGTTAAAAAAAAAAAGAGAAGAACATGTTCAGTGCCAAAGCAGAGAAAAGATCAGATGGCTAAAGAAGGAGAAATCAGAAGTTTCAGTTTAATTTTCGTTCCCAACTTGGAAGTAATGAGAACATTAGGAAACCACTTTTTATATGGGTTCTTTTGTTCAAAGTTTCATTTCAAATCTATTTCTAAATATGTCGAAAGGTTTCCACTTTAGGTATTGCATTGCTCTGGAATAGAGGGTAAGTTTATCAAGATTTACAGAGGATAATATTGCCTAAGACATGGCTGGACAGGTTAGTTTCATTTCATTATACAGATGAGCATTCCACCTCCAAGGGCACATTGGTACCATGAACATCAAATATTAATTCAGGGTTGGGTATTGGGGTACATCTGTGAACCCCAGAGATCAATTTTCTCTGCTCTGTAAAACACTGGTTAAAATCACAAAAGAATTTCTTTCCTCTGTTTTCTATTTCCTTTCCAAATGATGTCCTCTATAGCATGATATAAGATGAATCTGGAAACACTAAGTACGATTTTTGCATCAGAGATTGGGGATCATTTTCTCACAGGTAGAATTCTCCTATCTTGCTGAGGATGTCAATCAACGGTACACTCCATACTCCAATCTTGCTAATAATGTCATTCAATGATGTTTTACCTACCCCTTTATGAGATGCATAATGAACTCTTTACAATATCTTTTTCTCATGTTCTATCCACCTATAATCCTAATAAGAGAAAACAAGTCTTGTCCATCTATGTCAATGGTACTCAAATTTTGTTTGCAATAAAAGAATGAATAAATGGATAAGTAAGATAAATTAAGGATGTCTTGTAAATAAGCTACTCTCGTATTCCTAACATGACTATACAATCAAATCTCCTGTGCTTTCAAACAAATTCATCAAAATAAAACCAAAGGCTTTGACATTTCTGTCTTCAATACAATTGTTTTGCATTTATTTCTACTATGTGTATGAGGGTTTGACCTGCATTTATGCATGTGGAAAATGTGTATGCCCAGTTCCCTTAGAGGTCAGAAGCGAATCTTGGATTCCCTAGAGTGAATGGCTCTTAGCTTTTTCTGTCTGGGTGCCTGAAACTGAGTGCACCTTTCTGCAATAGCAACGAATGCTCTAAATCACTGGGCCATCTTTACAGCGCCTATTACAATGTAAGTTCTCCAATCTCTTGTCTATTTTCTCCACGTTGCTTTACAACAGCTGACCATGAGACTTTGACACAAATGCATTCTCTACCTATGTCATGTAAAAGTGACATGTTCTAATAAAAGTATACCTAGAAGTCAAATTTTATTTTGTTATTACAGTTGCTTATTTTCTTTTACTGGTATAATAACCATACATTTCTAAACATCTATTTATTTAGCTAAAAGTACAAAGGAAGCTTCTTGTGGTTTATGTCATCTGTACTTTATTCAAGATGTATGATACCTTCTTTCCACACATCTTCCTGTCTTCCTGACTTTGGGTCTTGTTATCTAAGCCACTTAGTGTCGGTATGATTTAAATATTTTTATACATAAAATAAGCTTTTCAGGTTATATAGACTGCAAGATTAATCAAAATTAAACTTTAATTCAATAAGAGCAACTCAAAGGGAATATAATTATTTTATTATTTTCTTGCCCACAATACTTGTTTCTCGTTTGTCATTAAATTTAATGCCAAATCAATATTATATTTTAGTTTAGAATTTTCTGCTTCATTCCCTTTATTCCAAAGAATATCAGATTTAACCTACAAGAACTGTGTTTTTGCTTAATATGTTATTGAAAAATCTAATTATATAGAGTGCCATTTAGGTAGAAATGCCAATTTTCTATAATAAGGGTCACTATAATAATATTTAATATCTCTGTGACTTTTTACCAGTTAAAATGCCCTTTAAACATATATGCTTCCTTTGTTTCAGACTCAGAATGAATCATTACACTTTGATGAGCATTTCATCACAGCAGACATTGTCATTAAATTTTCCTGTTTAACAGTCTCATTAATTTATCACTGCTTTCCTGACTCACCCTGGTACATTTATCCAGTGAACTGCTATTTTGAATACAAACAGCAGTGACAACTGTGCTATATAAGTTGGCTGCTCTGCACAAAATGAGGTTGCACAGGCTGTCCAAGGGTTGAGACTCTAGAAACTTCCACAGTGGATCTAAACAAGCAATTATAAAACAAAATGGAAAGTTATAAAGCCCCCGGACAATTTCCACAGGTCTGGAGAAGAGGACATTTCTTCCCCTTCCAGTTGGACTGATCAAGGTTATTTTAGAGAAAAGAGTTATCCTAGGAAGTCCTCCAAGTATAAGGAAGAAGATCAGTACGAATGGGAAAACAGATAAGAGCGAGAACTCCTCTTAGTACTTCCTCCATTCATCTTTCTCTTTTCTACTATTGGGTACAAAGGTACAAGAATTTTAAAAATTGAAAAGGATGTGGGACAGACAGAAAGATCCCTGGAGCCAGAGAGTGAGATAATTCAGTGTTCTCTACATTCAAAATCTGGGTTGGATTCTAAGGTTAATAATTGTCTCACATCTCCTAGAGAAAGCATTCTAGTCCTTCAACAGCAATTGCTAAGGCTCAGATAAACTTACTTCCAACTTATGAACAGAAATGTTTCCTATTATAAACCATTATTACATTTTAAAAGAAAAAAATGAATTCTTCTTTATGTATCAAGTCATATACATCTCTGTTTCTCTGTCTTATCTCTACCTCTATGTCCCTCTGTCTATCTGTCTCTCTGTCTGTCTCTGTCTCTTTGTCTCTGACTCTCTGTCTCTGTCTCTGTCTCTCTGTGTGTTGGGTGTGTGTGTGTGTGTGTGTGTGTGTGTGTGTGTAGGGGTGTGTGTGTGGAATAATTTTATTTCATAATTACACATATGTACAACTTGACATTTCAAGGAATAAATATATTCAGGGGATGAAAATTCTTAAATAACTCATTGCCAAGTGCTTGGAGATTGTTGCTTGCACATGTACCTTGTCTGACCCTGAGTGTGAGATTTTTCATTCACAATGGAAATGGTCCTGAAAGCAGGAAGGCAGCGTAGCCACACAGAGTACCATGAGAAATGAGGCAAAGGGGCTTTGAACATGCAGTTGCCCAAAGCAGTCAAGAGAGATGATTTTTCAATCTGACATAATGGAAGTAACTAGAGAGATACATTTTTCATCCTGACATGACTAAGATAATAAGTCAAAAGTTAAAATATGTAATATGAGGCATAACACAAAGAAAACTATTTTTGATTCAGAAAAATGTCAAAGTGGACCCTGTTACCTGTTGAAGAAAACAGTTATTCTTTTTTCTTATAAAAGCAACCTAGTGACTTCAAAATATTTTTAAGAGTAGACTTTATTGAAAAAATAATAAAAAATGTAAAAAATGCAGTTTGAGACTACATTTTCCATACAGTTTATTTTTCATAAAGAAATCATGATTGAAAAAAAGTTAGCAAAAAAAGTAAGAACTTTCATGATGAAGATTGAAAATCTTTTATCAAAAGTTAGGTCTTATATATCATATTCTTTATCCAAACCAAAAGATTAAATTGGTGCCACGTTAGTAATTTAACAGTAGACCAAATGTAGATATGATTCTAATATGAATCATCTATAAAATGACTACATAAAACATTAGAAATATAATCTACATTTATTCTATTGGACTCAACCTAGAATTAAAAATGATAGAAATATAGGTCAAAAGTTTCAAATTAGGAAAGGTATTACAGATTAACTCATTAAAGAAGAATTTTCAATGCCTTATATATAAAGTCAACACAATCCTACTAGAGATAGGTCTCAGTTCGAGCCAGATATACAAATTGTATCCACTGTACTATAAGAGTCTATCTATCATTATCGAGGCATGTAGTTTGGGACTTATTAGATTTCTTCTTTCAGAAAGGTTAGATTTTTCATGGTAATGAAATAAAAGTTGGCAATCATCCATTAAAATAATTCAACATTAGCAGAAGTCTCCCAATTTCCAACTGTTGGGAGGCAGGAACAAGTTCAGCAACATATATGTTCAATAGCTTGGGTGTAGCTTCCTGAATCATCACGGATTCTAGGTTCTTGTTTTCACATTTTCCTGGAGATTGCACTGACAAGGCTCTGTTTTTTTTTTTTTTTTTTTTTGTCTATATATAACATCTAGAAAAGTTCCATGGTTGCGCTGTTTTTGTTGTTGTTGTTGTTGTTTGTTGTTTGTTTTGTTTTATCAATACTCTCATTGACAGAAAAAGACCTATTTCCTCCATTGCACTTTGACTCCAGAGCCCTTGTCTCTGCTTGCAGTGTCATCTCTAATGACCATATTGTTACTCTCACCTTCCATGACAACAACCTGAGATTTACAGACCATCCAAAATGTGTCTTTAGCCTCATAGTTGAAAGACATTTTACCCTTGTAATTTGATTTTTTACCTGTTTATATTTGCCCCTGGATGTGCTTTTGTGAAGTAATGCAAACACTCTGGCAAAAGTCCACATAATGCCATGCAGTGTTTAATAAACCGTTATACCTATTCCTTTTTTATTTACTTTCAACCTATCTTTACTCATTTTCTGAAACTAAAATGTGTATTATAATCAATGTGAAGTTGTTGAGCCTAAGTGTTTGCTGCTGTTGTTGTTGTTGTTGTTAAATTATCTCCCCTGCTCTCTCTGTCATTCTTCTCCCTCTCCCCTCCCCTCTCCCTCTGCCCCTCCCCCTCACCTCCCCCTCCTTCTGCCTCTTCCCCCTCTCCCCTCTTTCTTCCTCTCTTGGTTTCATCCGAGAATCCTTAAAGGTATCAGCACTGTACTGATGCTTCTGCCACTGTTTTGGGAAGACTTCTTCATTATTAATGTGTCTACTAAAGAATAAGATGTGGATCCACCATTTTTTCATAAGCTATTCCATCCTTGTATTCTATAGTTAAGTAGCTATAGAATTCATTTCCAGTATACTTTATAGAAACCATACTTATCTTTTCCACTGTTTCACTGAACTATCATTCATTTTACAACAAATATTAAAAAACTCGAAAGCTCTGGTTGGTTGACATTGTTGTTCTTCTAGAGCTCCCAGGGACTAAACAACCAACCAAAGAGTACACATTGTGGAGACCTTGGATCCAGCTGCATATGGAACAAAGGATGGCATTGTCTGGCATAAATAGGAGGAGGAGTCCTTTGTCCTGTGAAGGCTCGTTTTCCCAGAGTAGGGGAAGGCCAGGGTGTTGAGGTGGGAGTGGATGGGTGGGAGGGGGAACATCCTCATAAAAGCTGGGGGGATAAGAGAGGGGGAAACTTGAAGAGGGACTAATATTTGAAATATAAATACTTAAATTATCCAATAAATAAAGATTAGAAAATTATTATTAGATCAAAAATAAAAAAATAACCTTAAAAGCCAGTCATGGATCCACAAGACCCTTAGTATTAAAGACTCTTTGTGAGTGGAAAGATCAGATATTAATGTGTATGGATAGACCCTGAAGCTGGACTAGACCAAGGTACAAGCAAGAGAAAGGTCATTTCTTTTTGTCTTCCACCTGGAAATGAACAGTTCTTTTTTCCAAGACCATGATGGGAAGAGAAGACCTTTAGCAGTGTGCGTTCAAGTCATCCTTCCTAGAGTTATCAAGAGGTAGCCTTTCTTCTGTATTCTCAAAATTCCTCCTAAATAGTAAGATATTGCAGTTTAAAATATGTCCTAATATAAATATACAAATTCAAATACCCAGAAGAATTGATTAAAGGGTAAGTAAACAAAGAACTTAGTGTTATCAAAGTACACACAGTTATGGAATCTGAAGCTTTCCACTGCAAAGGAGTGATGCCTCTTGAGGACATGAACATTGTTGTCCCCTTACCTTTACAACCTACTAAGACTCTCTGACAATCGTTGGTGTTGCATAAAACTTTCCATATCTCCTCTCCCCAAGGACTAAGCTCCATCGTTATAACCCCTCTCCCATAAAAATTGCACTGAATTCTTAAAGGCAATGGCTCCTGAATATCTACTAAATCAAACAACTCTAGATCTGACACAACTACACATCTGTCTCTCAGAATATGGCATTCAAACACCTTAGATTTTTAGTTTATATTCCTTTCATGATCAGCTATTTTCCAATTATGTTTAAAATATCAACTCCTTAAATCCTCATCTCTTTCTATTTAAGGGTTTCTTTGAGGTATGAATGAGGTATTGATCAGAAGGTGGTGGCAATGAGTATACAAGAAAACCAAGGGAGTCTGGATTTCAGTATTTTTTTAAAGTAAATAATGGTGGCTACCTCTGTCCACTGCTTTCCCATGAAGAGTCAAGCTGGTATAAGATGGTCATTCTATTAGAGTCTCCAAAGCTCCAGACAAATGCTTTTGATATTTAATAATGTTCAAAGTTTTATTTCAAAATGTTACCATATCCACGGATTGATTTATATATCCTGTTTTTATCGATGGATGATTCTGCTGCTAAGGTCGTTCATCTGGAAATGAACTGGTTTTCTTACTAGTTTTCAATGAGCAGAAATAAACGTAGATCACAGAATTCTCTCTCTCTCTCTCTCTCTCTCTCTCTCTCTCTCTGTGTGTGTGTGTGTGTGTGTGTATGTGTGTGTGTGTGTGTGAGTGTGTGTGTGGATGTGTGTTGGGGGAGCAGATATTTTGTGTGTGGATTTGCGTGTGCATACAGATAATGCAGGCATGTATGGAGGTGTGATTACAAGGATGTACGCACACAGCAGCAACAGGATGGTTCTCTTTGATATTCATTTTATTTTTTGAGACTACGTCTCTCATTGAACTTGAAGTTCATAGATTCAATGAGGTTAACAGGTAAGTAACCAAGGGAATTCTCCTGCCTCTCCAGCACTGTGATTACAGGCTCATGCCACTGTCCTCAACTTTTTTTTAAAACATGAGTTCTGGTGTCAAAACTCAGGTCCCTGTGCTTGCATGTAAAACACTGCACCAGCAAAGTCACCCACATCTCCTAGACGACAGACGTCCTATCTACAAGGAGTCTGAGTGTAAATCTTTCTCTATTAATCGAGATTCATGGGCACTGAGACACCATGACTCATCTCAGGTCACAGAGGATGGTTAGTGACAATTCCACATGTCCCATGCTGTTGACTCAAGCCCAGAGTTCTTTCCACTTTAATAGCTGCTGTCACTTTTAATATTGACTTCAGGTTAAATGTCTTGTTTCATGGGCAGCACCAAGGTAATCCTTATACTGTTTGAAGACAGGAAATTAGAAACCATTATGTCCTTCGGAGATGTGAAAAGATGAGTTTTAAAGAAGAAGAAACTTGTTTAAGGTGGCATACATTTTTAGACCCAAACTGTAATTTGATTCTAAGCTAAGTATCCTTTGATTCATAAAGCTAGGTTACCTGTTCTATTCCAGCCTATCGCTTTTTAGTCTATCCAATATGAGCTAGAAGTCTTGACCTTGGTGTGTTACAGCTTAATATAATTTGCTGTGAGAAATCATACCTTTTTTTATAAGAAAATAGTATATGTCTAATTTTTTGGCCTCCCTAAATGAATCGTATATATACCACTGTAAAGGACTTGCTGTGTTGTCTTTAAACGTTATTAAATATGTGACTCCATGGTAGTTAAAGTAGCCTTAAATCTTTTAATTCTTTAGTCCTTTATACTATTTAATGTTGGTGTGACCAAACCTTCAATAGTGATGTCACGTCCATCTTTCAAAGTACTATATTGTTGCTGAGATAATTTCATTGCTTCTAGGTGACTTATATATACTTGTATATATTGATTGTGTTTATATGTGTATAAGTATCATAGTGACCATGTCTAATTGGTGAATTTCAGATTTCTAGCTGTAAAATATTAATATATTGAAGTTGTCCAGAATTACATTTAGGACCCAAGTTTTTCTGTTTCAACTTCATATTTAATCTGTACTTTAAAGCAATAATTTTCTTTGTATTTCTCACCACCTTTACGATTCCCATTGTGCTTCCTGTTCTTCATGGCTCCTTCTCTCATCCAGTAACTTTTCACAGTCCTGGATGACTAGGTCAGACACAAACACAAAAAAAATTACTGAAAATCTCAGAGATCCAGAGTGTCCTTTGAACTATTTTGTAAGGAAGCCATGTCCAAAAACCTTTTCTTGATGGCCAATTAACTTATTAGTTCTTTTTTACTGCTATAAAAGTGGTGGCATCGCTGTTTTAAGATAATTTGTGTTTCCCTAAGCTTTCGGGTTCCTATGTGTATGCTTTGAAATACAAATAGCTCACTAGAAAAATAGCATAAACTGGCATTGCCCCTGTTATGATATTTCCTGCTAAGTAATGAGATCTTTAAAACTTTATTTTCACCACAATATTATCAGTCTTCATGGTGTACATGTCATGATAACTCTGATAGCTCTTTATATTAAATGATCTATATCACTCTAATATTATTAAAGTAGATGAAGCTATAAAAATATTGAGGCAGCATGGCCATATTATATAAAGTTCTGATTCTTCACTCTTGTATGACCATTTTACCTGTTGGATCCTAGACCATTTAGGTGACCTCCCAAAATTCCACTGCTTTTAACATAATGAGGGTAACCTCATTTTAAAGAATTATCTTAAGAGTAATATACATAAAAAATGCCAACATATTTTTACCCCATAATTCAATACTACATATGAATAGCTTTTTCCCCCTCAAACACTTGAAAATTCTCTAAAGTATATTTACACAATTCATTCATATTGACTGCTGAATTATGGTTTGGGTGGTAGGATTGAAGACAGTTTCCCTTTAAAATGATAGGAAGAGTGATCTCCCTCGATTTAGTAGTGATAATTGCATTTATAGAGGAAAGGAGCACTAAAAGATAACACCAAATGAGGGAAGGTTGTCAGAGGAAAAGTCCTAGCTCCCATGAATTACTAATTCTGAAGGAGAAAGTATACTCAGAGCAGATCATTCAAAGACAACTTTTTTTGAAGGGCCTTGATTTGAGTACATTTTAATGTAAAAAAATGTTTCAGCTCAGAGGAGAAAGGGAGGGAAGATGGGGAGGGATTGTGGGAGGAAGGGATGATCAAGAGAGAGGCAGTGAATGGGATATAAACAAATAAGCAAAAAATAAAAAATAAAAAAGCATTTTTGTTATTAAGACCATTTTAAAATGTGTTGTTGTGTGCAGTCTTGACTAATACATGGACAATTAACATGACATTAAGTTCATCTGGGTAATGTGAAAAGCCACTAATTTTGCAGGAGAATATGGTCTAAGGTTATTTTTTACAGGATATTTTACTACTTTATAATTCTTTATTTAGTCTTCTTGATTATTCTTATGTCTTTCATTTTGTTTAAGTTTGAATAAAATTCTAATCCTACTTCAGGGCATCCACTTGGTGAATTCTAATAAAAATGCAAACAAAAGTTAAATGAAGAACAAGAACAATACAAAACTGGGTTTGAAAGGGTTAACACTTCTACCATTGAAAAACATTCTCCAAACAGTTTGACCCTGGGGCATACCATAAAAAAGAGGAATCCAACTTTGGTGGGTACTACTAGGATATGTGGGAAGCATTCATCTGAGTCCCAGTGGACCTTGGGAGTTGAAAGGTCACAGAGGTTACACAAAAGTGTGGGGTGAGGGAATAGAATTTCAACATGACTATTAATATGAGCTCTGCCATTGTCCTGTCCTTTTCTGTGTTAAGTATGCTTCTAGTTCTACCAGCACTAATAGCCAGAGCCTTGTGACCCTTATATCTACTATGTTTGGTGACTTTCCAATGCATTGTTAATATGTCCCTGTTTATGAATAACTGAAGCATAAGCAAGACTTCTTTTTCTTAAATTGTATCTAATGAAAAAGATCTTCGAAACTCACCGTGGGCCTAGAAATCATTCACTGCATACTTAGATATTTTCAAAAGCATGATGTCTTTTGGAAGCATAAATATTTGTCAAAAATAAATTTTTAGTCTGTATTGTGCTCAGGATTTAAGATTTTCGAGATAATCTGAATATTTAAAATGAATTATTTATTTACCATATCAAGCTCTAGGAAAACCTTCTGTTTTTTGTTCGTTTGTTTGTTTGTGTTTTGCTTTTTCTTGCTTTTTTAAAACAATCAGTACAGGACTAATATAATTGTGATCTGAGAGGACTAGGTTCTGAACAGATAGGTTTTGTGTTTCAGAGTATGCCTATAATATTATGATGCCATAATTGTTATAGAAAAGGAGATTGCTGTCAGTAAGATTGTACTATATAAACAAGGCCAATTTGCCGGATTTAAGCATGGAGCACGCAGTGCTAATGACCAGTGTTGATGCTCACTGTAAAGGAAGAAAAATTTAACTTCATGCCCTAAATCACTAGATAAAGAAGATGATAATAAATCAAAAGTTAGCTGAGGGGCTCAATTAAAAGGCCCATTGAAGACATTTAAAATTTGAGACAAAGATGTATATAATTTTTTTAAAAAATCAATAAAATATAAATTTTGTTAAAGGATCAGAAAATTTTTCAAAATTTACATATCAATTAAAATAATAAAGTTACAAATCTCAGAAAAAAACAAAATATAATGGCTGGTGACATATTTAAAAGATTATGAGAGAATAGTCTAAAATCATAGGCTAATAAAACAGATAATCTAGAAGAAATAATCAAATTTCCAGAAAGAGTTATTGGAAAAGGAGAATCATAAATTAAAAAATTCCAATATATTACAATGAGCATGTAGAATTAACTACCAATCAGAAACCAAAAAGCTTCCCAAGAGGAAAAACAGTGGTCAATAGATCTTCAGTGTGGATTTCACCAATTAAGTTTCATTACTTTAGATCTATTCCCCTTAAGGTCTCATAAAAATGAGGAAACATAAAACAGAATCAAAGTCATTTGAAGCTAGCACTTTCCTGATTCAAAAATTCAAAGGTTACACCCAAGTCAACTGTAGGCTAATGTCATTAACCATTGTTATAAAAAACCTCATCAAAATAATAGCAAGTCAAATTAAATGGCATACAAAAGGCATCAAGACTAAGTAGAATATATCCCTGGTGTGAAAGGATGACTTCAGATGGAAAAATAAATGTACTACAGTATAGTTCAAATGAGGAATCAAAACCATATGGTCAGTTCAAGTGCCACAAAATAAGAGTATCATTAAAAACGGATGTTTACAACAACATTAAATTAAAAGTGGAGGAAAGTTCTTCAACATCTAAAAAATAGAAATGTAAAAGCCAGTGTGAACATTGCACTCAATAGTAAAAAATTAAAAGCATTCCTTCTAAGACAGGAGCAATAAAGGATTCCCACAGTTTTGATGTCTACTATAATAGTGGGAATCCTGGCAATAAAATTAATCATGAAATAGAAATAAAAGTTACCCAAAATGCAAGAAAATACAAAATCATTTTGATTAAAAATAATATCAATATCAATATATGTGTGTGTGTTTGTGTGTCTCTCTGTGTATATGTGTGTGTGAATACCTAAATACTAGATGTGCCAACACATGCATGCCTACACATGCACACACACATGCACACACACACACACACACACACACACACACCTATTTAAAAAAATGAATTCCAAGTCCCTTGTTACAAAATTAACATACAAAGATCAGATCTTGCATCTGTAATTCAACAATGAATTAACTGAAAATGAAACTATGGAAACACTTTTACACTTTTTATTTTCAATAGTATTGCAAACAACTTAGGGCAAAAAGTAACCAAGTAACTGAGAAGTTTGTATAGTGACCTACAGAAATGTTGAAAGAATTTTTTTTGAAAGACACAAATAAATACAAAAAAATTCATCCTTGGATCATGGATTGAGGAACTTAGTTTTCATGACATGTCCCTTTACAGAACAACTGGCATTCATGAGCTTTCTATTAGAAAATTACAGCAAATTATTGCAGGCTATGTCTGGGTTGGTGAGAAGCCCACATATATAAAACAATATTATAAAAAAAGAAAAATTAGGACTGTACGATTCTGATGTCAAATACACAGCAAAGAAATAAGAACAGAGCAGTAAAAACCATCAAAAAGATAAATAAAGCCAACACCAAGAACACAGATATCCATATGGGGCCAACTGAGCTTTAGAAAGGTGTGAACAAGACATGCCAGCAAACAAACTTATCAATATTCAATATTGCAACATTCTATATCAAAATTTGAATATGATGTGCAAGACCCAAAACTGAAAATCAAAGAAAATCACAGAAGAGGTTTTTATGATATTCATTTTTTACAGTGGTTTATTGGATCTGGCACCAAACAAATTAGTCTCAAAATTGCAACACAACATTAATTACTATACATGATAAAACACAATTAATAGAGTAAAAAATAAAGTATAGCTATTGTTTACTGAAATAAGTAAAATAATGCAATTGAATCCAAGCAAAGTGTTTACTTATATTGATATCAAATAACAATACATGAAGTCAATAACTGCATAAGATACTGCTAAACAAAACTTTGGAAAATAAGTAACTTAATTGACTGAAAAATAAGCTTACTTGCATTAGTGTGGTCAGCAACAAGAAAATCTTGGGGGTTAATGTGTTAAAAGAATAAATATCCCTGTTTTCTTTTGATAAATACCAATGGTTCTTATACTTGCAAACCTTATGGAGACTTCTCAAATAATCAACTGGATAATGTCTAGCTTTTCTCATTTTGTCTGTCTCACTCCTTTCTCCCTCTCTCCTATACATCCAGAAGAGATATTTGGTTACAACCCATGTTTATTACATCACGTTCTCAAAAGACAAGGTATGGAAATAGTCAACATATCTAACTTAAATTTACTAGAAGGAGACCATACTATACTATACTATACTATACTATACTATACTATACTATACTATACTATACTATACTATACTATACTATAGAGTCTTCCATGGCAGCAGACAGTGGTAACTCTTTCACTTCATAGGTTGATGTAGGAAGAGTCTGACTTTAAGCCCCTATGTTGCTACCATCTTGGTTGGATTTTGTCAAATTAAGAGAAATCTATACATTTCTAGAAGAAATTTTAATTGATAAAAATAGCTCCATATGTTCAGTTTGAATGTAAGTCTGTTGAGAATTTTCCTGATTAATAATCTATGTGGGAAGCCAAGCACATTGTATGTTATACAATACTGAGCAGGTGGTCTTGGGTGGGAATGGAAAGCAGGGTGAGCAAACCATGAGATTTAACCCAGTAAGCCTCACTGCTCTGGGGCTTTGGCTTCAGTTGCTAACTCCAGGTTCTTGCTTTGAGTTCCTACCCTGACTTTCTTCTGGGATGGACTGTGATATGGAACTGTAAGCCGAAATAAAACCACTCTTCTCTCAAGTTGCTTTTGTTCATGGTGTTGTATTACAGTATCCATTATACTAGAACTAAGAAAGCTACATAGTGACATACTGGCCTCACATTTTTAAAAAAACGGAAAAGGAAAGGAAATCCTGTCATATGTCAAAACATGTATGGATCTGAACATCACAGAAAGTCACAAGCTAATTGGTCATTCTGATATATGATTATCCTACTTTGCTTTTCTCTTACTGTACTAAATTGCTGACTAAAACCAACTTAAAATGTCTAACATGTTTGTTTAGTCTACAGGTTACAGTTCATCTGAGCAAAACCAAGGCAAGAACTAGAGACAGAAACCTGGAGTTAGGAAGTGAAGCAGAGACCATGAAAGAAGATATCTGACTGGCTGCTCTACAAAGTCCTGCTCAGGCACTTTCCAAGGTATAGCAAGCATCAGTTACAATGATCTAGACCCTTCCAAAACAATCAGTAATTAAGGTAATGCCCCAGAGACACGTCATAGGCCAATCTGCTAGATAAAGTTTCTCCATGGGGGATCCTTACCCCAAGTGATTCTGTTTTGTGTCAGGTGACAAAAACTAACAAGTGCAAAGATATAGGTCCAAGTTAAATATATAGAAACAGAAAATAAAATGCAAGTAGGAAGTTTTTTTTAATGTGTGTTGAGTTTCAATTTTTAGGATAAAATACCTATATTTACTTACCATACAAATTTACATATCTGATTAACATAACTAAGCTGTGGACACTTATTGATGAGGACCATGATGAACATTAGGTCAATTTTTCAGCATTAAAATGAGAGGAACTGAATATTACCATAGGGAAGTATTTACATAGATATTTGGTTCTGACAGACCACACAAGCACAGAGCTTCATAATTCTACGTGAATCTAGAAAGCTGCAGATCCTCTCATCCAGGCCTTCTTTCAAGTAAAGATGAGATTACAACTGTTACTTCTCTATGCACTTATCAGACAATCTGAGTCATTTAGTACAGTACGAAGTACTTGAGAAAGACTATATCAATATAATGTTTGATACTGTCAATAGATAAGGAAAAAATCACCTCAAAGATGTAGAGTGAAAACTGAAAACTTTTCTATGGTTACAAGGTCAATGAGCAGCTGAAGGCTAGTAACATCTACATTATTGTTTAGTCCATATCTTAGGATGAACACCTTTCTCTATAGACATTCCTTCCCAAGCCATCCTTGATTCTCTGTCCAAGGTTCTGACCTAACAGCCATTACACCAACTTAAGTCTTTCATAAATATCACACAACCTGATCATTGATCCCAAAATGTGTTGCTCAAAGATCACGGTCTATTATTTGAAAAGAAATTGAAGTTATACTATAGAAATTCCATATGTTCTGTATTTGGCATTTTAAAATCATTTTGTGCAGAGGTATTTGAGGTGAGGTTTTAAAAGAGCAAAATACCCCCAAAAGCACTGGCTAAGCAGAGGGATGAAAACAAATACAATAGTCATCCCCTCAATATTAAGTTTCTTAATAACATCTGTCTGGGAGGCTAGAGAGATTGCTTAGCGGTTAAGAGCACTGGCTAGCTGGTCTTCCAAAGGAACCAGGTTCAATTCCTGGTACCCACATGGCAACATGCACCTAACTGTCTTTAACTCTTCTTTCAAGGACCTGAAACCCTACTACAGACATACATGTAGGCAAAACACACACACACACACACACACACACACACACACACACACACACACACACACACACACACACACATCATGTATCTGTTGCTCAGATAAATCAGAAAGCAAATCAGAATTTCTAGTGGAAATTTCTACAAGAAAGTAGATGCAGTATAAATTTTCAAAGGGGTCAATAATTCTTAGTTCTTTTGATAAAACAAAACCAAAGAGATGCAAAGAATCTTTACTTCTGCCTTACAAAATCTCCCAGAAGACATCCCCAAAGGAAATAATATCTACCTTATTTCTTTGCCCACCAAAGTGAACTTTCAAGTTGATGTATATGTATTGAAGAACCCTGAGTTCATTAGCCTCTAAGACAGCTTCAGCATACCATCTGCTCTGAAGGCAAACATGTATTTAAGCTGTAAATCTAAAAGGAATTCTTGCATTTTATTTCTAGTTGTGTTTCCTTTGATCCTGAAAGTAATTAACTTTCAGTAGCAGCTAATTATAAGTGAAAAGAATTCAGAGTCTATATGGTTGTTTTTTCCGGCGCAGGCTTGGCAAACTGTTTTTTAATTGAAAAAGTCCTTTTGCTCTATGCGTTTCAATCCATTTTGCACTGTATTTATTATCCGGGATTCAGATTATAACCATGACCTTTCATCTAATGACAGAATCTCACACAGAGAAAAAAAAATAATTATTTTAACAAAGAGACAAAGGGTGACAAGAGAGAAATAAGAGAAGTTGGAGGGAGAAAAGGGTGGCATGCACAGTGCTCCAGCTAAATGTCCTTCCTATTCTGCCTCCCCCTCACCCCATGATCACTCCCCTGTATCAAACACCACATCCCATGCATTCAAATTGGGCAGCCTCCACCACAAGTCTATTTCAGACAGAAATCATGTCCCAAAAGGTAATATAGGAAAGCAGAGAGACATGGGTGAAAATAATTGAGGTCAGGGGCGCTACTTATTATTCCGTGTTAATATTAGTCATTAGGGCCATAGATGGACCAGAAAGTTAATGACTTACCACTTAATTGACCTTTTCCTTTCCTGAAGACACCCTTAGAAAAAAGTTTTGTCAGCCCTATTTTTGTCAAATGGTTTTCAAAAGAAAACTCAGATATCCTTTAAGGCTATTTAAAATCTCTGTGAAATAAATATGCTATAATGGTTCATTTTCAAGGATAAATTATAAAGGAAACTCAGCAAGTGACTTAAAATCTCGATTCCTAAGACAAGTCTGTGCTTGGCAGTGTAGAGAATTCGATGTGTAAGTTGAAGTACTTAACAAATGGAAGAGAAAACATTGTTGGTCAATCAGAGTGGGAGCTCAGCCCCAGGGCTGTTCAACACTGCTTCAAGAAAAGAATAACCTACAGGGGATATTGTTCACTGTTTTCTTAAAGTTTTTGTTGAGTTAGAGAATTTAGAAAACAATTTTCTGTTTCCCATCAGTTCGAATCCATTCAAATATCTCCTATCAGTTACCATTGTGAATTTGGCAAAGTTGGATGAATTTATGAAATCATTTAAGAGTATTTGAAACTTGCCCTTTCTATGCCATCCTGACTTGCTAAGAATTTGGCAATCCTCCTGTCTCGGCTTTGAATGGTAGAATTATAACTGTCAATTCTCAAGAAAGAAAATCATCTCTGTTTTCAGATAAGCAATCAAGGTGGTTCTTCTCAAGTGAAATAGAAAAAGATTTCACCTGAGGAATCAAAATGTAACTTTTCTTAATATCATGAATTTAAAGTGTGCTCGCTACCTTCATCATCATCATCATGTCCATTTCTAGGAAGTGTGGGTATTTACCCAAGCTTGTCTAGAAGACAGGGTGATTCATTATGATCTTACTCTTCTAGAAAAATTTTAATCTGAAGTTTCTAGGCATTAAAATAAAGATTTATTATAACATTTTGGCTGGAAATTATAAAATGAAAAGACACTTAATATTCATTATTGGCTTAAAAGTCTCCTATTGGAATATTCAAAGACATATGTTTAAAATACCCCTAATAGTCTACTTTTGAAAACATTATCAAATAGCCTTGATTGTAATACATGATTATGAGATTCATGGTTTCAAACATGTTACAATGAAGAAAATAACAGCAGTGTGTTACATACTCTCATCTAATTTATTAATGAGTTGAGATTGATACATTCCTTGTAAATGTGCTTGATGGTTCCTAAAAGTTAAGTGATGTGGTGTCTCAGAGCCTAGAAACACCTTTCCCTAACACTGAGGTGTTAAACATAAGCACACATCATTACTGAGTACCGCTAAAATTTACCTACCAATGTTTGGGCCTGTATTCATTTTTAGACATATAAAACTTTCATTTGTCAAGATTGAATCTCTTAGAACAGTCTTCCTCTGAGCATGTTATCATCAGAAGTACCCCATTTTAATTAGTACACTTATAGTCCCTCTGTCGTTGTCACTTCAGAAGCCAACCCTAAACAGAAAGGAATGAAGAGACCAATACCAGAGCAGATATTTATAAAGAGCCCTTCTCATGAGATACCTTTGTCTCTCTTGTCCCCTGTTGAAGTGAACTGCTGAAACAGACCACATTACAGGTGCCCTCTCTGGTGGAAGTAAGACATGTTTATTATAAGAACACTTTCACCCCCAAAGAGCACAGACATTAACTCCACCCTTTGAACTTTCTGGAAATCTGTTCTGTGTGAGTTTTAGCCTCTTCCATAACTTCTAAAAATTAATTCAACATGTTCCAGGACTCTGACTGCATTATCAGCCAAATAGGATAGCCTACCTCTGGAATGTGCAATCGTCTCTATGAATAAGTATTATTAAATTTTATCAAGAAATTTGAATATTTCTTTATCCTTACAGAGCAAAAGCAGTAACAAGTTTGAGTTGTATCTTCATTTGAAAGTTCACAAGGCTCATTTTCAAATATGTATCCTTTCACTTAAATTTCTGGCTTAAAAAGGGTTGTATTGTAGAGAATGCAACAATTCAGAAGGACTTGTCCTTTTTTTCTTTTTTCTTTTGTTTTCTTTGTTGTTGTCATTGTTGCTTGTTTGCTTTGCTCAGATTGCCAGGTAGGTGAACAGCTCGCCATGGTTTTTGTCTTAAATTTCTTAAATAAATGCTTTGCCATGAAGTTGTCCTTGAAATACATCTGCTCACTTATATGTAGGTGTCACGGAGCTCAAATGAGTTCACATTGCTATGTGCACCTCATGTCCACTATCCCATGGGTCTATCTGATACTGTTGTCCTTTGTAAATTCCATCTAAGGCTGCTTCATGTCTTTGTAATGTGTTACGATTATGTTCTTATGTTCTTCATTTAACTTTCAAATTCCCAACCTTCTAACCAAATGTCTGTATAAACTTTAAAAAGTAGAGTTCAGTATTTGGAAATGAAGCTTTATAAGTCATAAGAACCCTCCTATGCCTCTCCCACTCCACCTGCTTTAATCTACCATCACAGCACCAATGGGTTCCTCTGCTTACCCGCTGTTGGGTTGACGGTTGTCCTGAGGAGTATAATACAGCTGAAATCACACAACTGGTTCTCTATCATCCACAGCATCCATCCATTGCTCATAGTTACTCAGCTGCAAATGGAACCTCATGTCTCCCTCCATGATTCATGTTAGTATTTAGGTTGGTTTGAAGAAGTGTGTGGTTTTTTTTCTTCTTCATGAAATCATAGCTGTTGTAAGTTCATATATCATCTACTACCTCTGGTACTTACAACCGTAGTTCTTCCTCTCTTGAGATGAACCCTAGGCAATGGGAAGAGGGTTGTGATATAGATACCCCATTTGTGGGTCGGTATTGTAAAGCCTTCTAGTCTCTATATAGTTATTACTTTGAGGCAGTACTAATTGTTTTCCACAGGAAAGAAAAGCTTTTCTGATGAAGGTTTAGCGGCACTAATATGCAGGCATGAAGATAAATACTTAGAGAACAGTTGGATATTATGTCAACTTAGCAATATATTGTTTGTAGACTTTATTCTGAAGTCTATAATCTATTCAGCCATTATCTCTAGAGCCAGTTAACAGCACCAGACATGAGTTCATACTTAGAAAGTTTCCCTTAAATCTAATCAGAATGTTTGTTGGTTTCATGGCATATTTGTTTATAGATATCTGGGAAGAATAATCCTTTTTAAAAATCTCACTTTGTTTAAAGTGTTTATCACATTTGAAATTTTATCTATAAAATCATCTACAAATACAATGCCTTGACTTTTTTCTTATTTATAAGCTTCTTATGTCCATTTAATTTCAATGTTATAACTAGGATTTCAAGCACTATATTGAATACAAGTCAAGAAAGTCAACTTCCATTTCTTGTTCTTGAGTTTAGTGGAAATGCTTTAGTCCCCACCCCATCCCCTACTATGTTTAATGAAGGCTATAATTTTGTCATATATAGGTTTATAGTTTGAGATGTATTCTCACTGATCTAGACTCTTCAGGAACTTTATCATTGCAAGATGTTTTCTAACCAGGTGGATAGAAATAGAAAATCGGTACATTAGATTTTAGCATTCTTCTAAGAGAGGCTTTAGGCTTCTCTGGTAGTCCTTAGAACCTTTCAAACAGCTGTTTGCTTTTGTTTGGACTTAATTATTTTTCTTTAACGTGTATATGTGTGTTTCTGCATATGTATATGGACGTTGTCTTAGTTCCAGTTTCCATTGTTGTGAAGAGACACCAAGACCAAGGTAACTCTTATAAAGAACATTTAATTTGGAGTTGGCCTCCAGCTTCAAAGGTTCATCCCATTAACATCAAGATAGGAAGAGTAACAGCATCCAGGCAGGCATGGTGTTGGAGAAGGAGCTGAGATGTCTACCCCATGTTCCAAAGCAAATGGAGGAAAAGGACTGGTTTCCAGGCAACTAAAAGGATAGTCACAGCACCTCCACCCCACAGTGACACACTTTCTCCAACAAGGTCACCCCTACTTCAACAAGGCTATACATCCTATTAGTGACATTCTCTTTGCCAAGCATATTCAAACCACCACATTCCACTCCCTGGCTCCCAGAGACATGTTAAAATACACAAGTCTATGGGGACATACCTAGACATATCATAATGATAAATACATTTAATCCAATTTTAAAAGTCTCTCATCGTCTCAACAATGTTAAAAGTCTAAAGTTTAGAGTCTCTTCTGAGATTCATACAATCTCTTAACTCCAATTCCTTAAGAAATCAAAATCAAAAAGCAGATCACACATCTCTAACATAATGCAGGAGATGTATTACCATTCCAAAATGTCAAAGTAAGGAAATACTGGACCAAAGCAAGACAGAAAAGCAGTAGGGCAAACAATAAACTACATCGCCACATCTGATGTCACAGTGCTCTTTAGATCTCCAATTCTTTTCTGCTCTGTTGACCATAGCACACTTCTTTCTTTGTCTGATTCTGTTTCCTGTTAGCAGATTTCTCAGTAGTTATTCCACAGTTCTAAAATCGTAAACATCTTGGGGTCTCCAATTTAACTTCAGTGTTACCACCTCCTGTTCCAATGTCTGGGATCCACACATGGTCTTCTGAACTCCTCCAAAGGGTTGGAGTCATTTCTCCAGCTCTGCGCTCTGTAGCAGTCCACTCTTTTGGCTGACTTCTGCTCCCATGGTACTGTCATCTCCACACACTGGGTGGTTGGTTGTTGTTGTTTTTGTTGTTGTTTTTAGTTTTTTAATAGCTCTCATAGGCTCACTTCACGGTGTCAAGACAGAATATTTTTGTATGATATTTTCAGTTCTGGGCGATCAATGGCACCTGAGGCTGCTTCTTCACCAATAGCCTTTCCTGGCCTCTCACTGTCCCAGTCTTCAGCTGCTACCAATGACTCCTTCATGCTTACCAAACCAGAACCACCTGTGTGATTCTTACCCATTACTAAGTCAAGCTGCAGCATGATGTACAACCTTGGATATCTCTGGAACATGGCTTCTTTGTGCTCTCAGAAAGCATTTCGCAGATTTGACATAGTGATGCTGTTCTCTTGTTAATCACCGTTAATTTCTTATATCCAGCTAATCAGCATCTATTGTCCCATTAGTCCCCTCTATTCTTGACTCTAAAGCCAGAGCTCCATGGCCGAAGCTGCCATGTTTTGCTGCTTATTGGAGCTGGAAAATGGTACCTTTTCCTATTACATTATCACCAGCTTTTTGATTTCCAACTCATTACTGCCTGATGTTAGCTGTTTTTGAACTTTCTCTATAGACAGATCTTAAATGCAGAGATCTACATGGTTCTGTCTCCTGGATGCTGGTATTAAAGTCATGTACCACCATACCTGGATTTAAGCTTTTCTTCACCTCGAACTTGCTCTGTCCCTGGCTGGCCTTGAATGCAGAGATCTGCTTGCATTTGTCTCGGATGATTAAATGTATGTAGCATCATGTCTGGGCCCAAGCCCTTCTTGGCCACTATTCCTCAAGGTCCAAATCAAAAGTGTATGTCATCTCATGTCAAAATCTGGGTCAAAAGCCTGTGCTTTCCAACCTCAAGATCTGGATCACAGGTATGTCCTCCGTCTGGATTGTAGTTCATTCCAGAAATAACCATGTTGAAAATCAGGAATAGCCATCACAGGCATAATCTGTGCTCTGCGCTCAGAGGAGTTGTAGTTGTTTGTAAAGTGCATGTAATTACCTAAGTGTGGGTTTTCAGCAAGATTAGTATATGCTTTCTACCTCTAATCCACTTCTTTAACCTCCAATTATTTGATTTATTTATTTCTTACTTATTTTTGATATAGTGTTTTATGCAGCCCATGCTGTCTTTGAATTCATGTAACTGATGATGACTTTGAACTCCTAATGTTCCTTCTTTTAATTGCCAAATGTACATATTAAAGACACGTGTTTCTATATCCAAAATTTTGTGATTTATACTTATCCTGCTACTTTTTCTGCTACATTTTAGTACAATTTCTCCAAAAATTATTGTTGGTGAATTTTTTTAAAGATTTATTTTATGATTTATTATATATGAGTACACTATACCTGTTTCAGACACACCAGAAAAAGGCAACTCATCTCAATACAGAGGGTTGTGAGCCACCATGTGGTTGCTGTGATTTGAATTCAGTGCCTCTGGAAGAGCAGTCAGTGCTCTTAACCAATGAGTAATTTCTCCCTATTTATAGTTTTATGACCAAAAAATATATAAAAGTATTTTGTACGAATCAGGCTTTAAATTTCTGTTGGAGTTTGCATTTGGATCATGTAAACCAATTTTGAAGAAATATTTTTGAAGAAATAGACATTTGTTCATTCATTCAATTGTTTCACCAGTCTTGTACTTAGTATATATAAAGTATGATTATGGGTTTTCTAGGAAATAAAAATGTGAATAGCTTTCAAGTTTTATTAGTGATTTTTTTTCCATCAAGAAGGATACTTAGGGCTGGCATGATTGTTCAATGGGTCTGGGTGCTTAATGACAATTGTAACAACCTAAGTTCAATCTTGGGATCCACACTGTAGAAATGACAGGATCAAATGTACTGTGTTGCCCTGAAATCCATATAGATTCACCCACCCACTCACCCAGAAATAAATGTAATAAATTTAAACAAAGGAATTGTTATCTATAATTAAAGACTGTGAAACATATTTCTTGAGATATAAATTTTTGTTTCTTTTAAACAATGTAGTATGATTCTGGAACCAACATAGGTATCAAACAGTATAATGATGAATAAAGAAAATGGGCTACAGCTACAATGGAGAAATTTTCAACCATATAGAAGAATAAAATCTACACCTATCAGGTAGGCTGCCCACAAACTTTCTCTTTTCTATTTCTTCCCTAGAATCAATCCACCAGTGTCATGCACAGCTAAGCAACAGAAAACCTTTGACAATGTTCCCTGCCCCATCCATCTCCTTGTATTCCACAGTTCTTCCATTTCTAACCTTACCCTCCTCACCTATTGCTTTGCCCCAGAACGCAACATGAACAGGCACATCCTGCTAAACAAAAATCTGCTTCTCCCAGAGTAAAAGGTAGACTAAAGGTGGACCTACGCTTCTACTGCTTCTGAGATCAAATCCTCCAGTCTTTTCCCCAGCTCTGTAATAAGCCACCTGCTGTGGACACTCTTTGATTTCCCGACCCCATCCCCAAAGAGGTCAAAAAACCTTCTCTTCCAATCTTTCTGTCCCTAACTAATCCCAGTACCTCAGCAGGAAATACCTGTGAACATACTAGCTGAGAAAGGCAGAAAAACAAGCAACACACAGCAACCAAAAATCTAGAGGGGAAACAGAAACCAAGGAACAAAACACCCACCTAACCAAAATAAATAAATAAATAAATAAATAAATAAATAAATAAATAAATAAATAAATAAATAAATGCAGAAATCACATCTAAACCTATAAGTACTCTAAACCCGGTTGCTTACGAACCAGCATAAAATACACAATCATTAAAAGCCAAGCCTTATGTGTCCACTAGAGCACAGATGTACTTCAACAACAGGCCCTGAATATTCCAACATTGCTAAATATAAGTAAAAGACTATACGAAGATGAGAGAGGTCCTCAAAGAGGGCATGAATAAATGCCTTACAGAGACCCAAAACAATCAAATGAAACTCCACAAACTAACACTTGAAGGAAGAAAATAAATAAAATTGTTCAAGACCTTAAAATACAAATAGAATCAATATAGAAAAAATTCTCTGGGAGGCTTCTCCCTTTCTTAGGAGAAAAGGAGAACAGATGGAGAAGACAGGAAGTAAGAAGGAAGAACTGAGAGATGAGAAGAGAGTGTAAGCTGCAATCAGGATATAATATAAATTCATTACTTAATAAAGAAAAAAGAATAAAAAGAGAACACAAAACTGAGGGAACACTGGTAATGAACAATTTAGAAATTTGATAAGGAACAACAGAAGCAAGCTTCACCAACAGAATACAAAGGATGGAAGAGATAATCTCTCTCAGGAGAGAGATGTAATAGATACATTGTTCAAAGAAAATGTTAATTTTAAAAACCTTTGATGCAAAACATACAGGAATTCTGGCACACTATAAAAAGAACAACCTAACATCAATAGGAATTGGGGAAGGGGAAAGAAAAATCCCAAATCAAAGTTACAGAAAATACTCTCAACAAAATCATAGAAGAAAAATTTTCTAACCTAAAATAGGAGATCCCTATAAAAGTACAAGAAAAGTGAGAACAACAAATAGACTAGATGAGAAAAGAAAGTAACCTACCCACATAATAATAAAAACACTAAACATATAGAATAACAACAAAAGAATATTAAAAGCTGCAAAAGACAATGGCCAAGTAAGTCAAAACGGTGTATCTACTAGAATTACCACCTAACTTCTCAATAGAGAGTCAAAAAACCATAAGGGCAAGTATAGATGTACTTACAGACTTTAAGAGACACAGATGCTATCCTAGACTTCTACACCCTGCAAAACTTTCAATCAACATAGATGAAAAGTAAAATATGTCACAATAGAGTCAAGTTTAAACAATATTTATCAACAAAGGATGTTGGTAGAAAAATTTCCTGTCTAAAGAGGTTAAATAGACCCATCAAAAAACAGGAAACCACTACCACCAGCACCAACAACAAAATAACAGTAATTGGTTATTAAGATTTCACAATGCTAACGGTCTCGATTACCCAATAAAAACAACACAAACTAACATAATAGAGGTGAAAATAGGATTTATCCTTTTGCTGCATCCAAGAAACACAGCTCAACATCAAGCAGAGACATTACCTCAAAGTAAAGGGAAGAAAAAAGATATTCCAAGTAAATGCACCTGATAAGCAAACAGGTGTAGTCACTTAATATCTTGCAAAATAGACTTCAAAACAAAACTCATCAAAAGAGATAGGAAAGGTCACTAAATATCTATCAAAGAAATTATCCGCCATGAAGGCATTTCACTTCTTGATATCTATGCTCCAATTACAAGGGCAGCCAAAGGAGTAGAGTGAAGGGGAACTCCAATCAGGATAAATTGTATGAGCAAATAATGTAATTTCAGTAAAAAGGAAATTTTTAGAAAGGAGAAGAAAATCACATTATTCATTTGAAAATGGACATCACTGGAGGTGATCATATTAAGTAAGCTGCTCACAGAAAGAAAAATGTCATGCTTTCTTTCACTTACCCTTTATAAAGATACATAAATTATGTAAAAATATGGGAAGAAAGCGTAAGTAAAATTGTCTAGGCAGACGGAGAAGAGGAATTTTGAGAAGATGGGGGAGAAAAAGAGACTAGGGTATATGAAGGGGTATGTGTTCAAGATGTAAAATATACATATCCAAAAACTTAACGATATTTTAAGTAACTTATCTCTACATATGATTATGGGCATATAAGTACAAAATATTATGCAGCTATTCGATGTATCCTTGTTAGCCTAAAGCTTACATTGTGTTTAGCATACTTGGTACATGTTCCAACAGACACACTGGTTGAAACTGAAAGCACGTATTACAGAACAACTGAGTGTCTAGTGTTAAACACACTAACGGTCTTTCAGAAAGCTCTTTGCTGCCTCAGAAAGGACTTCACTCAACTGTGCAGCTTGGCTTCATTTGGGAGAATGATGATCAAATATGATATTTAAAGTGTCTAATTTCACCCAATGAGACTTTACGAATCTTCAGTGGCTGCACACTAAAGAGCCCGTGTAGCATCTTCAAGAACTGGCTTGGTTCAGTCCCTTAAGCAGTGAGAGTTTACCTTTTCAAGAGTCGAAAACATGTTTCTTAATTTTTCTCATGGAAACTTTAAACAATCTGGAATTACACCTTAAGGATCCTGATTATTGAGTCTAAAATATTTGTAAAGCATATATTCATCAGAAAATACATTCTGTTAACGTCATGATATTGAGAAAATATACTCGGTTTTCCTTCATTTTAGAAAAATAAATTATTTCTTTCAACCTATACTTACTCAATTCAAACTGAGGACGGGGGTTATTTACAGTAATGGGAGGCAAACACTCTGGCTAGTGTGTCTTACATATTCCGAAGAAAGGTATTTTTTCAGAAGCATTTATTTGTGGGTTTGAGACATGATCCTTGCACCTCTAGAATGCTGGGATTATGGCTGTGTGCTTCTACGTCTGGCCTCTGAAATTCTCTTTCACCTATACCATAAATTCCCTCAAAGTTCTTTTTCTGCATAAACAGACCTCTTGACTTTCTCTCTTTTCCTTTAATGCAGGAAAAGCATCAGAAAGCATAAGTTTCAGGACTGTCGTTCATGGTATAGAGGAGAAGTGCAAAACACACCAAGAAGAACGGATGTAAGGTGCAAAAATGAAGTTGCAGAATGTCTTAGCGGCTCTTGTGGCAGGTTTGTTGACACAACTACCATGACTCTAGTCAAAGAAATTATCAGGTGCCACATACCCTTCGTACATGCAAGTAAAAGTGTCAGTTTACAGATGTCAACAATCTTGACAACTCAGATCTGGACACACACGTTACACCATCCCAAGAAGGAAAGGAGATATGTGTGTGTGTGTGTGTGTGTGTGTGTTTGTGCACACGCACACACACGCGTGCGTGTAAAATTGATAGAAATCTATTAACTTCTTTTTATTTTTAGTTTCTCCTCATCGATTCACTCAGAAACAAGAAGCATAGAAGATCTCTCTCTTTTTCTAATTGCTTAATTTAGGTGAGCTCTACCTGCTCTTTGGGGGTACCAGTAAAACACATAGCAGATTGAGTTAGTCAATTAGTCGCATTTCTTTTGAGACAAGTTAATGACAAATTTCCAATGGTAATGCTATGCAAAGAGTCTTTAGTTCTTGTGATGGATGTAAATCAAAAACTATTTAAGAATTCATGAGACCTAAAGGGTGTAACAGGTATGTGAATTTATTTTTGAGTTGGTCGTGTTATTTTCACATAGTTTCATGTAGAGGAATTTACCCACTGTCAGGTAGCTTTCTTTAATTCAGTCACTGGTGCCTGTTACAGTAATGTAACATGCAGGAGAGTTGAGACACCTAATGTAAAGTTGTTTTTCATTCTTTTTCACATAATAGTCACGCTAAAGTTTGAGAATTGAAAGGCCTCTTTTTCTGGTTCCCTTCTGCTTGTTATTTTGTTTTGATGTCATAAAAAATGAATGTTCAACCTCATGGGAAAAGCGTCTCAAATGGTCTTTAGAAACAGCTGAGAAAGGAGCTGGTAGAAGGATAATTATGTACAACACAGCAATGAAACCAAAGACACACACTGAAATAGCTGGCAATACAAAGAAGTCATAATTTCAGCCTGTTATTCACACTCTCTTCTTAAGGTAGATGACTCAAAAGCCCTTGCAACTTGCAGTGTCCTGGTTATAAAGACTGAGGTATCCAGAACTAAATTATGCTTCTTTTAATGGAACTGAAACTAATTCTAGCAGATGAAGACAGCTGTGTGAATGTCCTTTCTGTGAAGTGCTAATCAAAACAGACACGTTCTGTGAACTTCAGTTCTAAATTTCACTACCTCTTTTTTAAATTTCCTTTGAGAGTTTTGCCATAGAATTGATATTTGATTTGAACTTTTGCGTGTGTGTGTATGCTTCTAAGGTTTTATTCTCATGGGAATTACCTTTAGGGTTCTAAAAATTTGATGCTTAAAAATGTAATCTTCTTTAACTTCCCACCATGTGCCAACTGCAATCCCAGACCATAAAGTTTACTGCCCAGAAAGAGCTTGGGAGAGTCTCCCATGCATACACCAGTGGACTTGCCTTGTCAGTGCCAACCCAAAGCATCTAGGATCATCAAAGGATCAAAAAGATTTGCCTCACTAATTTATGGCCAAGGTTTTTTATTAGTAATTTAACAACAATAAATTAGCTGATATCAAATGCAACTTAAAAACTCATGATAATGTCTGCATGCCTGGGACAATGAAAATCATAACACAGGAAAAACTTACCACTTTGCTAAAGGACATTCTGGGGATGTTTAAAGTGGCAGGACTTACCTAGAAGGAAGAAGAAAAGAAAAGAAACGGTTAATAGAGCTAATTAAAAGGGGATTTTTGTTGTATTAGATTGCCAAAAAGAAACTCATTGTTTTGTATGTCTACTAAAAGATAAAAATCTTAAAGTGAACAGTTATCAAAGGATACTTTTATTTATTCTCTAAGATAAGAAAATATCAGCTCACCACATCTACATAGCAGTGACTAAGAGGACAGAACAAAAACAAAGATCTTTTAGCTCTTTCCAACTTTATCCACTACAAGAAGAAAGTTCATAAGGAATAGACATTTACGTCTTATAGCATGCTTTAAAACACATGTACAGATTTGCCTAAAACCTCAATAAAGTTGAAATTATGACTTTCTAGAACTTCAGAGAGGAAATAAATTTTGCAAGTATAAATGTAAAAACAAATATTTAAAGTCTCTTCAGGATGAAATTCTAAAAATACTGTAGAGCCCTCTAGAATTTTCTAGGATCATATAACTGCATTGTGTTTGACCATCAGAAACACCTATAGGAATTCAAGGACGCTGTACTTATCCACCTTGTTGTCCTTCTTCACCCAGGTTTGTCCCTTTCTACTAGTCTTTCATCCAGGCCACAAAACAGGCTTGAGGAGACATGAGTTGCTAATGTTAGTAGCTTTAATTTTTTTACCTCTTAGTCCCTGAGAAATAGGTGAAAAGTTTCACACTCATGACCTTGAACATGCTGAGATTATCAATATTACCAAATGTTTTTCAAACAACCAAGATTCGAGTTATACTAATAGAAGCTTGGAGCCAACCATCGCCCCAGAAGTTCTTGCTCTGCCTGAAGAGCTTCCTTTTGGTAGCTTCTGCCCAGAGGCAGGGGGAAGATGCCCACTCCCCTTAAAACGGATGCAAGGAACAAAATGTTGCTTTTCTTCTCCTAAGACAGAACAGGACGTCTGGACAGGATGTGAAAGTTTGCCTTGATAAATACTTCTAGCATCTTCTCATCTACTACACAGTTGCTACTAACTCTGTCTTCTGTCCTATCATTCGCAGAGGGTCATCCTAAGATTATGTTGTCATTCATTATGTGTATATTGCTTCTCTACTCTTTCCTGTTTCTAATCCCACCCTACCCTCTCTGTCCCATTATGAGAACAAGTGAGAGATGAATAGAAAATACAGGCAGAAATATAAAATGATTTTCTTTTCTCTATAAGTTGACCATAACTCTAAAAGATGTGGCTGTATCCTAGCAGGGCCTATTAATACAGTACAGATAAGTGATGCTAAAATGTCTTCTCTTTCAGTGAGTCACTCCTTCAACTGGAGTTGAGTGTGTTGGAAAAAATGGGTTGCCACACAGCATTCTCCACCTCCAAATGCTGTGTGTATACTAATGTACAGCTGAAGCCCAATTAACCACAGTATGCTCTAGGTTTAAGCATGTGGCAGGAGTGGTGTAGTATCTAGTCCTTTGAAATTCTAATTAATCATTGAACACACATGGAGAGAACTTTTTGTTTTCATCTTGTGTACTTTTTATAACACCAGTTTGCACGAATGTCTTTAAAAGTCTTTCGGTGTGTCGTTCTTTATTAAATGTTTTCAGATCAGCATAAGTCATGACTGCCCTCTACGATCAGAATGCAGGGTAAGCCCTCAGTCTCCCAGACCTGAAGAGTGAAGACAGAAATTTCTGGTTTCATTAAACAGCACTTGCATAGCACTGGGTACCATTATTGCCAGTGAGTGACGTTGCAGTGCCCTAAGCCAGTTCTATTCCTGTGATTATCTCCCTATGAGACTGCTAACCAATGACACTTTGTTCTCAGTGTAAAATGCTGAGAGTCCATTGTATTACTGACAGCATCAGGCAGTTTTTCTGTCAGCAAGTGCGTTGCCTGCTGGGAAACGGCTAGCTCATAAGCAGAAGCCTAACTCAGAGCCATGGGTAGCGATTTCCATTTCAGTTCATACAAATGAAGTTATTTATTTACTTTTGTGTCTGCGTAGCCTGATTCTTAACAGCAGTGGTTGTTTAAATGTTACTCCAGCTTTGTGGAAAACATATTCCTTTGCTTATTGGCTCACATATTTGTTTTAGATAACAGGTGTGTATGAAGACTATGTTCTTTCTTAGTATTTTTAAAGCACATAACATAATATGTTTATTTTTTTTATTATGTAGAGTAATTCAGTCCTTAGGTATCCTAGGCCAGTCATGGTGGGTTTATTTTCATTCTAGTATGAAAACATTTGGTAATAATTAGTGCAGAAGTTAAAACATATCTTTTCCAATTGATAATTTTATGATAGAAAATTTTGCCTTATTGGCTTCTATCTTAATTTTTTTTTACATTTTAGTGCACAAAATTAAGTATTATAGTCTATCACACTGCACAGCATACTAATAATCACAAGTGACCAATTGCTTAAGAGTGGGCACTTCCATTGCTCATTAATTCCCTAATTAATCGACACAAGCCAGCGTTAATGTTATTTAAAGAATAGTGTCAGTCTCAGGGTTTATTTGGGCTTGCCTTAGGGGATTAATTAAGCACAGAGCTCAAACTGTATTTGATCTCCAGTTTCTCCTGGCACCAGTCAGGCTCCTGTCTGGCCTTGTGTGTGTCCTCTGCCCATGAGACACAGGGAAGAAGCATAGATCTCCAGAGACATGACATCTCTTCTCATGCCACTAATGGTTCCTTGCCATCCACTTGCTGAGGAGAAATCTCAGCCTTGTTGATTTTAAGACTTTCTTCTGTCAATGTTCCTGTCTCTGGATCCTTCCATCCACACAGGTTAAATTACACGCCCACAGAATGTCTGTAGCTCTTTTCCCCTTTTGAGTTTTCCGGGCTCTGCTACTTCTGCTCAGAATTTCGTGTCCCTCTAATTTCATTTGAATTCAGTTCTTACTCTCTCCCAATGGACATCATGCTGTGGGTATGTTACAGCCATCTTGTTCAGAGCACAAGAGCTTGTGAAGATCCACTAGGGAAAGCTATTTCATTCTCATGGGCAGAGAGCTAACTTTTCAAACTACACAAAATGTAAAAGAATAAATGCAGTTAGGCTAGTTAACCACCTAGCCAAGGGACCAACCTCAAGAAGGCAAGTCCACTTTAAGCCATGCTAAAGAGATAGGAGTAACTATCTCTTTTAGATAAGAACTTTGCCTTCCCAGAACCTCCAGCCCATAGCTTTATAAGTCTACTTCTTTTCAAAATTACTCCAATTAGCATAACTTCCCTTTTATTATGTCTATCTCTGTCCTGGCCAACTTTCCCTAATGTGTTGGGCTTCATTACTTTTTTTCTCTCAAGTTCTTCCTCTTCCTTTGTGGCCCTGTAGCTACTTCACCACCATGTAGCTTCCATGTCTAACTCTCATGAGCTAACTTCTCTATTTCTCTTCTATCTCCCTCTTCAGGCAGTAATCTCAATTTATAGCCTTAGATTATCTCCTCTGGAGGTTTTTCTATAAAACCCTAAGAAAACTGTCCTAGTATTTCCTTTTTGAGTCCTAGCTTAAACTCTACTCTTTAACTACAATGAGAAACTCAAGAGGGTCCTGGGATTTGCTGGTAATAGCAAGATCCTAGTGTACCCTTGCTACCACATCCTTGACACTCTCAGGAATTCAACCTCAGTTCATTTCCCATCTTATCTCCCCCCTCCACCTATCTCTAATTCTGAAAGTATCTCTCTTTAATGTCTGCCCTTTTTAAATGTAATTTTTTTATGAAACTCAAAACTCTGATATTCTGATTTCTCCAAAGTTAGTCTTTTCCTCTCTCCTCTCTGTTTTCCATTGGTATCTTACATTTAAGTTTAACAATTACATATTTTTTTAGCTGTGCTGAGGATCAAATTCAAGCTCTCATGGAAGTGAAGCACATGTTCTATAACTGACCTATCCCCAAACCTTGTAACATTTTCACTTTTTCAAAAATCACTAGGAACTAGTGCCTTCAACATCTAGAACATTACCTACTACATGGGCAAGTTAAGTATGTGTGGACAGAATTAAATCTAAGTTAATCCCTACTGGATTTTTTTTCCCCTAAACCAGGTCACATTATAGTGATAGTATTTAACATGGTTGTATAGCTCAGTGCCTGGTATGGAGTTATTGTGAGATGAGTGGATCTTTGAAAAGGAAAAGAAGTAGTCCCTGACAGGACAATCTCCTTCGAATTGTACTTTAATGAACATCTGTTGTTTTGACATCTATAACCTGTGAGGGCAATGCCCATGCTAATTCTGATTTCCTAGTAGGTGCTGGTGGAAAAGGAGTGATTCCTGTTGCCTTGTTGTTTCTGCCATCATGCCATAATCCCAAGACTATCTATTAACAGTCTACACTCCCAGACCAAACCTTTTCTTCAATTATGCATTTCTCGGCACCTCATAAGGAAGTTTAAGAAGACTTTCTCAAACTACCATCTTCTCACAAGGTGAATGCAGTGGGCTTCACTCTGCCCTGATTCTCTTTGACAATAATGAACAGTTATCACCCTTCTTCCTGAAACTCTTTTCATGAAATCAGTGCCACACTAATGTTTTAGAATCCCTTCATGTCATCCTACCATGTTTTAATCTAGTTCTTTGCGTGGATTGTCTCATTATGCATTTTAAATGTGGACTGACCCCAGGTCTCTACCTGATGCTCTTAGCACATTACTCTTTTGTCAGATGTCCACTCTGTGGACTTAGAAATGGCTCTTATGCAAGTGACACAAGAACTACTAAATTTAATTACGATGGAAGAGGCATATTTAATTCAGTATCCTAAATTCTACAGAGTCTAGCAAAGTACCTCAGACACATACAATATATATTTATACATATATTAATATATATGTTTATATACATACATAATGAACAATTGTTTCTAAGATCTAATAATATCAGATACCCAAAGCATCTCAATGTGAGATATTTATTGATGCAAATTGCTAGACTAAATGCCAAGAAATTTGTGCTTTATGTGAAATTAGCACAGTTGGTTTCTCTCTCTCTCTCTCTCTCTCTCTCTCTCTCTCTCTCTCTCTCTCTCTCGATATTTTCTTTACTTACATTTCAAATGTTATCCCCTTTCCCAGTTTCCCCTCTGGAATCCCACTATACCTACCCGCTCCCCCTGCCTCTATGAGAGTGTTTCCCCACCCACATACCCATTCCCTCCCATCTTCCCACCCTGGCATTCCCCTTACTGAGATATTGAGCCTTCACAGGGCCTAGAGCCTATTCTCATTAATGCCTGATTAAGGCTATCCTCTGCTACATATGTGGCTAGAGCCATGTGTTCCTCCATGTGTATTCTTTGGTTAGTGGTTTAATCTCTGGGAGCTCTGGGGGGTTCTGGTAATTTGATATTGTTGTTTTTCCTAGGACTTGAAAACCCTTTCAGCTCCTTCAGTCCTTTTTTCTAACTCCTCCTTTGGGGATCCCGTTTTCAGTCCAATGGCAAGTTGAGAGCATCTTTCTAGGAAAGCCTCTTAGTAGACAGTTATATTGGGCTCCTGCCACAATGCACTTCTTGGCATCCACAATAATGTCTAGGTTTGGTGACAGTATATGGGATGGATTTCCAGATAGGGCCTTATGTGGATGACTTTTTCTTCTGTCTCTGCTCCACACTTTGTCTCTCTATACCTCCTGTGAATATTTTGTTCCCCCTTCGAAGAAGGATTGAAACATCCATTCTTTGGCCTTCCAACTTCTGGAGCTTCATGTGGTCTGTGCATTGTATCTTGGGTATTCTGAGTTTTAGGGCTAATATCCACTTATCAGTGAGTGCCTACCATGTGTGTTCTTTTGTGACTGGGTTACCTCACTCAGGATGATATTTTCTAGTTCCATCCACTTGCCTAAGAATTTCATGAAGTAATTGTTTTTAATAGCTGAATAATACTACTACATTATGTAAACGTATCACATTTTCTGTATCAATTCCTCTGGTGAAGGACATCTGTGTTCTTTCTAGATTCTGGCTATTATAAATAAGGCTGCTATGAACATAGTGGAGAATGTGTCCCTGTTATATTTTGGAGCATCTTTTGGGTATATGCCCAGGAGTGGTATAGCTGCGTTCTCAGATAGTACTATGTCCAATTTTCTGAGGAACTACCAGACTGATTTTGAAAGTGGTTGTACCAACTTGTAATCCCACCAACAATGGAGGAGTGCTCCTCTTTCTCCACATCCCTGCCAGCATCTGTTGTAACCTAAGTTTTGATCTTAGCCATTCTGAATGGTTGTTTTGATTTGCATTTCCCTGATGACTAAGGTTGTTGGACATTTCTTTCAGTGTTTCTTGACCATTCAATATTCTTCAGTACCCCATATTTTAATTGGGTTATTTGATTCTCTGGAGTGTAACATCTTGAGTTCTTTATACATGTATATTAGACATTAGTCCTGTATCAGATATAGGATTGGTAAAAATGATTCCCAATCTGCTGGTTGCTACTTTGTCCTATTGACAGTGTCCTTTACCTTACCAAAGCTTTGCAATTTTATGAGGTCTCATTTGTTGATTCTTGATCCTAGAGCATATATCATTGGTGTTCTGTTCAGGAAGATTTCCCCTGTGCCTATATGTTCAAGACTCTCTCCCACTTTCTCTTCTATTGGTTTCAGTGCATCAGAATTTATGTGAAGGACCTTGAACCAGTTGAACTTGAGCTTTGTACAAGGGTGATAAGAATGGATCGATTTATATTCTTTTACATGCTGACCACCAATAGAACCAGCACCATTTGTTACAAATGCTATCTTTTATCCACGGTTGGTTTTAGCTCCTTTGTAAAAGATCAAGTGACTACAGGTGTATGAGTTCATTTCTGGATCTTCAATTCTATTCCATTGATCTATCTGCCTGTTGCTGTACCAATACCATATAGTCTTTATCACTATTGTTCTGTAATACAGATTGAGGTTGGGGATCATGATTCACCCAGCAGCGTTTTTATTGTCCACTATACTGGATTTTTTGTTATTCCGATGAATTTGAAAATTACTCTTTCCAAATCTATGAAGAATTGAGTTGGAATTTTGGTGGGGATTGCAATTGACTCTTTAGATTGCTTTAGGCAAGATTGCCATTTTTACTATATTAATCCTGCCCATTATGAACATGGGCGATCTTTCCATCTTCTGTGGATCTTCTATTTCCTTTTTCAGAGACTTGAAGTTCTTGTCATACAGATCTTTCACTTGCTTGTTTAGAGTCATACCAAGGTATTTTATATTATTTGTGACTATTGTGAAGGTGTCATTTCCCTAGTTTCCTTCTCAGTCTGTTTATCATTTGAGTAGAGGAAGGCTACTGATTTCTTTGAGTTAATTTTATACTCAGAGACTTTGCTGAAGATGTTTATCAGGTTTAGTAGTTCTCTGGTGGAATTTCTGGGGTCATTTAAGTATACTATCATATCATCTGCAAATAGTGATATTTTGACTTCTTCCTTTCCAATTTGTATCCTTTTGCCCTCTGTTTGTTGTCTAATTGCTCTGGCTAGGACTTCAAGTACTATATTGAATAGGTAAGGAGAGAATGGGCGGCCTTGTCTAGCCCCTGATTTTAGTGGGGTTGCTTGAATTTTCTCTCCATTTAGTTTGATGTTGTCTACTGGTTTGCTGTATATTGCTTTTACTATGATTAGGTATGACCTTGAATTCATGACATTTCCAAGACTTTTAACGTGAATGCTTTCTCAGCATCCAATGAGATGACCATGTGTTTTTTTTCCCTTTGAGTTTGTTTACATAGTGAATTGCATTGTTGTATTTCTCTATATTGAACCATCCCTGCATCCTTGGGATGAAGCCTACTTGATCATGAAGGGTGATTTTTTGATGTGTTCTTTGATTTGGTTTGAAAGATTTTCATTGAGTATTTTTGCATCGATGTTCATAAGGGAGGTTGCTCTGAAGTTCTCTTTCTTTGTTTGGTCTTTGTGTGGTTTAGGTATAAGCATAATTGAGACATCGTAGAAGTAATATTATAGTGTTCCTTCTGTTTCTATTTTGTGGAATAACAAAAGGGTATTGATATTAGGTCTTCTTTGAGGGTCTGATAGAATTCTGCACTAAATCCATCTGGTTCTGAGCTTTTTTTTTTCTTTTTTTTTTTTTTTGAGAGCTTTAATGACTTCTTCCATTTCTTTAGGGGTTATGATACTGTTTAGATGGTTTATCTGATCTGGATTTGATTTTAGTACTTGGTATCTGACTAGAATATTGTCCATTTCCTCCAGATTTTCCAGTTTTGTTGAATATAGGCTTTTGTAGTAGGATCTGATGATTTTTTGAATTTCCTCAGTTTCTGTTGTTATCTCTCCCTTTTCATTTCTGATTTTATTAATTTGGATAGTGTTTATGTGCACTCTGGTTAGTCTGGCCAAGGGTTTATCTATCTTATTAATTTTTTTCAAAGAACCAGCTCCTGATTTTCTTGATTCTTTGTATAGTTCTTTTGTTTCTACTTGGTTGATTTTAGCCCTGAGTTTGATTAGTTCCAGTCTTCTACTCATCTTGGGAGTATTTGATTCTTTTTGTACTATGGCTTTCAGGTGTGCTGTCAAGTTGCTGATGTGTACTGTCTCCAGATTCACTTTGGAGGCACTCAGAGCTATGAATTTTCCTCATAGCACTGCTTTTATTATGTCCCATAAGTTTGGATATGTTGTGCCTTCAATTTCATTAAATTCTAAAAAGTCTTTAATTTCTTTCTTTATTTCTTCCTTGACCAGGTTATCATTGAGTAGAGCACTGTTCAATTTCCATGTATATGTGGGCATTCTTCCCTTATTGTTCTTGAAGACCAGCTTTAACCCGTGGTGGTCTGATAGAACGTATGGATTTATTTCTATCTTTCTGTATCTGTTGAGGCCTGTTTTGTGACCAATTGTATGGTCAATTATGGAGAAAGCACCATGAGGTATATGAGAAGAAGGTATATTCTTTTGTTTTCAGATGAAATGTCCTATAGATATCTGTCAAATTCCTTTGGTTTATAACTTCTGTTGGTTTCATTATGTCTGTTGTTTCTGTTTCCACAATTTGCCCATTGATGAGAGTAGGGTGTTGAAGTTGCCCACTATTATTGTGTGTGATACAATATATGCTTTGAGCTTTATTAAGACTTCTCTTATGAACGTAGATGCCCTTACATTTGGAGCATAGATATTTAGAACTGAGAGGTCATTTTGGTGGATTTTTCCTTTGATGATTATGAAGTGCCCTTCCTTTTCCTTTTTGATAACTTTTGGTTGAACATCAATTTTATTCAATATTAGAATGGCTACTCCAGCTTGTTTATTGGAACCATTTGCTTAGAATATTTTTCCAGCCTTTTACTCTGAAGTAGTGTCTGTGTTTGTCACTGAGGTGCATTTTCTGTAAGCAGAAAAATGTTGGGTCCTGTTTACCCATCCAGTCTGTTACTCTATGTTTTTATTTTAAATTGGGGAATTGTGTCCATTGATGCTAAGAGATATTAAAGGGTTGAGATGGCTGTTTCCTGTTATTTTTGCTGTTAGAGGTAGGATTATGTTTCTGTGGCTATCTTGGTTTGGGTTTGTTGCAAGAAGATTACTTTCTTGCTTTTCCTGAACTTTAGTTTCCCTCCTTATGTTGGAGATTTCCATTTATTATTCTTTGTAGTCCCGGATTTGTCGAAAAATATTGTGGAAATTTATTTTGTCATGGATAATTTTGATTTCTCCATCTACGATAATTGAGAGTTTTGCTGGGTATGGTAGGTGGGCTGGCATTTGTGTTCTCTTAGGGTCTGAATGATATCTGTCCAGTATTCTAACGTTTATTGTCTCTGTTGAACAATCTGGTGTAATTCTGATAGGTCTGTCTTTATATGTTCCTTGATCTTTTTCCCGTACTGACTCGGTTGGTTTATTTTGTTCTTCTCTAAGAAATATTTGTTTTCATGCTGTCACTGAACTGACTTGTTTATTATTTACAGTTCAAATGTTATCCCATTCCCGGTTTCCCCTTTGTAACCCCCTATCCTATCTCCTCTTACCATGCTTCTATGAGGGTGCTCCCCCAGCCACCCACCCACTCTTGTCTTACTGCCCTAGCATTCTTCTACTCTGGGGCATCAAGCCTTCACAGGATCAAGGGTCTCTCCTCCCATTGATACCATATTATGCCCCTTCAGATCCTTCGGTCCTTCTCCTAATTCCTCCATTGGGGTCCCTGTGATCAGTCCAATGGTTGGCTTTGAGCATTCATATCTGTATTGGTCAGAATCTGGCACAAAATGTCATAGGCTAAAATCTACTCTTCTTCAGTTTATTTGTATTTCTTTTGAATGGTCCACTTTACATTTTTGTTTTCTTTATTCCATGTTGAAATCCCATCTACATAGGTGGTGAATGCCATCTAAAATGACCAAAGCTCTACATAGACAATGATTTGAGGTTATGGATATCACAGGCCCAATGGAGAGGAAAAAAACCAAGCATTATCATGAGAGAATTTTCCCAAAGCCTCCTGTAGGAGACATATTGGGCTCCCTTTTCTCTTCCCCAGCTTCTAATATACATAAACTTCTACTACTTACAAATTGAGATAGAAAAATACCATTAGCTACACAGAAAGGAGGTGGGAAATTAGGTTCAATTTCATTTCATTTCTATTTCATTTTCATGCCCCAAGCTTGAAGTGTCTTTCTTAGGAATATGATGTCATCCCTTTGACAATCTCTTGCTCTATCCAATCAATGTGTAGAAATGACTGTCTAAGTGGGGTGAGTTACAACAGTCTCATTTAGAGTACCTAACCATGTTTCCCCACACACTGGAAAGAAATGATGATTTCATGAAATTGCTATCAAGAGTCTTAAAATTTAGTAGAGTGTTCAGGCATAGTCACATACTTAGCCAGTAATTAGTAAGTATAATGGAATCCAGTAATATTGTGTTTAAATATTAATATAAAACCATAGTACCTGAGGATGAAGGTTTATAAGAGGGTGACAGTCATGTAGAATTATTAACAAACTAAGCTTAAAAATATTCTAATGTCACAGAAAAAAAATGTGTCAGCCTATAATTTTAAGTTGATCTCATACTCACCTAAAGTGTGGCACAGCATAATTTGGCAAATATTTAGTGTCTGGTTTGTGTTTCTTCTTTATTTCATAAGAAGATATATTTGTGCCCCCTATATTATTCTTCAGATTGGCACAATTGTTAATAGTGTATATCACATGGATATAGGGTTCTTACCTCATAATTATACCCACAATTTTCTAGAGTCATTAATGCTTATGCTCTTTCAATGTGGTAAAGTGGTATTAAGAAGGTTAAGTGACTCTTCCAAAGTCACATGGTTCTTTTGTTTGTTTTTTCATTCAAGAAATCTTGTTTTATGAAAAGATAATTATTCTAGGGCTCTTGTTCAGATCTATCTTGTTTTTGAATGTTCACAAATGTTTGTATACTGAAGGCTTGGTCATCAGCCTGATATTTCTGGGAAGAGGTTGAAATTTTAAAATCTGGGGCTCACTGGAAGGATTTTGTTTCCTTTGAAGTCTGTCCTTAAGACAGTTGAAGCTGCAGTTTCTATTCTACCTTTAACTTGTCTTTCTGGCTGCCATAAGTGGGGACAGCTTCATGTACCCATTGTATTGTATTGCTTTTTCATAGACCTAAAGAAATATATCCAACTAACAATGGACTTAAATGTATGAAACTTTGGGCCAAAATAAAACTGTATCTTTCATAAATTTTGCATTCTCTTAAATGTTTTATATCATAATGCAAAGTTTACTAATTGATATCATGATTCTTCAGAATTGTTCAGCTTTCTAAAAGTGTAAAGTTTAGGATACTTGGGGCAAACTCAAACACACAGTGAATAGATATATACACTGTACTATTGCATGTACATCTATATCTAGGTTGCAATATTGTTCTGCTGTGTGTATATGGAAGGAAACTGTTTTAACATCAAGCACTGGTATAAACATGTCAGTATGTTGTAGGATGATGTCAATATGCCGGTGAAGGCAGGTACAAGATAGAATGAGGGCTATCATTGGACAAGAATGAAGGATGGGAGGGAGAAAAGTTTTAGAGGAGGAGGAGACTGGAGTGGAGAGGAAAGCAGCTGAGAGAACCTGAAGGTGGATGTTAAGATTCCTCTCTGCACATTTACAGGTTGTTATGAATCTTTTAAGGTATGGACATGTATGACTTTGTATGACTAAGTGGGCAATTAGTTATTATCAGTTGGATCAGAGGTTATTTGGTTGTATATTCTTTCATGTGGCGATTTATTTGAATTCAAGAGAGTACGTGGTGGCTGGAGACACTAGGCCACCACAGAATTGGGATGTGTATGTCTGGCATGATGGCAACCTGCCTTGGGAACTAGATGGGTAGAGAGATTGTTGCCAGGTTCAGAGAGAGGCCATCAGCAGTGTGATATGGGATGGAGCAAAGCGGGTGAGAGGCTTTGCTGACTGAGATGAAGATAACTACCAGATATCTTGGGGCACTATGGTGCCAGATCTAGAGCAGGATAAAAAACAGCAATTTTATAATTTTACCAGTGTGTTCGTTAAATTGTCATTGACTTTGTATTTATGCATAATAAACTAAATTTAATGGCTATGCTTTATAAATAGTAAGATTACATGCTAATAAAGAAAAAGAAATATACAAGAAAACATTGAGCATCTTAAAATTAAAAACATGACCATATACACACTTTATGCACTTCCATAACTACATGGTCCACACTCTAAGCTCAGGGGAGGAGAGGATTGTCAATAAAATGTACCCATGAGCACCCAGCAAGGAAGAGATCTAGCAGTTCACAAATTATCTCAATTCCTTAGTTAAACAATTACTTGTTGAAGGTCTATTATATCTTGGTCACCAATAATAGAATGCTAATGTTTAGGACAGAAATATAAGTGTGTGTTGAAATCAATGAAAATGGAGATATCAATCAGAACAAGACAGGTATATATGATTTCTCATGTGAATTTGTACTGCATCTGAGAGTTATGCAAGTATTAATAAGGTGGCTGTGTAAATAGGAATGAGTCCTAGGAGAAATCACATTTAGATCTGGAAAATCAAAAAGCTTGAACCAAGAATATGAGTGGTTTTTGGAACTAGATACAATAAAGAGAAAAAATTATAGGTATTTCAAATGGGATTTTTAAAGATGATGGGTCAAACAGTTTGGGAAGTGAAGAGAAGCCAAAGAAGAAATTATAGATTTATGTTCATATCATTGAAATGATGTCACAGTAGCCCATGCAGCACACATATCCCACTCAAAATCACCTCATGTTCAAGCAGTACTGAGGCAGCCTGTCAAAGTTTTGGACTTTTGAGATCATGCTCTCTCAAACTTTCTTTCACTCTCTCTACTCTCTCTCTCTCTCTCTCTCTCTCTCTCTCTCTCTCTCTCTCTCTCTCCCTACCTTCATCTCTCCCCCACTAACTCTCTCTCTCTGTCAAAATGATTGTAACTTAAGAACACTGAATCATGGAGAAAATTCCTTAGTAAGCATTACTAGAGGAACTTTTCAAGAAATGTTAATTATTCTATTATCAGAGAATACTGGAAAAAAGACCAAAAAAATAGACATCTGACCTTCTGTTCCCTGTGACTTTCTTAATCTTTAAGTTCCATTTTTCTTGTATCTATATAATTTAGCAGGTGGTGTTTTGAGAGGATGTGTTGGACAAACCCTTTATTTAAACATCTGATAAAACGTCAATTCTATTTCCTTCCTAATCCTATGTCATTAGAAGCAAAATGGTATATTTGGAAACCACTGAGATATGAACACTATAACCTTTCTACCAGACCTACTGGATTCTCTTTCTTTCTTTTGCGCTCATTTAAATGATTGCAGTCAATTATGGTGAGATATGATTTCTGGACAGGCAAACTAGCTATGTCAAGCAGGGGGGTTCACAATAGTCTGGCAGGGGACCCTCAAAACCTCTAATATCATTATTTTTGGCAGGGTAATTATGATGATAATAACTGGGAACAAATATCACCACTAAGTGAAAAGAAAAGCAAATGAAAGCAAGATGCCAAACCCCTACCATCTAACATTTAGATAAGCCCACAATTGTAACACAAGTCTGAAAGGGAAAACCTACATAATTTAAAGTTCAGGTTAATCTTGAAATTGGTGAGGATAATTCAAGATTGAAAGAGGCTAATTATGTTTGAAATTAATGAATCAGATCCAGTCTTTCTCTCGACTCTATACAAAGTCTGTATTATGTAAAGGTTAATGTGCTAGTGAGTGATACAGTTCCTAGTTGTTATTGTGGTTTACTAGGGAGTGTATTATGTGGATCCAGAATATCTTTATCTGTATCTTGAATCTGTAACTATCAATGAGCCAAATATCCTCCATTTCTTGTTCTCCAATTGGGTTTTTTCCCCTATGCTTCTTCATTTAGCCTCAGTGTTTGAATCAGAGGTAAAGGGAAATGCCTTTGCTATTTTCAACATCGGATGGTTCCTACAAATCACCTTTGTTATTTTTAAGGATCTCATTTCTGATACATGTGCAACCGATATCATAAGCCAAATGAATTCCTCAAACACTGTCCTTCACATGAGCCACTGTCAGCTGAGGATTTTCAGTGATGTAACAGAGGTATCTTCTCGTCAAAGTGTAGACTGTATTTCCATCTCATGTTTCAATAAACCTGAGGCTGACATAAGGGAAAATAATTGCATAAGAGGAGGTAAAGCCTGGTCACTGATGGTTGGCATGCGGAGTATATATCTTCATAGTATAAGGGAAAAGATAACTGGTACACAGTCCAGCCCTTCAAAGCTTAGTAAGTCTGATAGTAACATCATGCCAAGTTCTTCGGAAGAAAGAAAAGCCTCATCAAGAATGATAAAGATCAGGATATTCTAGTTATAGTTATAAGCTCTCACAACAGAGAACCTGTCTCCACCTAGCACACATAGCAGGGTTCAAGAAGAAGTTGATTTACACCAAAGAGAGGCAGAACCAAAATAATAAGAAGGACTGAGGAAAAAATAAATGTGCTCATTTTGCATGCCTTTTCAACACTGTCTCTAGTCAGCTTAATGTACAATTCTTGTTATATTATAAGCTGCCTTGTTAGCTACTAGTCTGGTATTTTAGAGGGAATTGCAATGCTTGTGTGTGGAGAGAAGAGAATGCTGCCCCTTTAAATCATTAACATTTGCTCTACAAACGTTGAGGAATCCACTCCCAAATGAGTAAGCCAGGCTCTGAATTGCTCCATTGTTTTCATTGTTCAGGGAGAGACCTTGGTCTGAGAGCTGTTTGCAGTGTCCACCTTCCTTGCTGCAGGTAAACAATCCCATCTTCACTATTGTATCTCCTGGTTCTTTTATGGCCTTGGAACTCACTAAGAGATAAGCTTGTTGTGATGGTTGACACCTCCACATTGTATTACATATGTATAACTAATCTTTTCTCAACATCTACACAAGGCTCCTTGACTTACAATAAAGCTATGGCTTAATAAATCCATTGTCATTAAAAGTATCATAAAAAACTTATATTCTGTGTATCTACCCTATCATTTACCTCTGCAGTACAGAGCACTATAGATATCAGTGTTTGGTCCTCCTATAGTCATTCCTGTAACTGTCAAGGAGCTATTGATAGCTGCTGTATTATGACCAGCTGCTGTGTCTTGTCTCAGATAGGACTAAGAGAGAAGAAATCAAGTGACATGGTATAGTTGCTGTTAAATGTCCATTGTTTTTTTATCATTCTAAATAGAATCACCATAAATTGGGGACATTTGTATTTACAGATATCATACCGTATGAATATTTCCAGATATGTTATACACAGTCATATGTGCACTGTGGATTCTGATGCTTCAAGTAACAAGTCCAGAGCTGTAACATTTTCTGAAAAATGCAGCTCTAACAAGAAAATTATTTCTGCGTGTGTGTGTGTGTGTGTGTGTGTGTGTGTGTGTGTGTTCATATACAATGCTAAAAGAAAGAAAAGGGGTCTACTTGGTCATATAATAATAACACTGTGTGTAAACATCACTAAGGAAAAATATGTTTATCATCAAGAAAACATAACTGGTAATATTGGTTAGTCAATAAAAATACATTTCAGTACTGATACTTCAAGTCTATGAAAAGGTTCAGGCCGATATTATTTTAATTATAATCCTGTGTGAAAGTAGTTATGCGCACACAAATTATAAAGAAATATAAAATAGTAAAACCAAGTAATCAATTTCATGGTTACAATCAATCCAGAAACAGTTATTGATTCCCTTCTGTAGGCAAGTTACAGGGGAATAATTGAGTGAGATGGGCTTCACACTCTAAGAAAACTGCAATATTATCGAGCAGCTATGAGGTACATCCAAACATAAAATGAATTGAAGAGGCAAAGAGATTGAAAGGAGAAAAAAAAAAAGAATGGAAAAAATGGATTTAGCATGGTGCCAGTGAAAGTCATTGAAGGCTTTTGAGAAGTTTAAGAACATAATGAAAAGGTTTTAAGAAGATTAATACAGAAAGCCAGGTTAGAGATAATCACTAAAATGGGCAAGGAAGGGTTGTATCTAGGGATATTTTTTTCTATCAATTACAAAGCCAAATTTGAAGTCTGCAGCCTTAAGCACAGCCTCAACCCAGAGCCCTGCTCACACTGTTACACAGAAGCTAATGTTCTTTCACCTCCTACGTTCTTCCCCTGTTCTCCACCTCCATTCTTTTCCTTCCTGGCTGACTCTTCAAGACATAGCAAATGAAGGCTTCTATTAACGTGGATGTAGGAGGAGGCATCCAGCCAATTCTCTAGGAGCCCATAATAATGCATTATTCTCCTGTGTCGAGCGAGAGCTGTGGGGTCCTTTGGCTATAGAAGCCTTCAGTCTCCAATTCCACAACACGAAATCCCTGGGTTCCAGAACAGACCCTGGACACCTTAGGGCTTAAATGATTTGTAGTATTGAACAAAACCTGTCACATACTTAGAGATATAAAAAAGAAATATATTGGTATGGGGTCATTGGTAGCTGATGGTCTCATGCTGACTCTACCTGTTTTTATGAAATTTTGTTTCATTTTTATCAAAAAAGTCTTTTTTTAAGGAAAGAAGACCCATAAAAACCTTTCAAAGAAATGTCTTTATTCTTCAAAAACTATCTATTGGTCCTTGTATAAGGGATAATATCTCTATTTCCTTTTAAAGCAACTAAGAATTTAAAAGGTAAAATGAGTCCCCAAAGCAAACTAATAAATGGAGGAGTCTTGCTGGACCTCAGAAATGCAATTTCCCTAATAGTTTTCTTGCTGTATTTTTTTTAACTATTGCCCTCATCGTTTGAATTATACAGAGGGCACTGGTATAATTACGATTGCTTGACAATTTTTTTTTAATTTTAGAGATCCAGAAATCATGTAAACTCTATGAAATTGTCTTAGACATCTAAACCATTTGGAAACTCTATATTACTTATGAGTCTAATTCTAAGATCGTAACTCTTAGCTAAAGTGAAGATGACGTTTCCAAAAGTCTTTGAGCCCACCCCCTTGGAAATGCCTTCCCGGAAATGTCTCAGGAATTCTGAAGTCGTGCTGCGCTTCCCTACCTATTGCACTCTGTCTACTCCGCTCATTTACTATGAATCCTCCTTCATGACCGAATCGCCTTTGAAAAATTACTCCTATTAAACTAAATTTCTCTGTCACTGCAAGAGACATAAAATTAAAAACTATCTGTCTTCAATCACGTCAGCCTTTTTTCCTCGTCTCTTAGGTTCCATTTATCAATAATTAATATATAAAGAAGACTGAAATCCATTTCAATTTCAAAGGACCAAACGTTTCGCTGATTAATAAAAAATTGTGCTCACAAAGATGGAGGGCACGCCACGGGGAAATGATGGACAACCTATCACTTGCAGGGAATAGATTTTCAGGGCCACATATGCTGTTTAGCCTACCTTGGGTAAAATAGGCCATGTGGGGAAGCATTTCTACAGGAGTACCACCTGCCTGGTCTGATTTCTCACAAAGGAGGAATCCATGTCCACAATTATCATCTTGGTCTGTTTGAGTTACTCCTACATTTAGGGATTATGAAGACAATAAAGGTTAATTAATGTTTTAACAATCTACTCTCTACATGTAAGACTGCATCTATTTTATTAATCAATTACTGTGCCTGTCATTAGGGTTTTACAGCATGAATATATAGGTCACTATATAGTAGGAGATTGATGGCATCCATGAAGGAGAATCTCTACTCTTTTTTTTTTTTTTCATTTCCCATCTATCCAGTTCATGTCATGGGAAGATGTCTTGGGTACTGATTCCTGCCCTGATTGTTGCCATTCTTGCCTTTTCTATCAAGGAATTTAGCACTGACTTAGGGAATCAAGATCACTCAAATGTCCTAACTCTACCCAAGTATGTAGTTCTCATAAAACGACTGGCATTCAGCAATGAATAGAAGATGTATTCCCCTCATTTTACTTCTCTCTCTAGTCACTTCAGGAGTGCATTCCCAAGAACTGACAGGAGTCCTAGCTCCTCATTTTTATGAGAATTTCATTTCCTAGGTCTGTGCAGTCACAAGGGAGATTCTTCAGGATCATTGAGGGAATAAAAGAATTTTCAGTGAAAGCAGAAAGATAATTAAATAGTATGTAAATAAAAATGGACAGAATGAGTGTTATGTGACTTAAATTCCTTTCCTGAGAACTTGAGAAGTGATGGAACCCTCAACACATTTTACACAGTCATACAGGAGGAAAATTTCTTCATGATACCTCATAATGGCATTATTCCACCCTGCCTGACACTGCAGAGCTCAGTTCAACATGCAGGGATCTAAATGTTAGTGTGATTGCTGAGTGGATTTTTTTTCTTTCTCTTTCAAAAGTCTGATATTCTTCCTTTTTTGTTCATCTACAGTTGGGAATTCAAATATAGAACTTATGTCCAAATAAAATGAAAACTCAGTAAATAAGACTCTTCAGTTGAGAACTGGAAAGTAGCCCTAAATACATGTATGTGGGTGTACTTTCTTTTGACATAGAATCAAATATAAATTATCACTTAACCCTAGATTTGAGAGACAGAAGGCATTGAATAAAAAGTATATTTCTCTTGTTAAAGAGGGAGTAATGACACTTTCCAATGAGGCCCAAAAGACAGAAAAGAAATCATAATTAGTTGAAATATTCTCTGTCTATGCCTTTTGATTATCACTCAGTATATATCCCTCATCAAATCAGATTAAGGACCTACAGGTGGAATATATCTATGACCTTCCTCTAATAAAACAACTGAAGTTAAGAGATATCAAGACATTTGTTCAGGGATATGCATTCATAAGAGGAAAGTTGGGAGTTTGGATCTGGCCAGCTGGATTCTGGGGCAATAATATCCTGTACCACAATTCTCTATAGCAAGGAAAACCTTTAAAGATGTGGGGCTACACGGGAGAGTGGGCTCCAGACCCACCCTCCACTAGCCATGCCACTTCTCCTTTACTTTCATGAATCATATTTTTCTAGATTAAAATCAAAAGGAAAGAAAGCACTGGGATGCCAAGGGAAAATATCAAAATTAATAGGCTCCTTTAGTCACGGTGCAGACAGTAAATCAAAATATTTGAAGCCAAGACAGCATTCTGTACTCATATCACATAAAACAAAATGAAACTACAGGTCAATCTGAAGCTTTGTTCTGCTGACTCTGTCCTTTTGATTGATACATCGTCCCTGTTCTCAGAAACACAGGACGACCATAAGATGAAAGATATCCAAATAAAACGGTTTAAGTAAATTTTCAGGAATGACTACGCGGGCCAACCTGTGGTGTCCTTTCTTCCTTCTCCTCCATCATTCCTGAGCCGTCAAAGCAACATTACGCCCACTGACACAGCCCATGGGAAAACAGCAGCAAAGATGGCTGATCAGTCAGTGAGTACAAGTCAATAACAATTTTGCAATTATACATTCTATAACCAAATTAGAAACAATGTCATTAAGTCTCAATGGCAGGGAAAAAAATTAATTAATTTAATTTAGAAAAATTTTTTGTTTGTCCAAAGTAAATACCCTGGGAGATTGCACTATGTCATTTGGTAATTACTATGGAACAATACAGGAACATATCATGATTGGTGTCTGGCAAAACAGCAATCACATTTGCCTTCTAATTATGGCTGAGCTCTCTGGGAACCACAGTGAGTAGTGCACCCTGCTGTTACACCACGGCAATAACACTCATTACCCCAGTAAACACTGTGGAAGGGACAGTAACACACAGGGGCCTCCCTGCTGTGAGGCAGAGGCAGAATCACTCATTAGTCTGGGAAGCATCACTGGATCATCTTTAATTAATTCCAGAAGATGTAGTAACCTGCCCACTGCCACAATGCAATGATACCCCTCATAACCTCTGCCTACCACCCTTTCCTTACTTAGGAAACCCACAGTAACCTTACCATAATGGTGATGTACTGTAAGGTATAAGGGTTGAAGCTTAGATTTGTGAGTTTTCAGACATCTATGTCCCTAAGTCCCCAGTGTGAAACACATATTAAGAAAACTATGAAGAGCCAATACTATCTTTCTAAGAAGTTCCTTTTCTCTGATTACCGAATTGTAACAACACTGGTGTAATCTTTTCCTTTTATTCTGAAAATTAGAGTGATAATTGTACTATCGCTTTATGGATTCCAGGGTACTGGTAATTATATTCAGTTACCTAGGAACACAGCAATTTCAAAGCTATTACCTGCAGGTATCGTTTATGTTCTTTGCCCTCTTCACTTGCAGTCACAACTTTTACTCTAAATTCGAAGAGGCAGGATAAAAATGTGTTGGTGACGCACCTTGCTATGGGGAAACGGAGACCGTTCAGTGAGAAGAGAATAAGGAAAGACAGATAGGTAGCCTTGACCTCCACTGAGAGATGCCCAGGCCATTGGGCAAATGGAACAAACAGACCAGCAAACAGAAGGTAGGGTCTGGGCTGCTGCTGTGCTTTCTTGGCTTAATTTGAAGATAAGGGCGAGGGTTCCCGAGGTTCTGTATTTAAACTTTTTTATGAGATGCACACCTGCCTCCCTGCGAACTAATTTTTGATCATGACTTGCCCTGACAGGTGAATTAATGACTTTTAGGACAGCAGTTTGAAAAATAATTAAATGTAGGTGTTGCTGTTTTCATACGAGGGTGAAAAATAACTGCTTTGCCATCACATTTATCACGTTGACTTGTACAATTTCTTCTCCAGCTTAGAACTTGGGGAGGTTGTACATGTAGTAACTCAATATGCCCTTAGCACTGCGAAAGAGGGACTCGTGGATGAATGTTTCCCTAGTCGTTGTGGTTATGGGAGTTAGTCTGTGTTGTCATAGGCTTATAAGGATGATCAGGTCTTTAAGTTATCAATAGTAACATTAATACAGACTGGGCTCTTAACTAGCTATAACAGTAACACGGCAAAAGTAACTTTCCAGGCCCCATGTGCAAGTCAAGGACATACCTCTAAGACACCAAGGCCAGAACAGATGTGAGTTGAAGGGAGTCAGGAAGGGGATTTGGCTTCTAGCCCATCTGCATTCTTTTTGTTTGTTTGTTTTATTTTGTTTTAAATTTATTTTTTGGATATTTTATGTATTTACATTTCAAATGTTATCCCCTTTCCCCCTCTCCCATATGCCCTCACCTCCCCCTGCTTCTATGAGGACGCTCCCACTCTCACCCACTCACTCCAATCTCAATGCCCTGGCATTACTCTACATTGGAGAAATGAGCCTTCACAGGACCAAAGGCTTTTCCTCCTAATAATGCTAGACAATGTCATCCTCTGCCCCATTTGTGGCTGGAGTCATGGGTCTCTCCATGTGTACTCATTGGTTGGTGGTTTAGACCCTGGGAGCTCTGGTGGGATCTGGTTAGTTGATATTGTTGTTCTTCCTATGGTGTTGCAAACCCCTTCAACTCCTTCAGTCTTTTTTCTAACTCCTTCATTGGAATTCTCTTCTTCAGTCCAATTGTCAGCTACAACCATCCTCACCTGCACCAATAGGGCTCTGCTCCAACATATAGCAAGGACACATGCTCCACTATGTTCATAGCAACCTTATTTATAATAGTCAGAAGCTGAAAAGAACCCAGATGCCCTTCATCAGAGGAATGGATACAGAAAATGTGGTACATTTACACAGTGGAGTACTACTCAGCGATTAAAAACAATGACTACATGGAATTCTTAGGCAAATGGATAGAACTAGAAAATATTATCCTGAGTGAGGTAACCGAATCACAAAAGAACAAGCATGGTATGTGCTCACTGATAAGCTTACATGATATAGCCCAAAAGTTTGGAATAACTAAAAAGAAAATTCACAGATCATATGAAGCCATCTGCATCCTTGACTCAATGTAAGAGTTGCAACGTATAACTAGTTAGATAAGCATTAGCAGGCCTGGAGGGCATTAAGAATGGATCCCGCCCTTTCTGATCAGCTGTGGAATCTGCCTCCCATCTGTCATATGAAAACATAGATGTATAACACCTTTTTGAGGCCCAATAAGTGACAAAAGAATTGGATCTGAGTCATACCTTTGGTTTTGGGTAGAGACATGACATTCACATCTGCTCCAAAGACTTAACAGAACTCACCATCCTCCCCTTACCCCACTTAAGAGTTAATCTAACTGGTTCTGCAAATTTCCTGTATAAGAGATACCTCTCAGGAAAGATGATTTTCCTGGCTAGCTAAGATATGCTAAGGAGATGGGCGGATTAATAATCTACTTAATGGGATAAGGTGCATCTGTATTCCACATGGCTTTTCTTCCTTCAGGGAGTAGCATTTGGATTTCTGACTTGTGACTCAAAAATGATATGTATTCTTTTTTCTTTTTCTCTCTTTTTGGATACTCTACATCTTAAGAATCTTACCTACCCTGATACTCTGGGCTTTCTCATTAGTTTTCTAGAGACCTCTGCTCCATATAGCATCTTAAAGATAATCCATTGCTGACCTTCTATCAAAAGTCATGGCTCTCTCCTCTCCGCTCTTACTATACTCCTCATACTTTTCTTTTCTTAAACATTAATATGTCTGAGTATCGTTTCAAGTCCATTTTTACATTATTTTATCAATGATACTAAATAACCATAAAGAAACAAGTCTGATTCTCCAGTACCACCTGTTATGATGAGTTATTCGTTTGAGACAGAGCACCTAGTCATCTTATCACAAGTCAGGGTTAAGACTGTATCTTGTAAGGGATCACTTATCTATTCTTAGTTCATGCAGAGGAAATCAGGTTCTTAATGAAGTCCCATGTCAGAAGAAGACTGACAATTTGTTTGGTATGAAAGAAACCCACACATTCAATGGCCTGAAACTGCTCTGATATGCATCAGGCAGAAGCCTCTTTCAGTGGAGGCCAGCTGTGTCTCCGAGTCCTGCATATCTGTTCACACATCAGCTTTCTAAATGGGGAAAAATCATCAAAGATAGGTAAAAAAGGAATTTAGTCTTTTTCAAGTGTGTCATCTGCCTCATGGGCTTCAGCTCAGATCATAGTTACAGTGGAGCAGCAGACTAGAGGGACTTTTAGTTCTAAGTTATTAGATATTAATGTGCACTGTTACTATTCCTCCATGTAAACCGCTGTCTTGAAGAGAAACCAATATTCATTTTTCACCAAAATTGGCCTTATGCTCTTTTGTACCATCCCAACTGATCCTAAAAGAAAAGGATCTAGATGCGAATAAGACTCAGTAGAAGAGTGCTTCCTAACATGTGTGAGGTCCTAGTTAGTTGCAAGTCCTAGCACACCACACAAACACACACACACACACACACACACACACACACACACAAACACACACACACACACAATCTTAATTATTAATTTTAAAATTTAAAGGAAAACCTGTGCAGTACCGGTACATGCCTTTAATCTCAGCACTCAGGAGACACGGGCAGGCACATCTCTGAGTTTGAGACCAGTCTGGTCCATAGACCAACTTCTAGAACAGCCAGGGATATACAGAGAAACCATGACTAGAAAAACAACACACATTACTCACTGCCCTACCTCAAAAACACCAAAGGAAAATAAACATAGGAAGACTGAAAACATGGGGAATAGGATTTGGCGAAGGTGTTCTCACTTGCTCAATTAGTTGCAGTCCAAATGTATATTTTCATAACATTTTATTTTCATATACTTTAAAATAGAAATTTGTAATAACTTGTTTTGTTTCTATAAGGAAAAAATTCAATTTAATATGATACACTTGTTTTCTGAAAACAAGATATTAACAGCATAAATCCAATGCATTTTAATAAAGAGCAAACCAGAAAAATGTATACACACTACAAACAAATGTCTTGGATCTGCTGAAGTACAGCACAAAGTGAAGTTCAGAGAAAAGCACATATTGCTTTAAAATGCCTTTATTTACCACATTCACTGCATGTACGGTATGCCTCAAATAGAAAGAAAAATACTAAGAAGTTAATTTCCTGAGGTACACGATGAAATTGTATAGTACACAGAGATACAGGGCCATGCAGGCGTGCTACTGGTACAAAGCAACAGTGGTTATATTGACTTTGCTACTACAGTGCAAAGGTCTCATGGGACCTTTAGCAGAACTGACTCTTTATGGTTCCTAAATCCCCAATCAGAAGGAAGGTCATCAAGCATAGCTCTGATCATCTCCTGGAGTAAACAATTTGGAACTTTCTGGGAAAAACTATGTTCCTACTACGTTGAGAAGGTTATTGCGGATGCTACGGAAAACATGAAGCTACCCATATTGAAACGGTCTCATAATAGGGATTATCTCACTTCACTGAATGCTAGAAAGGGGGAATCCCATCACTCAGTTGTGGAATGAGAGCTTCATCTTTTTGCCAAGCTGGCTGCTTGCTGCTCAAGCCACATGAAGGAAATCATACATAGGCACATGAGATCCTCAGGCTAAGCTGACAAACTGGTGTTGTCAGGGAGCTTCTCCTTTCAGATGTCTTTTAAGACTGTTACACACCTGCCATTCATGAAATGTATTTTTCATCCCTCCCTAGAGTGTTCCTCAAAACTTACATCAATCCATTTTTTGTGTGTGAGCTTAAATAAGTATGTAACATATTTACTTTTTCAGTTACTTTGGGCTTCAGATGCTAGTCTCTCTCAAAGCAAAAAACTATTACAATGTGAACTATGGATGCAATTAAAATATAAAAAGAAAGAAAAAGAAACCAGGACACCTTTGTCAGAGAGACTACAGAGCTGATCAACTAAGAAATTTGTGGTTGTGGAGAGTTGGACTAATGTAAATGCATAGACAAATTATCATGGGACACGTTTAGTGCCCTTACTAGACATCCGTTGTCCACCACTGTTCATGTCTGATTAGCATCTTTATGACTACTAGTTTATTCTTTTCAGAACATATTAACAGACAGTTTACATTCACCAACCCAAATCTAAGACATACATCAAGCTACATCTGACATCCACAGCATTTTTTCCTATTTTACTATGACTGACTTTCCTGATGTTCTAACATAGTATTTTTTTAATTCTTTGAAATACTTCATTTTGTTTTATAGATATAAAAACTTTATAAAACTGTATCTACCTTGGAATACACTGTTTAAGAGATAACCCATCAGCGCTCCTAGACCATGCTCATTCACATGTGGTTCAAAAACAGTCTCTTAATGATGAGGAAAGAGTTATATTTTGTATCTAAAGCACTTTGAAACATAAGGGTCTAAAATATTATTTGTGCATATGTCTTTATTGTTTTTCTGATATGGAAATGGAAATAAGCATCTTTCTTTCCTTTTCTCACTTATCTTTAGACTTTTTTTGAAAGCTAAGTATATGTATGGTGCATTTAAAATTTTGCCAATGCTTGATAATAATTTATTAATTTGGGACATTCTAAGTACTAGTGGCATTAGGACAACTTGTTTAGTGTTAATTCCCACAGGGTATGAAGTTCTATTCAGATCATTACATTTTGTTTTAATTAATGTAGCTACAACTTTATAAAAGAAAAAAGGTACATTTTGCTTTAGGTTAAAGCGAGCTACTTTAGATTTTATTTGCCCTTTCATTAAGTCTGTGACATTTGAGCCTCTGTTCCAGTCCAGTTTCCACTTTATCATAGGTCAGAAAAAATAAGAAAGAAGTTTGTTGCTTACTTTCATTTGATAGAAATGATACTTTCAAATATGAAACTTTCCAACAATGTCCTCAATGCCAGCAAATACCAAAAAACAAACAAACAAAACAAAACAAAAATAAAAATCAGAAGTTACCATTCACCAAAAGAAGTAGATTCCATTGCTAGTGATCATCATTATAGAACACTAATAACACTATCTAAATATGTTCCAGTTTCGAAGAATTATCGCTATCAATAGGACAAAATGGCAGCCTGCGGACTGGAAAAAGGATCTTCACTAACCCTCCTTCCAAAAGACTGCTAATATTCAAAATATATTAAAAAACCTCAAGAGGGTTTAACTCCAACATAGCTAATAACCCAATTAAAAAATAGGATAAGGACCTAAACAAAATTCTCAACAGAGGAATCTTGAATGGCCAAGTAGCATCAATGGGAGGAGAGATCCTTGGTCCTGTGAAGGCTTGATACCCCAGTGTAGGGCAATGCCAGGGAAGGGAGGCAGAAAGGAGTGGGTGAGTAGGTGGGGGAGCACCCTCATAGAAGCTGGAGGTGGGGGTGGGGGTGGGGGTGGGATAGAGGGTTTCCATAGGGAAAACCAGGGAAAGGGGATAACATTTGAAATGTAAATAAAAAAATATATAAAAGGAACGGGAAAAAGGAAATGCTTACCCTCCTTAGACATCAGGGAAATGGAAATAAGATTTCATAAAATTTCAATCATAAGATTTTACCTTACCCTAATCAGAATGTATGGTATGTACTCACTGATAAGTGGATATTAGACAAAAAGCTCGGAATACCCAGGATACAACTAACAGACCATATGAAGCTCAGGAAGAAGGAAGCCCAAAATATCTCAGTCCGTCTTAGGCAGGGGAACAAAATACACAGGAGGTAGAAGGTGGGAGATACTTGGGAGGAAGAAAGGAGAGAAAGATGACAGGATCAAGTATATAGAAGATGGGGGAATAATACAGAGGTTCAGGAAATTGAACAGAGGTGCGTGGCAATGGAGGTTGAGAAACTGGGGATAGCCACCAAAAAGTCCCAGAAGCCAAGAAAGCAGGAGGTTCCCAGGACCCAAAGGAGATAACATTAGTTGAAATAGCCAGCAAATGGGAGGGAGAACCCGTAGAGATCATATTTAGATATTAGAAACGGCCCCCGTCTGGGAGATGGGGCCACCCACTCATCTCCAAATTTTTAACCCAGAATTGCTCTTGTCTAAAGGAAATACAGAGACAAAGTGTGGAGCAGAGACTGAAGGAAAGGCCATCGAGAGACTGCCCCACCTGGGGATATATTACATATGCAGCCACCAAACCCAGACACTATAGCTGATGGTCAGAAGTGCTTGCTGACAGGAGCCTGATATAGCTGTCTCCTGAAAGGCTCTGCCAGAGCCTAAGCAAAACAGACGTGGATGCCTGCAACCAACCATTGGACTGAGAACTGGGACCCCAATGGAGGACTTAGGGAAAGGACTGAAGGAGCTGAAGAGGTTTGCATCCCCACAGGTAAAACATCAATATCAACCAACCAGACCCCCAGAGCTCCCAGGAACCAAACCATCAACCGAAGAGTTTACCTGGAGGGACCCATGGCTCCAGCTGCATATGTAGCAGAGGATGGCCTTATCTAAGATCTATGGGAAGCAAGGCCTTTGGTCCTGTGAAGGCTGGATGCCCCAGTGTAGGGGAATGCTAGGGTAGTAAGGCAGGGCGGTCTGAGTGGGTGAGTGGGTGGGGGAGCACCCTCATAGATGCAGGGGGAGGGGTGTTATAGGGAGCTTGTGGAGGGGAAACCTGGAAAGAGGATAGCATTTGGAATGTAAATAAAGAAAACATCCAATAAAAATACAAAAATTAAAAATTAAAAACTATGCAAATGGCAGCACATGCTAGCAAGGATGTGGAGAAAGAGGAACATTCCTACATTACTGGTGGGATTGCAAACTGTTACAACCACTCTGGAAATCAATCTGGAGATTTCTCAGAAAACTTGAAATAGTTCTTTCTACCTAAAGATGCAGCTATACCATTCCTGGGCATACACCCAAAAGATCCTCCAACATACAACAGGGACCTGTGCTCTACTGTGTTCATAGAAGGTTTTTTTTAAGAGCCAGAACTGGACACAACTCAGGTGTCCCTCAGTAGAAGAATGATTACAGAAAATGTGGAACAATGGAATACTATGCAGCTATTAATAACAAGGACATCATGAATTTTGTAGGCAAAAGAATAGAACTAGAAAACATCCTCAGCGAAGTGACCTAGACCCAAAAGGACATGCATGTATGTACTTACTGATGAGTGGATATTAGCCAAAAATTATAGAATACCCTTGATATATCCCACAGACCCAAAGAAGTTCAATACGAAGGAAGACCCAAGTGAGGAAGGGGGTACAAAATAGTCATTGGAGGCAAAGGGAGGGAAGTGGATGGGAGAAGAAAAGAGGAGGGGAATGGGTGGGAAAAAATTACCTGTGCAGAGGGACAGGAGAGAGAGAGAGAGAGAGACCCAGAAAGCCAAGAGAATGAACAGAAATCTGTAGCTGCCAAGAGTGGAGGGATGGGGGATATCTTAAAAACAAAACAAAACAAAAAAGGAGTCATTTCACTCAATTCTCATATTTGTCCTGTGAGGTAAGTAAGTATCCACAGCTTAAAGATGAAATATGTATGGTTCACAAGAACTAAGTGACATGCTTAAGGACTAGACAAAGATTACACAAGAAGCCTACCATGACGCCAAATATCTCACCTTCACAAAAGGAGCTGAAGAATTGATGAATGGAAATATGGTGACAATTGGGCAATGATAATAGAACATATTTTGATAGATGTAAACCTATCCTTACACCTAAATATGCATGGTCTTTTTACATATTTTTGTGAATAGTGCAATGGGCAACTATGGTCAAAATTTCCTGGTCTCCCCAGAAATAGATTCTTCGTTCATGCTTTCTTGATTTCTAGAGACTCTTTCCCTTTTGTCTGTCTGTAGGACTTTTCCTACATTGTGCCCTCTGTATTTCACTGTGCAACAGCATGTTAACTTTTTTGCTCTCCTATGGTAGGTATGTGGAGAAATACAATAATATAGTAAATGGTACTCATAGGCCACTGCATGCACAGCCCAATGCCTCATGCTGGAATTTCTTAGCACTACAGGGTGGCTCTCATGGCCTTCTCCATTTTTACTTCATTTGAAGCTGAGGCTGTTGTTGTCACCTTTCTCAGACGAAATCCAAGGAAGAAGGCTTTTCCGATCTGTTTGCCTTCCATCTCCTCTTATCAGCTATAGTCAAACACCGAGAGCACACAATGACGGCCTGTTTATTGATCCCACTCATGTCGCTAAGATCTCCAGTACAGAGCATGTTCGTGACTAAATGAATCCAAGCGAGACTTGCCAGCAGTAGGTAGGCTAAGAGTACACACGAAAATAAGACAAGGGAACTGAAAAGTGAGTTTGTGGAATAAAACCAACCAAACCAAATAAACAGTAACCTAGATTTCAATCGTCTTACGGTTAAAGGAAACAACATAATGCTAGAGAATAATTAGATATAAATGTCCGCCATTGAACACATTTACTATTTGGGATTAAATTGCCTATAATGAAAATCTAGGTTTTAAAAACTCTAATAATATATTGTGATGAAATAAATATACATTCAAAGGATGCTTCATGATCAGCAATCATTTTCTATGGAAACAACATGAAGTAGGTAGCAATTAATAATTTGGCATGAATTCTCACGGGCATTTTTCCCAAACAGTGATCTCTACACCCCACATGACCCATTTTCCTGACCTAATATGGCAAACATATTGCAGTAACTCCCTGCTCTTGGGCATGAGTAAAATTTTCTCTGATTTTAGTATTTACACTTCTTATCATTTATGGAAAAGTCAACTAAACAGTTACCCCAAAGTTACCAAAACCAAAGTCTCAGTCCAGGTTCTGACTCAGTCCTTTGGCTGAAGACATGGGAGGAAAGAAAAGAAAAAAAAGAACTTGGGAATCACATTCCAGTCTCACTGAGATTCAGCTGAGGGAGTCTGGAAGGTAACACATTTTAATTAAGCTTTCTCTAAACCAGCAGGGAGTGAAAATTCAGCCAGGATTGTATTTTCCAATTTCTCTCTTCAGGGAACATATGTAGAAACTGTTTTGAGGGTGAGCTTTTATATATCTGAAGGACACAATTTGATTACAAACAGGCAGAAACTTGTGAAATATCAATTCTCATTACACCTGTCTCTAGCACTACTACCAAAGACCTTATAAAACTTTAAAAACATTATCTAACTCGGCTATTAATCATCTGATTTCTCAAGTCATTGTTTCACAGTGAAGGCCAAAGGAATTTCTTTAAATTTGTAGAAAAAAATAAATTTCATTTCCCATCTCTCCTACCTTTCTATAGATACAAATATGTATACACAAAGTATATTCTTCATTAGTGATCCAGGCTTCTGACATACCAAGTAGAGTTATCAATACCTTTGTGGTCCAACTAATGGATGAGTATAAATTCATGTGTTGAGTAGTTCACCGAAATATGATGGTGTAGTTCTTCCACCCAAAATTTCACTCAGATGTTAAGATTGATGATTACATACATACATACATACATATATACATATATACATATATACATACATACACACATACAAACATACAAACACACACACACCCTAAAGACACAAAATTATTATATTTTGCATAATGAGGATTTCTGAAAACAGAAGGTCAAGCCTTTAGCAAGCAAAAAAGTGGCTTTTGAGACCAGAGGACGGCCATCTTAGTGTCATGCTCAGATAAGAAATGATGCTGATCATGTGTATAAACCAGGCCATATTTCATTTTTCCTGCTGATATATTAACTGTGAGAATAAAAACACTGGCAGGATTTCAATGCTATCAAAGATCAAATCTCCAAATTACTGTCTTTACCTAAAATGTACATGTAGAATTTTCCACATCTAATGTGTGATAGATTTATCATTATTGTTAACAGAATTACCATGCTTATGCTAGAGGCTAGATGGCTGACAAGATGAGAACCAACTTTTACAATATGGATCTAAATGATAATTATCATCTTTCACTTCTGTGCTCTGGTTATCACATACGGTGATAGGAGCTATGCTTGGCATGATAGCAAAAACCTGCTATAGACATGACTTCATTATATAATATAGACTTTCATCTTAGTTCTATTACTCAAAGCTACATATTTCTCACTAGTTGCTTACATGTTCTTAACTTTTTCTGCCCGATTTCAGTTAAACCACTATCCTACCAGGTTCTTATTTTTTTATTGCATTTATTTACATTTCAAATGTTATCCCCCTTCCCAGTTTTCCCTCCACAAGGCCCCTATCTCCTCCTTCCTCCCCCTGTCTCTAGGAGGGTGCTCCCCTAGCTGCCCACCCACTCCTGTCTCATCAGCCTAGTAGGGGGAACAGAATAATCTCTGGGAAGTTGAGGGACAGGAAGGGAGAGAGGAGGGGGAGGGAAAAGGGGGCCAGTTCCGATGTGGGAGGAGATGGGGGAGAAATACAAAGGGTCAGGAATTTGAAAGTAGGCATTAGCAGTAGGGGAGGAGCAACTGGGGGTAGCCACTAGGAAGTCCCAGATGCCAGGGACCCAAGAGGTTCAGAGGACCCAAAAGGGAAGATGTTAGCTAAAATACCCAACGATGGGAAGATAGAACCTATGGAGACCATAGCCAGTAAAATAGGCATGGCCCCCATAAGGGATGGGGCCACCCACACACCTCAAAAATATTAATCCAGAATTGCTCCTACCAGGTTCTTATAAACGATAAAAGACACAACAGTAAGAAAAAGATAAAGCAGTTGATAGAGTACAGCAATTAGCCATCATACTTGGTAACTAAGAGTTTTAAAGAAGTCTGAAGATAACCTATAGAAACATCTATTCTTTCTTGCTCTAATTCCCTTTATTCATAATATAGACACCATAATAGTTACAATAGTCAGTCAGCACATGGAATGATGACCAGAATCAATAGGACATGGTACCTAGGCCCTTTTTAAATTGGAAATATAGATATAAATATAACTTGTCACTATTAAACACAAAACTCATCATGCAAGCATTAGAAAGGAAGGTTGTTGATGAAGTAGAGGATTCCTAACAGTGTTCAAGAACATATGATATTTTCATAGTCTGACATTCAGGAGAGAATTTCTAAACCAAATCTTTTCTTCATACTATATTTGCTAATTGATCTACACGTTGAATATTCTCCAAAGCAGTAGCATTTTCTATACAAGGACCAATACTGTCTCCGTCTCAGACAGGACTAGCCCATCTGTTGCTATCAGCTAACGTTTAAAATCACCTGTTCCTGGTAGCCATCCATTTTTAAGTCCTCAAAAATCAGATCAGAAAACTCATCAATTCCTTCAAGATTCTCACAAGGGAAATGGTTGAAGAAGAATGAAGATGAGAAACAGGGGCAATAAGAAAAGAAATACGTAAGTTCACAAAAGTGAGAAAGGGTATTGTTTATATAATAATAATAATAATAATAATAATAATAATAATAATAATAACAGAAACGTTATACAGGACTGAAAAGTACCCATCCCAGTAAGTAGAATCAATCAAAGATGTTAATGTTGTCAGCTTAGTCTCTTGGAACCAAAGTTGTTCCTGTTTCTTTCTATCTTTTGTTTTCTTCCCACAAGACTAGAGCATCAATAGGCAATAATGATACGCAAGGTCAGTCACTTCCTGGAGTAATCCTTTTGCCCTGCAACATAGGACAACCTAGTGTAGTGTAACCGGTCTATGACCTATCCTGTGTTTCCCAACACCACATAGGTCAGTGTCCTTGAAAAGGTAACACAGAAGGTAACACGTGCCCCCCACTTTATCTCAGCAAGGTAAGTGGGTGATGCTGTGAATCTATACACCTACCATCAGCCTTGAAAAACACCCCTACTGTCTTGTGGTGCCTAGTACACGTGTAGTACTGGAGGCAGCCTAAGAATCACATATATGTTTACCCAAAGGGAAACATTGGTTCTCAAGAGGAGTTATTCTTGGAACACAGATTTGCTTCCTTTACTATAAGCATTAATTTTTATCAATTTCCTCTAATTATTTGGGAGACCCTTAAGTTGATGCCTATAATATAGAAACTCAGTAATAAAACTATTATTACGACACAATGCCTTTGGCCTACATCCACATAATTATATTTTTCTTTCAATGCTGAACCATGTATGTTATTCAATGATTTTTTAAAAAAATTAATACTAATACTGTAATTGCTCTTTACATTTAGGGTATACTTTGCCCTTTTAAGTAGAAAAACGTTATGACAGATGAACCAACATTTGCCTTTTGTTTTTTCCTCGAAAAGCACAAGTTATGGTTTCGGCGCAAGGTACTCACACACCATTGTCATCACATGATTAAATGACTGACTGCATGGCTTTTTATTTCCTCTTCAAAGTTAAATAGCATTCATATTTCAACAAGGGCTTGTTCCTCTGTAAATCACAGATTTAAAATTGCAATTTACGACAGCAGAGCCTCACCTGCCAAAACAACTTCAAATTAAATAGCAACTTTTGTTACAATGTTTCGGAGCCGTATCTGGGAAACGCAACTGACAGTGGCGTCCTGTGGAAAGGGCTTCGACAAGGCAAGAAAAGGCATCTTGACTGACAGGAGCACGCTCTGTTGCCTTGACAAACAAGCAAGAACTCAGCCCCAATCTGTTGGAGTCTCAAGGCTCACAAACCTGCCAGATTGCCATCTTTGTGCTGAATGCAAACTAATCACAGGAGCTAGAAATGATAAATTGTGGACGGCTACAGTGGGAAGCAACATATTTAATCAATCTCTTTTCCTCACTCCGGAAGTTCTGCGTGTGAAGCCTGTGCTTCTGTTAGGACAGACAGTTTCTACTTCTGCAAGTGCAAACATCTCACTCCACCATCCCTAACCAATCGTGCCCATGGCTTTCCCTCACAGTGCACATTTAAGGTTGGCTTTCTGGAGATTGGCTACTGTCAGTCTTTAGGAATGCCTGTGGTCTATGAATGCAAAGTTTAGAATCGTAACTTTTTCAACTCTCCTGATCCGGTTGTGCCACCAGCATCACTGTTGCCATCTAAGATATTTCTGACGCTTTTACAATGCGCCTAGCCCTGAGCTAAGCATCTTACATCTTCATCTCCAGGAGTTATTCTGAAGATAAATTGAAAGGGCAGCATTAAATGTATAAAGCACAAGATTAATTCAAGACTTCAATGTATTATTCCTGGAAACACAGTCATTTTTAATTCTCTCATTTAAGTCCTCGAATCAAATAGCTATAATTTAGCCATTGCTTTTTGAAGAGATTTTTCTCTCTCTCTTACATTTGCCATTATATATAGGACAGAGCTATAAATCTACTATGAATGTGTTAGCATAGAAAGTCATGGCAATCTAGTTTCGGAGTATTTTATCCTCATTGAATGTTTGTCATCAGATCTCTGGGTGGGTTGGGGGTGGGGCGGGGATGCTGCCCCAGGTGTAGACATTTCAAGGATTTGTAGTAAAGAAAGCATCTTCTCATAAGAATAAGAAGCCCTTCAGATTCTTTTAGTTTAAGACTTTTAAATGTTACAATTCGAGTATTAATTGGTAATGTCTATTGCTTCTGTGGTCAAATTTTTTGTCAGTGGTACTATCTGTTAAACAAAATTTATATTTGTTGAAAAATCCCAGAATAAATGATTGGCAGATTCTTCACAGCAATTCTCCTTTAAAGTTGACCTTCTATTGTCTGGTCTTCCCTTCTTTGGGGAGTCACATCCACTTTTCCCATGTTCATGATTGCTTTTCTCTATTCCCATTTTCAACTCTGCCATTCAGCCTGACATGTGCTTTCTACACATCCTTTTTGTTTTAAATAAAGCAGAGATGGAATTTAGACACATGTGCTTGAATTTGACAACTTCATCTGAACTCCTTACATTTCATTACATATTTCTGGGGATATAAACGATGAGGAACAGCGCTGGATGTGAAACCCTGTTGTCACTATTTTTTTACAGCCTTGTCAATGTCTGCTTGTCTGAAAGTCGATCCCTATCAGAGCTGTTTTGATGATATTTGTAAAGATTGCATTGACCTGAGCTAACGTACGGTGTCATTACCTGCATCCTAAAGTATATCCAAAAACAATCAAGTGTTTTAATTATGTTTTATACTTCATGAATATGGCCTATCTCTTTTAAATTTTGCATCAGGGAATACACATGCTCATAGTGAGTCTATTAAGAATAAGCACTGAATAGAGTTGTCAAAACACTACAGAATATTTAGCATCAGGTCATCTGGTCTGAAGAAAAAGAAATTGTACTACTATATTCCCCAAGGTTGATAGGTGTTATAAGCCACATGAGTGTTCAACGCTTGCTCTGTAAAACCATCAGCTGAAGCTGGTTTTGAAAGCAGGCTTTTTCGATTAGAGCTTTAAGTTGTCTCAGTATGCAGCAATTATATGTAGGCATCCAGTTACCTCAGGATACATATAGAAATTGTTGGGGGCTGGGAAGAGAGGAAAAAAAAAGAAACTGTTTTGAACAAAGAGAGCAACACAGAGATGAAATCACACCTTGTAATAATTCTTTCTATATACAGTGAACACATTCTCTGTACAGAAGTCATTTCTTCCAGGATCCTGTGAGACTCAGGCATGCTCGAGCATCCTCGTTTATATATCCATAAAGTCATACTGTGACTTGGCTCTTTACACAGGAACACGATGTCCTGCAGGTCAAAGAACAAATACTTTCAATTTTATTTCCCTAGTCCCAACAAATGCACAGGGAGATTAACTGATGACCAAGTAAATGGCCCAAAGATAAACAGAAATGAATTACAGGTACGTGTATTGACTATTACTTGGGTGATATTTTCCCATCTCTTTGTGTTCCCATGGTCCCTCCTTTGTAAAAAATCTAAACAGTCTAGATTAAAGGCAAGGCTCAGGAGTGTGGGGGGGTGGGGGTGGGCAGTGTTCTGTGCTTGTTTGTGCAATGTGCTTAGAAGTCTATGATCAAATGAGTTAAAGTAATCTTCAAAATAGATGAGATCTAAACAGAAATCTACTTTGTCTGAATAGTCTTTATTTAGTGCGTATTTCTCCAACCAAAGCTTTTCCCTACGCTGCAACATTCTTAAACAGGGTCATTTCGCAGGCGATTCTTTGATTCATCAGCTTCTCTGACTCCCAGGGAGGAAAACAAACTAATGACATAGGCATTTCTACACAAACTTTTGCCTTAGAAACTATACTTCCCAATACTAACAAGTAAAACTACCATAAACTCCAATGACAGAAGCTAGTAGTAAATGGCTATGTGTCTGAGAGGATAGTAGTCACGATAGCAGGAGAACTAATTAGCGTTAAGCAAGGCAGAATGCAAGAACTGTGGCTTTTGTCATCAGGAAAGTTTCCCCTTGCAGCAGATGGGAAAGGATACAGAAATCCACAGACAGACATTGTCCAGTGAGTGAGAGTCCTTGGAATACTCAGCCCCGAACAGAATGTTTTCATAAAATCTCTCCTCTCAGGGCTCAGGGAAAGGGAAGTAGAAAGGCCGTAATAGTCAGTGGGGATGGAGGACCCCAAGAAAGAAGACCCTCTAAATCAGCAAGATCCTCACCCCTGTGAACTCACAGAGAATGAGACAACACGCTCAGGGAACACGTGGATCTGTCTGCAGCAGAGGGGATCTCAGAGCTGCGTGGAGAAGAAGACACATTCCCCATCCCTACACCAAAAGCAGTCTCCGATAGGCAGCCGCTTGCAAATAAAAAGTAGTTTCCTTTAAGGAAAACTCTAGGAAGAAACAAGGAGGAAGGGTAGGCAGCATGCCAAGAAAGAGATGGCCAACAGACAATAAATGCAAACAATGTCATGTGAGGGCTTTCCTTGTTTTTCCTTCATTTTACATTATTATTTTTATTTCATTATGTTATAGAATGTAATATATAATATTTATATATTTAATATTCTATATAACATATGGGATATAGTATATAATATTACTTATGATATATAGAATATAATGTACATAGAATTCAATATATGATAAAATATATAGGATATATTTTCTATATATACTAAAATAAAAATTATTTATATATATATTTCCCTTTTTTTACACTACCTTTGAGTATATGTTATGTTTTCCTGTGTATGTTTCTATGTGATTCCAGTATGTGCAAATGAGTGGGTTCCTGTTTCTTGTGCCTTCTTTGGGATCTTTTACCTTCTGTTTGTTTTGTCCGGTCTGTATGTATTGGTTTTTGTTTTATCTTATTATATTTTTTTTATTATTATCCCTTAGGAGCCTGTTTATTTTCTAATGAGAGACAGAAAGGTAGTATATCCAGATGGGAGGGAGGTGGGGAACAGGGAGGAGTAGAGAGAAGGGAAACTATAATCCGGATATATTATCTGAGGAAAAAGAAATCTATTTCCAATAAAAGCAAAGGAAATGAGGCTTTAGTGCCAAGGCGACTAGATTAAAAGTCAGATTGGTCCTTCATATGACGAACAGTTGAGACTTACTCTTTTGCATGTTAATTTTTATCATGTGAAATACAGATGATATTATACATTTCGAAAGTGTTCAGTGACTTTTTAAATCATACAGTATCAACTACTGACTTCTGTAATATGGGAAAAAGATACTGATTAAATCGCGCGGAGTCAAGTGCCACTTCAGTAATAAACACCGCCTTGTAGCACTGAATCACATAAGCTATAAGTTTTTTATCTCTACCTTATGAATTACTATTTACTACTTTCTCTTTCAATGAAGCAATTAAATGGGTATTTTAAGTTATTAGAAAAATGGTATTTCTTCTTTGTTCTGGAATTAACCGGCCAGTCATTATTTGTGTACCTTATAAAAGATGAGCACCATTTGCTTGCCATCCCTGGTTTTGCTGTGAGTTGCTGATAAGATTTTGCTGCATTTGCATTGTAATTGTTATAGCACTGGACATTCTAAACATGACAGAAAAAGATAACATGGGGACAAGAATAGGAATAAAGACTGTCGTTATGGAAACTTGTTCTTCCAGAATGAGGGATTGAATAAGCTAACTCTTGAGTGTCATCTCTTGAGTTAAGAATTTTAAGTTGAAGGACATATATCATCATATAGCCTCATATGTCATTAGAAATTCTCAGGAATACTTTAAAATTTTTAAGTGGCAATAATTATATGTGTTATGGACTATAGTGTGTTCTAAATATATCTTTACAATGTATAATAGCCAAGGTATTGTAATTGATATATCTCATACCTCAAATATTTAGCAATACAAACTTTTTTCTTGCTTACTCCTACTTCTGTTTTGTTTTATCCTAGGTCTCTGGCCTATCTAGCCTCTGGGGTCCGGTCCTCCATGCAAGGTCAAGCATAAGCTCCCTCTTGTGACATGACACCTAGGCAACAGAAGCACTTACTGGTAGGCCACTGCCACACTTTGTGTCACCTTTACCCCAATACATATTGCAGGCAGGACAAATTGCAGGCAGGACAAATCATGGGCTGAATGTTATGGGGCTGACTTGGTGTCCCAATCCCTTCACTGGAAGTCTTACCTGCCTGGTTACAGATGGTCAGTTCACGCTTTGTATTTCCCTAGGAGTGTTAGTTAAGGTCACCCTCATAGGTCCCTATTGATATTCTGTTATCCTCATAGATTGGTGCCTAGCCCAAATGCCATCAGAAAAGCTTCATCCAGCAACTGATGGAAACAGGTACAGAGACTCACAGTCAAACATTATTTATAGCTCAGGAAATCATGTGGAGGAGGTGGGGAGGAAGGATTGTAGGAGCCAGAGGGGTCAAGGACATGACAAGAAAATCCCTCATAGGGGCTCACAGAGACTGAAGCAAGAACCAAAGAGCCTATAAGGGACTGACCTACAATATTGGCTTACAAGTTAGTTACAGTTTTGTAATTCAGTCTTCTTGTGGGACTCCTAAAAGAGGGAATAGAATGTTTCTACCTTGTTCTCTATCTTTTGAAACCCGGTCCTCATACTGGGTTGCCCTGTCCAGCCTTCATATGAGGGAAAGTACCTACTCTTACTGCAAGTTGATATCCCACGTTGGGTTGATAACCATTGGAAGCCTGCCTTTTCCTGTATAGAAATGGAGGAGGAGTGGTTAAGGGAGTAGAAAGGAGGTAGGGTACGCTAGGGGGAAAAGAAGGAGGAGAAGCTATGGTCATGATGTCAATAATGATAGTAATAATAGTAAATAATAATGAATAATAATAAAGTTAATAAATTCTAATTCTTTTTTGTGATCCTAGGCAATGGATGCAGTTATTTTCTTCTGACCCTTGTTAATATGTAATGAAGTTAAGACTGATGAGACCATATGATGTTTGAGAAGAAGACAAACATACATATAATATCTCTAAACATGTGTCTTCTCTATCCATACACCATTGATTCTCAGTAACAATTAATTTATTCAAGAAGGAAGAAAAAGAAAATGCAGTAGAGCCCTAGGTATATAACTCTATGGCAAAATATTTTGGCTGTAATGCCTAAAGTCTTTGATTCAATCTCCAACAGTTCTCCTTCTCCCCAAGAGAAAAGAAATATACACTGTATTATTAGTAATTACAATCCCTCCTTTGAAAGAGATCACCAATGCTATTCCTCACAGTTAACTATAACATTGCACCTGTTTGCTCATTCGTACCCCTGTGTTTCAGCACTTAAATACCCACCATTCTTTTACTATTTTCAACCCCACATGTGAGAGATATAATATATGAGTTTTCTTAAGGTATCTGAGATGCCTACATGGCAACATTAGAGACTAAAAAACTAATAGTTCGCAATTCTTTGAATACTTTGGGTACAGAGTGAGGCACTTCCAATGGGTATAGCATTTTAAAGAAGACCAAGGGAGTCCACTTAATATTATAGGGTAATAGTGTGACAACATAAGAAATTCAGCTTAAGTGAGAAAATATGTATTCTGACTTATGGATTTTGAGGTGTCTATGCATGTTTGTTTATTCAGCTCTCTGCAGCATGGCAGGGAACCAATTTCTTCATGGCAGACAGGAAGCTGAGAGAAAGTAACAGCTAAGGGTTGGTGACACACACAAGCTCTAAATGTCCCATTATCTCCAATTGCTCTATCATCTCTTGAGATTAGCAGTGGAAGAGCACAATGATGATATCAGAGCAAACTTGAACCAATCACTTTCCCCAAAGATTTACCATTATACATTCCTACATTCAGGAAAAAAACTTTCAACATATAAACCTTGGAGGATATAACAGGTCTAAAACATAGAAGTAACATTTGCCTGTAGCTCTTAAGGACCCCATTGAACTTTCAGCTGGATCTCTTCCCTGTTTATATCCTCTGACAACAGCTTCTTGTCTGTATTCACTGGGAAATAGTGACCATAAAGGATAGAAACTTGTCTTTATTTCTCTTCACGATCTTTTCAAGATTTTTAGCACTTTAGAGACATTTCAAAAATGACACAAATGGGCACCCAGTCTTCCCAGCACCCTCTGATGAAGATGCTGTTTGTCCCTCAAGTTTATGTTTTTAATGTTTTATCAATGTCATTGTAGACACATGACTGATGTCACATGTAGTCATGCTTGGGACTTTGAAATTGTTCCATTGGTCTATATGTATCTTTTTGTGCTGGGACAATTTACTTTTGTTGTTGTTGTTGATGATCGTGATAATGATCATGATGATTTTTATTGAATATTTTTATTTAACATTTCAAATGTTATCCCCTTTCCCGGTTTCCTCTCCAGAAACTTGCTATCTCCCCTATAAAACCACCTACTCCCTACCACCTCCTTGCCCTGACATTCCCCTATACTGGGACATTGACTGGACAAAGGTTCTGTCCTTCCATTGAGGCCATCCGCTACTCCATATGTGGCTGGAGTCATAGGTCTGACCAAAGTGTACCCTTGGGATGGTGGTTTAGTCCCTGGGAGCTCTGGTGGTGGGGGAGTTTATTACCATGTCTCTGTAATCTATCATAAGATCTGGAATAGTAACCCTTCCAGCAGGGTTTTGTTCAGGGGTTTGGGGGTATCTTGTGTCTTTTGTTGTTTCATATGAATTTTAGGATAGGTTTTTTTCTATTTCTATGATGAATGACACTGGACTATTGCTTTGAATGATTTTGAAACTGTAATTGTCATTCATGAAAATGGTTACTTTTACACTATTCTAGCAATTCATGGGCATGGGATGTTTTTCTATATTCCAGTGTCTTTCTTCAGATATTTTAAGTTTTCACTGTAGAAATACTTTACTTCATTGTCTATGTTTATCCCTATATATTTTGGTTTCTTCAAGACTATTATGAATGGAGGCATGTTCGTGACAAGTGGTTACCAATAGCCGTTCTCAGGCCTGACAACAAGTAATATTATAGACTATTCAGGTTAAGCAACACATTCATATAGATTTTGTATATTCTGTAATAACAATCAGTGAAAAAATAGACGGTGGATTTTAAAGAGAGCAAGGGAGAGGATGGGAGAATTTGGAGGGAGAAAAGAAAAAGGAGAAATTATGTAATTATCTCAAAAACTGAAAAAAATAGGCAAGCATCACTTGAGAGTATGTGAATGGAGTAACACCCACCTAAATAGTCAACAGCCCAAGACTATGGGCTGTGGCTATCCCCTACCAACTCAGTATAAGAAAGCTTTGGATGATGTCAATGCTCATCTCTGTTTTCCCACAATGCAGAAAGAGCATCATTGAGAAAGTCCTCAGCTTTAACTCTTGTCCTCAGACTCATTGCTATCACTTGCTTATTCTCTTTTATCTTTCCTGTAGCAGAGGAAATACAGTCCTGTTCAGCTTTGCCACACTCATCTTTTATAAAAACTGTTATTCATCTCATGATGTTACTACTATTACGGCATTTGTTTAACAATAGTTTGCCACTCTTAAACTCTTAAGTCTTAAGGTATTCTGTGATTCACTTCTAGCTTTGGATGTGGTACCTTTGTATCATCTTATCAATACAGACAATAAATAAATATTGGATGAGGATAGATATAGTGTAGGACAAAGAGTTACGTTATGTCAACAAGCTAAAAGGAGTCAAGTACAATAAATACATTTAGATCTCATCTACAGATTTCTTATTGTCAGATCATACTACAATAGAACATAAATGAAACAACATTCCCTCAAAGGCCACCAACTGTGAGTGAACTTTTAAATATATATTTCAGCACAATGTAATCATAATAAATCAGAAATAAAATGCTGACTCTTGAACTTCCATGACACTTTACTTTAGATAAAAGACATGTATCTGAGTATGTATATCTGTGAATGTGTTACTCTTATCTTGGATTTTCTAGAAGCTGTATGTAATCAGTGGGACTGTCAGACTCAATGCTCCAGTTTCATAAATGTAATTGGATTGTCTGACTTCCTATTCAATTGGTACATGTTTCTCCTTTTTTTCCTCCGTTTTTTTCCTTAAAATCAATAAATGGTTTGTGGTGCCTTTAATAGAGAAACATCACATTTTACAATATTGTGAAGTTGACATTTTCAACATTTATCCCCTAAAATGATCATTGGGTCTGTCAGCCCCAATGCACAGGTTCTGAATTAATTGAATTTTCTCATCTCAGGGACATATAATAATGTGAACACATTTCTTGATGGAAATTGGAGCTTTTTCATGCCCTGAACTTTACACATGAGGAGAAAAGAATGATTTTTCCTTATTTCCCCCTCTCCTCATAGACCCTTTAAAAATAATAAAGTTATAGAAAATACAAAGATCTATATGTTTAGGCCTGAGGCTGGTGTTGATACTACTAAGACATTATGAATGTTAGCAGATATACATGTTTATATCTACTGTATATACATATTTATGTGTATTTATGTGTCCGTGTGTGTGTGTGTCTGTCTGTGTGTGTGTGTATGTATGTGTGTGTGTCCATGTATGCATGTGTGTGTACAGTTCATGCATCTATTAATGCTGTATTGGCTTACACGGAGTTCAGTGTATTCACACATATATTACTAGCTCAATTAAAGGATGCTTGTCTATATCAAAGAGAAGATCCTATTTAGCACAGTTCTAGATATGTATCCTGGCTTTATAGTCTCTTCTTGGAAGACAAAAATGCAAACATGTGAGAGAGAACCAACCACCAAAAGTAAAATGAAAATTTCCCATAAAAAGTAAAATAAAATCAGCAAATTCAGACCTCTTCACTTTTAATCGTGTGGATCCTTTTAGGATTTGGTTTGCACCACTGATTCAGTATTGACTTGAGAAAAAAATAACATTTCAAAATAATATGAGATATTGACTAAAGACTTGGGGCTACCTGCTTAAAATCTGATTCATTCCACGGTCCATTGCTATATAAGTATTTATTCTGCAAGAAGTAGAATTTTTCCACAGCATGGAGAGCATTATCAAATGTTTCCATCTTCCTTTGAAGCATTCACTATTAACTGCCTTTGGAGATAGGCTTCTAGACTGAGTGGACCATTGGCTTGTTCTGGTGAGACTGCTCCTGACTTTTAATGGGCATGTCTTGTTTGAAAAAAAAAGGGAATTCTACTAGAGAGAAACTTTAGTAGGTTAGACAGCATTTAAATAAGTAATCCATGGTCTAGAAGTTATGGTTTTATTTCTTCATTAAATTTATTTGCTAACCACGAAGCAGAAGCTCATGTGAAAGAAGAATGTGTACTAAATCATAAACACTTTCTCTGACAGAAATTTCATACCTATGTATACTTACAGAGCAAATTTCAATATGTTAAAGGAGGCATTCTGCAGAGTAGAAAGGGATTGCAGTAGTTCAATCTGGCTAAGGTAGCAGCCTCTTCCTGACTTCAATACAAGAAAGGGATGGACAGACATTGCCACATAACCCGAAATTCCTATTGCTAGTTCTTCTGTATGAAGAGATTTGCATTCACAAGCAAGAGATTTCACTGGTCTTAAGTCTTTTTACAGCATTTAGAAGCAAGTAAAATACCATCTCTCCTGCAAGAGACTGGAAGACATATTACTTAACAGTGGTTGAAATATCTGGATGAGAAAAATCACAAGACAGTGGTTTATTCCAGTTTTCAAAATACTTAACCATTTTCAGTTACAAGAAATATGGCCCTTCTGTGAATTATTTTTCTTCCAAGGTATATGGTTGCATTTCTTGGATGGCAATACAAGAATCGGCAAGTCTTTATGATTGGAATTATATATTACTGTTTTAGTTTTGAATGTCATGATAAGCACACAGCTGTATTACCATGCAACTATGTCCTATGACTAAGGAAACTGTTTATACTAGAGAGAGGACTACAGTGTTCAGACATTCTACAGTTAGTAAGAAAGTAGCTGATCATGCTTGGGCAAAAGAATAACAACAAAACAAATGTTCATTTTAAGGTACATTGTAAAGGAAGTTTTCTCAAATGTGCTCCATGACCACTTACATAATAAAGCTTTTCAAAGACTCTGTTACAAATTAAATTGTTTGCTTAGATAAATTCCTTAAGGGATGGTGCCCTGGACCATAAGATGTCTTTTCTGATCAAATGGCTAACAATTTGATAGGACATTAGTGTTTCCTGATTGTTTGTAATTCAGTTCAGAAAATCAAGTTGAAAGTGTAGTGTGGAACTGTATGTCCTTGTTCACGCACTTGCCAGTGTTTACCAGGACCAAACTCACACAGAGTTAACTTTCCATACCCCCACAAATGACAGCTTAAGATCCGTGGTATGCAATCTAGTTCTCATACAATGCATGCTGGCCTTGAAGGAAATTATATCTACTCTCTTCACCAGCAGACTGGCATTTCATAAGCTGAGACATGTGCTCTATGTTTGAATAAATTCAGGTATTTTCCTTAGACCACATCACAGCTAGGGCATGCAATTCAGAACACCATGACATTGTCCTGCCTTAAAAGGTGTATTTCTCTCTTCTCATATTAAATATCTTTTTTGCCCTACATGCATTTGCAGTAATTGCCTGTGATTGCTGGCATGGTTACTATGAGGAAGTCTGTATTTTCCCTTCACCTATTTTGATCACTCAGTGTGGAAGCTTGCAGCCCGTGGTGCCTCTATGAATATTATCTGAAAATATCAATAAATCTAAATCCTTAGACAGCAGTGCTTACTTTCTCTATTCAAGTAGTCATGGAGGCATAATTCTGACACAGGTTTTGAGAAGCCGAAAAAATTATCTTTCCTTCGAAGCACAAGTTTGGAGGCTCCATTACTGTCAGTGGCAGGACATCACCATTGGAGGGTAGTATCTATGAATATTTGGTCCTGTAGGGTAAGGTTGTCTGTCCTAGGACAAGCCATACCACTGTTACAATATTTTCTCTTCCCAAATACTGTCAGATATTTTTTTACTACCTGCTTTTTCCCTTTCTAGTATCTTCAAAATATCCACTGGTAATTCACCATACTCTCAGAAAAACAACAAAAAATTTCAAAATAGGTTTTGCAGAAGAATCTTTCCTCATATGTATCTTTCCATTTTGCATTTCTATTTTCTCTCCTTTCTTTCCACTGAAGCTATTTTGTATCAGTAACCATGCTCTTACTTGACTTTCATCAACTATGTGACTCTTATCTGATATGAAGTCCTCTTTAGTCCTCCCCTCCTAACTTTTGACTTCCATGACAAAAAGAACATTTCCTCCAAAGTGGATTCACACATGACCATTAATGCTCCTCTGTTCTAGTGTTACCATCTGTTCTTATGATATTTATTTCTATTTCCCCTGGTAGTAGTTAGAGCCCGTGTCTAACTCATCTTTCTATCTGAGCACTTTGCATTATTCCAAAGGGAACCATCAACCAAGACTTAGTACCACCTTAAAATGACAAAACATGAGTTCTTCAAATATTAAAAACTAAAACTGCTGGTGTCGTGCAGGGCAACAAGAAGGCATTCAATAGCAAGGGAAATCAAGCTACCGAAGCAACATGCACTGTCTATAAGGTTCTCTGAAGAGAGAGTCAGTCCTAAACTCAGGGCCTTAGAAAGTTCTACATGAGCAGGCCTACCTTCTCACAGTTCTGTAATTTCACAGTATTCTAAAGGAATGCATCGCCAGATGGGCTAATACATCAGGGGCCACCAGACACTGAAGAAACAAGTACCTCAGAATACCAAAGGAAAACCATAACTGAGAAGAAATGGGATATGCCCAACATGAAAGCAAGAATGATCATAATGACTCTCGCTGCCATAAAAAATTTTTATCTTTACCACAAAGGGATTCCAAAAAGAGGAGTGAAAAATATAACATTAATCAACATTATGTTTAAAGAGAAATCTAGAAATTTTAAATAGAGACTTTGTCTCTTTATTCTCACGTTTTGCCTGGCTTCCTCACAAGCTTAACTAAACTCTACAGTTTTAAATGTTTAAAAAAATAAAATAGAACTAACAAATGATCCTGCAGTTCCCTTATTAGATTTATATTTAAATACAGATATTGAAGCTTGTATATTGAATAAATATTGGCATGACCATATTTATAAGAGCATACTTCATAGAAATCAAGACATAGGATAAACATAATTGTATATTAATGGATGCACTGATAAAGAAAATGTGACATTCACAAAACGCAGACACATATTCAAAATGAAACATATTTTAGCAATAGAAAAAGTCAAACTCTGACGTTCTTTGCAAAATATGTGAGCCTGATGTCAGTGTGTTAAGAAAAATGTTATTTTATGATATGTTGAGGAAAAGAAAAATACTATATGACCTAACTTATATGTGAAATCTAAGACAGTTGATCTCCTAGAAATTGAGGCTATAGCCTCCATCACACACAGTCTAGAGCAGTTAGGAGAATAACAGGATATGAATACCTTGCTCAATGGATATACGGTGGCAAATAGGGGGATGCATTTCAAAAGAACTATTGTGCCACAGTGACGATAGTTAGTGATAACATATTCATAAAAGTCACAGCAAGTGAAAACCAAGACTGTCACGGAAAACAAAGTAACTGGGAAGCACTGGTTTTGACAATTAGCTTTAATCACTCCACAACGAACACACACCACGATGCAACACACTGCACTAAAGTACAAGAGCTCCTTGTTTGCAAATGCATTGTGCATGAAGTGCTGTGCACCTCGGATAAATACAGTGCTGTTATCCAATTAACTTTCTAGCACTCAGGGGAGAATCTCATGGGTTCTGCCAACTTACCATCGACTAACCTTAATTGTCTTTTGACCTGTGCAAGTTGTGTTGAGAGTAAGGGAATTGTCAGTCACATAGCAGTTTAAAACAGTAGCATCACCCACCCTATAGATTATACAAAAACACTTGACCCCATTCAAACAAAGAAAATGGAAACTAGTAAAGTGAGAGTCCTATGATTTCTTTGCTTATAGTCAATACCTCAAAAAGTTGTCATTTAGAATGTTCATTCTCTGGTGAACTGAAGTACTATATCACATGACATATTGAAGAATCTTTACTTATAATGTGAGACAATGTTTTAAATTCTTTATAATCTGAACAGCATAAGTAAATATACATAAGAGTAATAAGACTAGTCCTTAACATATCTATGCTGTAGTCGTCCACTACTACCTGACATCAAATAATACAAACAGTAACACATGATATCAGTCCTCAGTTATTATCTCTGTTTCTTGGCTTTAGATGCTTTGTAGTGCTGCTTATATGTTAATTTGTTTATTTATTAATTTTGTAGCACTGGAGAGGGAACCCTAGGTATTTCATTTGCTGACCAAGGGTCCTATTATTGATGCATCCATCCAGCCCTCCTTTTAATGTCTTTAACTTAAAATTAGTTGTCACTATGTTGCCCAGGCTGGCTTTGACCTTTTGGTCCTCTTTGCTTGTGCTGCTGGGCTTGCCCCTGGATACACTTTTTCAAAACACCCTTTGGCTTCTCTACTCTAAAGAGGATCATCTCACTCAAGAAAGCTATACTGAAAGAAGTTTCACTATCCCAGACTCATTATCGCCCTTTCAGCTACCAAGTAGAAAAATTATCTTATTTTATGATAGATGGCCATAGAGGTACGAACTTCAGCTCCTCCTTCTCAAATCTGTGACTGAATTACAGAAAATCCTTAATTCCTCAAACAAGAAAGGGTTGATTGTCCTCATCCAGGAATCTATAAATAGCAGCGACTCTGATGTCCTGGCTGAAACCTAGAATACATAATCATTAAGAAAATATGATACAATGGTTTTATTATCCAGGGTCCTATCATTTCTTATTATCTGTCCATTCAGTTATTCTATTTCAGGTTTGAAGGACATCTAATCCAGCATACATAGATATGGTCATATCTCATGTTCATAAGCACTACTCATCTCCCTTGACTTGCCAATAGATCTAGACCCTCAGGCACATTGTGGAAGTGTGTCCTATGTTCACTTCCATCCACAGAGGATTTGTCCTACCCACCTTGGTCATGCCATCCTGAGTAGTTGAGTGGGAAACTGGCTAATACCTGGTTTGAGGGTTTAGTAAGAAAATGTTCTCCAGTTATGGCTTTCTATCCTCATAGGAGAGGGCATTTCTGGTGTGAAACAAAGAATTCAATCTTGAAACTATGAATTCCCCTGCTCCTAGGTGTCCCCTAAATCATTAGAATGTGTTCTTCCATACAGCTAAAGGAATAGAGGGTCGAAGCACCATTCTAGTTATTTAGGTGAAACACACTATTTTATCTAAAACAGAGGCTTTTTCAGTGAGTCATGCTTCTTGGCTTTAAATTCTCTGGATGATTCTTCTAGCCCTCTTTTCTGTTATGTGTACATCAAAGCGTAACGACTTGGCCTGGGACAAATGAGAAATTAATAACCGAAGCGAGGGTTTAAGAAATCCATAGTAATGATACAAATGAGACCCATCAAATTAGAAAACCAAAATGAAAACACACTAAACACTTCAAAATTTAATTAGAAAAAGTTCCAAGTTCAGACCACACTGAGGCCATTTCACACCAGCACTCTATATTGGAACCAGAAAAGGAGAGCCATTATGGGGGAAATGTGACCTTGGGGAGGTGGCAAGAGCAGCTCACTGCCTCTGTCACTAGACTCTCCTCTTAGGGCTCACCCCTAATGTTTCATTAAAGTTTGATCCAGAGCAGGCTTCTCTGCAATTTAACCTTCACAAGAGACAGAATGCAGGTTTTTCTTTTCCCCAGTATGGTACTGCAATTGACTCGAGACTGCTGGTCATAAACCATTCAAAATATTTTCTAAATTAATACACCAACTATGAGCCATAAATCGGCTGCCGATCCCTATGAACCAATTCCCATTGACTTTTAAGCCCAATACTGTATATCAGGAAAGGATCCCTTTTCTCCCTGGCAGCAATGCTTGAGTGAGAAAGGAAAGCTTGAAGGTTATATATGTTTAGAATGAATCATCTTTCTTTTCTATGGCCTTTTTCATACAAATGGTATATCCTCCACATACTTTATAGACCATCATAATACAGAAGCATTTAAAGAACAAATCCTAAAGAGCATAAAAAAGAGAGAAGTTTCCAATTCTCTGTGAACTCTATATGGTTTAGATCTGTGAGGGTTGAGCATTGCATCTTAGAATTTGGCCCATTTTATTTTTATAGACATTAACTCCTGTTGTTATTTATTTATTAACCTCTCAAGCTCTCTCTGCATGCAGCTGTCACATGCAACTTTATCAGCCATGAAGCTGAGACAAACAGAACTTTCTAGTACAGGCAAGCAAGAAGAATAATGGCTAATTATTGGTGGTAAAGTACAGGGAATGTAATTAATATCGCCCTGAAAACAAACACCAGAATACATTTAGGATGTGGTTTTTTTTTTCAGGCTTGGGTTAAAAGAATAAAGTGTACCCATATTCCCTCCAAAGTCAGAATTATGTTTCATTACCCCCTAATAGCACACTACAGAAGTTCTTTCACATCTATGGGTTCATCTTCCTTAATTCCAGTTACTTGTAGTGATCCTAAAGAATTAGGGAAAAGAATCTGAACATATGAAATGTATCAATTTTAAGTTACGTTTCTTTTAAGTATTGTGATGGATTTGCTCAGTATCCCACTTCATCTTCCTATCATGAACAAGAATCATCCATTGCCCAGCATACCCAGGCTGAATGCTGGGTAACCAAACAGTCACTTAGTGACTACGTTGGTTACCTACTGATTGTCAGAGTATTTCAGTGACAATATTCTTTTAAACCTTCCTTTACTTAAGGCTCTGTGATGGTTAATATTAAGTACTAACTTAACAGGATTTCTAGTCCCCTAGGAAACAAACATCTAGGCATGGCTGTGACAAAGTTTTGAGACTAGGTGAATTAAGTTGGAAAGACCCACGTTAAATATGGCTGGCACAATTCTGTGTGTTGGAGTCCTAGCTTAAACACTGAAGTTCATCTTTCTCAGCTTCCAGAGAAGCGATGCAATGTGACCAACTACTCAAGACTTCTGTAACCACACACCCTCTGCTATGAGGTGTGTGAGCTGTGTTACACTGTGAGCTGAAATACAAGCTCTCTGCCTTAAGTTGCTTTAGTTAGATATTTTGCCATGACTATAACAAAAATAATACAGGTCTGAAAGCAGGAGGGTAGTAACACAGTTGATTTAAATATATTATATTTATTTTATTGTTATAACTGGAGTGTTTTATTATTCTGATTTGCATTGCTGAACTGAAATCTGAAGTGCTTTGGAATCTGAAACCTTACACCATATTGAATAATTCAAACTGTGACCCTATGTGATATACCATAGTTAAATCACAGCTACACTAGGAATATTATATAAAATGACCTTCAGTCAACATTTGCAAAGCATATCAGAAAATATAATTAAAAGCCATTTTGAGAGTTAGTCCCCATTCTTAAGAAATCCTGTTATCTTTTAGTTTGTCTGTCTGCCTACCTGCCTGTATATCAGTCTGTCTGTCTATCTATCTATCTATCTATCTATCTATCTATCTATCTATCTATCTATCTATCTATCTATCTGCAATTTATGAAAACTTAATCCAAAAATGCTGTCCTTGTTTTAGGTATCCCCAGGGGTTCTTAAAATGTATCTTTGAGCATAATTGTAACTTTAAAAATACTACCAATGTGCTTTTCAATTCTTTTAGAGTATCTGTCTCATATTCCTGGAGTCCTAGTGTCTTGATGTGACACAGCTGTAAATGTGCTGAGACTTGAGAGTTCCAGTGTCTTTTCTCTGGGTTCTAATGTTCACTTCTTACCAAAATAAGTAATCTGGCTGTGTTAGATATCAGAGAGATGCTTAAGCTGGGTTGAGGGGAGGCAAGGAGCTTGATGAAGGCATAGGCTGAACAGCATAGGCTCCTACCCCCACCTCATCTATAGGAACAGCAGGTGTTAGGTGATACTTTCCATACAGATGAAGAAAAGAAATTTCTTCTGCAAAACTAATACATTCTCCACATGCCGCCATTTTTATCTACCCACAAAGCTGTGTCACTGCATGCAAAGATACACTCACACATTTGCCCATAGTGCCCCAGCAAGAAACAGTAAAATTTTGCTCAGGTGAGTGCGGTTCATACAGGTGAACATAAAACATGACACAAAGCTCTGCACATATTCTGGGAAGAAGTGTATAATCAACTTCACGGGAAAATACTCCTTGTGGAGAACACAGTAACTGTCACAACATGTTGAAAAGTGCAATGGCCCTCAAGGGTGATGTGTACTTCCAACTCAGGAATATGTCATGAGCTCTGTTTAAGCCATACCTCAAGGAACAAGCAAAAGAATAAGGCAGCTCCATAGAGCACCATACAACCATGGAGTGGAAGACCAACAGAAGTCATAATTTTATGAAAATTTCGTCGCAAAGATGGGGATCTTCCTCCCTTCCTTGGTTCTATTCAACTGCCCAGTCAGTAAACAAGAACTGCAAAGACCTACCTATACAAGCCTCTAGTGTCCTTTTCAAGTCAAGCTGCAGGCTCACAAGCCCATGTAAAGCCAGGGGCTGTTGCTAATGGAGCCGAAGAGGTAAATGGCAGTAAGAATACATGTGGTTTCCAGATGCAAAACACCTTTTCTCTTTCCAGCGTTCCTTCCCCTAAATCAATACCGTCAAATTAATAAAGCTGTGGCTTTTTTGACATCTCAGAGGACTACAGAAAGACAAGCTTGACTGACAGGTAAACAATATAGAAAAGGAATGAGTTTCCACAGATCCTTATTTATTTATGAAGAGTCTGCAGCATGTAGAATTAATAAACCTGCAGTCAGTGTTCGGTTTGGAGATTTTAACCTGTCATCATAGGTTAACTAACTAACTGTTAGAGATCTCATAAATGTGATTATTCAAACACAAGCTAAATTCCCCACCAATAATGCTTCAAGAAAACAGATTTACCCTGTAATAGTACCTCCTTTATCGCATTGATATGCGTCCCCACTCCCTCTCAAGGTTTTCTATGAGTGGATGCTTTTAAACATTCCTGAGGTTTGCTCTTGTTCAAAAGTTTACACTCACAGAGTCAATGTGTATGTGCTCTGTGAAGGAAGACATCTTGACACGGAGCAAGCAAATCAGGGTTGTGAAAAGAAGGTTGACGGTTTATAAAAGTTCCCTTTCATCTGAAACTATTTGTGAGTATTTTCAGCTGCCCATTTCTTACTATTGTTCTGCCTGCTTCTGGCAATAAGCTGTTACATTTGACTGACCTATGAAACCTCCATCTAATGTAAGAATGCAGGCTGCAGAATCATTTTGCTCTCTGTCACTAAATGTCTGTCCTTTAGTATTTTCTTCCAGATTGTTTATTCACATTAAATAGCTTTTAATTTGTTTTTTTTTACATTCTCTGCCTCCCTTTCTGTCTTTTTATTTTTATGAAGCCCTATGACTTTTCATATATATGTATATATATATGTATATATATGTATATATATATACATATACTTACCAGTTTGTGTTATGTGCTTTGTATTTGCACTTCCCAGTGCCAAAAGAGGGAGTTCGATCCCCTGGAACTGGAGTCACAGGTGCTTGTAAGGTACTCTGTGTGGACACTTAGCACTGAATCCAAGTCCTTTGCAAAAGTAGCAAGTATTCTGAACTATCGAGTCCTCTCTCTAGTTTCCAAATTTGCTTTCTGGTTACAGCTGTAGATTTTTTCTATTTTTTTTTCTGTTTTGCCTACCTCTCCCTGTGCAGTTGTATGTTTCCTCAAGCACTATATCATTAGTGAAATATTTTAGCCTTAACCATTTAAAGACATGGCTATTTGTTTTGTTTTGTTTTGTTTTTCTATTGTTTGTGATATCCGTGAGCTGAGATTTCACAGAGATAATGTTGAGCAGGGCAAGCAAGCACTCCACGAAGCATCGGAACTCCACCGCAGTGACAGCGTTTGCTCCCATCACTTTGCCTCACGGAGAGAGGATACAGAACTGTTAAATCACCATGACAAGTCTTTGTGATGGCCCAGAATGGAGGGTACAACTGTGAAAACACAGTTTACTGCCTTTTGCCATCATGTGGAAAGGAAGATAACTTTATAAACTCATTATTTGGTACTTGAATGAAATATCGAATAAACAGAGAAGAATTTGGACTTTCATGACTTCAGTTCCTAACCTTGCATTCTGACAGGTTGACCCTCAACCACACCCTGTCTATTTCCTATCAAGCCCAGAAACAACTCTATAAAGAATATTGTTGGCACCTTTTTTCACACATTGAAGTAACTTTGCTTTTGAGAAATTTAAAAGCATTGCCACGGAGGAACAATGAATGCCTATTCACAGCCCTACATTTCTTTTCAGGACAATGGACAGGGTTTTGAAGGCTCCCGTGAAACAGCAGTGATCTGTTCTACAACTCTGGCAACACTGACATTGCTAAAACTGGGCAGAAGTTTGGAATGCACAGTGCGAGCTCATGTTCCCCTAAGAACAGTCTAGATCTGTAAAATGCATCAACTTCTATATGCAGACCTCCTATCTGTGAAGTCATCATTCTCTCCTAGATGAAAATTATGTTTTTTTTTCCTATACTGTGTGGGAACCAGAAAGGCACTGAGCATCTGAGAGAAAATGAAAACAATTTAGTTCTGTTGAATGTCACCCTCTGTTGTTGATTCCCACACATCTGTGCATTTCTTCCTATCCAAGGCTTCATTTAAATGTGCTAGTCTCCGACAAAGATGGGGAAAAAATCGCTAATCCGTTTTTCTTGCTCACCCATCACATTTGTTTCTTTTTAGACTGGGGCTCTCATACTTGCTCTGCATAGCATTAGCTCTCCTTCAAAAGTCCCCACGTGGCTCTCCCTAAGATATCTGTGAGCTTCTCTTTAACCTTCCAATGATTTCACTCAGAACTGCTGCACTCCTTAAATTGTGTCACTTTCCTGGTCACCATGGGTAGCCATAAAGCTGCCCACGGGCTCTATTGTGTGAAGAATAATCGGAATAATGCCAAAAACCATCCAAGGCAACCTGGAAGTATAAGACAGATGATGGAGGGTTGCTCTGCTTGTGGCTTGCTCGGAAGACCAAGGCATGGACCCTCTAATTCCTGACAATATAATGGGGATACACCACTCATCCTGCTCCTGGTGCAGTAGCAAGCAGGCTGTAAGTCCTGCTGCCTCTCTTTGTCTCTTGTTTATCTGCTCTGACAGTGCTGCTCACTTCTGGGCTGCCCAGAAGGCATACATGACCTTTCTCCAGCTGTTCCCAGCTGTCACAAGTAACCCCATTCCTCCTGTATCTTTCTGTGGCATCTTTTAGAATTCCCCTCTCCTCTTCCTTGATTCTCTGTGTTTCCTGCTGTATCTTTCTCTTCCTCTGAAGTCACCTGCGACTTCATTCTGTCACCTTCCAGACTGCTGCAATTTTGTTCCACAGCTACCTGTCTTTGCTTTGAATCCTTTTCTTCCCCTTCATTTTATAGTTTATTTGCATTTTTTCCCACTTGATTTTTGTCCAAATGAGCTCAGGACTTGACCCAGTAGACTAAGATGTTCAGCAAACCTGGCATGGTGAAAACAAAAACAACAACGGGGAAGCTTGTCGACTTCTCTCACTCTCCTTGGCTTTTCCTCAGTGTCCTTGGGTCTGCATAGCGAGCCTCTGCTCACTCTTCTTCTCACCTATTTCTTCCAGTATACTTGTCTGCTAGCTGAGTGCTTTAAATCTCCTACAAGAATAGAGGTGTGAGTGAATAGTGACCTGTGCTGCTCACCACCACTGCGATTCTGCGAGTTTCGGCTTTGGAAGGAAACAGCAGAACTATCAATTAGGTTTTATGTGTCCATTTTGGAAACTTAAGGCATATGAGAACTTGCCAGAGGCATCATCAACACTGGACTGGTGCTCAGTCATTTCCACAGAGAACATTCTTATACATTCTTACGAGCTGTCACTGTCTTCTTCAGAAAATGGTCACCAACACCAGTGAGAAACAAATGGGAGCAGAGAGGCTACAGCAAATGCTTCAAAGTGGTTTGGGAGGACTACGTTGAGAATGATGGCCAGACGGTGGATATGCAATCAACTGCTTTTGTGATGTTCCATATTATCTCTACGCCATGCTCAACACGAGACTGTGAGGGCAAGTTTAAAAGAAGCCGTTTTCTTGAGATGTAGTGATGGATAGATGCATATGCCCTTTAATAAATTGTTCCATAGATTGCAGGCAAAAATACCCATGTTCTGCTATGATGGTGGGACACAGCTTTAGTGCCAGGACTCCAGAGGGAGAAGCAGAAGCAGTTGGGCTTTGGTGAAGCCATACTGATCTACAAAAATAATTCCAGGTAGGACTACATATTGAAGCCTTGAAAGGGTGTGTATTCTTCCTTCCTTCCTTCCTTCCTTCTTCCTTCTTTCCTTCCTTCTTCCTTCCTTCCTCCTTCCTTCCTTCCTTCCTTCTTTCCTTCCTTCCTTCCTTCTTTCCTTCCTTCCTTCCTTCTTCCTTCCTTCCTCCTTCCTTCCTTCCTTCCTCCTTCTTTCCTTCCTCCCTACCTTCCTTCCTCTCTCTCTCTCTCTCTCTCTCTCTCTCTCTCTCTCTCTCTCTCTGGCTCCCTCGCTCTGCTCTCTCTCCTTCCCTCCTTCCCTCTCTCTTCCTCTCTTGCTCTCTCTCTTGCTCTTTCTCTCTGTCTATCTCTTTCTCTCTGTCTATCTCTTTCTCTCTGTCTCTCTCTCAAACACACACACACACAGACACACACAGGGACACACACACATAGACACACAAACAAATACACACACATCTTTTGGTTCTCACTTTTAAATTTTATTTTACATTTTAAAATTCATTTATGTGAGTTGGAGAATGTATATGTCTGACTCTCTGGATGTTAGAGGGAAACTTTCAGGAATTAGCTCTCTCCTTCACTGAATCGTTCTGTGGGATAGATCTTATTAGGCATGGCAACAAGAGTCCTTAACCACGGAGCAATATGACTGACCTAAGATCTCACTTTAATGATAAAAGTATTGTTTTCAGCCTAGATACACAAACTTTTAGATTAAAAATTCTGAGCCATAAAAGTAAGTACGGACAGCACTTTTGTATTCCTTGCTTTCTCTTGCTTCCCACACACTTCCCATGGGTGTACTTCGAAATCTGAAGGTCCACATAGAGTAAACAAGGAAGATCCTGTCAGGACACTCTGGCAACAAACAGACAAACAGCAAACGGTATGAAACCAAACAAAAAATCCAATATTATCTATTGCTCTTTTCACCATAAGTTGTTTTGCTTTTGAGAATTGTTTTTTGAATTTAATTTTTGGATTATGTGATACTATATGGAAGGGTCATTATGATCACATAATTAGATAACACACACATATTATATATATATATATATATATATATATATATATATATATATATATATACTTACTAGTTTCAGGTTTTCTCCTTCACTGATACTTGTAAAATTAGTTCACTGTGTAAAAGTATCCAGATACTAGTTAACTTTAAGTTATTATTGACTAAAGACACTACTCTGTTATTAGTTTAAACTTCTCAACTTCAAATGAGGTTAGATGAAGCCATCCATGAGTCCTGAAAGTTCTGACATATCTCTTTGAGCTCAAAGATAAGAAAGGCAAAAGGAAGTTCATCTGGTTTTGGATCTGTAGAGATCAACGGTACCATTGCCATACTGCTTGCTGACAGGAATTTCTTCCTTAATAATAATTGTAAAACTGTTTTAATTATAATTACATCACTTTGTCCCTCACTTTCCTATCCCCCAGCCCTCTACTCCCTCTGATATCCTTTCTCCAACCCCTCCCACACTCAACCCTTCAAGTTGATAGCCTATTTTTCTTTGGTTATTAATGGTTTGTGGTGTGTGTTTGTGTGTGTGTGTGTGTGTGTGTGTGTGTTTGTGTGTTTGTGCGCATGCACATGTGTACCTGTGTGTGTATATGTATACACATTTCTTCATTTAGTCTCTCTGTCTTTTTCATGGTTAAGTGATAAAGGAGAAAGAAATGCCTGTTTCACAGATCAAAAGCTAGGCATAACTCTAGAACAACACTGATCCAAGTGTCTTATAACTCTCTTTGGCTTTATCCATCATCCTGGGCAGTCTGTCTTTTGGAGCTTTGAGGATGATGCGGACAGTGCAAAAAAATCACTATATAACTGTACAGTAACACAGAGAAGAGTGTGTGTGATGCTCCACTTCCAAAATCTCACTTTGATCCATTTTGGTCTCTGTGATGGTCGGCATTTGCTGCAAAGAGAAGTATCTTTGATTCAAGTAAGAATAACACTTATCTGTGGGTATAAAGGTAAATATTCAGAATATAATTGGAAAGTAGGCTTCTTTAGTAAAGTAGTGGTTGTAGGTTCATCTCCAATATCCATGATGTCACTATTTCCAGATAATCGGCTAGATTTCCAGAAAAGTTTTGACATAGACTTTGAGTGTATAAAAAATAAAGAAAAAATAAATGGAAAAGGACATTCCATGAGCAAAAGGAAGATAGAATCACCTCCAAAAATGATTATCTGATTAACTGAGAGACTCCTTTTTATTTTAAAGAGAAAGAGATTTTGGTAAAGGACATAAACACGCAAGTCATACAGATATGACCTTTAGCCCCAACTACTCAGGACAGATTGAGTCAGGAAGAATTCCTGATCTCAGGCTTCAGAGCCAACCTGGGCAGCACAGGGGGAGATCATGTGTATTAGAGAGATGGAGAGGAGAAGGGGTTGGGGAGAGAGCAGGAGAGGGAGAGAAAGGAGAAAATAAGTTAAAGTCAGTGACCATTAAAAATCTTCTGATAGGAAGACATACCACATTCAGCATAAGACAATGACATTGTGGGTGCAGGTCATGGGAAAGCGCTCCTCTCTGTCTTCAGTGTAGAAGGAAACAGGAAATAAAAAGGCCTAGATCTCCAAAGACAGGATAAGTGATGTGTTAGAAGAATTAAATGGGCATTGAGATGGGATCTAGGCTTTCTGTAAAATAACAGTATTGTGGTTCACATTCCCAGGAGTTGTCTAAGAGACCAGCCACCATTCTAGTCCTAGTCCTCACTATTAAACTGTATACAATGGAAAACAGTAAATGGTTTCATATCACTATGTGCCTTCTACCTCTGATGTCAGTGAGCTCTACCACTGAAATGCAACCACTGAGTCAGGCTTTGGACCCAGAGCTCTTGCTGTCATCTTAGACTACACATTCCTTACTTTAATCTCTTTGTTGAGAAACCAGACAACTATTTTTAAAATATTCTTTGATTATTCTAGTGTGTTTGTGGTGTATAGGAGTTTTTGTATGTGCGCAGGCATGTATGTGGTGTGTGTCTGTGTACATTTGTGTGTTTACGCCTGTAGAGGATCAAGGTTGATGTGAGAAAGAATCCTCCATTTCTGTTTCTGTTCTACCTTGTTCATGAAAGCAGGATCTCTCATCCAAAACCAGAAATCATGGATATGACTACTGTCCCTTAGCCAACTTGCTCTGACTATCCCCTATCTACCTTCTTAGTTTGGAATTACAGCCATTCACCATAGATGTCCAGCATCGTGGTGAGTTCCGGAGATTCAAATTCAGTCTCTCCACTTATTTAACCATAAGCCATCACTCCAAACTGGGGAAGTGTTTTAAAGCATGGTGTACTCCATATGGGGTATTTAAAAATCAAATGATACCATGGCAAAAATATTAATCCCTGTGGTCCTTTCACCTGTTGACAAAAAGAAGCTAGATAAGCAACAATTTGCCTTAACCATACAGAAAGAGGGTTGCCTCTACAACTCTTACAAGATAATAAGAAGGAGAAAAAAAAGATTAGTTCAAGATTGAAATACTATCTTGCCTTGGAATCACAGGTTACCTGCCCTAAGTCAATCATTCATGCCCTAAACACTGGTAGGGCAGAACCCGGACACAGAGCATTAAGTGCACCTAGGCACACATCGATCTTACTGTCAGCCACCTACTTGAAATAACCAGGGCTGCTATCCAAAAGTACAGCTTTGTGTCTCTGAGAAGCCTCAAAGACGCTTTGAATGACTTGAAGAGAAGCGATCTTAACAAAAGAACAAAAAGAAACTTGAAAGTGAACAGAAGTTCTGAAGTATGTGGGGGTGGGAGAAGCATCCTCTCTGAGGAACAGTGAGGAAGCAGTGAACTCAAAGGAATCAGAAGAGAGAAATGAGCTGAAGACCCTGAGGCTGGGTGGTTCTGTTCAATGGGGAAGCTGCAGGACCCTGCCAGTGGGAAGAATGCATCATACTCTGCTCCCCAGGCATGCCTACTTGCTAGATTTCCGTGGCCTTCCTGCTGTGCATGAAGGCCTTGTGCTCAGTGACTAGGGATTTTCCACGGCACATACACTGCTGCTCTTTGAAAACACCGAATGGTTTCCTGGGCCTTCTGACTGACCAGAGAGGATTCTTTGTGAGATGTACAATAGTTTTAAATTCCATTGTGTGCTGTTCTTTGTGAGAGGACATGAGGGCAACGGGGCTCTGATGTCTCTTGGCAAACCTGGACAGTCTGAGCCCCACAGGTTGGTTCTACACAGTTCCTGTGATTTTGAGCATAAGCTGCCTTGTGGGTAGTGGGGTTTATCTTAAATATCAGCTAAATAATTTTTATCATAGTGCTCATCTTTAGCAATTATAAGTAGGAAACATAAAACAAACAAAAATTCAGGTCTGTTCAATTAGGAAGAGATGGCAAGGCATTCCACTGGGGTGCTGGTGACACTAAAATGAAGTACAAGTGACCTGTGGTGTTGAAATTTATTTGTTTGAACAGCCGAGAATTATCTCCTGACCTATGAAGCCCTTGTAACAGGTGGCCCTCCTGTCAGAATCTCATACCACTTGCTCTGAGAGGGTGTCAAAAGTTCGCTCAAGCAGAAAGGATACATTTTCTTCTCAATAAGAAAATAAAAATGAAAATAAAAATCCAAACGTGAAGCCATGGCTGGATAAGAAGCTGGATTGGCGTTACCTTTTTCTGTTCCTTTCCTTTCCTTTCCTTTCCTTTCCTTTCCTTTCCTTTCCTTTCCTTTCCTTTCCTTTTCTTTTCTTTTTTGTTTAAGATTTATTTATTTCTATGACTACACTGTCACTTTCTTCAGACACACCAGAAGAGGGCATCAGATCCCATTACAGATGGTTGTGAGCTACCATGTGGGAATTGAACTCGGGACCTTTGCAAGAGCAATCAGTGCTCTTAACGAACTATTCCTCAGTTTTCTTATCTTGTAGACTATGGAAACCAGTCACTATTCTCTCCTTTCAGAAAGGAGTTGGGGAGACCTGCACTGTCCTTTTGGAGAGTTCCCTTGAGAAATCCTAGTGACCTGGGGATACACAGTGCGTGGGGCATACTCTGACTTTGGACCCACCCTTCAGCTTTTTCCTTGGGGCTGCCTTCTTAGCTGCTGGACAAGAAGCAAGAAGCCCCACTGGTGTTGCAGATGAATAGCCCAACTTACCCTGACGAGAAACAGAAGTGCAAATGCTTAGCAGTCTGCATCCCAGTGGTCTGTCTTAAGTTTCCTGACCTCTGACCTCACGGTGATTGAGATTTGTGAAATAGGTTGGGCTCATATATAGAACATGCTGAGGAGTAAAAGCTGCCAGAAAATGGATAGAGTCTCCTCTAACCTATGGTTTCACAGACTGCCTGTGAACCTTTCTTGTCTACCCCAAAGACACATCTGATTACAAAGAGGGTACTAGAAAGAAACAAAGCACCTTTGATCGGGATGATCTTAACAACTGTAGCTGAGAAACCCATGGAAATAAACACTGGTCATGGTCACAGAACTCACGGGGAGTATGTAGATGGCTAACACACATTGACAGTCATGACAGATGTCCTGCTTCCCGAAAACACTGTGTGTACCGCGTGTCATTAGTGGTATTTAAGAATCTATCACATGTGCAGGTTTTTACTCTTTAGTTCAAGTTTAGCATGAAGTTAAGAAAAACCTGCTGGGACCTCACACTGCTTGAAGGAAAGAACATTGTCACGTGTTCTCCTCAGTTCTTTGCCAGGAATTGCCAGTTTTGCCAGACAAAAAGAAGAGGGTGTTTTTCCGTTCTGGTAGATTCAAAAGTGATACATCTCTCCACCTTGTTAGAATATGGCATCCAATCAGAATTCAGGACATCAGAGAAGAAGGGAGTGGAGAGAGTGGAGAACTGGAGGTGAGACATTCAGAAAATAAAAGGTATGGATTTGAGAGTAATTTAAGGAAGCAAGCAATGTTGCACAAGAAGAAAGGACATTGGATATGAAAGTGGGGGCAAACCCACAAAGATAGGAGAAAGAGGGTCAGGGGTTAAGAAAGGGATGGTGTAAGGAAATGAAGGGAGTTAGATAAAGAAAAGAAACAGGACGAAGCAGCAGCAGACTGCAGGCATTGGGTGAAAGGCAAACAGGTCCTGATCAATCTTGGAATCAGAGAACCTCTGTCTCTGTTCCCAGCTCTCAGCATTTATGATCCAGGCAGAACACTTGGATAGATTCATGATCCCCAAACTGATCACTTCATATCAATAGTCTTTGCCTCAATGACTCATCCCAACCCAGAAGAACTCCTCTGTCTTGAAAACTTGGGTGAAATTAATCATGATTTAAAGAGTGATAAGACTTAAGCAGCTCATGTCCACATGGTACAAAGAGAGAAATACCCTTGCTCCCAATAGCGGCAATACTCAGTGGCAGAAAACTAAGGAAGGGCTGAAGAGACATGCTTGCCTGTGCCACCAGTCCTCAGAGAGACTGCGTCCATGCAGAGCATGACAGATCCGATTGATAGCGCAGTGCGGGTTCATCTCTGGCTCTTAAAACGTCTATTCTTCAGTTCACGAACGCCCAGTTTGTGATGCAAGGAGTGACATGAGGAGATTCTCACTAAGCTTTACACTTTTATTTTTAACTTTTGTGATTATGATTATATTATTTCCCCCTTTCCTTTCTTTTCTTAAAGCCTCTCATGTATCCCTGTGTTTTCTTTAAAATTTATGACCTCATTTTCTTTACCTGGTATATATATATATATGTGTGTGTGTGTGTGTGTGTGTGTGTGTGTGTGTGTGTGTGTGTGTGTATTCGTGTGTGTGTGTGTGTATTCGTGTGTGTGTGTGTGTGTATTCGTGTGTGTGTGTGTGTGTGTGTGCGCGCGCACGTGTGCATGTGTGTACACACAGCTGGCATGGGAGAATCATTTGGTGTATCCTTCCCAGGGAACAACTCTTTCTCCTGCTCTCAGCATTCCTTTGTTACCCACAGTTCTTTCCTAAGGTTGAGCCCTCCTGAGCAGTCTCTCTCCCACACTAGCATGTCTATTGTTATCATCTCGTTCAGGTCACATTGAGGCAGCCGTGTTGCTCTGTAGCTCAGCGTCTTGAACAGTTGTGGATTTCTTCACTGGTCTCCATCCATTACAAAGAGATGTCTCCTTGATGAGGAGTGAGAACAAGTGTCCGTGTGACCCAAGCTAGCTAAAGAGGTTAGAAGATGGCTTTCTCGGAGCACAAAGTCTGTCTTCTTTCCTGACAGAAATGTGGTCCAGGCTGAGTGGGAGGAGCTGGCCAGAGTTCAACAGAAAAGATTATTCACCAATTCCAATTATGTGCATGCAGGCTACCCTTCATTGGTGAGGGTAATGGAGAGTTGAATGCATTTACGAGGACAGGGCTATAAAGCTGAAACAGTTTTATGGGCGTGGTACAGAAATAAGAGGGTAGAAGAGACACTGGGCTAGACAATCCTTTTTGAAAATGTATTTCACATAACTCTGAGATGATTGCTAGGCCCCGGGGGGAGGGAGGCTATGTCAGTAGAGCCATTAGGAATGCTATTAGGTTTTAGGGGATTTTTGCAGAGTTATTGAACTTTTCATATTTTAAGTTCAAATGTGGATATTAGCTCTGAATCCAATCCTATTGTCTCTGGCCTTCAGGTGCACTTTGGTCTTCTCCCTGCTGTGCCGTGTATGCTCCCAGGTGCAATCCGGCATCCCAGTGGAAAGTGGGCGACCTAAATGTGGCTCTCCAAAGACAAAATTTTATTCTAGGTACTTTACGATGACCCAGATATCGTCTAATATGTGATACAGAATTGTATTACCAAAGGTCCCATAATGTGGATCTCAAAGCTTTCTTACCTGATACAGACTTAGAGTATGATTCTCAGTTCTGGTTTTCCCTTCAGCAGGAATAAGGACCAAGGGTGGCTGACAAATTTGGCTTCCTTCCATTAACTCACAAAATAAAAAGCCAGAAAATACGGTGGTTCTTGTTCGAGTTTTAACATACATACACATGATATATTTTAAAGCACAGCTTTAAATTTTTTCAACTATCTTGGTTCAAAAGTGTTTAAAGTTCCTGTTGGTTCTGTGATAAAATAAATCTAAGTCAGCCAGAGTTGTGGAAAAAGGGCAGCTCTTGACTTTCAGCAGGACAACAAATGACACACCTAGTGATAGCGATGACAGGAGAAACCACAAGCACTCCTCCCATCCACAGCCCCAGAACTTCTACACACACTCGGGGGTCTGTGCCATGTGTATATTTCGCTCTTCCTGCCTCAGAGTAGATCTCTGACTCTCCAGTCCATGGGATACGTTTTCTATCTCTGCACTCTTCCAAATCTCCAGACTGCTTACTGCAGTTTCTAATTGTACTACTGTGTTACTCAGCTCTCATGGCTAGCTTATACAGGCCTTGTTATAAATCATATTTCTCGTGTGTGTGTGTGTGTGTGTGTGTGTGTGTGTGAGTGTATGTGTGTCTTGTTTTGTTTTGTTTTGTTTTCCTTCATCTCTACAATAGGGTGTGAACATAGCCAGGTTAGGGTTATAAGCAATACTTATTAACATGAATGCATCTGTCAGTGATGCCGGATTATCAAAGTTATGGACTCCTTTGTCCAAAACATTTTCTTGTCAAAGTAGAAAGAAAAACAAGTTCTTTACTTCTACAATGTTTGAAATGACATGCTGCTGCTGTTGATTATTATTATTATTATTATTATTATTATTATTATTATTTCCTTTACCAGTTTAGTCTCAAAGTCGTTTTATAGACTCCTGAATATGCAGGTTTCTACATTCTTATACTCACACCAACCCTATATGGAAGACCTGTTCTAGTCCCATTTTATGTGAGAGTTTGTGATGTAGAAGAACTTCCCCACATGTACTATTAATAAATGACAGGCTGGACCCAGTGAAGCCTGTCTGATATCCAAGCTCATTCTCCTACCCTCTTCAATCTATGATAAATTAAGCACTGAGTGATCTAACTGTCTAATTATACATATCATACATATTTACCCTGTCTCCTGATTTAAATTATCATTAGAAAAACAGGCTATCTTCTTTCCCATTTTCTCTATCTCCCCTTCTCATGCACACTCATTTATTAATTTATTCACATAAACTTAATTGCCTTCAAATCTACTCGACTAATCGACTCCCTATAAATGGCTTGTGACTCTATGAATGTTAACCATTCCGTAGGCACAAAAGCCCAAGCTGCACATTTGTTCTTTCCCACTGCTAATGTCAAGGATCAGCACTGACTGTAGAGAGTATGAATAAAACAAAATGTCACTTACAGACATCAACCCGCCTACTCAAAATGGCCACCTCAGGTTTTCTTTCCTGGATATCATAAATCACTTCAAAAAACAAAAGTCGTGCTGGGCACTCTTTTTTTTATTTGTTTGCATTTAAATTAATTAAAAGGAGGCTCACACTAACTATTCATAGGGCCTGAGAGAAACATCAAGAAAAATATTTCTCAGGCATTCAAGTGTCTCTGCACTTACTCACCCAGAGCACCAGAAATCAAAAGATTATTCTTAAAAATTAATGGATTTTACTCCACACGTCTCAAGCTACGTCTGCCACTCTGCTTAAAATAATTGAGGGGATGAATTTTTGTCACCTAGAATCTAAAAACATTTGCCAGATATAAAACTCTGAAATTCAGTGGCTACCTTATATCCAAGATATCTTACTACAACATCTCAGGCACAGTGTGATTCTGGCCATTTAGTAGTGAGGCAAGAAGTGTTTGTGGAATGGCATTTCTATAAGAAAACATTCAAGTCATAGCAGGGTTTCACTGCAAAGCTATTTCAAGTCAAGAAATACTTTCCCCGTCTAATCAAGCAAAAAATTGAGGATAGCTGTTTCTATAATCCATACTTATTTCTAAATTAGGAACTATTAAGTGTGGCATGGATATAGTTACTCAAGCAAAGGAAGTAAAGATTTGATAAATTATATGTGAGGAAATCAAACCAAGTATTCCATTAAAATGATGTGGTCATCTAATTTGTTTCTACACAGTATACTTCTTAGCCTAAAATAATGCATAGTAAACAGCCAGAAGAAATACGTTGAAGACATGGCTGTCCTAGGATTTAAATTAATTGCTGTTATTTACTGTAATAATTGTCCCCAATCGGAAATGCTTTAGCACACATTATTCCAAAAACCTATATAATTTAAAAATATTCTCAATTTTAGTATGATGACTAGGTACATTAACAATTTTTAAAGATGTGGCTTTCAGAGAGAGGTTAGTATTTCTTAACTCCAGGACAGAAAGACGTGATAAAGAGATGGCTATAAACTTAGTATCATTTATATAGTGATTTAGACACTTCAAAGGAGCAGCTGAAACCGTTACAAGGAAGTTGATTTTAAACAATAACTTTTTTAAAACTTATAGGATTTTGACCCATATTTGTCAAAAATGTCTAAATTATTTATGTTAGGTAGGCACTGCACCAAACTGAAAGATCAAAATTTTCCAGTGGCAGTTGGTTCTGCCTTTCCAAACTTTAAGCATAGTTTGAGTTACAATCAGATAAAAATAGAACTATAAAGATATAAAGAGCCACTGAACATTAAAATTCTCTTGCCCTGGACCTCCCACCCAACCCGAGAAAGTGTTTATCTTATTACTTAATTGTTTCATCTTAACACCTTCTAAACAACAGGTGTTTCTGTTTAGTTACGTGTTCCACACTAAGTAAGACTTTTTACCTCTCTTCGGTGATCGGACCATTTGCAGTTGTAATACATTTTATGTATATGGATCTGAAGAGATTGTTACTGCAAAACAGGGCACTTTCCTAGAATAATGTAGTTATTGCTGAAAACCCGCTGGCATCTAGTGCTATCCACTGCTGCTCACTGGCAAAGCCAAGAGCATAGCCCATTTGTTTGCTCATCCATATAGCATTTCCAAACACCTCTTCTGGCTCAGGCTTTGTGTTCTTTCTGAATATTTCATTTTGCTGCTTCATGCTTTAATCAACAACAACCCCTCCACACACACACACGCACAACATACACACTACACATACACACATACACCAGGACAAGATAGGAAAGTCCTGGAAGTCAAGTTTAAATACATTATTTGGGGGCACACATATTTCTCCCTTCAGAAACTCTATCTTTCTTTTAAATTGCCCAAAATGAACAGTATATTGATTTTTTTTGCAGCATTCTCTGCACTTTTCACTGATAGGTATCAGACTTGCGAAGGCATCTGTTAAGAGAGCTCAAAATTCTCTGATACATGCAAACAAAATCCACACTTTTAATCAAATTTAATGTACTGTAAGCCATATATATCTGGTAAAAGTCAGAATGGTCTGTGGCAGCAGATCTGAAAGCGTACATTACAAAAAAGCCTCACGTTTCAGATCTCTTGAAAGCAAAGATTGCCAAAAGTATTGTCTATATGTTCTTTTAAGTCACCTCTAAGGAGATAGCAGGGGCATAGGGGATGAAATTTGCATTTCAGAGCTGTAGCCAACATCAGGTTACAGAGATATGATGAATTAAAATATGTCCACATCTGAAGGACAATGAGAGCCTATGGCTTCAGGGTTCATTTCTTACAATGGAAAGAGCAAGGATTTCAGGTATTCACATCTCAAGGTCTCATTTCAGAAGGTCCCCAGCAAGGAGGTAAAATGCAGGTAGAATACTGATGAATTATTCTGGTTCAAAAGAAGAAAAAAAAAAGAGATGATGTCCTCCTTCAACCAAAATGTTAAAGGCACAGAAGTAAAATTAAGCCTGGTTGCACTGCAAGGTTAAGAGAGGCTAAAGCAATGGGAAGACTCATTGAATATATATTACCAGTAAACACAATACCCTGATGAAAGCATTTTCACATAATCACTATTCCTCTGACAACTATAACATTGCATTTGCTACACACATCCAAGAAACTTCCCATAGAATTTTAACAAATTAAAACAAGAAAAGGGTCAAATCACATGGACGTAATTTTGTGGGAAGGATACTAAATCTGTAGGTGAGGGAAAGGAAATTTGCTCTAAGTCCAAGAATGGTGAGGAGAAGACCCAAGAGTATCAGAAAGCTAAGCTTCAGACGTTAACTCTTTATGTAACTGAGGGGAAGGGGAAGATCACACTGCTACTGGCTTTCTCTTCGTCAAACCCGTAAGAATGCATCTATTCAAAATCCAAGAGAAATAGTCTACTAATGAGTAAATTTTATGCTAAGGTTTCTGGCTATCTATACAGTATTTTAAAGTCCTCAACATAATATGTTCAATTAATCACTATTTGTACCTATGACCTAATGTCGCAAAGCAGATTAGCATATTACTTTATGTCTGGGTCATCATAAGTGCCCACTTCACTTCATGTTTAGACTTATAATTAATAACCATACTTAATTTTCTATTCAGACACTTCTATATATCTGTATGCTTTTTTAATTTTCAGACCTTTAAGAGTATAGATTAAACCCTTTTCAGTAATCTAATTCCAGGCCCTAACCCATACATAGATTGTTACTGACTTAGAATATTTCAGTTTTACAGTGCGGCAAAACAATACTCATTCAGTAGAAACTGCACTTGAAGTTTTGAGTTTGAGTTTTTTCCAAGCCCCACAATTGACTTCACTGAGAGGCACAACTGCCAATCAGCCATGTTGTCCTGATAGCAAACAAGTGATGTTTTATAGGCTAGTGTATTGCTAAGTTCTATGCTCAGAATGGTGGGTATATTAGATGCAGTGTATACTCGTAGTATTTTCAATTTACAATGGGTTCATGGGCATAGCATCCATTGTTCTGTGGTGCCCCAGGATGGTCTCGAGCTTTTGACTGTAGTGTTCTTCCTTTTAGTCTTCCTAAAGCTAAGACCACAGATGTATACTACCATGGGCACCTTCCATAGTAAACATCTCTGCCCCTGTATTCTATATTTTCAACTAGAAAACAATAGTCGATTCATCACAGAGCTGTCTTCATATCTAAAGAGAATCTAAACTGTGCCTTTACCTGACAAGACATCCCAACACAGAACTTAAAGGATAAGTGGAAGACATGTATCCACAGCTTTCAAATATTTTCATAAGAAGATCAGCCCAAGACAGCTATTGCTTATTTGATATCCTTGTTCTGTCAGGCAAATAACTTTTACAAAGTCAATCTTGAGTTCCCTCTTATCTTCATATGGAGATAAAACTTTTTGTTCAAGTGTTTGAAGAGGTTTCTCCTTTTTGAGATGCAATTTTGTAATATATTCCGGTGTTCAAGACAGTATTATTGAAAGTCATTCTCTCTGATGATGAGCAACAGGTCCAAATGCATATGCCTTCTCCTTCCCTTTGTCCCTTTCCTTAGCCTCATATCAGCCAAGGGCTAGATTCTTGAGGACTAAGAAAAGGGTAGGAAAGGCCTGATGAACCAGAGTAAAAGACAATGACTGGAAATGAAACGTTAATTCTTATTGATCATTATATTGTCATGATTATTCTAGTATCAGAAAATGGTGAAATCCATGCTTCTCAGATGTACCATAAATTGTGAACTAGTTTTAACTAAGTCAACATAACCCTGTATGAGGGTGCTGCGAGTTGAGTATATTAGATGCAGTGTATACTTAATAATATTTTCAATTTACAATGGGTTAGTTGGCATATAAGTCATTGTGCTCTCTCTGGTGTCCCAGGATGGTCTTAAGCTTTAGGCTATAGTACATCTTTTAGCCTTCCTAAAGCTGGGACCAAGACAACTTACCCGCTGAGGATCCATCTCCCCTGCCCTCCCCCCAAGCCATTTTTCTGAAGCACTAAACCTGGCTAGATTATTCATTGTTCTTCTGGTGTTGTGTCAAGATTTGTTTTAGCTGCTAAACCCGGGCAAGGGAACAGTGAGGCTGAGGGAGACATCACCTTTACCATCAAGTCAACACATGAGCTCCACAATAGGTGAAGTGGATTTTATAAATCAAGCACAAAACCCGTGCACTCTACAAGTACAGGGAGCTATGTCATGCATTTAGTTTTTAATCTATCACGGTTCTTAGACCAACAGTTGTAAATCACCTCATCATAATAACTTGGAACTTTTTAATCTTCTTTTTAATTAATGTGCCTCCCTGTTTAGATGGGGGAGGTGTTATAAAGTTCTAATTACTTGATACTTCCCTATACACTAGACTCATCTTTGCTCCATATGTGTTTCTACCAATGACAATGTTTAAAACTCATTGTGGACTTCTGCAATGCTAAGTGATTAAACTAAATGACCGGAGGATGGAATTTTATTAGCATATTTTACAAGTAAATAAATTGAGGTTTTTCTTAGAAATTAGTGACTGATTATATTGGTTCTGATCCCAATTTGTAGTTCCTTTTTTTTTTCTTTTGTCGGAGCTAGGGACCGAACCCAGGGCCTTGTGATTGCTAGGCAAGCGCTCTACCACTGAACTAAATCCCCAACCCCTGTAGTTACTTTTGATGTACTAGAAATCACTCATTAGCTTGGAAAACAAACCTAAGACATACTTTATAGGTGTCAACCTATAGAAGTTGTCCATCTTATTTGTCTGCACCCTACAAGATGATGCAGGGACACCTAAGGCATGGGGAAGGGCAATCTAAATATGTCAAGTACTCTCAGATAAGTGAATGTTTTTATGAATGTTCATTTAGATTACTTTTAACATCAAGGATATCAGTATTTCTGGCTATCTCTTGTTTCATCAGAATAATACAAACTTTTTCTGAAGGGGAAAAGGATCTAGTCGGATGGGTCTCATGAACTATGAGAATGAAGCCCTAAGATGTTTGTAAGAGCTTTCAACCTATAAATATGAGCACATGTTTGAGTATGAATGACTCTAATCTGAAATCAAATCTCACAGATGACTTCCCTTTCAACTTGACCTTCTCTGACACTCACATCCAGAAAACATCCCATGGCTCCCCAGGCTGTGGCAGGATAGCTTCTCTGGTCTATTTGTAGCCCCAAACATCCTGCTGTAGTACTTGTGGATACCACAGAAGCTAAGCCTCTTCCTTATAGTGCAAACAGCTCTTCAGGGACTAAAACACAAAAGCCAGCCACAAAGGCCTCAGAAGCTTCAAAAGAGGTTTATTATCTTTTGAACAAATGCTTGAGGTGGAAATTTCACTGTCTCCTCTTGTCTATTATCATCATCGCTCTGTTAAACTAATGGAGACCATATCTTTGTATCCAAGTTCTGTGTATTCCATACGTAATGATTGGATAGTGTCATTAATGTCCTCCTGACATTAACTTTTTCAAGACAACTGCAGAGAGAACAAAAGTTTGATAGAGAAATTAACTCCAAAATTTATGAATTGAACCTTGGCAAAGATGTCTATGATGGTTTGAATGTAAAATAATCCCCTAAAAGTTCATGTGTTTAGACATTTGTCACCCAATGGAGGTGCTGATAAGGAGATTTGTAAACCCTTAAGTACTGTGGACTGTCTTCCCAAGTGGGTCACTGGGGCTAGTCTTTCTATTTGGTATTCAATTCTGACTCAAGAACTCATTCACATTCTATTTTAATAGACCATGCCAGAAGCACCAGCTACCGGGGGAAAAACCAACATGGCCACCATGCCTTCCTCACCACCACATACTAATAAAGAGGAGACATATAGGGCCTGTAGGCAAGTCACAGTTTATAAAGGGAAAAGTGGAAACCAATGATTAGGGTGAGTTGGTTTATTTGATTGGAAAGATTAATTAGGGTGGCCAAAAGGGGATTTTTGATTGCAGGACTACAATTCTTTGGTACCTGAATGTTGGTGTTCAGTTGAGAGGAGGAAATTTTCAAATAAGGGAATAGGCCTACGTGGCTAATTTTGGATGTCGTCTATGGATTAGAAAGGGGGAGAGCACTAAAAGGCAAAACCTGTAGTTGCTGTTTTTGTCATATGTGGGTCTGCTAGAGCCCCTCAGTGCAGGTCTTCTCACAAGGGTCAAGACAATCAGGCTCCATACTCACATGTTTCTAATTTGTGGAAAGTTGACATGAAAGCCAACCATAATGGGGATGGGGGTGACTTATTTGGCTTTAATATCTAATTACAGTCCAACATTCAAGTGAAGTCAGGGCAGGAAGTCAAGGCAGGAACCTGGAGTGAGAAACTGAAGGAGAACCCATGGTGGAATATTGCCTTCCACCATGTTCCCAAAGATAGCTTGCATTTTATATACAACCCAGGATTAGCTTCCCAGGGGTGGCAATGTGCACAATGGGCTGGGCACTCCTATACTAAACACTATTCAGGAAAATCCTCCGTAGACTTTGTCCCCAGCCTGTCTGGGTTAGGCATTTTCTTTTTCAATTGCATTTCTTCTTCCAAAAGACTCTTACTTGTATCAAATTGACAAAAACATACCACCAAAATTCTCAAACAGTGTTAGACTCCTTTCCGGTCCCCTTTAGGTGCTGATGAAATGTTTCATTGTCAGAGCAGAACACTAAACTTGTGTGCGGAGGAGGAAATGGAGTTTCCCAGTGGACTGCTTAGAATTTGCTATAGAGTAAGAATCAGTGCTGTCCAGCCCAGGCCAACCCCTGACTTTTCCTTTTTCAAATCCAACCCCTACATTAGCCCTCCTTAGATCTCCTTTCTTTGTATGCACCGCCCCCCACCTTCTGCAAGTGTATCTCTGAATGTTAGAAGACAGAAACTGCCCTGGGGCTTCTGTGAAACGGAAAAAGAATAACAGTGAAGGCACAGGTGCTGACTGGAGCCGGGTCACCACAGGCCAGGATCAGACAGACATACAGTGTTTGAAAACTGCATGTACTCCTTCAAGGTTCAGGGAAACCTCAGGGAATATTTGAGGTACTTTCCCACACCCATTCATACTCTCACTCTCTTCAACTCTCCTCCGTTTTCCCTAGAACATACTTGCTCTACCGGTTTATTTTGTCTTCCTCCTGTCCTCCACACCCCTTCTCCGCACCTCTCCTTAGCAATTCCTGCTCTTCTTCTTTCTCTTTTCCATATCCTCTCTCCTCATTTCTCTTCCCCTCCCTCTCCCTCTGTAATGCACCTGTCTTGCCTCTCAGTGCAATTCCTTCTCATCTTCTTTTTGCTTCAGATTCTACTTCAAGATGGCAGGTAACTTATTTGGATAAAGAAAGGGTTACTGTGCACTAAAACCAAAAAGATCTCCCCACAAACTCATGCAGACAGTATGTCTTACATTTTCTTTTCTTAGAGTTCTCCCTATATTTAGAAAGTAGATTCATTTCTGTAAGGCTTCTGTAATTAAAGGAATAGGAACATTAGTATTACATTTCACATATTCCCATTAGCAAATTACTAACCCCTGGGACAGGATGAGGTCAGAAACATCTTAACTAGAAACCTAATGAACTGCCAGCCATGTATAGACTCTGCTTAACTGTGTTTATGCTACCCCTTATGCAAATGAGCACCTTACACTGCCACATTCAGACGAGGCTGATGACGTTGCTAACTGCAGTTAAAGACGTACTAAATATTTTTTAGTGTCTTTATTAAGAAAAGTTTGCTAAGCCACTTAAACAAATTGACTAATTCCTTCTCTCCTACAAGGAAACTACAATGGTACAGAGAGGGAAAGTATGTTTCAGATGGGGAATTTGGGAAAATAAAAGGTAGATAAAGAGGTGAGTGACCCATTAGAGTTCATTCGTGGAGGAAATGGAAATCAAAGGTGTACTGGAGGGAACCGGAAATGCTTGAGACTCAGCAGGCACACAAAGATGAGGGGATACACAGTTCTGTCTTACACCAGGGTCCTGCTGTGGTTGTCTTGTGCAGCGTGAGCCTAGTGAAGTCTTCCTCAGGACAGAGTCTGCAAGTTCTGTGGAGCTAAGAGCCAGTGTGCGTATGTCTTCAACACCAGGGAATATGGTAAATGTCTGGCACAGCACTGGCTGGAGTGCTCCTGTGAGCAGATTCACTGTGCTGATCAGATTAAGCCACTAGCGGGATTTCTTTTCGCATAGCCTCATCCCCACTTTTTGAAATCTGTGAGGAGTTTATACACCTTCTAGTCACCACTTCCTTGCTTCAGCTGCGGTCAAGTGCCTGGGCTCTTTGAAAACGCATCTTTCTATTCTGAGGTTTCTGCCCCTTTTGCTTATATCTGTCAAACCCATACTGAGAGTCTGATTAATGCACCGAGGCCTGGAGGTCAGGATTCTACATGCCACTCTTGACTAATTAAATACCACAGGGTAACAACTATGCTTCCGCCTTCTACCCTCCGAGACCACATAGAACACGTCCTCCCACTAAATGGAATACGTGGGTTGTGTTTGTTTAAGTGTAGCATGACTGTAATTGGCCACCTAGCATGAAATGTTTCTAAAGAAAAACTATCCATTTCACAGAAAATATGTTTTCTAGGTGTCTCAGTGGGTATGCCTCTGATTGATCAATATCATCTCCTTTAAGGTGAGTCATTTACCCATTCTCCAGCCCCAGCTTCCCCTTCTAGGCTAGAAGCTGTGTCTAAGTTCCCACTTGCCCCTGTTGGCAACCTCAACCGAGTCCATTGTTGCGACTTCCCCAGACAAAGAGGCACGAGGTTTCCTTCGCCATCTTCTCAATCGCTGAAAACAGCTTTCATGAATCTCAGTTTTTGTCAGTGAGCCAGCCTTTAGTTTTGTTTTGTTTTCTGCCTTCCCGACGACTGAAGATGGCACCAGTTGCGAAGGTGCCTGTGCCCTATCCCATGCCACTCAGACAAGTCGCAGATTTAAAACTCACCCTTACTATGGAAGCTGGCAGGGCAACAAATGAAGGGAATTTGTAAGCAGCCCTGCAGGCCTTCCCTTCTTTGTGATGGATGAGACCTTCTGTCTGTTTACATATAATTAGCAAGAAAAGAGCATCCTCAGTACTGTTGAGCTTATCCCGAGAGATAATGTTTATGCTACACCTAAGAGGTCTTATTACTCGGGTCTTGTTTAGTTATTTCTCAGATGGCTCCCATCAAACACAGAGGAGACTGCCTTCATGATCAAGGAGCTTTTGAGAAAACATGAAGGTGAAAGTGGTCTGGCTGGCACAAAGAAATCCAGACACTGAGAAGGAAGAAAGGATCTAACATCTGAACAGAGAGCCAAATTAGGAAACTCAGCTTCTAAGTACAGGCAAATTTATTTTGGGTACCTGCCTCTTCTGCTATCAAAAGGGAAAGGAAAACAAGGATGTAAACCACGGAACCCAAGTGTTTTTGTGAATCACTTGGCAAAACAGATGTTTCAGGAGTGAGCTCCACCGAAGTCTCTCCAGAGCATTACATAGGAAACAATTCTCTAGCCACTGAGTTTGGGAGGCATCTCATGAATCACTGTGAGCTTCCCAGTACTTCAGAACACAGAATGGTTATTATACTAAAGACTAAAGTTATATTACTAGAATAAGAACACACACACACACACACACACACACACACACACACACACACACACTCCTCTGCAGATCCGTTTATTTGTTTTAACTTTGATTCCTTTTTCCCTGTTCCGTGAATCCATATTTCAGTTTCCGTAGGACCACTTTTGCTTGTTTTATTTATATATTTTATTCATTGCTGTTTCCATGCATGCGGGGCAGTTTAAATGCTGAGGTGTTAGAAGGATAGCTTGGAAGGGCCCGGATACAGTGCATGTTATTGTGCTTCTTTATTACAGGGTTTTTAATCATGCTCCTGCCCCGACTGATTGTAAAAGACCTCTGCAGAGTGATAGAAGACTGTGGTGCCAAGGGGAGCTCTTCAATAAATATTTGATAGGCACAATTCTTCCCAGTTACTATTTGTTTCATTACCCATATTTTAATTATTTTCCATTACCATTCTAGGAAAGATACAAAAGGGGCATTTTTTTATAGGTGTCACCTTCAGCAAGTGCCATCTGCCAGGCAAATGTCAATGTTCCCCAGGCTTTGTCCTTGGCCCTTGCTCACTTTCATTTCCTCAGCAGAGTTTTCACAACCCTTCCTTTGGTAGCATCCAGGCCCTCCATCCTATCAGAGCGGTGAACCAGTGGCCAGAAACGGGGAATTTCAAAACAATGCGGAAACAGCATCTTTGTGCCATAACTTGTGATTCTACATCAGCCTGATTGCCCAGGGCCTCCCTGGTCACCTGTCAAAACAATTTTAGCATTTCAGTGCCAACAAAGCTGTGTTAAATGGTGATTAAATATATACCCAAATCAGGCTCACTTCAATGCTAAGCTTTATCACCTGACGTTGAGCAACCTCCAGGCAAAATGATTATCTCTGCTTCAGTTTCAGAGAGGGCGGTGGGTAGAAACTACAGTGATCCGGTGAGATTGAATGATACAGGTAAAATATTGGGTACCTGATTAGAATTCAATATGATTTACTATGAGTGAAATAAAATATAAGAATGTATGCTTCCAAAAACCTTTTACCAATAACTCTGTTACAGTTAATTGCCTCTTCTTGGGAAAGCCCTTAATAAATTAATTCCCTTCGTCTGATATTTCCATTGTTTCTTTGACAGTGGGCAAGGTCTGTCATATTCATCTTTTTACCCTTGCTACTGAAACTTTCACGCTGTAACTAGCTTGAAATGCTTATTGGTTGCTGTGAAAGATAGAGACAGATATCACATGAAGAATCAGTGAACAGCCATTTAATACAGAAAAAGAACATGGACTCAGGAGAGAAGAGTTATTTGGGAGTGCAATGTCAGTTTTCTAGCTGGCTAAGTTCTTGGGGGAAGGGAGGAAGTACAACACCTTTGATATGGTGATGTGGACATAGCCTTGCTGTCTGGAGACAAGTCCTTAGCACAGGTAGTCTAATGAAGTATTTGGTGTAAAGCTGTCTCATCCCCTGTTAAGCAGGGCATTGTCTAAATGAGTTTAATCACCATGCAAATTAATTGAAGCCCATATGCCGAAAAACCAAAGACAACGCAGATAGCAGGTCTAAAAGAAATTCAGAAAACTCTGCCTCTCTTTGTAGGAATGTTTTTACCTGATACATGGTGTTTGTATTATATAAAATATCTGTGAATATGACAAAAAGAAATTCTACAATACTTGGTGGACTTTTAAATATTGTAGTATTTTAAGGAAACATCTTATCTCTTAAGTATGTCAGAGTAGTCTAGAAGTCACTATGTAGCTCAGGCTAGCCTCTGACTCACAGCAATCATCTTGTTATCTTGGCTCAAGCCTTACAAGCAATGAGATTGGAACTGGGGGCTGCCACCCATAAAATATGTTTTCCTTGTTGACGGGAGCGTGTTAAAGCCACGCACATCTTGGAACAATAAAAATACCTCTTTAACATCCAGAAGCAGTAGAGATGGTTCAGTGGTTAGAACTTGCTCTAGCAGAGGGCCCCAGTTTGGTTCTCCGCACCTATGTGGCATCTCAGAACCATCTAATCATCGAGTTCCAGACTATTTGCCGTCTCTTCAGACCTTGGTGGACATCAAGAACGCAGAAAAAAAAAACACTCATCCAGACAGAAAGAAGTAATCTAAATTAAAATTCTTTACCCCTTTCCATCTAAAAAAATATCCTTTCTGAACATGTGAATCACGTTTGAAGACAAAGCTAACATGTGCTACAACTTAAAGCCTTTTCTTCTGTCTTCATTTGCATGGCTCCTTGATATACATGATCCCAACACGAACAAATAAGACTCTTCGGTGCTATGCAAACCTGGACACGGTGGGATGGAATACCTTTACTGGATCCTCATTTTAACGCCTTTCTAAGTGGTGACCAAATTACAGTGTAATGAGATGTGACCATCTGTTATCTAGTAAATAAAATGACCTGGCACAGTTTAATTTTCACAAGTGCCTAATCTATTCATGCCAACAATAAGCCAGAGGAAGATCACAGGAATCCAGATTAGATGTGTGACACCTTTTCAGTAAAGCTTTCCTGAGATGTGCCTAGATGAATGTCATAGCTTATGACCTGTATTCCGCCTTTAAAATGCTTTCATACTTTCTTGCTATAACAATTATCAAGAGATGCCTTATCTTCCTACTTATAAACTTAGATAAAAGGAAAAGTATCATCTATATAGTGAGATACTGTGGTGTTTCTGGTGTTACTTAACTTCTTGTGTTCTCCTAGAAAAATAAAATATTGTTTTTACTAACTGTAAGTAAACTATGAGCCATTGTTCAGGAAATACTGTGTTCCTCATCTAGCATTGTGTAAAGGCATGGCTGTCTTATAACCCACATGTTTATGAGAAGACATAAAACAACATGACCACATGGGTAACGATCTACAGCAAAAGCACAAGCTTCTCAGAATAAGTGGTCTGCATTGAGTTTTGAATACTTTTATGCAATGGCCTAAAATGACTGACACTTTGGAATATGGTAGTATACATCTGCAGTCTTATTTAGGATGGTGGGATTGGAAAAATGCTATGAGGTTGAGAATGGCCTGTGTTACATTTTGAATAATAGAGCAGCAAGGGCCATAAATGGAGACTCTGGAAAAAAAGCACCAAAACAACAACAACAAAAAAACCTAAAGCAAACTAAATAAAGAAAAGGATTAATGATGCCATGCCCAATTTTGTTCTCAGCCTGTGAATAAACACTTCTGTAAAAGAAATCCCAGGTTTAGTATAAATACCTACAAATGAGAATTTCACTGTCTTGTGTATTTTCATAAACTATATTGTATAGGTACCAGAAAAAGGTTTTAAAAGGGATAGTATACCAAGTTCAGGTGGAGAGTAAAAGATTGGAAGCAGCTTTTAAGACCGCACTGGTTTTCTTCTTATATCAAGGACTCAAAAATACTCCAAGGAACTTGAGGACATAGCTAGTATGACTGAAGAACTGAATCGTGGGGTTTAATTTCCAGTAATGTAAGTTACACATCTCTGCATGGTTATCTTACTGACTATGTAGACGGAGAAATCAATGTATTAGAAAAGCAAATATGGCGTTCTTTAAGACACCATAGTATCATATCTTATACTATATTACAAATATTAGAGGGCATTTTTCAGGCCTACGAAGGTAGAAAACATGGGATCGTGGCATGAGAAATAGAAGTGTTCTGCTCATAGAGCCTTACTTGCTGCCAGAGTTGAGTCTTTTGTATCTCCTTAGGACAAAGAGGTTTCTTCCTCTCCATGGAGATAGCTGATCTCACTAACATTTATAAGCACTCCTCTGGAAGCCATGTTCCAAATTCAAATGAATCTGGAACATTAAACCCTAAATAATGAATGAAATATTCTGGTCACTTGAAAACGGGGACGTTTTCCAATCTGAATCATTACGAGAAATTAACATAAAGAACGCTTGTGTAACATGGGATTATGTGGTATTTATGGCTGATTCTACTGATAGGTTTGTCTCTTCTTTAAAATAGCATGCACATAAAACTCTGATATGAATTTCTGTCTCCAAATAAAAACGCAGACAACTGCCCTTTTAATAATGATTTGATTGTATCTGATACCTTCCATTTTCCGAGAAGCTCTTGATTATATGACATTTTTATTGACTTTACAGGAGATTCCCACTCCTGACGCAGTAATTTGTTAGATGTTTGGAGTGCAGATGCATGGACAAGGATAAACTATCTGCTTTAGAAATTAGATCCAGGACATTTAAAAGGACAGCTCAAGTAAGGTATGACAAATCTGATTGGAAGAAAGCTATGCAATGCTCTCTGGTATTCCCAGAAAGGGTCAAAACACCCAAGAAGTTACCAGTCAGGATGTCAGTGCCTGTTTTTATATAGCTAACAAACCACTAGACAGAAAAATTGATTTTGTATCTTTAACTCCAACTGGACACTCTTCTAATAAGATCCTTCCTTGGTAAATTCTTTGGGTTATGGGAAATTTTGCCTTGTAGTGGCTAGGAGTTTGAGTACTCTTCAGAGAGATGAATATTTAACAGTCTGTTCAAGAAGAAAGTATGGAGACATTCCAAAGAGTTTAAGTTTTATAGGTCTGCCTGTCATCTAAGGATACATTTGTGTAAAATTCACAGGGGAAATAATGCTGACAAGTGGGAATAAAACTAGTAGACCATACTTGTTTACTGACCACCTCTAGCAAGAATCCAGCTCATAGTATTTACAAACTTCAGAAGAGTGCTAAGACGCCTTTGTAACATCTGTTAAAAGGAACTAGGGAAACAAAAAATGATTGAAATTTAATAAACTGGATTTGGAGTGTTTAATAAGGACAAAGTAAGAAAGATTAGTTTTATGCTTTAGGCTCTAAGATGTGGAAGCCAAAGTCCTAAATTTGATACAGAAACCAACAGTGCCAGAGAGAAGACGGCTCTCTTTCAGAGGCCAGCCTCATTCTAGGAAATGTTTGTGTGTGTTATAACCAATCTTCCAGGGGAGGGCCTTGAACCTAGAGTAGTGATAAGCTGCTCTGATGCAGGCATTCAGGAAGCAGAGGGAAAGAGGGCTGTGAGCTCAAGGCAAGCTTGATCTACTTAACAAATCCCTGGTTACTTAGCGCTGTGTCAGAACAACATTGACCAGGTAAGATCTGCTTCCAGAATATCTGGACTCTACCCACAAAATCACTAACACTGAGCAAATGACCTTCGTCACAGATGAATTTTCATCATCTGTATAGTACGGCAGGATTCCCCATTAGCTTTGTTAAGAAGATAACAAATAGGTCGCCCATAGGATTTGAGCTCACACAGCTCAGGGTCCATCTCCTTAGCAATCGCTTCTTGTAGTTCCTACAATTGTAAGTGATTCATATCTAAGAATCCTTCGAAATTTCTCAAAGGAAATAGAACAACAACAACAACAAAATAGAATGTCTTAGAGATATTTAGATTCACGGAAGGACTGTTCTCGAACAAAACCTTAACTATTAAGCTTCGCCTTGTCATGTCAAAAGAAGCCAGGAGACCAAGACCCAAATGGGTAGACACAGAACTCACAGACTATTCAATGATTTGATGATAACATTTCTTGCTTTGTGTCAGCCAAATTAGTAGTTATCTGTCATTATGTTGGGCCGCCATATTGGCTTGCAACTATTTCCTCACCAGTATGAGCAAAAAATATCCTATATTTCTAGTGTATGACATTTGTGATGCAGATTATTTTTAATGAGAAAAAAACAATAACAAAAAGACCCACAGTAGATCTAAGATCATATAAGCACTTTGCAACAACATATTTTATATGGCCTTCCCTGTATAGTATAGGTTTTTGAAAATCCCAGAGTATCAAATATAATTTTCAAAATCTTTTCGGGGCCTTATGCTACCAGCCTATGTACATATCCCTCAAACAGATATTTCTTAAAGTTTTTTTCTGAGCTGGGTTAATATTATCGAGGCTCTCCTAGGATTGTGGGCCCAGAACTGTACTGTACTCCCCATGCGAGAAAGGTTTTGTTGATGCTTCCTCTATTTATGTAGAAGTTTCTATTTAAGTAACTCAGTCCAATTCCAAAGGAGCAGAACGGAGGAGCCTCTGAGATATAGGGAGGCTGCCAAAGAAGAATTCAACAGAGACTGCATGAGCTGAGGAGACAAGCAGGTGCCACTCGGGCGAGGAGCTGCAACGCTCCCGATGTTGTGCCCAGCATCGTCTCTCCAGTGCTCTTCTGAATGTTAGCTGAGTTTCCTCCCTTCCCCTGTGACTGTACTAGTCACATTCGAGAACATCTGCCAGAGGCTTAATGATGGAGCCTATGGGAACCTAATGAGTGCCCCTCCACCTGTGCAGCTCTACCAGACAGCTGCTTCCCACTCCTCTACAGCCTCACACAGTCCTTCCCCTGGCAGGCGCTCACTGGCTCAACTTCCCCACAGCGTCAGATTGGGTCCGCGCTTTTGTTAGGATTCCATTCATCTCCATTTACCTGACACTTAATGGCGGTGGTGATGCAAAGTCAAACGCCTTTCAAATTGTTTGGGCTTTACAACTCCCTGTGCACTGGCGGAGCCTCAGAAACTTGATCAGAAGAATCCTTGGTCTCAGATAAAGACCCAAGGAAGGAGGTTGTTGTTCTTCAAAAGGGTTGTTTCTCTTTTTGGACCAACAAATCCCACACATAAAATACGGGAACTCCCAAAACCATGGCAATACTTTACAGAGTAACCCGAAACAAGGGATAAATGAATTCAAGTTGGTGAAAGTGTTTTCTGATGAGAATGGCTGCCTGTCAAAACACAGCACAAAAACGAAACAAAACAGAACATGGTACTCAACTTACTAAGTCTACTTTAAAATCTTTGAGAATTATAATTACATCAAAAAATACTCCTTTTTAAAAATATATGAATCTTAATAGAATTTTAGTAACTGTGGAACTTTGAAAAATTGGCTCCTTTGTATTTCCATTCCCTGCTTTGTGAAATGAGAATAATACGGGCATGGTGGGGTCACAGAAAATAAACATATTTTATATACTATATAAAGAGTTCAAAATAGTACCTAATCCAAAACAAATGCTTACAAACTTCGTTATTACTGTTATTACAACAAAGAGCCCATTTTGGAGCGGTTTCTACAGACTTTGAAAGAACATTTGTTCTTGATATGTATTTCCCAAGAATAAATCACCCTTTCAGTGACAGAGGAGAAGTAAATATCCCATAATTGAGAAAAAACACATTTTAAAGTAATGATCTCATTTGGTATATAATCAAGAGCTACAAGATCAAATATTAAAAATATATAACATTGAATGTGAGTTTTGAGACCATTAATTTTCGTCAGTTCACAAATCAGAAACATTATGTGTCATATGAGAAATAATGTAGCCATTTCTTTTCACTCCTGTAGCTTGTATTAAACAAACAAAACAGCAAAAAGCATTTCTGAGCGCCTATATTCCCTGGTTTGATTGTCACTGACCATATGTGTTTGAACACTCTGAGTATAGCCTGCTTTCAGATAACCCGTGCTGTGAATCTGATCTACACACTGGATTCCCTCAGGTATTGTATAAATCAGACTGCTAAACATCTTAATATGTCACCTACACCTGTATTTGTTTAAATGACATTTTAGATTTCACAGGTCAAACACATTATTGAAATCAATCCCATCCATTTCTTTTTATTTGTTTTAATCTGGTGACTAGAAAATTTTAAATTACAGATGTGGCTGCAATTGTATTAGTTTGGAGGAATCGATGCTCTCCACTACTGGTTCCCAAGGACTGGTAGGTAGAAACATTCCCCTAAGTGCTTGAGTGAAAATCATATTCTTGGGCTTTCAGTGACTCTAAATCTAATAGCCAGGTAACTTGTGTTTTCAACAAGAAACTAGATGCCAATGCCTAGTACAGCACACAAGGCAGGATGGGCAGGGTACAAAGTGTGTGCTCTCAGGATAATTTCCACACAAACAATTCCCATTACCAAACATCTAGCATAGTTTTAGAAAGAGGCAGTGTAAGACCTTACTTTAAAGATTTTTAATGGCAAAGTGTAAATCCTGAAACTAAGGTTGTACAGCTAAGCAGAGTCACATGTTGACAGAATTGTGTTCATGGGTAACTTGTAAAATCCCTCCTAAGTCAGTTATTTTTATTAATACTACATACTTTCTGGAGACGAGATATATGTATGATATAAATCACGTTTGTAGAGAAGACTTATTCCATTTAGCCTGTGCATCCCACTTGTCCCATGGTCTCACAGAGCCCTCATTCAGCCAGTAATAAATCCACAACACTGAGCAACTAAATTATAATCCTTACCTACCAGTCACTAGACAAATCACAGCTTGTCTCCACCAGGTCCAGCACACGAGCCTCTTGCTTGGTTGTCACGTTAGAAATTGATCTTTCAACCATAAAGCAGAAACTCTAATAAAAACATCTCACTGAGCAAAGCCAACCCATTCTTCACCAATGTCTGTCTTAGAGATTCTTGTACTGCCAAACACTTCTTTTTGTCTCCTTCTCACAAGTGGGTGTCTTTGCCTCCAGTCTTCTTTCCGTATAGTTTGCTCTCTATTTTGCTTTTGTGTTTTCCCTTGTGGCTGCCTTGGCTACCTCGCATTAGAAGCTCAGCTGAGAAGGCATGCTGATTGGATGGACTGTCCAGTCCCTTCTACACTGCCTGTTTAAAACCCTCATTCTCAGCACAGTATCCCTGACACTGGCTTGGAACTTTGGCTGGTAGTTTCCTATTTCATCATCCAACCAAGCCATGCCACTGAGGGTGGCATGCCTTTACAGCATGCTGGGGTGTTCACTACGGTCACGTCTTGGCAATGAAATGGAAATCCTGGTCTAGGGAAGGGTGTGGCAGAAGCATACGAGGATGTTATCTTGGTTCAAGGGTTTCCAGTTATTCCTTTAAACCTATAATGTTCTATTATGGAAGGTGTGAAGCCGGTGAGAAAACTCCATGCATATTTACTGTAAAATCATGAGGACTTGAATTTGGAGGCCCAGTATTCACACAAAAGCCAAGTGCGGTGCTATACTTCTAACCTCATACTTTGGCACAGAGAGAGGTAGATATGGGGACTGGGGTCTTTGTTGGTAGACAGTCTAGCAGAAGTGATGAGATCTAGGTTTGTTGAGGGATCTGGTCTCAAAAATTTAGGTGAAAAAAGACAATAGACGACACATGTCATTGACCTCTGAGTGTCAGGACTCCACACACTGGAAAGTGTTCCTACATATACATGTGCACACACATGCATACACATGTTCATACACATGCATACACATGTGCACACACATTCATACACAAAACACACACTAATAATTGAGAACTTACTGCTAATAAGTAAATTTAGGCATTGTTGAAAGAAAAAAACATAAAGATCAGATAAAACAATAAAATTTGTGGGGAAAACACAATTGTTGAGTTGGGTGGTATGTAAAAGATATTTAGTTTAGTTCACGATGCAAAACAGCCTATTAACTGGATATAAAATGTAAGTACTAAATTTGTGGCATCACTCTTAGAACTTATAACATTCAACCCATTTCATATTTAATAGAGCCTTCCTTTTCTTATAGGTGATACCGAAACCATACATACACATAAACAAACAAACAAACAAACAAACAAAAACCAGCAACAACAGCACGGAATCACTTGGCCCCAAAATGACAGATTCTGTTGGAAGCTAGTTTTAAACCCTGATCAACTTTTGACTCCTAGTGTGGGCAATATCTTAGACAGTAGGTCTAGACTCTAAGTGCTCAGTCTTAGACGAGCAGGAGTTCGGCCCAGGACACCGTTAGCAATGGCTGAGAGCAGTTCTCTAGATTCGCTGACAGGCTGGTGACAGGTTGGTAGCTTTAGGAACATTTGGACATTGTACATATGTAAGTGGTAGCCAGAGATGCAGAGATCAGGGGTCTTCAGGACCCCCCTAGCTCCAACATCGACTGAAAATGAAATGTGATTCTTTTCTGGCATATGAACCAACATACTCTTTCCCTTTCCCATTGGGTCAGATCTAATAGTGTTTTCAGTCGCATGGAAACACTTCTTCATGACGGAATGGCAAGGCAATTGACCCGAACCACTAAGTTTTGAATGCTTAATCCAACATCTGACACATTAGTTATCTAGTACTTGTTTGTTTGCATTCTTTTTTCCATGATCTTGGGGACAATGACTATACATTAAGTTTCTCTGTTTTTTGCACTGAGCCTAGAAAAGTGCTGAGACACAAAGAGAAACAAGAAAACAAAATAAATAAACGAGGGGACTGAATAGGCATTGACAGAACAACCACCAAGTTGGAAAGCACACCCCGGAGAAATTAGATGTCAAATAGGGATTTGCGCATCTTCTCTTCTGGCTGAGTGGGGAGTAGGGGGTTGGTTCATAGCGCGGAGAATTCTGCAGATTAGAGTCGACTCACAGCTATCAACGTGCCAGGCTCACCCCAGTGCCACCTGGTTAACCAAAGGGCCAGAAGCTATCTCCAGAAGAAAGACTTAAGGGAGCTGGGGAGGTAGAAAGTGGTTCACTGAAGTTCTTGGCATCTGCCTGAGGGCACAGCTGGAGTTATTAATAATCATTCCTCTCATCAGACTCCCGAAAATGAGCACAGAATGAGGAGGGGGGGGAAACAAGTGTTTTGCTACCTCCTGTTTGAATTAATCTCTTCTGACAACTGCTGATTTGCGTTTGTGATTCGAGTCTCCATATGTCTAGCTCTATTGGTCAATTAAGTGCAGAGGGTGACGGGGGGGGGGGAGCGGCGATGCTCAGCTTGATTAAGGAAGAAAGCATCGAGCAGCATTTAGAACGTTTGAAGCAGCCTGTGAAGTTTGACTTCACCCGAGCCAAGCAGAGCAAGGGTGGTGTCTGATGCTGCCAAGAGGGTCAGGGGAGAGTGGAATCTCCGTGCACGGGGCACTAATCCAGAAAGCTGGATTTCAGAGTAAGCGTCCCCAGAGCAATAACAAATAAGTTCGGGAGAATTATGCAGGGGCTTGAATCCTAATGCAAAGTTAGCTCACCTGTCAACCAATTCAAATTGTATTCCTCCCATCTTTGCAATTAATAAGCCACTTTTGATAAAATGTCATGCATTGGGAACCAGGAAAGAGTGGTATGTAATTTGGAGAGCATAGCTTGTGCATTTGAAGAGATCATCTGAAATAGTATTAAGGGACAAGAGAGCACACGTGTTAGAAGAAAACAGTGGAGGAGGAGAGAGAGCATAGCACTAAGTGCAGTCATCAAAACACTTCTTAACTAAAGTTCTAGCCTGACCTGTGTCTATGGCTCATTAATACCGCGCCTTTCATTGCCACCTCCTCGTTTTCAATAAGGCTGATGTGGAGAGCTGGGCACTTTGTCCTCTCACAAATGCAAAATCAAACTTGAGCTAATGGCTCAACAGAATGTTTTGACTGGAAGGATGACAGCCCGAAGACTTTTACGAATCTGATCCTGAAGTACTTCATGAGACTATTTAAAAGAATAGCTAATAAAAATGATAGTACACCATTTTGGAAATGCGAGCCCCATATCAGTGCTGAACAATCATCACAGCAGGTGAAAAGCTCGTTTCAAAGGAACATTATGTCAAGAAGCAGCTATGATGGAAGGATGCAGTTAGGGGCTTAAAATGCCATGGAATATTAGTACGTCTGCTTTCCCTTACGAAAAGATCTGATTTACTGCTAATTCCTGTAACTTCTCTAATCTGTAGAAGAACGGGAGAAGATGGCTATAGGAAACAATGCTTGTGATATAAATGTGTAAAGCATATATCTCTCTTTCTATGTATCGTTTATACACTGACCTACTTACATATTCATCTAGTTCTTTCTAGCAGTATAATCAACACATTTTCCACAATAAAAAATAAGTGCCCTTGGTAAATGATATGATATAAAAAAAGACAAAATAAATGGAAGAACTCCTTTGTGTGTAAAAATAAACTTCATGTTAGTCAATCACTTCTCCACAAGTACTAATTGGCAGGTGAAGTTTAACAGTGCCAGATCTCAGTTAACTACTATAGTTGACTGCAAGCCGCATTATGAATCAACCATGTGTGGATACTGTCAAGGCTGCCCCTATACTCTCAAACTTATATTAATGCAGTGCCTTGACCTGAGTGGTCACAGATCTATTTCCATGTTATTCATTGGAGAGAAAGGAAGATATTTTACCTCTACCTGCATTTTAAAATGTCAGCCAATTTTACATCAAATGAATTGTCTGTGATGGCGAAGAAGCCATGAACATTGTCAATTGGGTAATGGTTGAGTTAAATGATCAGGAGAAGGCAAGCATCTTGGAGAAATAATGGCAGATTAATCAGGCCGTTTCAAAGCTTTGCCTTCAATGGAAAACGTTGAGTTATTTTAAGTGGACTCTTTAAAGCACTGGGCGGAAGTTTCAAATCAGAAATTTTGACCCCAGTGTAAGTTTATTTTAACAAGTAGAATGGCATTTCTAATAGCTAGTGAGTTTTCTGACTGTCAAGGATATTCAAAAGAAAATTGGCAAAAATGCGGCCAGCAATAGCGCTTTCGTTGCCAATTAAGATTCACATCTGGTTGCTTGGCATTGTTGTTCATATGGGGTCTCGAGCCCCTTCAAGCTCTTCCAGTCCTTTCTCTGATTCCTTCAATGGGGGTCCCATTCTCATTTCAGTGGTTTGCTGCTGGCATTCGCCTCTGTATGTGCTGTATTCTGGCTGTGTCTCTCAGAAGAGATCTACATCCGGTTCCTGTAGGCCTGCACTTCTTTGCTTCATCCATCTTATCTTACTGAAAGACTATACATGGACTGACCCTGGGCTCCAACCTCATAGGTAGCAATGAATAGCCTAGAAAAAGCACCAGTGGAAGGGGAAGCCCTTGGTCCTGCCAAGACTGAACACCTAGTGAACGTGATTGTTGGGGGGAGGGTGGTAATGGGGGGAGGATGGGGAGGGGAACACCCATATAGAAGGAGAAGGGGAGGGGTTAGGAGGATGTTGGCCTGGAAACCTGGAAGGGGAATAACAATCAAAATATAAATAAGAAATTCTCAAGTTAATAAAGATAAAAAAATTTTAAAAAAAGACTCACATCTGGATTACTTGGCTTCTAAGCCACTTCTATTTCCAAGATTCTTTGATCTTATTGCATTGCAAAACTTCTACAACTCATTATGTATCTATATGACACATACAAAGTCTTGACATACACCAATAATCAAATAAATTATATCAGTAGGAAATAGAAGAGTTTAATGAATCCTTAGTTTTCAGTTTTATGTATTCCTTAAGTAGTCTTCAAGAAGCGATGCATACCCTGACTGCAATGACTGACATACACTGAGAGAGTTGAGTTGGGTTTGAGGCTGTTTTCTGCACTTGTTAGCTTCTCTTGTTCATATACTGGCTGATTCTTTTGTTGTATATATTACCTTGGGTCTGTCACTTTGCTATAGTTTGTTCATATGTAAATAACAACCTACATTTGGGCCTTTTGTATTATTATTATTATTATTATTATTATTATTATTATTATTATTATTAAAATCAAATCTATAGATTAACTAAACTAGAGTAGGTGTTTTTTAAGTGTAAGTTATTATAATAACTATTGAAAACAAGAATGGAAACATTCAAGGGAAGATATATATGTCTTTTACAAATCTCTGTTGCCAAAAGTAAATACAGGAGTATTTGACTCCCTTAATGTATCTATTCATGAAATTTTAGTTTTACAAGTCACCTAGATGCTGAACATTGGTATTACTGTTAATATTAGAATAGAAAAGAGAAAAGAGAAAATGTAAATCCTCCAATTTTTATCTATCGTCTTTTGTAAATGCCTTCTTTCCCTTCTTAGTGACCAACAATTAGAAAGTCATGCAGAAACTGGTGCATTAAGGAGTTGATTATATGTATAAGTTATAGGTTATCCAAACATAGAGATGTGTACTATCAAAAATGACAACAAAACCAAACAAAAAAGATATGAGTTGCGCCTCTGATTAGATGAAATCAGCGTTGAAAGTCAAGATATTTAAGCAAGTATGAACAATGAACATCACAGAACACTTGGCATCAAGTCTTTAATTTCTGAACTAATACAGAAGTTTACATCACTTGTCTATTGCCATGCAGGAATCATAACAGGAGTGCTGACTTGACTCAAAATGAGATGCGTGCCTTGCAGTTTGCTTGACCTTTCTAGATGGAACCCAGACAAACAGGAGACGAGGGGTGGGTTACAGGCTTTATAGTTCCATGAGGAAAATATTTTAACGGTTTTCTTTTCATTTTTTGTTTCTTTGTTTGTGATTAGAATGGATTAAAACTTTTCTTCTTAGGTTTGAGTTTCAGAAAATTTTTTGTCACAGGCCTAGTGACAAATCAAAACCCCATTGACAGATTTCTCCCAGGGGAGATAAGTCTCGGTTTTCTCACCTGTAAAACTCTTTGGAGATGCTCCATGGATTCAGTGAAGATAGCAAAGTCATACAAAGTTTTGCTAACTTGACCATAAAAATATTAGAATTTGGGTCTTCCTATCAGAATGGGTCAAGCACCGTGCTGTTATCCTTTCTAACACACATGACTTAATGCCCATAGCACCACAAGTCTATTTTAATGAAGTCTGACAAATTAGGCAAGGCAGATGTAAAATATTCAAAACTAAAACAATAAGGTTTTAGATTTGTCCTCACTTCATTGAGCACAAGTTCTATTTGCTATTAAATACACTTGTCTTAAGATTGCGCAAAGTGAATTTATTTTAGCACATGTCATCGCTAGCACAGTCTCTTCTGAAGAAGCAGCGTGCTGTTTTTACCTGTTAATAAAAAGAGAAACTTCTGTTTTTTGCTACCAGGGAAATAAAAGTAAATTTCACACCCACACTTGCTCTAAGTGACTTATTTTCTAGGGTGAACACTGTACTATGTAAATATCATGTCTGTAGTTAACTCCAGCAATGGCATCTAGAGGATTGATATTTTAAAACTAGAATGTAGTTTAGTCATTCAATACACTACGATTGAAACATGTTTCAGGAGAAGTATAAATGCACCCTAAAGTTATATAAAAATCTTTATTAAAAATAACAACAAACAGGTTGAAGCTGAAGAGATGGTTTAACAGTTAAGCGTCGGTCTTTCCTTCTCTTCCAGAGGACGCTTGCTGTGGAATATCTATACCATGATAGTCAGTTCACAACTGTCTGAAATGATAACTCTTGAGGATATCTTCTGGTTTCTCTGGGTATCCACACATGTATGGTTTGCATGTATAAATGTATGGGAAGGTAAATATTAAAAAGCAGCTGGCTATTGTAGGTGGGGAGTTAGACTTTAAGTTCATTTCTCGATGATTTTTCAAAAAAAATAAATAAACCAAGTCCACCCACAAGTTTTAACAAATCTTTATAAGTAGCCTTAAGTAGGTCAAATTAATTTAAAAGTAAACTTTATTTCTAAATAGATTCTAAGAGAATAATCTTACTAAAATATGCACTCAGATGTATGTCAACCTGAAATATATACAAATCTCTTCACTGCAGTAATTTAACTATAAATATATTTTATAAATGACACATATTTTTAGCTTGCTATGTTTTTAAATAAAGTATTTTACTTAAGTTGTGAAAGAAGGCAACAGAAGATCTCATTTACAAGGACATAGTAAAACTTCATGCTCATAGATACCAATTTTTCTTTTTCACTAGATGTATATGTGGTATGTGTCAGTTTAGGCATATGCATACAAATGAGTGTGGCATGTGTGTTGAGGCCCAAGATTGCTTGGAGTATTTCTTTTTTTTTCAATATATAATCTTTTATTGTTCCCATAGAGCCCGAATTGTCCTTGTGATCAGAATCTTGTTTCTGGAGCTAGGAAACTGAGGTCTCATTCATCAGGCTGCTGCACGGTTCCCTTCTCAGAAACATAGATGCCATCCAAAAACTTCCTGATATCCTTGTTTTTAACTGTTGTGGCTTGCTGAATCAGAGCCGTTGAATTTGAAACAAGTTCAATACCGTTTCCTTCAAGGATTAATTCATCCTTCTGGGCTGGAGAGACAGAACAAGCAACACTGGTCCTCATCCGAACCCTCCGGATGTATTTTTCACCCAAGAAATTTTGGATTTCAACCAAAGACCCATTCTCCTGAACAACGACGTTGATAGGGAAGTGAGCACACACAGACCTCCTCTTGTAACGGAAGCCCAGTGTCACACCCTTGATCAAGTTCTGAACACGACTGCAGATGGTTCTGACAGTGGCCAGTTCCTTCCTGTTACCCCACCACTTGTCAACACGGAGCCTTTTCTTTTTCTTCCCAAGGAGACTCAGCTCTACACTGATGTGATTGAAGTCCCTCCGCAGAGTTCCCCTGGGGCCCTTCACAATGACTGTGTGCCCCTTCAGAGTGATGTCGACATTTTCTGGAATGTTCACAGACAGTCTGATTGCTGTGAAAGGTCTTCATTCTTGCGGTAGATGGGGCAAAGAGACGGTTCGAGTATTTCTTAATGCTTTGTCACTGAGGCAGTCTTTTAGCTAAAGCCAGAAATTGCTCATATGACTTCTTTAGTCAACCTGCTTATTTTGGGAACTCTGACTTCCGAGTAGTGGAATTTCTGGTGGCTTCCCATAGCCACCGGCATTTCTGTTCTTTCTCGGCAAGAAATTCAGGTCCTCATAGGCACCAGATATTCAGAAAGACTTGAATTATTGAGCCATTTTCCCTGCTGGTTCCCCCCTCCTCCCCATAGGCATATTTTGAAAGATGGAGAATAAGTAAAATATTAACAATTCTTAAAACTTGATAATACGGTTTCTTTCTGGTGTTCTTCCTTTTTAGTTTGATTTCCCAGACTTTCTGAATTTGTAAAGTGGATGTAACATGAACAATAAAGATATTAAAATATATTTGAGGGAAATGAAAATATGAAGGAGGAACATATGTGAGTTTTCGTATTATTCTAATGAGATGCTTTACTAGGGACCATATGTAGGCAAAGTGCATTCAGACTGTTCTGATACAATGAATATTTGACAAAATGTAAATAACAACCTACATTTGGGCCTTTTGTATTATTATTATTATTATTATTATTATTATTAAAATCCATTTAATTCCATAAAACATTGAACATAATGGAAGAAATGAGTGATGAAAACCCTCACAATCTTAGCTTAGTATAATAATTGTAGAGCTTTCAAAATACTGGTACCAACTGGTGCACAGGAAACAGGGTAAATGCTATAAGAATTTGCTAAAGAAAGGAAAGAGTGGCTACTCCTCTGTGACCTGAAGAGGAGTTTTGCCTCTGTTCCTAAGGAACGTATTTTTAGTTATCTTTCAAAAATACGTCAAATTTTCTCTCATGATAGAAAAAACGTATAAAACCTATTAGAACAAAAATGGAATTGCTTACATCAAATCTAAAATAATAAATATTAATTTATTTATTAATTAATCACAAAGTATTATTTAAAATAATAAATCTTTGTTTTTTATAACTATATACAATAGTTATATACAGAAAAATCAAGGTGGTTATAAACAGAGGACCACGGTGCGTGGTTGACTTATAAACACTGTCCCAGGAGAGCTCCTGAGTCCTCAGATTTCACATTGGCTACCATAGTTTTACTCTAAAGGTTTTTCTCATGGACATATGCTACCAATGTCCCTCAACCCTGGACTGAGACCAATCATGCTGTAAACAAGGACTACAGCTCTATAGTGTTTCAGTTCACCTTGAGTTTTGCCTTCAAAAAACATTCCCATTTCCCAGTCCTTGGATATTTGTGTAGTTTATTATGGTTTGGTTATTCTACATAAATATCATTAGTGTTTAGAGAATTTCCCTTTCATCATTTTTTTATGTTGTCAAGGGAAAAACAACATTGTACTGTGTTTTCTCAATAACTGGTCTCAATTACATATGCCTATGTATCAGTTCCCCTTTACAATACTAGAGTCCACACACCTTTCTCCCTTTCTGCCATGATGCACAAAGTCAAACAGAAGCCAGGTAGCGACTGTCTACAGGGTAGAGTCTGCAGTCCCATGTTCTTTGATGCTTGCATCACAGCAGGAGGCCTTCAAAATTGGCTATGTCACTTTAAATATAATAGACAATAAATCATCCCTCTGAGACAGCCCCTAAGGAAAACAGGAGGTGGGGTGGGGGAATAGAAGTAGCATTTAAAAGCCCTTTTCTATTACATGCCTCTCGGGAGCTTTTAAAATTGGAGCTCCTTGAAAGTGAATTTTATGCTTTGGGGGGCTTTTAGAAATGCTTCTGGAATTAACCTTGTAATTCTAGGACCACATCTTCCATTAGATCCTTCAGCCTGGCAGCCTTTATTATACTGCTTTTACCATACTTACTGGCTTCCTCCTGTGTTCCTTCCCTGGGATTCCCTCAACAGACAACCTGCCTCTCTCCTTTCATGTGGCTTTGATGCTCTTTCTCCTTGGGATATTTTCATTTGGTCTTTTCTTCTGTCTTCTCCTTCCCTTTTCTTCTTATACTCTAATTTCAGTCAGTTCCTCTCCAGGTTACCCTCCGGTGTTTTGAACTTCAGATACAGATAAACTTAACACCCAGCAGCTGACCTAGACTTTTCTACCTTCCTTTTCCTATGGGGAAATGTTCCTACTACTTGTAGGAAACATACCTACCCTGCTCTTTCTCCTTCTTATGGCTTTCTAGGTGGTAAGAGAACAAGCAGATTTTGAAGAACTTGGAGTTGTATTGAGTTGAAAATAGTTCTTAATCAAAACCTTGGAACACGTCAATTCACATGCAAATAGATAAAGTCCACCTATAAAAAGGGCCAAGGTTTTCAGAAAAAAAAATGGGGGCTCCCAAATCACGACATTGCTCTTCAGCAACTCATATTGAAGTGTGATCACTCAGGTCCATATGTCATAATGGGGATCAATGAAATGGTTATGGGTTAGTGGTCTTTATTAATCGATTTTATTTTTGTGTTCTCTAGGGGCCTGCTCTTTAGCCATTCATATTGAGGTATGACCATTCAAATTCGTACAGCATTATGGGAATCAATGAAATGGTTATGGGTTAGTGGTCTTTATTATTCTTACAAATTAAAAAAAAATCTATACAGAACGCAACGTAGTTGATTCTCATCCAGAAAACCAAATTAATTGCAGGTAAATTGGGACAACAGCAACTCCCTCCCGACAAGATGTCACCTGTCTTCCCATATCCCTTCCTCTGTGTGGAAGGGGGAAGAAATCCAGCTGCATATTGAGCTGAGGCCTCGTGATAAATTGGGAAGGGTGAGGTATAAAGCAAAAAGCCGCCTGCAAAGATTATTCTGACACCTTTAGATTTATAGACTTCCCAGGCTCCTTAATGGCCATTCATCTCACCTGGCCTGCTGGAGTCACTCCAGACACCCTCTGGGTGAGTGCTTATTACCAACCAGGCTGCAATCAAGTTATTGTGGGGAATTTACAGAGTGAGAAATAAAGCTGCCTAAGTCAGTGTTTCTCATAGTGCTTTCTATGGAACATAAATCTCTGGAGAAGCTCTAAAAATGTCCCTTAGGCGCATAGGTGCTGTCAACACCGCATGCCCTAACCCCTATGGAGAGCGCATTAGCATAATAAAGGTTCTACCTGGAGCCCTGACAGAGAGAGCTGTTTAGATGCCTTTCCTGGGAAAGTCTTCCGCAATTCTGTAAGGCTTGAACTAGGTATTTGCTCCGGAGAGTAGACAGAGCTGGCTCTGTGGTGATGATACTTGTTAAATCATTAGATGGAGGGAAATAGTTAAGGAGGAATATTGCAGGCTTGGATTAATGATTTTCACTACAGAACCAGGGAGAAATGTAGCAGCGGAACATAGTCATTAAGGATGACCCATCTGTGGATGGCAAATTACATACCAGGAAACCAGCACAGGAGAAAAATCAAAGAGGTGGAGGTCATGTTTTATTTCACTTGTAGCACGCCTCAGATTCAGTCCTAACCAAACCTGATTAAAGTAAATCCCCTTTTTACAGCCTGTGGAGTCTATAAGATTATGGTGTTAATGGAAGTGCTATTCGATCCGTCAGTAATGGTGCATGTCGGGACCCTGGCGCCTCTGACAAGTCCATTTTTTAAGGCGTATTTAGTGTGTGTGTGTGTGTGTGTGTGTGTGTGTGTGTGTGTGTGTGTGTGTGTGTTTCCTCCCTTATGTTCTCTGCATTGCAGGGTTTAATTGAACAATTTAAAGTGATTCTTCTTCAAGGCCCATTAATTGATTTTATTTTTGTATTCTCTCGGGGTCAAGGAAAAGGGGGAACACCGATAAAATTGCAGTTCTTGTTTTCACTGTCATGGCTTCCTGCAATTCATAGCTCTTGCTCGTTTGTGTCAGTTTCTTTTCTCAGCCTCAGTATTTTTTCTCTTACCTTTTACAAGATGCAGTATTATTTGTTTTATATCACATATTTCATTAATTCTTATAATAGGTCACTGTTAAGAGAATAGTTAAATTACCTATTCCGATTAAACATATTAAGACTAAATTTTCCTTGGCATCAACAGGGTTGGAGAGAGAAAATCTCAATGAAGCAGTTATATAAACATATCCCTGGCCGAAAACAATACCCTTCCCCCTTTCCCCCATCTTAATAAAATGAAGTCTCTTAAGAAGAATGCTGTTATATGTTTATTTACATAAAAATATTGTATTCATATGTATGTAATGACCCATGACCATACCTCAATTATCTGAAATCTGTTCAGTAAGAATAAAGATGCAGCACAGATTTGAAAAATCGTATAGTCAGGAACTGCAGATTCAAATTGGGAATCTGCTATGATTAGAACACACACACACACACACACACACACACACACACACACACGACATACTTGTCATGATACCATACCTCAAGGCACGGGATGAGTGTGTGCTTCAGTGTAGAGCATGTTTCGCATGCATGACAGCCTTGGTTCCATTCCCGGCATCATTTGAAGAACAACAAAGAAAAAAAAAAACCCGCAAACCTTCACAACACCGTGCACAGACGTACTTTGTCATTCAGAATAAATCTGAGTTTCATATTTTGTTACGTTTGCAATACTAGGGATCAAACTCAGAATTTGGCCCATTCTAGGCTGTCACTAGACCACATCCCTAGCCCTTAAATAATATATGTTTTGAGTCCTTATATTAGGGAAGTAGCTAATTTTTATAATTGTCATCCAGTATAGGCATTATAAAAGGCATTTGATTGTCATAAGGAGAGACTCGAGAATAAGAACCAGTCTACCAAGGCTGATCATCAGTTGGAGTAAGAGTGATTTGCACCTCTGCTGCAGCTCTCTTATTGCTTAAATATACTTGTTGTTGGAAAGGACAGTTTGTATTACAGCTAAAGCTATAACTAAAGAAAGGCTGTATGTAATTTTGTTATTTTATTATTATTTGTTTTTGTTATCGTTGTTATAGTAGTAGTATTGGCTGTTATTGTCCTCTTAATCTTTGTCTCCCTATGGTATATCTCAAACATTAATTGGCTGACAAAAGAAGATACCTATCCCATCAATATTACATTGTTTTTGCTTTGAGTTTCACTTCAAGGCCTCTCCTTTCCTTGTTGGGCATAATGCTAACAAGTTTTTGTTAACAGGAGAAAAGAACAGAGCAAATGAGCCTCATTATCTGCTCTAACACTGAGTGAATAGACCTTGCCTGTCTCCTTAGCCACCTCTATATTTTTCTTAGGTCATATTTTACTGGTTACTAATTTCTCATCCTTTTTCCAATTCCCTAAAGGAAGTTTCCAAAGGCATTGAAGATTAGGTATGGCCTTAAAATTTAAGTCAAATTGATCCTCAACATATGCTACTAAAAATATGTCATTATCTTCTGGCACCTGATTACATTTCAATGAATTACTTTTAAAAAGATATTGAGACTTTGAAGTTGATATTGAGGCTGAAAGGTAAGACATGGGAGTATTATTGGGGGAAGCAATTTCACTGGATTCTTTTCCTTTCAACAGCTGAGAGGAGAGAGTGACAAATTCCAAATTTACTCCAAGCACATCAACAGGAGATCTTCCAGTAAAAGACACTTGTAATTGAGAATGGGTCAGTAAATTGGAAACTTACAGGGCAAACTTCTTGTGAAGAAGTTCCCTCTATGCTCTCTTGGGTTCCACAGCCAAATATGCCATCATACATCAGGACATTTAGAGTTGTGTCTGTAACTTGGAGACTCAAGATATCACAGCAGAATGCAAAAAGTAGAGATTAGGAAGTGAAGAAAATCCACCTTAAAATTTTATTTTCTGGTTACTCAGCCAGAAATCTTTTCTTGTTTTATATTTAAAATTTATTATTGAATTTTGTCCAAATACTCTTTTTCCTATCTTCTGCCTAAATAACCACCTTTGGGAGCATTCATTTTTCTTCACCTTTGACAGTTTAACTAGGTTCACGTTACTGTTCAGAGATTCCTTCCAGAAGTCCTCCTTTCTGGACAGATTTTGTCAGTAAAACACTCTAAAGGATTAGCAGGAAGGGGTGTGCTAAGCACCATCTCCCAGGTCTGAAGTCAGAGCTGGTAAATTAGAATGGTTATTTATAAGGAGAGCTCAGAAAATCTCCATCCATCAGGACAGAGGTGGCCAACAGTATATGGAGAAAGAACATGTCTGCTTCTTGGGAAAGAACATGAGAAAGAACACGTTTAGACTGTGCATGTTAAGCAGTGGATAGTCTGGTATGCAGAGTTACACTTCTCACTATTTAGATATGTGTTCTTTTGTAGATGTCAAAACCTGTGGAAACACTCCATATCAGATGCTCCACTCTGAATCACCCTCTAGCAATTAGATCGTGTCAGGTTCAACTCTCTAGCTCTAACTTCTCCAGTATATGGCAATTAGACATGCTTACTACGTGTTTTCTAGCATGACATCATAATGGGTGAGTAGACATTTCATACTAAGGAAATATGGTGGGAGAATAATGTTGGTGACAGTGATACCAAAAGAAGACATTTGGCCTAAGAGACTGGTCAGAATGATGATATGGAGAACATGAATTTATAATTAGGATCAATTCAAGCTTTGGTGGAGAACACACAACTTTTATATTTATACTCTTAAAAGATATCCATGAAAGTTTAGGTTGCAACATGTAGTACTGAGATCAAACACGCACCACCATAGTGTTTTGGAGGAAATAAGGAATTACCTTCATGAGTAACCTTAAGTCTGATGGCTCTTCACTCTTGGAATGGTCTCAACTGATCTCTGCTTGTAATACCCATGTTGTAAGCAGATGGGTACAAAGCAAGGTTAACATGCCACCGACAAAGCCACAAACATAATACCTGGGAGAATGCGAATTCTAATGCAGTATACTTTCCCCATTCACATGAGCAGCATGGCATCTTGCTGCTGGTCAGTTAAGCTTTCTTATAGGGGATACCGTAGAGAAGATGCTTTCCTACGTGGGAAGCCTGGAAATGTAGCTTCTTCTGAGATTGTTTATAAACTCACTGTGAATCAGAGAGAATGGCTGCAACAAGAGATGATGCCCTTCACAAGCCTTATGTTTTCATTCCCTTGAGTTCAATGTCCTTCTGAGAGATCAACAAGGACATAGCGCCTGACCTCTCCAAACACAGCCTGGATTTAGAAAAAGCACATAAAAGCACATAGGGCCAGTTCCTTTTCATGTAAGGGTTTTAGCTAGCATTTCTTTGTCTTATTTCATTATCGTCTCCAGGAACATCTACTCTTAGGTTACAGGTACACACCATCTCCTCTTCCTAGAGTTCTCTGTATAAAGATATGATATAGCAGATTTATCTACCTGCACTTATAAGATATTCACTGAATATTATTTATTTATTTAAATATAGAGAGGGGTGTGTGTGTGTGTGTGTATGTGTGTAAGAGAGAGACACACTTTTAGTTATGTGGCATATATGTACAGGTTCATATCTTCATGTAAGTCAACCTGTACATGCAAATATGGAGTCTGGTATTGTCTTCTGTTGTTTCCCTTATTTTAAATAAAAAAAAAATAGTTGGTTGACTTGCTGTTTTGTTTGTTTGTTTGTTTCCAGATAGGGTCTTTTAGCAAAGCAGAAGCTCACTGATTCTTCCGACTGGCCATACAACAATCTCTTCTTTATAGTGCTAGTCTTACAGCCATGTAGCATTCAGCTTCTTATATAGGAACTGGGGATTTGAACTCACAGCCTCATGCTTGTCCAGAAAGAACATTGCTATTTTCCTTCCCTATGGGTAGTCTACCTTTTTATATTGAATATGATGTCTCTAATAATCATATTGCACATGCAGATTTATTCTTTCTGGTTCTACTTCCCCCTTTCAATGAAGGAATTCATCCAATATTTTCTTTAGTTGCTTAAACATCACCACCAAAATGTACTCTAAAATTGTGTGAGAGTTCCCCCTGGTCTGCTTAATTTAGTCTCTTTCCATGTTAGTTCTCCCTGAACTCATTTCAACTTATCAACCTGCCCTATCTAGTTCAACAAAGCCAGATACAGCTTTCCCCCAGCATTTTCAAGCATGCAAAATGACACTATACTCTTTCAGCCTAATAATATATTGTTATAAACTCAAACATGCACAAACTCAGCAAAATTAAACTTCTTCAATAATGGAGTGGGCGCTCTGTTGTCTGTAACCCACCTTCACTCTGCTGCTGTAAGCAAAATTCAGGCAACATTGCTTGTAGCTAAATCAATATTAACTATATTAATAAAAGCAGAATGAACACATGTGCCTGGATCTTTCTCTCTCCATCATTCTAGGTCTTAACCCTGTCTCTTATTTTAGCATTCATCCCGAGTGACTGTCACAGACATTGTGCTCCAGCCTCTGAGATAGCCACTGTGAAGTCTGAATGTTGCGGGGGACCAGATTTGACGAAGCTGCCCCCATAGACGCGTAAGGCTTGTCAAGGTCTGGAAACAGTTGAAGTCGGATGATTATATTTGCATTGCATAGTTGGCGGAGCCTGTCACAACATTGGTAGAGCCAGCAGCTGCACTCTGCTGAGAGCTAATTCCACCTGATCTACTTAATATTATAATGAATTTAATCTTCTCTACATTTACGAGAAGCCAAAGAGCAAGGTTTATGGCTAACTCATATTTGCAGACAGAAGACAAGATACCCCTCTGGTGGTAGGAATTAATTTAGAACAGGTGCTGACAGTTCTGCCCAGTCCGTCAATTTAAGGTTTCTCCATCTTCCAGACAGCAGGCTTCAATGTGGGCTGAGATTTTACTCAAAAACTATAGCAACATAGTATTGACCTTTGTGATAGACACTGAGTTATGACATATTACGATGCCCTCCATCAACTCACCTAAATTCTTTTGGTGAAACCCTAAGCATGAAGTCTATGACCATACCGACATGAATATGACCCATATAGTCTGAAATCTTCATGCTCTGGACCATGACTTTATTTGGAAACTGGTCCATAAAAGAGCTGAACACGTAATGAAAGGCTGAACATCTTAATACAGCATGATTGGTGTCCATATAAGGACAGACAGACAGACAGTAGGACAGATTCATACCCTGGAAAGTTTATGAAGACAAAGTGAAGGTGGCCAACTGAAAGTCAGGGTGGCATCTGGAGAAATACAACCAGCCCATTCCTTGATTCTGAACATCTGGTTACCAGAACCCAAAGGAATACATTTCCATTGAAAAAGCCACCTAGTTGTGATATTTTCATATTGAAGCCTTAGCAGATGAATCCAGTTATTATATAGTATCATCACATGTAAGTTATATAGTATACCATCACATGTAAGTCTATTCTTTGTTGAATAAACTGTCCTAAGGAAAAGAGTATGACTTCAACACAAGGCAGCTAGTGGCACTAAGAAGCTTGTCATTTATTAAAGTTATTCATATTGGAGATGTTCCCCCTTGACCATCTCACCACTCCATTCCAGATCTGTGCCTTTGTTCAAAACCAAGTCAAATGTCTTTCAGTGCAGCCCTCGTTCAGAGGAAGGAAGCTATTGTATTCTGTGCTCCGTTCTTCAATCATCCCTTCTGTTACACTTGATGGCACTTCCAGAGTCCGCATATGTCACTCTTCTTTCTGATCATCTTCCAGACTGGCTCTACTTCGAACCTTTTCCACTACACTTCTGCTTTCTTTAAACTGAGATCAGGTTAAACTTACTGTTGGGTGTTCACAGATAAGGGCTCTCAGAGTTATTTCCTTCCTTGTCTTCGGTGCCATATTTTGGAATCTTTTCCATTCGAAAGGATTGGACAAATCTATCATCAAGGCAGATAGAGAATGGTCATGACGTGGGTGTCCAAATGTAAGAGTGGCTAAGAGCTACCAGCTAATTTCACTTCAGGTATATTCAGAAGACCTAATCTTAATATTATCAAGAAAATTTTACTGAGTTTTTTTGTGACATACACATTAATATACATTGATGTTTGTGTGACTTAACTCATATATGTTTGAGAAACTGGAAAACTATTAAAACAATTAACATAGTAAACATTCCCCCTTCTCAAATTCAAAAAGAAAAGAAAATAAAAGAAAAATCAGGAACCTACATAATGTAACGGTTTTCTAGGATTAAGTTTGCATAGTACACTACAGATGAAGGTTACTGTAAATATCCATTAGATTTAAATATGCCACTCAATTGAGCCTGCAATTTGCAGTTCAGGAAAAACATGGTCAGTAATGATGAAGCCCCGAGGCACTATTGCATGAACAGAATTATGAAAATAGAGGGAAGCACAGTGTATATTTTTTGGTTTTTGCTGTTGAAATCTCTATTATAAGGAAGTAGCTAACTTCAAAGGCTCAAGCTTGCCTAACGGTTACTGAAACCAGGCATGATTACAATCCTTTCCTCCAGCTCTGTGCCTGGCTGAGCCCTGACTGCTAATATCCATCTGAAATAGAAACAGGATGAATGGACAGTCCAATCCCTCATTCTGCCTTTAAATAGCTTACCTATGGTATAAACATTAAAGATCCTAGAGGTTGGGTTGGAGAGATACCTCAGTGGTTAAGGTGCCTAAGGACAAAATGTTGGAATTCCAGAACCTTGTAAATGCTAGGTGAGAAGAATAGCCTACCTCCATACCCTTGGGAGGATAATATGGGCTCTGAGCAAGGGGGCTGGTACCCTAGACATAGTCAAACAGCTCTGAGATCCTGCCTCAATGAGTAAGGATGGAAAGCAAGCCAGGATGATTCGAGGCATTGACCTGGGTTTATATACATATGTGGTTGGGTGTACACAGCTCCCATACCCTACTACCTGCGTGTGTCCCTTCACTACCCACCCCCACACTCAGAAAAAGAAAACTGGACAATGGAAGTGGATACTAGGCCCTAAGAACGTTTGGTGAGGGAAAAAGGGGCAGGGCAAATGCCATTCATCAATCCTTTTAACTATTCAGAAAGTTGAACTACTCTTGTACCTTCCCTAGTCCAATTTCTCCCAGTCTAACAATAGTCTCTCTGGAAAAATAGACTAGTCATATTGGAGTACTTTCTGAGAATTGTAAATAACAACAGAAAATGCTTTTAAAGTTACATCCTAAAGGAAAGAGGTTTACTTTTGTTGTTGTTTGTTGGTTCCTGAACAAAATGGTTTGTTTCTTCTTACCTCCAAATTATTTTTGCATTCAGCAATTTATCTGCCAGAAGGTACTGTCAAAGAAAAATAGACTGCTTAATGGAAAAGAAAAGTTAATGAACTAACGAGGGGACCATAATTATTCCACAAATGATGGGGAAGATGGAATGGTTTCCAGTGAGGGATGTAGATGCGTCAGAATGTTTTTGCTAGAAAGTCAAAGCAGTAGGTTTCAGAATGGAGTTTAGGGATCTGGGGAAAATAATTAGTTAATGCATTGCTATGGATAATCTCAAGACATTTCAAGGTAATGGTCAGCTAGTGCATTGTTAAGGATAACCTCAGGACATTACAAACATCGCTTTCTTCAGTAGAGGAGGAACAGCAGGCCAAAGAGGATAAATGGGCCAATTTTCGACAAGTCACTTGGCTTTTCTGCCATATGGCCTTTGATAGTGATGGAAGGCCTTCATGTGGGTCTTCTGGAAGAAGGCATGTGTGCTTGCCTGGCACCTGTCACGCACTTGAACATGAAGTTGGGGCACTTATAAGTAAATTAGAATGATTTAACCTTCATTAACCACTACCTGTGCTGATGAGGATAGGGAAAGTAATTAACAAAATTGGAGAGGAAGGAGTCATGTGATTTTAGACTCGATGAGATGTTTGTGTGGGCAACGGGACTTCTGTGAATTGCTTATATACAGCGAGGCTTGGATTTGGTTCTTCTGGAGACTGTGAACCGGAAGTCGAAGATATGTCAGCTTCCAGTGTTTTGAGTTGAAAAGCAAACTGAACTACCACTTGGCAGAATTTCTTTATAAATTAAAAGTGAACAATCTAGGACTTATCAGGGCGAATAAATATTATGACGGAACAGCTGGCAAGCATGAGCCAGTGTACGAAAACTCCGGTATGCTATCTGTTGACCCCCGCGTCACACAAACACACTCAGAGCTGCAACTTAATAAGTGGATGATTGCAGAGGTTATGAGAAAAGTAAAACTGATTACAGTGAAGTTTAAGGAACACCTGATAGGAAAGATAACTTGATTTCTCACAGACACCTCAATTTCGTGGAAGCCATTTAGAGTGTTCATTAGGAAGGTGGGTTCCAAAGACAGATGACAAAGCTACATACAATTTCATGTATGTCAGTTAGGAGCTGCGGGTCTGAGACAAACCAGCTACATTTGCTGAGTCCCACCTCCTCTCTTTATTTTCTTTCTCTTTCCTTTCTTCCCCCTTTCCTTCTTTCTTTTCCTTCCCCCTTCTTTCTCTCCTTTCCTTCCTTCTTTCTTTCCTTTGTCTATACTTTCTCTCTCCTTCCTCTCTCTCTCTCTCTCTCTCTCTCTCTCTCTCTCTCTCTCTCTCTCTCTCTTTCTTTCTTTGCTTTTTTCAAGTGAGGGTTTTTCTGTATCCTTGGCTGTCCTGGAACTAGGCCTGTAGACCAAGCATCTGATTCCCCAGAGGTTCACCTGACTTTACCCAGCAAGTGCTAGGATTAAAACTGATAACCACTACATCCTGGCAAGTCTCACTTTCTTTATCTGTATAAAAGGAGGACAAGGTTGATTGCTTTCAAGCATACAAAAAAGAAAGCCCCCAACTTCCTCCTTATCACTTCTCTTGTTTTCTATCCACTGATGGTAGTTAGTAAATCTTGAAAATTAATGTAAATGATAATGTTACAGTTTGACAATTCTGAATCATGGTATGTTCAGCCCAAATAATAATACTGTTTTACTCAAAAAAGAAAAACAGAAGTTACTAAACGTACAGCCTTCAAGCACTGGTTAGAGAAGATATAATTTTTAAGACTTCAACACTGTACATGAAATATTCTTCACAAATGCATAGTCATGATTCTGGAATATTTTGTGGTTGACTAAGATTATGACTATGACTATAACTTTAAGACTGTGCACCCGAAAAAAAAATTGCTAACGCTGCTGTTTTGTTCGGTTAGTCTTATTTTCCAGTGTGTGGGACCTTGCTGACGTATTGCTTTAGCTCACGTATGTGTGAAAACTGCATTCCTGACTCATCCTTGGCTGAGGGGAAGAGGTTAAGTTAAAAAATGTACTTAAGTCACTAACAGCATTTTTTTCTGAAAAAAAAAAAAACAAGTCCACAGATTCATATACATATTGATCAGTCCAGCAAAGCATATTAAGAAGACCGCATTTATTGACTGAGTTTTAATTAGTGGCTTATAAGTCATATACTCTTTGCCCATACTTGATTGCTTACTGCCAGTGCTTACCATATAGACGAACACATCAACATTTTTAATAATAACTGTTAAAGCAGTGCTTCCTGTGAGTGTGTGTGTGTGTGTGTGTGTGTGTGTGTGTCTACATGTATATATATTTTAGGTTTCCCTTACAAAGTATATTACCTCAGGTTCAGAGAATACCCTGATTTTACTGTTACTGCTTTGATGAAACTCACATGCTACCCTCTTTAAACGTGTGCTACCTAATTGATTTTCACAGATGAAGAAATTAAAGCTTAAATTTGTAGCCGCTTGTTTTGGGTTTGTTTAGTTCATTTTATTCTGTTTTCTTTATCCCCAGCTCCACATTCTAGGATGAGGTCAACTACATGCGCACTTCTAGTCAGTGTCCCTTCATAACGTGTCTGCTCTTCAATGCTTTAACTCTCTTTGTGCTTAGGCAGGTACAGTTATGTTGATATACATGAAAATCTCTTCTACAGTGTTAATGAGAACTGCCAACTATTTCCTTCACGTTTAAATAAAGGCATATATAACTTTGTAGCAAGAACCACCCTGCCACAATAAAATATACTTGTTAGGTTCAAAACAGTTCAAGAAATGGGTTTACTACTTAATTTCCATTTTGCTATCAGAGAAGGCCTCTTCAGCAATGTCAGCGTCACCAAAAATTAGCGGACAGTATTATTCATCAGTGCTGTCCCAGCACTGCAAGACAAGTCTTTTGAGTGATGAAAGTCTACTTTTTAAATCTTTTGTCTCGCTAAGGAATATTTTCATAAATGAATATTTCTATCTGTTGAAAGAATGTGAGCTCTTTGGATCTGCTTAGGTAAACATGCTTGGCCTTAAGATGTAAGTCAAGAGGGTCTTGCCTTCCCTTTTAATTATGAGAAAAATGTGAAATTCAGTGGCTTAGAAAACCCATCTGAAGTTCGGCCCGTAGGGGATTCTTTTAGGTGATTGTGTTAAACCAGGATCAGATGGCAAAACATTCATTTCTAAGTCAGAAAACAGCAAGACTGGAATGTGGTTTTGGAAACTAGTTGCATAGCCAGAAGCTTCACAGTAAAAATTTTGAAAAGCACAACCACACTTCTCCTGAAAGGTAGTGACTCTCAAACTTTCTAACCTGCTGCCTTTGAATACAGCCATAAAATCATTTTTTTATAAATAAACTATAGTCCTGCTATGTTTATGAACCATAATGTAAACATCTGCCGTGCAGAGTGTCTGATATGTGACCCCTCCTCCCAAGGGTGTTGGGACCCACAGGTTGAGAATCACTGCTGAAAGGACCTTTGGCTTTTCACTGTCAATATTCGAAAGTACCATCAATTTCTCATTTTAGGAATTAATGAACACCTCAAGATAAACTAGACAACTGAATGATTAGTTTAATTTAATTAATCAGCATTAGTAAAAAGTTAAGAGAGAAAGCACATTGTGAGGTTAAAAATAGTTATGATAATTATACCTTCCCATTTTACATACAGTGCCCTGTGTGCTGAGTCCTATGCTAAGGAAGTTCAGTTTTAAAACTCATTTATACTGCCTTTCGGTGGAGAACCTATCTCCGGATTCCCTTGTTTCACACGAATGCATTCAAAGATGAGCAAAAGAAGAAGCAGGGTGACTGAAGTTGCAGTGTCTGTATAGGGCAGCCTAACATAATGACCCCAGAACATGAACCTTTCACTCAGTCCTCTTAGATGGTACAAGTTAGTGGTTTAGGTCATTGATTAAGTAATGCTTGCACCAGTTTTGATTGATTGATTGATTGATTGATTTTATTTGATCGTTTTTTTTTTACAGTCCATATTTTATCCCCCACACGGTGCACCCTCTAACTGTTCCACATCCCATACCTCCTTCCTCCATCTCCATGAGGATATCCTGTTCCCTCACCCCCTCACCCCACCAAACTGCCCCACTCCCTAGGGCCTCCAGTCTCTTGAAGGTTATGCACTAGTTTTTAATGAAATAATACTGAAATGATTAAATTATTCAGTTAGAAAAAATACACATTATCTAAGTGTTTCCCTCTCAAAATAATGAATGCAGCATTTGTTAATTTATTTTGATCCCTTTTAGAAAATATGTTTGAAAAAAACCAACAGCAAACAAAAGAAAAGTGTTTTTCCTCTATATTTAAAAATGTACTTTTAGCAACTATAAGAAGAGGAATTTCTAGTTGTATCTCTATACTTGATAATTCTGAGCTGATGTCCAAAGAATATGTTCCTTATTTGATGCTTAGGGATAACTGTTAAAAGAAATACACAATTAAACAAAGGATACATTGTCTTTAGAATAAAGGCAAGGATATAGGAAGTCTGAGGCAAAAAATGTAAAATTTATATCATCCAAATAATTTTGCACATCATTTTAATGAAGAGATACTTCTAGTGACTTACTGATATTTCATGCACTGTTTGAGACGTTTGCTGCAGTTGAGAGATTATAGATTGCAGTTTCATCTAAACACTTGCCTGCCTTTCCTCAGACAACTTATAAGAATGAAAGAAACACACACACACACACACACATACACACACACACTACACACTTGCACATGTTCATACACATATTCCTGCACACACACAGAAACAAAATGCAGACTTGCACCCATATGCACACTAAAGTACCCACACACATGCTCGTTCTCTCTCTCTCTCTCTCTCTCTCTCTCTCTCTCTCTCTCTCTCTCTCACACACACACACACACACACACACACACACACTTCTTCTACCTCAGGTAAAATAAAGTTGCCTCCCTAGATACTGATGAAGAACTGATCAGTCTGATACCTTCAGACTGATCAGCCACAAACTAGTGTACAGAACAGAAGAGAATCACCATGCTTTGCTTTGCTCTTTTCAGGGAACAAAACTAGAATTTTCAAGATAAGAGACACATTTTAAAGTTTGACTGAAATGAGTATAAAGTGGAAAGTCCCTAAAGGTTACATTTTCAAGTTTCTTTTCAACTTTTTTTTGCCTTCATGAAGAGAAGAATGGAACGAAGACCTTGTTCTTTAGCTCTCGGTGCACTTCAGTGTCGCCATTCCACACATCCATTCGAGAGGACTGTGGATGGCTGCTACTGAAGACATTAATTTGGCTGCTAACCATAAAACTAGTGCAGTGATTGTAAAAGCAAGGGGAAGGTGTATCAGAATAATTGAAGGGAAGAGGAAATAAAGGAGTTCCTTTCTCCTCTTTGCTTGGTGGTACCTGATAGATCAGGGCTTATTGCTTTCCGCTTTCATTAGCAACTCCTTTCCCCACACAGAAGCAGCACACATTTCATGCATTCATTTCTATCCATATGTGATCTGCCATCACATCATAGTCGCATTACTCATAGAGCACAATATCACCTGTATTTACTCACTGGACTACAGCTTCAGAAATAAAAGGGAGGAGTAAATACAAAAGCAACTCCTGCCCCTTGAGGTTCAGGATCACAGTAGAAGAGCGTGCATGCAGATTTTAAAAGCCAGGGGAACAGGATGTTTGCTGTGAAATTGCATCTTTTAAAATTTCCCAAGGACCTACATCCATGAAGGTTCATTATCATGGCTGCCTGAACAAGACATGAACAAAGATGACAGCAATAGAAATGCTTATATAGAAAAGGGAGAGCACATGATGCTTTAACCTTAGATAAAGAACTAAAGACAACCAGGAAATGATGAGAAGAGGAACAATTGTCTTCCCCAGGGATGAGCCCCCAAAATGTTATCAAATGTCAAATGGACAGGGTTGGAATCAGATGCATTGGAGTAACATTTATGCACTGATCAGTTTGTATAAATAAATTTAGAAGCATACACACACATAACACACATACACATAGATAAACATGTGTATATTTGTGTGCTTGAAAGAGACAGATTAGAGAGTGAGAAAGAGAAATATACAGAGAGAAATATAACAACAATTAAAGAAACAAAGGTTATAATTATTGGAGAGAGCAAAGTACACTGTACAAGGGAAACACTGAAGGGACAGAAGGGAAGATGGAAATGAAATCTCATTTCAGTTTCAAAAAATATAAAAAAGAAACAATAAAATTAAAAGATATTGATGGATGAAGCAAAGTTATTTATTGGGTAAATATATCCTGTAGTCTTTTTATCTACCAATTTAATTAAAATGTCATAGATTTCATGATGTAAATATCAGTGGAAATGGGAATACCTACCCAAAATAAATATAAAGTTTTTATACAGCTCACTCCCTATTTCTTCTCTTTTCTTTTTATTTAATGTGTAATTTTCCATTAATTTATTTACTCATTCGCTTTACATCCTGATCATAGCCCACCCTCTCCTCACACTCTTCTCTCACATGACCCCTCCTCCAATTCTCCTCTTCACCTCTGCAAAGGGGATGTCTCTTCCCATGCTCATCAACCCATCCTGGCCCTTGGAGAGACTGCATAATTAGGTACATCCTTCTCCACTGAGGCCAGACAAGGCAGCTCAGTTAGGGAGACAGGATTCACAGGCAGGTAACAGGGTCAGGGACAGCCCCTGCTCCAGCTGTTGGATGTCTGCATGATGACCAAGCTACATGTCTGCTACATATGTGTAGACGGTCTACATTCAGCCCTTGTATGCTCTTTGGTTGGTTGTTCAGTCTCTGGAAGGCTCCAAGAATCCAGGTGAGTTGACTGTTGGTCTTATGGAGTCCCTATTTCCTCCTGGTACCTCAATACTAACCACAGTCCTTCCACAGGACGACCTTAGGTCAGTTTAATGTTTAGTTGTGTGTCTCCGCATCTGATTCAGTCAGCTACTAAATGGAGTCTCTTGGAAGAATATTATGCTAGCCTCTTGTTAGTGAATCCAGGCTGTCAGATACAAACATAGCCTGAGACTCCAAAGTAGGTGAAGGAGGATCCACTCTATTTCTAAAATATGGATTCCCAATTAGAAATGCCACAGCCATTTGGCCTTTTCCAGAATGCGTTCATTTTTTCACTCTGAACCAGAGACAAATTATTTCCCCAAATAACCATACAGTTGTATAAAACAAAAGTGGAGTTTTTTTTTAACTTCAGAACTATGAGCAAAGCCAAATTGTACCCCCCCTCCCCGCCCCTTGATCTGTGAAAAATTTCAGCAATTCATTTAACTCTTTGAGAAACATGCTGGACCGAGACTTTGATTAAGAAAGTCAAAAGGAGGGGTTGGGGATTTGGCTCAGTGGTAGAGCGCTTGCCTAGCAAGCGCAAGGCCCTGGGTTCGGTCCCCAGCTCCAAAAAAAAGAAAAAAAAAAAAAGAAAGTCAAAAGGAAATGTTTCCTTTTGATCAAATGAAACATTGATTTGGAAGATTTCGGTGCCCACATCTTCTAAAGTGGTACATTCTTGACTTTGAATATATTTCCAAACCCTTCCCTAGATTATTTATAGTAATACTATTTTATTTCTCCTAATAGTCTCCCACTTCTATTTTAATTGTAATTTCTAATTTCTTAATACCTAACTTTTGTCTCCAAACCCATTCGTGTATTTTCTTCTCAGCCCTCTGTAGGCTAAGCCATCATAAAAATGTCAGGAATATCTCTCTCTCTCTCTCTCTCTCTCTCTCTCTCTCTCTCTCTCTCTCTTCATTCTTCATACTGTGCATGTCCTTTTAGGATCCTGGACTTCTGTGATTTTATGGAGGCATGTCAGTGTTTTTAATTACTAACTTCGAATTGAAATCTAATCATAAACTCTTAATTCATTTATGTAGCAAATATTGGATGGGAAAGTATTAAGTGTTGCGCACTGGGGGAGGGGTCAAGAACCTGACTGCAAAACAAACAAACACAGCATCAGTTTACATGTAGTCCCATTTCCATAAAGATTTCATTATTCCTCATCTCCATGTGCCTTATGTGGTGCCCAGCATCTTTCTTTGTGTCGTAGGGAAATACAAAGATGTTTTCCATAGGAGAGTGCATGGAGACATCTACTAAGTGGATTCATTTCACTATAGAACTGAAGAACTAGTTAAGGTATTATGGGTGTCTCTTAAGGGACTGTGGTCCTTAAGATAACCAGTGTTTTTAATACCCATGTATTGGTTTGGATGAAAATGACTCCCATAGGCTTATATGTTTGAATACATATTTGCAAGAGTTTGAAATCAACTCAGAAGGATGAAGGCTTGCAGCCTTTTGGAGAACTGCATTGCTGGGGAAGAACTTTGAGGTATCTCAGAGTTGTCTCTCTGTCTCTTGCTTGCTGAAGAAGAAGCGAGCACACAGCAGTTCATGCTAACATATGTTTGCTCTACTATCATACTTTGTATGCTCTAAGATGGTAAGACCAATTACATGCTTTCTTTCCTTTCTCCTTGGTGAAGGGGCAATAGAAGAGTAGCTAAGCTAGTCTACCTTATTAAAGTACTCATGTAATAAATGTGTGAATTATTATTGTACTTGCATATATATTTTTCCTATGTTAAACTTATTTATATGTTTAGCCCTTGTTAGTACAACAAACTAAGACCTCACCACACCCCATAGAAGATAGGCCACATGGGTGCTATTGCAGAGAAAGGCTATTCCCGGATCAATAATTAGCAAATGAGAAAAGACTTTGAATGATTCATAAAGGAGGATCGGAGACCTAGCTTTTGAGATTGAGATCACACGCTACTCTTTTGGAAGGATCCAGGTCTAGTTCCTAGAACCTACCTGGTGACTCGCAACTCTTTATATCGCCAGTTTCAAGGGATCCAATGCATACACCAGGCATCTGAGGGCACCAGGCACATGAATGGTGTGCATACATTTATGCAGGCAACACTCAACATGCATACAATTAATCAGGGCATTTCTTTCAACGTAACATAGATTTGAGTACTTGGTTCCCCAGGTGAGAAATGTAGGTTTAGATTCATCTTCAGGTTAACAATTCAGCTGTATGTGCAAAACTACTAAAAATGGCTTATTATTAAAATAACTAGAAAGTCTTCCTTAGAAATATGAATGAATCAATATTTTCAAAGTACTGAAATTACTATTGTGACTCTTCTAGCATAACATTTTCCAAAGCCAGGTTTTAAAATGAAAATTATGTTTCTCAGATTTTCTTCTTTCTGTACTTTCAAGGAGTTTGGGCCAATGGAGTCCTTTAGGTAGTTCTAAAGAAGGGAAGGGAGGAGGGCATGGAACATTTGCCTATTTGGATGCAATGTTAACAGAGTTTGCTATGTTTAATCACCAGCTTCCCTGGTCCTAAAGAGCAAGCAAGGTGCATTCTTCCTGTCAGATGGTCTTACAACTCACTCACAGTAGTTCTGGACCACTTAGCAAAAAAAAACGAGAGACCCAGAATATAGCAACAGTCACAAACAGAGCTGTCTTTCTTAAAGAAGAGATGGTGTTCTTCTCCTGGTGTGATAAATCTGGTATTTTGGGGGGGGATTATTTCTTAAAAATTTACTCTCAAAATGTATCTCCTTCCCAAGTATTGACTTTAACTTTTTAAATATAAAGTTATTTTTAAAGAGCTTAATAAATAAGCACTGCCCATATAAGTACATGTATATTTAAGTGTATGCATATGTTTATTTGTGTGGCATCATTTGAACGTACATATCAAGGGTTGATAACTTGGAATTAGACAACCTATGTGGCATCTTGACTAACCCAATATAAAGAGAAGTAAAATAATGAAAAATTTTGTATAGAATCAGAATATTCAAAGAAGCCAGAAAAGTAGAAAGAAGCCATAGTCAGTAGCAAGAAAAGGAGCTCTAGAGAGAGGGACATTAGGATGTGGGTGCTAGGATGTCACCTACTAGGAATAATGGGGGACATTAACTGGGTAATTGGGAGGATAGGAAATGAAGGAGGAGAGAGAGGAAATAACATTGAGGACGTTTTTAAAAACAGGAAATATATTAATTCACAAGTTTCCTTAAAACATATATGTGTATCATATATGTGTATTGTGCATATATATATATGATATATATGTGTATGTAAAAGAGGTATATATATATATATACATACATATTTAAATGGAATTATGCCATATGTGATGTGGATGCTAATCTCTTGAGAATCTTGCTTTGAAAGTCTTTATTTTCTTCTGGTTTAGCTTTACCTGATTAAACAATGTCTATAAGTTTTTATTATCAGCAAAATTAACTTATACAAATACATGTTTAAAAAAAACTAGTGCATTCAGAATAAAATGCCTTATCTGTCCCTGACAACTTTTCCTCCTGTCTCTAGTATTTGTTCTTTGGTGGAGGGATGTTCCTCTCTATTGAGAAATTGATGGGCTTAATTGAAGAATCAATTCCGAGCAGTGTCCTGGGACAAGGTTAAGAAATATCCTGCCTAAACTGGTAAAATGATCATTTCATCAACCTACAAAGTTTTCAAGGAATGTTGGATTCATTTTCCCCTCGATTTTAATTTTAATCTATCTTTTAGCGAGTGTATTTTAAGGTCAAAGCATATGAAAGTTAAAGACCCGTGTGAAGGATGCAGAATACTGAATGAGCTGGGACTAATCTTGAAATACTGTTCTTTACAAATAAGTTACAAAATTGCATGTAAAGGTTTTTAATGTAAAAAATATATAATTTAATTAAAAGACCAGAGGATATATTAATATTTCACTAATCATTAACTAGTGGGATAAATGGGTGAATGGGACCCTTTTGCCCTATGAATGAACTTTCCTCACACAAAAATGCTACCTAGGAATGTACTTTTAGCACAATAAGCTGTAGTTGGTTGGGTATTCATGGCTGTATTTAATCTATTTCATATTCAATGCAAAATGACATGAAGGAAAAGTTCTGAGCTATTGTTACCAGAGCAATTCTAAATTATATTAATGTGAAAGGCACAAGACACTTCAAAAGAATTAATTTTTAGTTTAGCCTAAACAGGAGGAATAGTACTACCACACGAGGGGAAAGTCTCTTCTAAAGACAGATGATGACACTGCAGAAAATCAACGTGGTCTCCACCTAGTGAAGAACCCAGCTACAGTCTTCTACAGCCCTGTTTAAACACCTCAGCTCTTTTGAATTCATTTATTGAAGGAAAAAAAATGACTTGCATGTTATTATGGAGCCCCAAGAGAAGAGAAACCATTGCAGCACAGAGCTGGGATGCCGAGGACCCTTGTCTGGATGGTATACATGTGGGCTTCTGCATCAAGTGGGTAGTGATTAGCTCTCGTTCTCTCTCTCTCTCTCTTTCTCTCTCTCTCTCTGTGTCTCTCTCTGTCTCTGTCTCTTCCCCCTCCCTTACTCCCTCTCCCCTTCTCTCTCTCTCTCTCTCTCTCTCTCTCTCTCTCTCTCTCTCTCTCTCTCTCTCTCTCTCTCTGTATCTGTGTAGAGGTGATTAATCTGTACTTGACATAAAGAGAGAACTGGAGAATGTCACAATCTTAGACTCTTTCATCTCTGATGCTGTGAATAGAAGTTTAGGATAAATCATGCTTTGGATTCTAAATAATTCTTAACAAATTACTTAGATATGTCCATGGGTCCCCAAATAAGAATCGTTCTTTGTTTTTTGTTTTTTTTTCAATATAAAAATAGCTAGAATGATTACTGCTTTTGGACTATAGTAAAAATTTCAGCATTCAAATGAGGCAAAATTAAACAAGGGACACACTCCAAATGCTGTTACGAGAAGGGTTATTTTTGTCTAGATGTGCTGTGCATTGCAAATGCATTAATTCAAGAACATTATGCTTCTTGGTACTCTGAGATCAATTAAAGTTTATTTTGAGACAATTGGCCAAGGAAAGCCAGAGGTACCCTACCAATGTTAATTAAAACCAAAGGGATTAAATTTTTGAGGACTCTACTTATTTTAGCTAAGCTAGTAGGGCATTTATTTATGTATCTGTTTGTTTATTATGTAGAGGCAGTCTCATTGTATATATTCTAGTCTAGCCTGGCACTCAAGTATACAGCCTATCCTGGCTTTGAACAGAAAATCTTCTTGTTCTGGGGTTACAGGCATAAACTATCATACCTAAAATACGTTTGACATATATAGTATGTTAGTAGCTACAAAGATTAAAAATCATAAAATAATAATACCGATAGGAAAAGAAGGAAGAAATAAACAACATTTCGGTACATATTTTGCTTGATTCTGATTTTTTTAATAGAGAAGTAATGAGCCTGATTGGGAACATGGATGACGACGGGGCATGGATTTGAAAGGTTGATATTGTGAGCTTAGGGAGATTAAACACGTGTACATGTGAATCTCTTAATAAATGGAAGGGCCTCTCTTCCTGGGCTGCCTTTGCTTAAAATTCTATTTAATCACTCTTGTGATGTAGAGCCCCAGTAGATACAAGAAAGAAAGAGTTGCCTGTTTAAATGAGGAATTTTTTTCTGTGTAATTAGTTAGCACAGGCATGCTTGTGAGGCTTAGAAGCAAGAAGAGATTCAAGACAGCTTCTTACTTACCAAGATATGGACAGAAGCTAAAGATTCCTCAAAGGATATCTGACAAATATTTGAACAGGGAGGAACAGGCCCGCCATGTTGACAAGCTGCCAGTAGGGCTTCTAAAATTTCAGTCAGGGGCTACAAGTGAGTTTACAAAGTAGGTTCCTCCTTCTGTCCTCTACACTAGGTTCATGTCACGCCTAGCACCTCCTAATGATACCTCACTGTTTATCTTAGCAAAGCCTGGAGAGCATTTACCTCTATTCAACTGAGATTGGACTGAGCTGGTAACAGTAGGGGTAGTAACTGTTTGCAAGGCTAATGTTGTGGTCATAACAACAAGAAACGTAACTAACATAGGTAGGTTTTAAAATACAGCAGTATACATTTTTAGACAGATGGCTAATACCTTTTTTCAAAATCAGGAATGGCTATATTCATAAAACCTAAGACGAAACCTATCGCCGTAAAATAAGATCCAGAGTAGCAATAATAATACCATTAATGTGGAAAACCAGAAGAATAGAATGAAATGAAGCTCTGTCTGGGTCCATCTCTCCTGCATCCACACCTTGGCTGTGCCTAAGTGTTGTGCTTTCTAAAATGCCTCAGAACAACCAATATTATACATAATGTTTGAGCATTTACTATTTTCAAATTCTATTCTTAGGAAATTTCTTAAAGTCCAAATATTTGCTTTGATATTGCTTTAGATTTAACTGGTACACCAAAAGACAATGCTTTGCTTTTTTTTTCCTGTAGAAATCCATAAAACAAGGAAAAATTGATACAAGGGCACTAATAGTCTCATACCGTGATCATATTACTTACTACCTGTAGAGTTCTTGTAGAGTATCTATATCTTAAAACAGTGGTGCTGTTTTGAGTTGAGCTGTGGCTGTTATACACTCCCGCCTTTGCTGTCTGGGTATACTTATTTCAAATTTTCTTCTGCTAAGTACTATGTGTAGCTTTGAGATACATAATAGACAAGGGGGAGGGAGTATTGGGCTGAGGACAAATGTTATACCTTTCACGGAGGCTTCAGACTGGGGGAGGGGGTGCAGGGAAAGAGATCGGAAGAGGCAGAGACAGAGAGATGGAGAGAAGGACACGGAGACAGAGAGAGTGAGAAAAATAGAGAGACAGAAAGAGAGAGCCTAGCATCTGTGGGTGCCCTCAACTGTCTGAAACATAGTAGAGAGAGATTCAGACTGCAGAAATGGATGGGGCAGAAGGACAGGAGTGGCTGCCTCTCATCACAGTGCTGCTCACTTGATGGCCACTGTGGTGAGTACTTCACACCTGTCACCTCATTTCATTTTCAAAGCTCCTCTTGGAGGCAGATGTTGCTGCTGGCTAGAGGAAAGGGAGGGAACCCCGAGTTCAAAGAGGATAATGGCTATCATTAGCAGCTTGTGATTGGTGGAGAGGGGAGCACAGCACATGACTCCCTAGTCCACGGTTTTAGCCACTCTCTTATAGGAACCCAGAGACAGTGCAGTCCAGGGGTGAGAGGCACAGTCTGCACAGTGGAAAGTGGCGCCGATGACGGTGTTGTTTTTCTATGATTTGTCTCATGCTTTTGTGATATTTTGGGTCAGCCCAAGTCCGATCTCAAATGACAGAGAAATACAGCAAGAAAAATAACATTTCTCTAATAAGTGAAAGAGGAGCCATTCCCAGACCAATAACATAATGACATTTTTATTGTTCCATTTTCATACACTTCTCAGGGATTCTGATTGATTGTGATTTTATTACTTTCTTAATGAGATATCACATTTGTGCACATTTTAATTACTTCATTGCAATAGTTTTGAAAGTGCGGTAGGATGAGTTTTAACCACAGGTTGTAATGACAAAACAGGAAGCTTAGAGAGGAAAGGGAGGCCAGGATGGAGACAGTGTGGCCCTTTAGTGACCCATGTGCTGGCTTACTGGGCAGATGGGCATTTCAGTTTCTCCAAGAGTAACTGAGAATTCTTCAAAGTATTCCCAAGAATGATCTTCACTCTGAACTCTCTTCTTCCATCACATCTTTCCCTGTTTCCAAAGGACATAAGGCAGTATGTTGTTGCAGGGCAAGGTAACCTGTTCATATACCAAGAAGTGGCAAACACTATGAACAGTGACAGTTTGCTTTTAGTTCTATAAACTTGACTTTTTCCCCTTAATTCCTCAAATTTGCTCTGTCGCTTCACTGAAAAATCTTGTTCGCAAAAATTTCCCAAGGAATAGGATCAAGAAGTCAACTTGACAATTCGCCTTTAATTATTCCAGTGGCGGCGGGATAAGGCACATGGTGATTTCTTTCTAATTGGTAACCATCATGCCTGAACACCTTAATCTGCGAGTTGAAGGACATTCATTCAGTCATTCAACGAATACAAAGATGTGGAGGAGGAGAACAGCCATGTATTTACTTGTCTCTAAAACTTCTAAAGGAGGGTTGAAACAAGATCAGCTCTGTGTAAGGAAGAGGAGAATTGGGAGGGGGGTGTGAAGGAGTAACTGTGTCAGGGCAGGGTGCCGAGAAGGAATCCAGCTTGTGTGCCTAGGTCTCAATGGTGTGTTGGTTGGGGATGTGTGGCTGTGCCTCCCTGTAGCTGTCAGGTCTGGTGTGAGTTGTATACCTGGGAGCAACAAGCTATTCACTGTGGCTCTGGTATCCTGATGATATGGAAGAATATCGGCTGGTAGGGCCAGGAAGCTCAAATGTGGGGAGATCAGAACATTTCTTGGATCTGGAAGATTATCATCACAGACTGAGGAACCCAAACACACAGCAGCCTATGATAACCTCGGAAGGCTTGGCTTCCTACACAGCTCACCAGGAATATTAGTAGAAACACTAGCAACTGATGTTTTCTTGGAAGACCATTATCGGGCAAGGGTAACAGTGGCCGCAGGACGCATACTACAGGATTGTGAGAACACTCACCCAGGCCACTTAACTACTTAACTTTACATACTGCCTTGGTGCATTTTGTGCATGGATGTATGAATGTATGAATATACCAGTGTATGAATGGGGATGAAATTCTCATAGAATTTCATAGAAGATGTCAGTTGCCTAATGGGAAAAACTGATGACCTTTCAGAGCACAATTTCAACCCCTGGGCACTGAACTTTTTTGATAAAAGCCTAACTGTGAGTACACGGTGCTGAGAAGGAATCCACACAGTCCTGATGTCTGAAGCAGGCAGTGCAGAAGGGGTTTGTAAGGACTTACAAGTTGTCCTTTCTGGTACTTCGTCACCTTCATGGTTTATTGTCCCTTCCAAGATCCACTAGGGTAACGAGAGGGCTAGAGAATCTCTAACACTGGAAAGGGTCAGGGAAAATCAAGTGTGTATTTTCAAAAAGCCATATGCACAAGCACATTATCGAATATAATATTTTATGGTCATTATTGTTGCTTTTACATTACTCTAATATAGATTCAATAAAAAACTATTGATGAGTGTGAATGAGAAAAATCACTTATTTTAATTTAATAAGTAATTAACAAATTCCATGGAAATTGGTTGTAAAAAAAAGTCACTGTACTGAAAATAAGTGAGAATTGCATTCTCTCAACCTACATTATGTTAAATGAGAAACTGAGAGCCCAAGAGATACAGACGCATACTAAAGATCACTCAGCTGTTAGTGATTTCAGTGGGACTAGAACCCAGACCACATGGAGGAGTCAATCTCTATGTTTGTTTTTTAAATAGCACCCCACTTCTTAGACTACCTAAGAACTTAATAGAGGATAATAAGAGAGACTCTGGTCAGGGACAACAGATTTAAAACATGGGGAGCTCTAAGATTGTTGTTTTTGTATTGTACAGAATCTCACTCATGAAAAATATATGATAGGAAAAGATATCAACTAGTGAAATAATATATTTGATTTATTGTTATCTTCAAACAAAGTCTCCGAGGGGCTCGGTGTGTCTGTAGCAGCTGGCTCCTGTACTCAAGCATTTCTGCTAATGTACTATTTATTGTTTCATCCTAACACTGACCCTCATGTTGGAAGTGGTTTTAACTATTTAATAAATATTAGTGCTGAAGCCCAGTAGCAAAAAAACCCATTTTTTTTAAACTTTGTTATCACAGAGGCTGACACTGGAGCATAGGATTCCTGAACTTTTTCTCAATCTATAGCTAGTTTCTGGGCAATCAGCAGTATCAGCCTGACAGCAAGCTGCTTCTGGGAATAACGAGGAGTTGCAAGAACAAGGAAGGAGCTCCGAAAGACATAGAAAGCTTTGCAGATTTTACTTTATTTTGCCTTGAGATTGTCTTTCTATAAAGTTGAAAAACTGTGAATGGCCTTTGATAGGCTCATTAATTACCACAGAATTTGTGATCAGTTCATTAGCGGCGACGGCGCAGAGAACCATAATGCGCCATATCAATCTTGATGAATATTCAGGGGGAAGCTAATGACTCTCCCAGTTAGTACAGATTCCATGGGAGCTGACAGTGGCGGCCTGCACCCTTTCCTCTTACTGCGATTCTGATCCAAATGTCATTCGGGAGAGTCTAGTTCAGGTCAATAGGTGGCCATGAATTCTAACTCCTGTCAATTGCAATAATGGCTTTAGATAGGCACCATGCTACTTATCTCTACTGGAATGAAAATATAGATTTTTTTTACTTTCATCTTTTTTGAGCTCTTTAAGGCTTTTCCTTAATCTTTCTGTACCTCCAGTTATATCAAATTGTGCAATATCTATGCACGCTGGTTAGGGGAGGCTGAGGAACAGTTTGCACCTAGATTTTCACAGTTATAATTACAGCCACAGCCATCCTTCATTGTGTTTGCCCTCACACAAACTTCATTGACATGCTTTATAATCGTTTGAATACTGCTCAGGTAGCTATAGAATTGCTTGAAACAGGGAATGAATAGATGGCAGAAGGAAAGGATATTATTTTGATAGAAATATCAAAGTTAGTACATGTGACAGAGCTGTTTTAAAACAAAACATTCGGTGGTGCAAGCATATTTTATTATGCTGTATAATATGATTAGGATTTGTAACTTTTAGTGAGTTACATATACTTTCAAATTAGTGGTTACTTTTAAACTAGGGGTTAAATGTATAAGTCCTTAATCTTTAAAAAAATGCTTGCAAAAACAAAAACTCTTCAGCTTGACATTATCAATTAAAACCAAATCAACCACAAAACCAAAGTATAAATCCTATTTTGGGAAAGGAAGTGTTAGGTATGATACAGATTAATAAGAATGAGACATAAGTGAGGGTAGGTAGGGAACGTTGTGAGAATATGAAGTTGTCAAAGAACAAAATTAGCCAAGAAAATATCCAAAAATTTATAGGAAATTCTCCAACTTTCAATAAATAAGGAGGGAAAATGATGCCAATTTCACCTTATTTCTTAAGGTGCAGTTGCTAAAATATCACTTAGTTTTATATACCTAGGTAATTCAATATATCTATGAACAGACCACATATACTCTAGAGTCCTATTATCCTTCTAAAATATCCTTTCTAAACAAGTAAGTTTTCTGTTAAAGATTTTTTTAAAGTTGATTTTGTGTGTGTGTGTGTGTGTGTGTGTGTGTGTGTGTGTGTGTGTGCATGCGCGTGCACACACGCATATAGGGTTGTGTGTAAGGACAATGCCCTTGGAAATCAAAAGCAGGTTTTGGATCTCTTAGAGCTGGAGTGTAGGCAATATTGAGCCACAGTATGGGAACTGAGAACTGAACTCAGCCCCTTGGAAAGAACAGTATGCACTGTGAATCGAAGTGGGATCCTTCCAGCTCCCACTGAGTATGTTTTTTAACACAAAATTCCATAACTGTTACTGTTGCGAATATTCAGGAATTAGAAATTTGTAAGTGTGAATAATTACCCATGAATTATCTATGATTCATTTACAAGGTATAACAGTTAAAATGAGAGACTTTAAAAAGTTGGAGTCGTCTATTAATAAGAACTAGCCCTGTAATGAGAACAAGATGTTATTTAACACAAGCCTCGTGATAAAGGCTGCTACCCTCACTCTGAGGCACATCTCCTATACAGTAAAAATTTCAATTTTCATTTAAGACTCATCAGTCTGCCCTTAAGCTAGTTAAAGGCTAGCTATCAGAGTACAGGCATTATTTAACTTGACTCTAGTTTGATATTAATCATGTATAACTGTTGTCTTTTCAAAGAACAGGTAAGCTTTATTGGAGTAATGTGGTTATTTTTTAAATTTGATTTCTTTTCCTACCCAAAGCAACATGAAACCCAACGCAGTAACATTAATATACTTAACTGGGAACATATTATCCTATATCACATAGTCTAACCACAACTACTGTTGCAAAATGGTTCCTTTATTGATATTATAGTGTGTGTGTGTGTGTGTGTGTCTGTGTGTGTTTGCATAAACTGGGTACAGTGTCCATGCACTTAAAGAAAAACAATGTGATTGTGAATGAGTAGGACTGAAGACAGTGCAAAGCATAAGTGTTTGTTGGCTCACGTTGATGTATGAACCATCTTCCATAGTACAGAGTTTAAGAGAATTAGATGTCCTGTGTTGAGACATACCCCTTATTTATATTCTATGTTATTTGAGAAGTTATATTACTTTGCTATTCTGTTTGATACCCATGCTTTTTTTAAGGGTATCATCTGATTCATAGCATTGTTGAGAAAATCACTTGTAGTGGTCATAATCTTCTAGTGGAGTATTTGAGATATTTGAAGCACTCCCTGAATGTACTATTACTATCAATATTCAGCATTTTACATAGGTCGCATGTTCTTAAAAAGTAAATCAGTACGGGGCTGTACAAACCAGTTAAAAATGTCTCATTACAGAGACAATCCAGTGCCTTAGATAAGATCTGCTAGGATTCAAGTTGACACATGCAAAACTGTATCAGCCTTGCCAAACACTCATTTGTCACTCATGTCCAATCTCCCATAAACTGTACACATGCAAACCTCAGATTGTATAGAATATTGTTCCACTACTCTGGAAATCTGTGGATAACTTTCTTTGAAAATCCACTATTTCATGTGCCAGAAATTGATGTAGTTTCTCTTGATACAAATCTACTAAGACCAAATGCCTGGGCAAGGCTGAATATGGCTCGGTACCCAAGCAGGTGTCTTTCCAACAGATGATCCTACTGTGGTCCCCACACAGAAGAGTTGATAGTCAATATCTGGAGTACATCCCATAAAAACATAAGAACTGATGCCCAGAAAGTCATTGAATTCATCCTAAATATGTTGCCTTTGGCTATAATTACCTTCACTTGGAAACATGCTAAAATGTTTTATGGGTAGTTATCTAAAATATTCCATACCATTCTGATGGGGAGTGGGAGTAATTTGGCTAAGAAAAAAAATACTATTAAGGGGAAGACTTGAGACATATGCATATCACTAAAAACGGATCAAGAAAAGTAAGATTGGGGTGGGGCTGGGGAGAAGAGCCTGTGGATTTCCAGCTCTACATTGATAAGAGTAGTTGTAGTTAGAAAGCAATTCGCTAGAAAGAAACAATTGACATCATTCAAATAAATATTCTCAAAACAGATTTCTGTTTCCTGTAACATATTAAAACATGGTTATGAGAATGTGTAATTATGAGAAGCCATGAGAAAACATGCAATCTTTCTTTGTGGAATGGGTAGGTATGAGGAGTTTTGGAAAAGCACAGTTCTCTTTCTTTGTAAACGTACCCTCATACTCTAGAACAAAATCAAATGCCTCTCATCCTGCTGTAAAGTAAATACTGACGTAAGACAAAAAAGGCCATGTCTGGAGACTCTAAATGCCTTATACTTTGATTAAAAATGCTTTTGTCAATTACAGATTGATTTTGTAGCTCATTACAGTGATGGATGCTGAGGCTGGCGGAGGTGGTATTTTACCACTTGGCCTGAGGGTATGCTTACTTAGGAGAAAGACGTGAAATTACAATTATTTTCTAGCACTCATCCATGTGCCTAAACTGCCTCTATGCATGCCTCTGGGATAATGTGCAATAATGACATCAGATGGAATGGGCAAACAGAAAAACACACCACCAGCTCCTTCAGAAGGAAAACAGTTTAAATAAATACATATTTCCAAACAATGTGCTGAGATTCTTGTCACGCGTTACGACACACTGAGCTTTATCAACTATATTATGAAGTCGGTTAGAGGGTTTAGCAGATACTGCAGCAAGGCATATGCAAATGTCTCTGGATATACTACTACCTATATAATGTTTACAGGCATAGTCATCCAAACATTTATAAACGTATTTCCACCTTAAATATTAGAGGATTTTAGTGGTTGTGGGGTATCAGAGGATGTAGGTAAGAGCTGCTGGAGGAAGAAATCAATATCTAGTGTGTCTCAAAAAATACAAAGGGAATTCATCTTACATTTTGATACATTTATATTATGCTCTGAGGAGGGCTATTTTTCAAAAGTCACTGCGGGTTCTTACACTAATATGCTTGATTTGTTCCGAAGGCATTTTCTTATGATAGCCAACATCTCTGTAACAGCCATTTTGCCTAGGCACAATAACAATGAGATAAACAGTTTGCCAATCTTCCTTGTGACAGATTTATCACCTGTAAGCAAACGGTGGCAATGTCGCCATCAATTAAACCCGCACGCAGATAACAATCAGTATCCTATGTTATGAAAGAACTCCCTATGGGACAGGTACTAGTAGATGTTAGAGTAAGAAGCAGTCAGTTCAAATAGATGACTAGGCGACCTTCATCTACTCTGACTAGAGCAATGTTGGCCATATGTCCATGTAATTGCATTTTATAATAGCTAAGCATGAACACAATCCTATTTATGGGTTACTTGCATCGTGATAAATCTCTTCCATGCTGGTTGTTTGAATCCCAATACTGTGAAGTGGAAACTCTGGTGACAAAAACATGATACTTCATATAATGAAATGTCAGAGAAATGTAAGTTAAAGTAAGGTAACAACACATGGATGTGAGGACCAGAATCTGATCTATGCTCATAACCCAGTTGGAAATGGGCATCAGGGCATCAGGATAACTCAGGGATCATTTGAGAAACTGATTGCATTTGGCATCAAGGACCCCGCTGAAGTCTCATTGTTCTTTTTTCTTCTTCTTTTTGTATTATTTATTTCAGCAGTGGTAAAGAAATAGAGAGAAAAGGTGCTCATAAAGTCTGGAAAAGATATGCTCTAGTTATAGATGCCTTATAAAACACGCAAAGAGGCAATGGGCAATAAACAACCAAGTTTAGGACATCCAGGTTAATAAAAATCCCATATTTAGATATTTAAAATTAGCCATGACTCAAATCCCTAAAATATTATGCCTTCCGATGGTTTATTTTTCTACTAGCAATTGGAGTAGAAAAGTGCTATATAGTAGTCTTTGCCATAAACATTCCAGGACAAGTTCTGCTGATGGGATAAAATTTGAAAGGAGAATAACACTGTCAGCAATAAAAAGTGCTTAGAACAGCAACAATGACAGCCATCTTAATGGTTCCAGGCTCCTGGCTCCTATAATGCACAGTGTCTCCCCCACAGGTATGCATGATTCTAACTCCCTTCCACAGGCACGAAGAAAATATCATTAAAAAATGGAGTAAGTAACGACTAGCTATTTAGTATACAACATGGGAGAGAAAAGCTCCCAGTTCCTTGCCACACAGGTTTCTAAAGTCCATAGTCCTATCCATTCTCTGCAAAGGAGCAAGGGGACATGAATAAAGTGGTACTGAGTGGTGGCTGTTCCTCCACCCATGATGATGACATGGTCAGACGCTCTGTGGCATCCCATATGACACTGTCAGACACTCTATGGCATCCTTCCTCTTCTATGAATATTTTACTGGTAGTTTCACCAGACTTTCATGCTCCACGTCCCAAGATACCTTCCATGCACCTGAGAGCAGGTGTTTTGAGTGTAGGGCAGCATTCTCATGGGAACTTTAGTTATTCCTATGATTTCCATCTAGGCTTCCATTCCCTAGAATGCTTTCCTGTGCAATAGAATACAGTTTTAGTATTTGGCCCTAGCCACATGAAAATACTAGCTGAACAAATGGGAGTCACGGTTTTCCACGAAAGGCTAATAATCTAAGACATTATTTTTGAATTCATCATCCTATATCCAGGAGATTTGCCTGTACAATAGTATTTTCCAGGTGATATTTAATTGTGGTTTATTACTATTTCTATTTCATTCTCTGTTTATGCGGGTAAAAAGATTCTAACTTAGACCCTATACGAACAGTATCTAATATATTATAGGTTAATAAGAACTACGTAATAAATATTAAATGCATAAATCGGTATTTAAGTAGAAATCCCTAATTTTGTGAATAAGTAAAAATGGCATTTTATTTTATTTTTTATTTTTCATTGCTCTTTTATACAGTAAATTCCAACTGCAGGTTCCCTTTCCTCCCTTCTACCCTGGTCCCTGAGCTTCCAATCTCCCAGGTCCACAGATCATCCAGTTCCTTTCAGAAGAAAGGAGGCTTCGAAATAATATCAAACAATCCTGGCATAAAAAGATACATTACAAATTAGGCATATGTAAGTATATAAATAACTGTTTAAAACCTGGTCATAACTCATGTATTTAATATATAGATAATATTTTAGCTTTTATTTCAAGGTTGTTTTAAAGCTTCCCATCATGTAAAGGAAACAAACAGAAACAGAAACTAAAAGCATACAGAAATGACACAGTAGTGTTGATGGAGACAGTGTCTAATTCCAGCATGAACACAATGAAGTGGTATAACCTGGTACATTGGAGCACACATCCAGGCTGGCTGAACCCAAGTGTATAATGACAAACAAAATCTCAGAAACTCTTGTCATGCTTTTCCTATCCATTAATCTAAGATAACTGCTCCGGAAGACTGATCCCATCACAAATTTCCTCAGAAATGGTGGCTGCCATTGTAGTAATGTCTGCAAGTAATAAAAAGACCCAGGTAATACTTGAACATGCTTATGTAAATGCTGCTTAGAAGAGGCTTGCACAAACCATTTTCCACCTCTGACATGTCCTCTAAAGCTTGAATCAGAATTAAATAAGACAACCATCATTAAGTTCCTGGTGAATCTCAGCTCACTGAAATACTCTCTGTTTGTTGGTACAAATGAACCACTTGCTGGGGGATATGTCAACTTGCAAGCAATCTGATATTCACTGTCAAGAGTGATGAATTATATTACCTTAATATAACATGTGGCTACCCAACTGAGGTTACCAATTTATTAGTGATAGCAGAAAATAAAACTCAAATGGAAAGGCACAATTCCACACCAACCTTTCTCTCCCCCAAATTCACAAACCCTGATAGATGAATAAGAAAGCCAATCAAATCAAAATATAAACTAATATCCATATACAAATTCAAATCTACTTGTAAAACCAGGGATTTCTTTGTGAGATCATACAAATTAAAACTGAAAGTGCAAAATTACTATCAACATTAGCTGGACATCTTGTGCAGTCTAGTGTGAGTTTACTAACAGCTTCTGGTCTGTAGAATGAAGCGTTTAGGAGTACTTTATGAAATCAGATTGGTTCCTTTCACAACTTACATGTCGTAGGGTGCAAAAGCAGAGATTCTGTCTAAGTATTATCGTTGTCCAAACTATGGGCAATGTCACTTTTCTCATGACCAAAAGTAGTCAAACAAAATATCAACAGTGGGCCAATGCTTATGAAATGGGAACTGTCTTCAGTGCTAGTGATACAAGGATTATTTTTGAAACATTTTAAAGAAATAAAACCAATTAATTGTTGCTTTATTGGTATTATACCTGACATTTCTTTCAAATACGGTGATAAATACTTTTATATCCTTAGACATAGGAATTCCTAATCCCTCTTTCTTTCAACTCTCACACTGGCTTCATGGTATGATATAACCTAGAAGAGTGAATGAAATAAAAGACTTCAAATACCATATTATGGAATGAAACTGTAAGCATTTGTCAACCCATAAAATAGGCCTTTCAAGTTTACTCTGTGCTAATTTAGAGAAGAAACAATGACTTCATATTAATTATATCCTGACCTCCAATATAGTCTTTGAATACTGCTTTTTCTCTCTGCTAATCTAGTTACAAATATTTGCTTTCTGGGTGACAAAAATAAAGATAAAATAATACTATATTTTTAAATTATTTTCAACTGTTGAGATGAATGTAGTCTGTATGGAGAGTTAATTTGCATCAACAAATAAAGGTTAAATAAAGGTTTCACTTGCTCACTGGAACTTTCAACAGAAATAAGGGCGGCACAATTTATTCTGAGTAATTCTCTCCTCTCTCATCATTGCTCTGTTAATTATTCTCGAGACCACTTACTTTTACTTGCCATTTTTTTAAGTTGATGAGATCATTAAATTTATCAGCTAACCAAATACATTTGAAGTTTATTAAGACTATATGCTGTCTTTGAACTGGAAATAAGAGAGGAATAGAACTCACTTTTAAAGAAATTAAAGTAATAAAGCAAAATGGCTATCACTTTAATTTAAGTACCCATTAACCAGAGCATGGGAGAGAAAGTCAAAATGGAAATCTCTATGAAATAAATTCATGAAACTGACTAATACAGATGTGGATGCTCATAGCCAACCATTTGACTGAGCATGAGGACGCCGTTGGAAGACTTAGAGAAAGGACGGAAGGAGCTGTAAGGAGCTAAAGCAACCTTATAGGAAGGATAACAATATTAACCAACCAGACCCTCAGTGCTCCCAGCGACTAAACCACCAACCAAAAACAACACATGGAGGGACCCTTGGCTCCAGTTGCATATGTAGCAGAGGATGCCTTATATGCCATCAATGGGGGGAGAGATCCTTGGTCCTGCGAAGGCTCAAATGTAGGGGAATGCCAGAGCCTGTGAGGTGGGAGTGGGTGGGTGGGTGGGGAGCACTATCTTAAAAGCAGGGGGAGGGGGAATGAAACACTGCGTTTGCAGAGGGGAAACCAGAGAAGGGGATATGATTTGAAATGTAAACAAATAAAATATCCAAGTAAAAATGCATGAAACACACTCTGTTCTCATGTAAGCTAAGCTAGAGTCCAGCAGTTGGTCAACTAAAGATAAATATGAACAGGATTTCAAAGGGGGCTTCTATTTTGTACATTTAAAGTGGGATGGCATTGAAATTCTAATCTGTGTGAAGGGCTCGCTGACATGATTGAAATACTTTCATTTATTGATAAATCTTAATTCATTTTCTCCATTTAGCAACTACAAGTCTTTGGATTTGGTGTGACACAAAATTACTGTGGAAAAATGATCTGATTCATGACATTTTTATTCCCTCTAAATTGGGTTGACACAAATTTTCTTAAACTGCAGATATTATTCTTGGTGTCTTGAAGAACTGCTAGTTGCTCCCGAAATCTTTAAATTTTGCTTCATTTAAATGTGTTGGGCAATTGCTGGAGTTAATGATGATGAATGGAATAAGATTTACATTTTTAATAAACTGGTTGTGCTCTAGCCATAGGCACAGATTCTCTATGCAAGTGCTGGGCTCTAATTTGGCTGAGGTGGGGGAAGTTTGCTCATCGAACTACACTCCAGTTGGACACTGAAGCACCTAAACCTTTGTTTACAGTTGGTTCCTCTATCTAGTAGTATCATAAACCATACGAAAACCTACTGGAAAGACTTAGAAATTGCCACCTTAGTACCCACTATGTTTCTTTATTAACTTCTTATACCACACAGTGTTTTTTTTTTTTTAAAGCAAGAGAAAAGCTGGGATATTGGCTGAACCATAATTGTGAGTCCCAGATGGAAAGGCTGTAGCCAAGTATAATGACTGTGTAATTACAGAACAACCACAACCGAGGTGAGTCAGACCCATTTGGAACTTTTTATGAGGGTGACCTGAACAACTGACTAACAAGGACAAAACATATTAATATCATAACAAGCTTCCTGCCCTCCCTTGAAATTTCCACATTTGTTTTGTTTCAGAATGTAAAATACTGTTGAGCAAAAGAGGATGAGAATTCATTTAGACAACAGAAAACACTTAAATGCTATCAGAACCTTGCTGACGGCTTGGCTATTATAAATCTGAGACTACTGAGTCATTGAACGAGCTAAAACATTTATCGCAACATCTGTGTTTATATAACTAAGCTAATTTATATGTGTTGATCGCATTTATAATAAGTTCTTTTGTTCATGGAAAGCAAGGTCCAAGACTCTCACTGGATGCCTGGAACTGGAGAGAGAACCAAGTCCTATATACTTATTCCTCTATACAAAAAATTGCTCAATTAATAATTATGCACAAAAGATGTATGACTGGCTAAGATATTGCTTGAAAAGTATTCAACATCTTTAGTGATTAAATTAAAGGTGCTTTGAAATTTCATATTATCCATGTCCAAATGGCCAAAGATAAGAAAACAACTGAAAACAAATGTGGCTATGGGGAGAGGGAAAGGAACCCCCATTCATTGGTGGTGTGATAGAAAACTGGTTTGACAACAATGGGAATCAGGGTAGAGAATTCTAAAAGGGCAAACATGTACCTACATACAATGTCACTGTGTTGGGGTTGGGGATTTAGCTCAGTGGTAGAGCGCTTGCCTAGCAAGCACAAGGCCCTGGGTTCGATCCCCAGCTCCGAAAAAAAAAAAAAGGAGTGAAACAATGTCACTGTGTTATAATTACTCCATGATAAATACCCGAGGAACTCAGGATCTGGATCTACAGAAACTTTCTCAGCCATGCTCATTTCAATCGACTCACAATAGCTAGAAAATGGGCAACATAAAGAGCCTACAGCACGGGAAGGGATTATAAAAATGTGGTACATACAGAAAATGGAATTCTGCTCATCTATAAAAAATGAAATGATATTTTTAGGTAAATGGTTAGTAGTGGAAAATACTCTGAACGAGGTAACCCACACCCAGAAACATAATCATTGAATGTTATCTCACATTTGTAACTTCTAACTCTGTTTACACTTAAGTATAAAACCTGAAGTAACTGGAGAAAATAGAAGACGCATAAAGGACCATGGAGGAATCTGGAGTATAATAGCTTTAGAGAGGTGGCTGGTAGGGCATAGATGCTATGAAGCAGAAAGGGAAAGATGAGAACTTTGAATAGGGAGGGGTTATTGCCCTTCCTTGTCTAACAGAACTTAAAGGTAAATCACTATTGCTAAAGACACAGCCCAGACTGGACAAGGGAAATGGTCATGTTAGAAATGACTTAGAAACAACCTCCCTTAGGACCAGCTCTCTTAGTACCCAAAGGTGCTCCACAAGTGATTAGGGAGAAAAACAACCAATTATTCCACCCAGCTATAAGCTCATGTTCACAAAACTGACAGTCCAACAAGATATCCCCAGTGGTGTAAGCAGGCCACTTTTTAACCAACTGTCTTATTGGTCATAATAGATGTCTCAGTGGAAAAAAAAGATCACATTCATTACTGTATGGAAAGCCAAGTACCCATGACTGGATAGCTCACAGACTTTAGAGAGGAACTTACCATTGTTATTTTACTAAACTGGCATTTCTAACTGTACTCCAAATTCTTTAATACCAAAAGATAAGTGTTTCTTTCAACAGTAATTGAAGAAGTTTCTAATATAGGAAAAAAAATGACTATGGGTGGCACAACTTGCATTGGTTCATCTACAATGTACCAATTTGCCAAGATAGATGGTCTTCTAGTCATGTACCCGAGAAATGACAATGTAGCCTAACCGATCCCTATATAAAGACAACAGTACTCAGCAGCCCGGCACAGATGGAACAAATTTCATTACACAGCACTCATAGATGAACAGGTGGCCACTAGCTACAGAATTATGGAAAATTTGTTATCTTTAGGACACCAAAGTTTATTCCATTCCAAACGATAAGCCCTAAAACACAAGCATGTACAAACAGCAATGAATTTACTCAGTGCAGAGTTCAATATTTCTTATGTGCCTTCCTTAGACAATGAAGAAACTGGGCTCAAAACCCTCTAGCTTAATTATAGAACACAAGTGATCAGAACAGCCTATTTAACTGGCAGTTGAGGCCAAGACACTATAGAAAATACTTTTCTCGATATTACAACTGTTAAGGATCCAAAGACTTATCTTACCTCTTGAAAGAACTTACTTAACAATTCTACTCAAATCTTTCTTAAACTTTGTCTTGGAGAATCAAAAGGAGGACTGATGGACAACGTGTTCTCTAGTGAGTGTTATCTCCATCATCCTTACTTCAGTTCTAAATAAAGACTTTGCTCTTTGAACTGCCCAACCCAGTCTTTTCCCCTAAGTAAAGAGCACTCAATAAATGTGGTCATGTAAAAGAATAATTTATGATAGCTGGGATTAGAAATATATACCAAACACAGGCTGGAATTAGGTCAAGGGCAAATTGGATGTATAACAGGTTATAGCTTATGAGCTATAAAGCTTTTACCTTACACACACACACACACACACACACACACACACACACACACACACAGAGAGAGAGAGAGAGAGAGAGAGAGAGAGAGAGAGAGAGAGAGAGAGAGAGAGAGAGTCAGACAGTCAGGGATTTGTTTTCAAATGAATATTTCAATTCTCGCTTCTGTTTCCATTCTTCTAAACTAATGAGAAAAAATATTAATTACATCTGATAATTACATTTTAGCGAATAAATTTGACTTGAAAATATGCCTAATTAAAGGGATATAACCATGTTTTAGATGAGAGATCAAAATCATCAAAGTTTAATGACAAGAGAAAATTTGAATATACTGTTAATTTTGCTGCACAACATCTATTGTATATGTACATTTTTGGAATGAGACTCTAGACACACGATAAAAGTGTTTCTTAATTTGTATTTTTAATTTCATTTTTAAATTATATTTTAAATGTTATCGCATTTCCATGTTTCCCCTGCAGAAACCCTCTACCCTATTCCCCATGCTTCTATGAGGGTGCTCCCTTACCCACCCACCCACACACTCCCTCTCCCCTTCCTGCCCTGACATTCCCCTACACTGGGGCATCAAGCCTTGACAGGACCAAGGGTGTCTCTGCCCATTGATGCCTGACAAGACCATCTTCTATAACATATGCATGTGTAACCTTAGGTCCATCGCTCTGTCCTCTTGGGATGGTGGTTTAATCCCTAGGAGCTCTGGGGAGTTCTGGTTGGTTGATATTGTGTTCTTGTTATGGGGTAGCAAACCCCTTCAGCTACTTTCTCTAACTCCTTTCTCTAACTCCTCCATTGGGGACTCTGTTCTCAGTTCAATGGTTGGCTAGGAGTATCTGTCTCTGTATTTGTAAGGCTCTGGCCGAGCCTCTCAGGAGACAGCTATGTCAGGCTCATATCAACATGCACTTCTTGATATCCACAATATTGTCTGGGTTTGGTGGCTGTATATGGGATGCATCCCCATGTGAGGCAGTTTCTGGATAGCCTTTCAGTCTCTGCTCTACACTTGGTCTCCAAATTTGTTCCTGTGAGTATTTTTGTTCCCCATTCTAAGAAGATTTGAAGCATCCACACTTTGTTCTTCCTTCTTCTTGAGCTTCATGTGGTTTGTGGATTGTATCTTGTGTATTCTAAGCTTTGGGCTAATCTCTGCTCGTCAGTGAGTGTATCCCATGTGTGTTCTTTTGTGATTGGGTTACCTCACCCAGGATGATATTTTGAAGTTCCAGCTATTTGCCTAGGAATTTCAGGAAGTCATTGTTTTTAATAGCTGTGTAAGTGTACCACATTTTCTGTATCCATTTCTCTGTTGAAGGACATTTGTATTATATTAACAATTTTTGTGATTCTTATTAAAGTCAGATAAAGTTGTATGGTGGTTGACTGTTTGAAAGTAGTTATTTTTATACTTGCACCAAAGTTATAGTTTAAATATTAAAGTTTATATAGTATTTGAAAAGTAATTAGATATGTCTAGATATGCACATATCCATATATCTAGAAGTATATATAGCAAAAAATAAATTTACCAATTAACAAATTTACACACTTAATAGACCTACGCAAATATCCCAGATTTGGTACAAGAAGGGTAACATTTCTAAGATGCCTCTCATGTTTTTGGACAACTATTACCTTTGTTTATGTGTATAAGAAGAAATTTTGATTTTTACACACTTAAATATAAATTTGTTCTTTTGATTAATACTTTTTCAGCCAAGGACTTATATTTTTCTTGAAACTTAATGGCATACTATGGGTGTAAATATAACTCAATCCACTTACATTTAAATTTTATATGTAACAAAATGAGCCTTAGGATATAAAATATATATGACATACATTTAAATATAGTGTCATGCATAAGCTTGTTAATATTTGGCTTTCTCTCTTTCTTCCTTTATATATGAAAGCAGGGATATTAAGTAATTGAATATAGTATAAGAGTGTAGTATTAATATACGATTTTAAAAAATAAGAAATATAACTTCTAATCCAAATCATATTGAAAATAAGATACTTCCTCTACTCAGCACCGATTAAGAGCCTTTAACTAATACATACTTATTCTCAGCTTTAAATATTAAGTTCTTACAGGTAAATAAATGAATAGTGACATGGATATCAGCAGAATTGATAAATATTAATTGATTATTAAGTTGTTGAAGGTAATGAAATAAATTTCAAAATCACAAATTTCACCTCAGGAGGGCCAGCTCATCAAGATCAGTTAATGTCAAAATGAGCTATGTTCTTAAAAATGAAAAGTAGCTTAGGATTATAAAAACTCATAATAACTCAGCTAATCTCTACTAAAGTATCTTTAAAATCGACATACTACTTGGATTTGACTGATGATAAAAGGAAGTCTTATGTATAACCACAAGCACGTATAACATGAATATGCTTAAGTTCTTCTACACCATTTTCTAAAATAACTTACAAAAGTCACTTAGAATAACTTAGATAATCTTTTTTAATAAGAAACTAGTCTGTAAGTGTTACTTTCTGATCACAACTTTTATCAGTATTCTGAATTAGTGAGATGTAACAAACACCTTCACAAAGATGTTAAAAGTGAAGTATTTGTGACACCTGGGGCTTTTCTCAGTCTGCTCATGGCTGAGGAGGTCTGCAGATGTTCCGGCAGGTTCTTTCTCAATCTCCCAATCTTTCTCTTGTCACACCTTGTACATACCCTTCTACCTTAATTGCTTCTGGTATTTTCTACAGTTATTCTATAACATTTTTCTGGAATTGTCTTTCTCCTATCACATTTTCTCAAAGATGAAAAAGGAGTCTTTGCCGGTAACCACCTACCTCATAACTATTAGAAATGAACTAGGTTTCTGAAGCGCTCCCATGAGTCGAGCGTCTTTATTTTCACCAACAACTGGAAGTATACATTTAGCAAAAGTAGGGAGTCTGTATTGATTTAATTTTGAGCCAAGTTTTCACAGCGGTGACAGTGCTTTTCCGAAGACAGAAATAAAATATCCAATAGCATTTTACTAGTGTGGAATTCAGTCAAGTGGAGACTTCTGTCTACTGACGGCAGTAAGTTTCTCTCCTCAGGTAAGTATGACAGTGAAGAGAAGGTGTAAGCATAGGACCACTCGACTGTATCAGGAAACCTCAATGAGCTGAAGAGATTTCCTGACCTATATTCTATAGGTGAAACAAATATACTCTAATTACTAGGCATTTACTATATATAAAATATCACAGAAAATGTGAAAAAAGTCATCCTCATACATATGTACTTATTGTGTACTGAAGCTTGTATTTAAAATAAACCTAACTATAATTGTATAACCTTTAACACTAAGGGAGACAATTCCTAATTCTAAAAATGCATGGCATTTTTGGCCTTGAATTTTGAGATAAGGCAATGTCCAATGAAAGTAACATGTTTATTCTAGTTATGGTACTTAACGGAAGTGGATGTTGAGAGGGGGGACAGAGAAAGTCTAAAGATCATGTGGGGAAATGCAGTCAAAACAAAAGTAACTTGGCCATGACAATCAGTTGATGAAGGCAGAGGAAAATAAAATAGACCCTTTACTGGGAAGGTATTTATTTCATCACCATAGAGGGTGAAGGTGATGTTTCAGCAATAACACTGTCTGAGAGTTGAAGACAAAGGAGTCATGGATCTTTTAATCCTTCCTTCCTTCCTTCCTTCCTTCCTTCCTTCCTTCCTTCCTTCCTTCCTTCCTTCCTCTCTCTCTCTCTCTCTCTCTCTCTCTCTCTCTCTCTCTCTTTCTTTCTTTCTTTCTTCCTTTCAACTCAGTTTATGTGAATAGTCCTTGGTTTGAGTACTTGTGACATAGACACCATAACTCCACCTTGGTCCATGTTGAAAATAGGCCTAGGAGAGGGACACTGGCTCATTAGAGTGACTTACCTCAGCCTGAAGCTGTCACTAATGACACACAAAAACCAGAAAAAGCCTCTGTGCTATCAGACCTGGGCTCTCTTAACCTCCTGCTTCCAATTAGAATAACAAGCTGAGTTATACAGCAATGAGACTTGAGGAAACTTCAGCCAGGCATTCTGCTTGCAGGGCAGAGGACCAGGGATTGAAGAAAGAGGGTAAACCCCGGCACACGGGCCTAATGATGGTCTAGTGACTGGAATGGGACAAACAGGTGACTTGGGGGGTCATAGTGAACTACTTATTCTGTCTGCTGTAGCTGAAGCTAAAATGCACCAAATTTCCTGGAAATGGGGGATATGGCAGTTCTACTGGGCCTCTTGGTCCATCTCTTACTCATTTTCACTTCTACCTTCACCTTCGCCTTCACTCTTTTCATGCCAGATACTCTTTTTCATGCATGTTGCAACTTTCTCATTATATGATTTTACTGTCCAATCTCCAAGGGGCTGAAGTCACCTCACATAATACTAGCCTAGAGCTTAATAAAACTGTGACATAAGGTAGAACATTGAGGAATGAGCTGACCAAAAGCTGCACAAACCATATTCCTAAGTCCACTTTGGGCTATATGTTACATGCTGACAGTCCTACTGTGCCACACAAATACAGAAAAGGGAGAGAATGAGTAGCGATAAAATGGTGGCTTGCTTTAGAGTAAAAAAACCAGAGCTCAGACAATTCTGAAACCTGTGTTTTTCCACTGTTAGGAAAGTTAGTAGTCCAGCTCTCTCACTGCGTGTTTGGATTTCCATCTTATATCTGCCATTCCTTTCCAATGTACTTGAGGCAACTGACCAATAGTTTTCTTTTCACTTCTGGTTAGACTCATTGCAAACATTCATAAACTGGTAACTTTTTCAATTCTTTGAGAGTGTACATTTTCCACATCACTGGCAGTTACCAGCAGAAGAACCAAACTCAGTGAACTGTCATAGCCTTCACAAGCTGTCAATTTCGGGGCTACTGTGTAGAACATTTATTGACCTTCTCTTCAAAGGTCCTCAGCCTGTACTATCCTTTGGTTTCACAACTATCTCTTTTTATTCAACGCAACCATGATAATCTTCATTTAAAAATGGTGTAAAGATCAGAAAGCACATGTATTTGTGAATTTGTAGTACAATCTAAAGCGATAAATTCATGTTCTCAGGAGTTTAATTGGAGTACTTAGTTTGCCCTTTCAAGAGTAACTGTAAGGATTCAGTAGTTAAACAAGGATTGTGGTATGATGCTATAATGACACTAGAGCCAAATGTTCATAGGAAGTTCCAAAAAGACGGTTGGTTATAACCAAATTGGACAGAGGTAGTCAAGTCTTAGTTACGCTTCAAAGGGAGAACCAGCAGATATGTGGATTCTCACACAAATAGGGATACGGATAGGGAGGTGTTGGGTTATTTCACACAGCGTTTAACAACTAAAGATGGACAGGCATCAAGAATGAGAAAATTGGGGGAGAATTTTGCTTCAGGTATTTATGACTGCCATCCATCACTGATAGTGAGTTGGCTGTAAAGTGTATCTGGACCTTAGGAAAAGAAGCCAGGGTAGGAATTGAATTTGGGAGTTCTTTGGCATTTACACGGACACATGAGGCAGACAAGGAATGTCAGCCAGACAAGATTTCCAAAGTGTTTCAGATTCTAAGTTAATAAATATTTATTAAGCACTGCCCATATTCCAGACTCTGTGGTAAGAAGCATCAAATATTTAATTTCATAGATTCTTTATGCAAAGCCTATATGTATGTTGGTGTTATAAATGGTATAATGCAGAAATGGAGGCTTGAGGAAGTGAATAATTTTATCTAATGTAGAATATAGGAGATTCAAATTAAGTGCTTAAAAATCACTTTGGTGGGGCCAAAATTTGTTAACACACCCTCTTTGTATATTACATGAGGTGAAAATTCTTGCCCAGGACTTTGCGGATAGTTGTCACCAGGAAGTATTGCTGACAGATTGTCACTTCCCCTAGTGGACCTACCATACACCCAGTAACACAAATGCGGAGATATTTTCCATATGACAAAAATATCCTGCCTGTCCCCCAGTGCTATAAAGCACAAATGGAACTCTAATCTTCCTCAGCTACAAGCAATCAGACTACCGGTGTGTCCTTGACTGGGAATGTTGTACAAGAAGGGAACTGCCTGATAAAGCTTCGTTTTAGTCTCACATAGACGATGATGCCACTTTGGTTATGACATGGTAACTGACTGAGGAAATTTCAAGAGAAGTGTTCATTTTCACTCATGGTTGGGATCACAAGGTGGTAAGATCGTGAAATAGCTAGTCACTTTCTATCTGCAAAAGAAGCAGGGGGAGAGGAATGTTCATGCTTAAGAGCACTGTCTCCTTCTCCCTTTCTTTATTCAATATGGAATAGCTGCTATTGGTGGTGCCAAACTCAATCACAGTGGACTTTCCTTCTCAACTCAAACTTCTCTGGATATGGCCTCATACACATGCCCAGAGATGTGCCTCCTAGATGGATCCAAAATCCAGCCAATCTGACAATAGAAATTAACCATTGGGAGCTTATCCTATGTCAACTAAATACACAGACATTCCCCTTTTAAATCATTGCATGAAACAAAGGGAGAGCAGTACATGTGGAAGAGAATATGCCCTCTGGGCAGCAGTGGTTCATGCATTTAATCCCAGCACTTGGGAGGCAGAGATAGGCAGCGCTCTGTGAGTTAGAGGTCAGCCTGGTCTACAAGAAACAACAACATCAACAACAGACAGTGTCAAAGGGGAATGAGCTATTGTTCCTTCTTTCCAGAACTTGTTATTACAGACACAGAGTGTAAAATGTATATTCTCTTTCTGTTCTGTTAAAGCCTCTTCGTTTGAGATATAGCTAGTCTTTCTTTGAACTTTAGGAAGTCTGTTTGCTTGAAGGTAAGGTATCCCACAGTATCTACCTTATCTTCTACTCTAGAATTTTCATTACTTATCATACCAGGCATAGTTTCAAATTCCTTATTATATTTCTATTTCCAGTTTCTTCACAAATCCTTTTGCCTTCTAGATTCTAATTTATTCAAGGGCAGGAGCTTGCCTTAAGCTCAATGTAAGCACTACTAGGTGGCCCATCCTAGACTCCCATGAAGGGTTTCAAGCACACTAGCATACTTATTAACTAGTCACTTTCCTATACTCTCTGAAGGTGCTGATATTGCCTTGTACTTGTAGAGTAAAAGATCAACACATTTCCCAGTGTCTAGGGAATTTTGAGAAGGCTGCTGTAATTTTAATATGTATTTCCCAAGATCATACGTTGGCCAGTTAAACATTAATTCAGTTTTGGGAGATGGAATTTACAAGAGGTAGATGACTTCCAGTCCTGACCTTTTTCTTAGATTCTATTCCTTGTATCTGCACCTCTTAGGTGCTGTCCACAGATATCTCAGCCTGCACACATCCACAGATAGATTAACTATATCTTACCTCTTGGTAATCCTTCTAGCATTTACATTTTCTGCCAAAGCACTTCTTTGCCCATTGGTCTAAGAAAACCTTTGAGAGGTCTCTCTACAAGGTCCTTCCGAATTGCCTTTGGAAAGCTTTCTGTCTTTCAGACTCCATCTTCATTGTCAGTCTTTTAGTTTTCCTAGTTTGCTCTTTCTCTCATTCTGATATCTCCAGCAAATGTGTTCTCCATAATTCTTTCAAAAATAATGTAATGAGTGTCTTCAGTGATTCACTGGGTGACTGCTGGTTAGACACGTGGAATTAGGAACAAAACATAACCACACGGCATGCCTATGGTTCTTCTTACCTTTGTGCCAACCAAATTTTTTCATGCACTTCCTATTACTCAAGTCATACTTCCTGAAATTTGTCTTTGTGTCCTTGACTCATTTCTTTTTTACTTGGGTGCGCTGCTCTGTTGTTACTCTCCATTATTGGAAAAAAAATTACAGCATCCATTGAAGCCACAAAACACAGCGCAAATTTCACTTCAGAGTATCGAACCCCAAGAGTGGAATTAATCACCCTCTCCTTCTTGCATCTATAAGTTTTTGCTTTTGTTTTATTCTTCAAATCTGACCATCACACCCACTCGCTCTCTTTCAAAGATAATTTCCAGGAGGTTGCATCTCTGGGAAGATCATGAGCTTCTAGAAGGAAACAGCTGCACCTCATTCATCCCCGAAGCCCATACACATGCCCAACATAGTGCCGGACATATAATAGGCCCTCAGAAAATGCTTGCTGAATTAAACTTAATTTAAATGATGCATAATGGAAATATATTATTTCCTATAGAGAACTAACAAAATTCACTTCAGAAACAACTGAGTGACATCCCCATTCCCAAGCTGAGAGGCTTCAACAACTGTGGTGCCAACGGAAGTAATTAGGTCCAATAGAGATTCGAACTTAATTTCCGTACTTTCAAAAATGACTTCAGAAGAGATTTTGTACAGAAATGCTGCTTTCCCTCCAATAAGATGACAGAAAAAAATTAAGCCTCTGGAGTTTTGGTAATTTGTTCTCAAGGAGGAATGTAGCTGGCAATTCTTACAGCAACTTTTAGGTCGGTTATAGACATTTTCACATGAAATATAACTGGCAAGCTAGGGCTATCCCCAGGGATATCATTCTTGATCCATAAAGGCAGAGTATTACTTAGAATTGTGTGGTGGAGACTGGCTCACAGGTTTGTAAGTCATATCTTACTATGTGACTAATAATCTTCAGAACCCTAGTATTACCACACTTGCCAATTCCTGGGATCCAGTGTCATTATTCTTGCTACTCCACAGAAGCAAGGTTAGCACTTTGGCCAAGCAGGTGAAATTGTCTGAAATATAGCTATTTCTGAAGTGTTTTCTTATTAATTTCCTAAATATTAAGATAATATTTTATATTTTATTTTATGCAAATTATGATTTCACACACACACACACACACACACACACACACACATATATATATATATATATATATATATATATATATATATATACTTGTTTCTCATTTTGTGATGCTAGAGATGAAATCTAGGGCTTTTGTGTGTTAGACAAATACTCTGCCCTGAGTTACAACCTAATCCACCTTCTACCTACCTATCCATCTATCTACCCATACATCTATCCATCTAACTACTCATCTTCCTATCTATCTATCTGTCTGTCTGCCTGCCTGCCTACCTGTCTGCCTGCCTGTCTGTCTGTCTACCTGTCTGTCTGCCCATCCATCTTTCACCCACCATCCATCTTTCATCCATCCATCCAACCATCCACCAACCTATTCATCCATCCATCGATCCATCCATCCATCGATCCATCCATCCATCCACCTACCTATTCATCTGTCCATATATCTATCCATGTATGTTTATGAATATGTTTATATATATTATTTTCAATTCTACTTTGTATTGAATTTTGATTGCAGAAGTGGCAGAGTTTGTATCTTCCTTTTTAGACGACCTCAGGTGCTACAAAGTCATTCAGGTTTTGCTTCTCATTTGCCTTTATGTTTAGAGTTAGTAAGTATACTCTGATCTCTTGCCATGACTGAGCAGGCTCCCTTTAAAACCTATGTCCTGTTTAATTTCTTTGTCATCTCAGGTATAAACAAGAATATCAGACTAATATTCATCAAATTCCAGTAAAACAAGATAAGGCTTTCTTTTCAAATTAAGACTGAGGGTAGAGAATGCCCTAAATCCAGAAATAGAAGGCAGTTCTCTGGGTTCTCAATCTAGTGGTTTTGTACACATGCTGAACAATGAGAAAAGAGTTTAGGAGTAGAGACATATGTCAAGGCCAATGAGTAATACAACATCAAGAGGATGGGTGCTAAAAGATCAGATGAGAACTGAGAATAGAAATAGCTGATTACCAAAGCAATAGAAGCAAGGTGTTCTCAGGTGGCCTTAGCTGTATAAAGCAGTCTTGCTGCTCCACCCACCAATGGCACATGAATGCCAGTAGAGGGTGATTAAAGGAAGGGTGTTTTAGATTGTAAAGAATTCAAATAGAACGTATAATAGATTTTAAATCCTAAAGTGAATTTGCAGTCAGTCTTTCTTTTTTCTTTTCTCTTCTTTGATTTTTTTGGTTTTATTTATACATATATTTTAAAACACAGAGGGAATTTGATTGAGTGAACATCTTAGCTTGTAGCCCAGCGGAGAGTTCACAAGGCCCTGAGAAAAACCTCTGCTTGCCTCTCCCCAGGCCATTGAGGGTCCCACAGGCTCAGCAGCTGACAGGAGAGGCAGCTGGAATATGGAGAGCAGTGCCAAGGCTGTCAGCACTGGCCCAGTTACGGGAGACTTGTGTTCATTCACTGTCTCAGCTTAAGGGGCCTTCGTGGGGAATGGCGATTCGCAGGGTGAATTTCAATAGGATCTTTAAATCTCCCAGAGAGTTTTCTTTGCCAAGGAAATTTCCCACTGTCAAACACTTGTAGAATGACAGTTTTGCAGGTACACCACTAATATAGCTGTTTCTTCTTTATCCTGTTTTATATCCCTAGGGCCTTATTTCCATTGTGTGTGTGTGTTTGTGTGTGTGTGTGTGTGTGTGTGTATTTGTGTGTGTGCATGTATGTATGCATGCATGAGCATGCACATACATTTGTGTGTGTATTTGTGTGTGTGCATGTATGTATGTATGCATGCGCATGCACATACATTTGTGTGTGTGTGTGTGTGTGTGTGCATAATAGCTATCTATTGACTATTATTTTGATGCATCTTTCTTTTCAAATTCGCATCAACCTTAAATTAAAATGAATTGGACTCTGGTATCATACAGAAATATTGTTTTTATAGGTTTCTCAAAGTAAAATGTATTAAAGGAGACACACCAAGTTTCAAAGGCTCCTGTTTCCATAGCAACCAGTTTAGGCCCAGTTTGGAGGATGGAGACTGGGACAACAAGATATCACCTAGACATGATTTCTTCAACCATAATGCTTTTGAGGGAATTGAGATCTGCTGTCTTTGTGACTTTAAGACAGAACAGGCAGAGGATAGCTGTGTGTACATATCAGTATAGATTCATCCTGTGCAAAACCAAGACTGTCAGTAAGAATCATAGAAGTGTGTACATAGTACCTAACAGCTAAAAGACAACATTGTTTGAAATATATAAGAGAACAGATCCAAGAAAGGAGGTGAACTATGTTGTTTCTTCCCTGGAGATGCATGTGTGATCCAAAGAGGTGTGGTTGATTCACCCCAAAGCAGTGATGGTTTCTTGAAGGAGAAACTGCACAAGTGGAAAACGCATACCTACAAAGAATTAGAAATTCAACAGAAAAACATACAAACAAACAAACAATAACAACAACAGCAACAACAAAACCTAAAACATAATGCTATTTGGCACTGCAAATTTTTCCAGGAGCTCAAGAAAATGCAAGAGGTAGACATTATTTCCTGTTTCTTCACAGAGAACATGCCCCATACCAGAGGAAGGGAAGCATTGTGTTGTTCCATAATCCACACATTTGAATGCTGCTATGAGCTTGAGAGAGTATCTCTCAACCAGTTAGCACTTTATGACAGCAGGAAAAAAATTCCTTTCACTCTTATCCAAAGAAATCCACAGCTAAGGAGTAATACTAAGATTTCTCAACTGAGGAATATTGAGTGGCTGAGAAGTAGCTAAAGAAATGTTCAACAATCTTAGTCATCAGGGAAATGCAAATCAAAGCAACCCTGAGATTCCACCTCACACCAATCAGAATGGCTAAGATCAAAAACTCAGGTGACAACAGGTGGTGGTGAGGATGTTGGTGGAATTGCAACCTGGTACATCCATTATGGAAATCAGTCTGGAGGTTCCTCAGAAAATTGGGCATAGTACTACCTGAGGACCCAGCTATACTACTCCTGGGCATATACCCAAAGATAATCCTACATATAACAAGGACACATGCCAGAAGCTGGAAAGAACCCAGATGCCCACCAACAGAGTAATGGATACAGAAAATGTGGTACATCTACACAATGGAGTACTACTCGGCTATCAGAAACAACGACTTCCTGAAATTCTTAGGCAAATGGATGGAGCTAGAAAATATCATCCTGAGTGAGGTAACCCAATCACAAAACAAACAAACAAACAAAAAAAAACACACACATGACATGCACTCACTGATAAGTGGATATTAGCCCAAAAGCTTCAATTATCCAACATACAATCCACAGAACACATGAAGCTCAAGAAGGATGACCAAAGTATGGATGCTTCAGTCCTTCTTAAAAGGGGAAACAAAAATATTTATAGGGGGAAATATGTAGAAAAAGTTTAGAGTAGGGACTGAAGGAATGGGCATTCAGAGCCTGCCTCACCTGGGGATCCAGCCCATATACATACAGCTACCAAACCCAGTCACTATTGCTGATGCCAAGAAGTCCATGCTAACAGGAATCTGATTGGCTGTCTCCTGAGAAGCTCAGTCAGAACATGACAAATACAGAGGCAAATGGTAGCAGTCAACCATTCAGCTGAGAATGGGGTCCCTGTGGGAGGAGTTAGAGAAAGGATTGAAGGAGCTGAACAAGCTTGCAACCCCATAAAAACAACACCAACCAACCAGAGCTTCTAGGGATTAAACCAGCACCCAAAGAGAGACAGACCCATGGCTCTAGCTGCATATGTAGCAGAGGATGGCCTTGTTGGGCACCAATGGGAGGAGAAACACTTGGTCCTGCCAAGTCTGGACCCCCCAGTGCAAGGGATTGACAGGCAGGGAGGCAAGAAGCAGTGGGTGGTTGGTGGACTCTTATAGCAGAAGGGAAAAGGATCATGTTATAGGAAGTTTATGGACGGGAACCAGGGAAAGGGATTAGCACTTGAAATGTAAATAAAAAGTATCCAATAAGAAGAAGAGGAAGATATACAGAATCCCTCCAAGTCCACCATTGCTTACAGTCCTTTGTGGCTTTCATTGCTTAGACTACATCTCTCTTTCTGGGTATTCCATAGAAAAATACTTAAAGGCACGCACATCATTTGGAAAGTACCCCTGCTCTTATGGGTTACAAACAAATATGTATATTGATTTCATAAGGTTTTATTCAGTATATAAAATATTACCTTAATATAGAACCAATATAAAAATATTAGTGGGATATTTGTGATTTTCAAACCAAGCATCAGGTAAGAGTTTTTTTTAAAAAACTTGCAACCTTTCTCAGCATGGAGTAGTTATGTTTTAAGAGCTCAGTGGCTACAGCATAGGACAGTGCAGGGGTGGATATGGAGGATATGTTGTTCAGGGTCTCCAGTACAGGAGAAAAAAGGACAAGTATTTCTCTCAACTGAAATGTGCCTCATGCAGCCATAACACTATGTCAACATTATACATAGATGGTCTTCTTCAAGTCACAGCAGGATATAATTTACCATCTCATTAGGAGTTCTTCCTCATCCAATTTTGTTTCTCTGAACTTAAGTATATGCAATACCAACCTAAAAATTTAAGTATAGAATATAAATATGTATGTGTGCATAACTATAAAGTTATTTTTAAATGAACTCTACATTATTTACTTTTTGTACTTTTGCTTTTGTGATCAGATAATTACCTTACTTCCTCCTTTAAATCTTCATTGGGATGGATAGAACGTAAATAACAACAGCTCTATAGGCATATCTTGCTTTTGTCTAGGGCCACAAAATTATAGAAAACTCGGGTTTATCTAATAAAACATCTCAACAGAAACATGGGTATTTGTTTAATCAAGGATGATTTTTTTATCCACATATCTAGGATCTCTTGCTATTGAGTCATTTATTATACTACAAAACATACAAAGAGAAACATGAAGCAATGGATAGTGAATGGGCAGATGCTAGATTCGGGCTCATGTTTGGAATGTTGTATGCAGAGTGAAAACAGGCAGAACACCTCAGCTCCAATGCCTTTTGCTTTTGTTTTTTATTTTTTAATCCATGCTCAATTCATATTTTTAGTACACCTCAATATTTAACACCTACATATAACTAACCAATGTGATAAACCCATATCTATTTTCCATGTTAATGGGGAAAAACTAGAAAAGCTCATTTGGGGCAATGTGTGTTTTCCTAGGTCCCCGATTTCAGAAGTTGTGCTAAGAGTGGGTTACTGTACAGTGACTTTCTTCAGAGTTGACCAGGACTGCAGACTAATGCTAGGTGAGAACTTTGGATCAAGAAGACTGTAAGCTGTGCTAAGGCAGGAAAGAATCAGCGAGCATGGGGGAAACCCTCTACAAGAATGTGTGTGTGTGTGTTTGTGTAAGTGTTTGTACGCATGCACATTTATTCACACTATGTCTCATCAAATCTTCATTATTACATCAAATGCATGCCATTTCCATGTGGACTCCACAGCTGTTAAGGTCAGAGAAATTTCTTTGCTATATTATTCTTTAATGAATACAAAGATAGTCAAAAGGGAATATCTTGCATTGATACAATAATAACACTTTCTTCTAAAGCATATTACAAATTCTAAAGCCAGAAATGATTAGAATAGTCACTTTATAGCTATTTTCTACATAATATTGTGAAGATATAATTAACCATAGTGTTTGCTGTCCATCAAGCTTGTGGTGTGTGTGTGTGTGTGTGTGTGTGTGTGTGTGTTCTAAGGGTTAAAGTTTAACTGATTCCCATCAGTTGACTTGACCCTCCCAGTTGCATCACCAAATTATGTTTACAAAATCATTCCAAGCACATTGTATCATATCAAACATTCTCTGGCTCTGTGACAGGAACATGTCTTCTCTTCATGGAATTGTAGCCATGCTTAAGCTGCTAGGTAGGAAAGCAGAAGACAAAAGCAAATGCAGGCATATATCCAACTAAGGTAAAGAAGAAGGATATGGGCATGTAGGAGAATTAAAGTGGTAGAAACATAGTCACTTGTAGTGGGAGTGGACCAGGGTCACTAGATCTATGAATTAGGTGAGACTTCAGAAAGTATTATAGGTAGATTCACAGTTAGCGATCAGACACTACTATTTCCTATGTTAGTGTTGGAATAAATGATATAATGAGGCTTGAACTCACTACACTCACACATTCAGGTTGCTTCTCTGTCTAAATTTTAAAAAATGAAAATTAATTGCTACGGAGGGTTTTTTACTCAGCTCACTTTGCTGTCATCCTAGAACCCATCTCCTTAGGTCTTAGATGGATCAGGAAATTATTTATCAATTGTCAAGAGTAATTGTTTTTTGAAAATTACAGTCCCATGCTGCAGAGAGAGGCTTTAGTCAATGACAGCCTCCTTATATAAAGGCACCCCATAATATTATCATAAATCTGAGAAATTCCTATCACCTGGTGAAATCATAGCCATCATAACATCATGGCATATCACATCACTCATATGCTTATAGAGATACTATTATAAATAAACTTAATTTTCATATATATCCTACCAAATATAATTGTGTGCAGGTCATAATAATAGATAATGGTAATAATGACTGATATTAAATTAGATGTTTATGACAATATACATTTTGGGAGCATATAACCATGTAATTCTTATACTTAAAGAAATGTTTGCTGTTGAACAATATGTCATGTGAGCCAACAGCTACCTGCTATATCTTAGGCTCAACACATCTCATGATTGCATCTCAAGGCAATGCCACATGCTGACCTTTGACAATCTCGGTTTGTGAAATGCACTCTATGGATCCTCAGAAAATTATGATATTATATAGCATCACATTTCCCGGAACATAGTTTTGTTGAAGCTGTGCCCAACTATACACAGCCCTCTCTTTTTGTTGATACTTGACTGAAACAAGAAATTAAATGCCTGGCCCAGAGGGGTCGGGAGAAAGAAGCAGAGACACTACATGCTGTCAGAGGCCCTTCAGATGAGTTATGCAAACTATCCTTTATTACACATCCACAACTTCCTTAATCCTCTTGAACATACCAGTCTGCTCCTCTCCACAGGAGCTTAAGAGCACAGACTCCAGAACGATATATTTATAGTCTGAACAATATACAAGTAACTGAGCCTCTCTGTCTGCATTTCTCTTTGTAAAATTGAATACCCCAGTGGGAATTATTGTGAGATTAAGTAACATAACCTAAGTACTCAGAACAGTGTCTATCATAAAGAAATCTGTGTTGTAGTTATTATGGAACAGGGAAAACTGGTGGCTAATAGGCAGAAAAGACTCATCCTTCTTAATGAAGTGACTACAGTAGAAAACCAATGATCAAACTTGAAATCTAAGTTTTCATGGTATCAGTTAACATTTACACAATGAATACACATGGCCAGTCCATTTTTACTTCTCATTTTCCTGCCATGCTTCTGTATGCATGGTTTTATGTACTTAGTGGATATTAAACCAACAAGGTTGGGATGCAGATTATTTAATTAGCTCAAAATGTTTTAAGATTTTTTTTTAACCTACAACTGTTGAAAACATTAAAAATAGGACTTTGCATCCTTTGCGTGATACTGTAAGCCAGGACAGAAGCCAGTACCTTCTGCCTTTGAATTCACCAGCTGTTTCCAGCCATCAAAACTGCATACAGAGGAGCACATCGACTGAACACACAGGAACATTCATTTATTTATCCAGAAAAAGAGCAGAATATGGCAAGGGGAATTTGGGAGGAGCGAAATGAGGGTTGTCAGACTAACAGTGACAAATGGGATGCAATTGTTTTCCAAAAGCTTGGAGCCAAGGGGTCTTCCTTTTCTCCTCCCCTTAATCCCCATCACTGCCACCCAGTCTGCACAGAGAGAGGGTGGTTAACACAGGAAAGCCCCATGAATAAGCCATGACAGCCTTACATTCAGAAACTGATGTCATTTCCCTAAATACTGTTTGTAAAATGGTAATTATCTGCCAAGAAATGACAGCTGGCACTTAGCACAGACACACAGAGAGACAGAAACGGAGAGAATGAGAATAAAGGGTCCCCGCGTAATGTACCAAAGGGCTGAAAGAGAGAAGGAAACATAATCAGAAAATAAAATGATTACCAGTGTGTGATGGAGTGAAAATTGCTCTGGACATTTTTTTTCTTCAGAGAACACACAATTGAAATGAAAAGATGAGTTAGAGCACTCCATGGTGTGCACTCAAAGAGACAAGATTGGGTTAAAGAGATGTTAGGGGAAGGTCACTGAAGGTTCGGGGCTGTGACAAATGACTATGAGAACATGTATGTATGCCTTTGTCTCTCATACAGGGGCTAGGCAGCATTCAAACACCAGGTAACACACTGAACATTAGGTCTCCTATATGTTATTCTGTGATAGGAGAATAGAGCCCAAAACCCATTTACTATTTCTTACTACACTGGTAATTTATGGGTCACTGTGGCTAGGCTCTAGTGCTCAGTCACCCAATAGAACATGGATCCAGATGTTGGGGCACTATTCTCCAGATAGCATTAACTTGTAAAAATCAGCTTTGTGTAAAGGTGATGACCCTTATTAAATAAGACAGGTAAATTTGATCCCAGGAAAGACTGTAGAATGGAGTATTTCCTGAACTGCCCAAGCAGTAAGAACTTCTCTTTGTGCAACATAGGATTGCCCTCTCTCCCAAGAGTCTACTACTCTTCAGCTTTCCTTGCTCCCAACACTTCTCTCTGTTTCATGAGTGTGTCATGTCTGTGTGGTGTATTTAGAGAGGTATGCAAGCTCAGGGCTGTGATGATAGAGTCAGAGCAAGACCATGGCCATCTTTCTCTGTCTGTTAGTGCTTTAGAGAGGCTCTCTCACTAAACAGGACACTGGTATTTTTTTTAGCTAGGTTGGTTAGTCAGAAATCTCTCCCACTGCTGGAGTTATGAGCATGAATAGCCTTGTCTGGCCTTTTTATGTAGGTGCAGGAGAATCAAACGTTTCTCCATGATTGCAGAGTAAGCATTCTTACCTCTGGAGCATTTTCAATAGCTTCTGCTAGAGTTGTCAACTTATCCTTCCTAATAGTCTGCTCTGTACACTGGAGACTTTCAAATTCAGACTTTATAGTTACATTACTGTAAACTCTTCTCTAAATATATGTGTATATGACATATATATACAGATATATACATATATGCATGTATATATGTATTCTTTCCTTTATATGCCTCTGCCCCAACTGTCAACCTGTCAACGCACACACACACACACACACACACACACACACACACATCTGGATTCTCTGGTGATTTCCTGTTGAACTCTTAATCTAAGGATGTGGCACTCTTTGAAAATGGGGTCATTTCAAATGAAATTACTTAAGTAGACCCTATTACAGTAGGTTCTAATTCAATAAAATAGGAGTCCTTGTAGAAAGATACTGTTTGGCAAAATCTCCCACCCCTATAAACAACAACAACAACAACAACAATAAACAAGTAAAACAAAACAAAAATCCTCAAAGTAGACAATACTGGAAAATAAAGCATGAGCTCATAGTACTACTACATGTAAATGAGCACCAGAGACATCTAGCAAAGTAGAAAATAGGCAGGAAACAGATTCTCTCATAGCCTCAGAAGAGCACCTTCAGGGCACACTGGTGTTGCCCATCTAAGTGATAAATAGTAAGACAATAAGTTTCTGTTGTACTATTCAGGATATGATATGTTACAACAACTCTAGAAAATCAGAACATCACATTAGCAAGAAAAACCAGATCCTGAATTTGGGGCATTAAGGCAGAGAAACTTACAGAATGCTTGAGAAATTACAGAGACATTCTTGTGTTTATTGTGCAAACCTATTCCCTTTTGTACTTAATTTGTGGGTTCATAATTTGATGGCATTGTTGGGGAATGTGCCCTACATATAGGAAGTTTATCACTGGAAGTTTTCTCGAACAGTACAGATCTTGATTCTAGCCCTTTATCTCTTTCTTCTTTTCTTATTGCCATGGAATAAGCAACCTTTCCTTTTCACATATCCCACAGTCATGGTCTGTCCCACTCCAGGTCCAGAAATCTAGAGAAAAGTAGTCCATTGAAACCATGAGCTGGAACAAATGCTTCTTCCTATAAATTGATTTTGCTAGGTATTTTGTCAGACGATAGAAATATGACTATGGTAACCATGTTATTAGTGATATCTACCCAGAAAAAAGCCTCGATAATTAAATTAAAAATTATAAAATTGTACAACTATTTGAGCAAAGTCTGAAAGTAGTGATTTTGTTTGTACCTGGCTTGGGGTCTCCATTTTAGACATCAGGTGTAATGGAATAAAATTAACACATTCATCTCTCTATGTCCTCTTGGAATAAATTTTTTCAATATGTTTTTACAAGGAAAGACCATAATCACCATTGAGTGTTTCTTCATTTGTAGTTAATAGCAACACTAAGAAAGAAATAACAATAAATAGTGTCTAATGTTCCACAAATGGTTTATAAGTTAATAGAACTACAAGAAGGGATTCTAATGTGCATCCAATAATTTTCCTGAGGCATCGTGAGTTATTAAGCCACATGATTCCCTCTAAGAAGTCTTTTTCTTCAATGTTCTGTGGGAAGTTTCTGTTTACTCTGGAGTCTAGAATTCTGACTTTGATATCTGGTTCATATTTTCCATAATATGTTTCTTCATCAATAAATAAAATTTTGTCAAATGATGCAGTTTTGAAGTTGTATATTCATGAAACCACCTTCAGTATAGTCAAAAGAGCATACTCAGACCAAGTGATTTTCAGTGTATATATAGGTCATAGTGGGCAAGTAATTTAACATTATCAAACTTCATTTCTCCATTTCTGAAATAAGGAATGGAGTGGTGTCTCTTTTGTAGGCCATTGTGCAAATACCCTATCACATATATGGAGATATTTTGGATAATAAACATAACTTTTAAGTTAATATTCTGTATTTTACCATCTTTTCTTTTATATGACTCCCAGAGAATAAGTGTCATTGAATGACCAGGTTATATAAGACCTATTATGGAAGTTATAATTTGTCTGAGTTTATTGAAATAATTATGTTTATGCCAACTTTGGAATTCAAGCTATACAAAATAAAGTACATCAAAAAATTTTTGGGACCAAGTAGTTTCTGAAATCTCAGTTGTACCCTGCCAAGCATTTGTGACACAATTTTTACAGGCTGTTTACATTGGCCCTTCCTTTCTCTGTAGCACTGGCAAAAGTAATTTTGGTATACTTTATTCCCTATGTGATAGACACTTATTGTACTTTATTTTTATGGTAGATAACAGGATGATTAAAATATGCTACTGAGTAGCTATTTGACTAAGAGGTACAGTATTATTCAATTTTGCTACAGCTCAAAAAATGCCAATAAATTTTAATAAAGAAAACAACAATTTGAATATAATAAATGTAATTAAAAAAAAAACAAGTCCATTCCTAAAACAGTGAACTATCTGTAAGTAAAATTCCCTAAGCCCTTGAAATTTTATCTACTCTTTGCATATTAATTTAATTCCTCTGTGTCTAATGGAACTTATTTATGATAAAGAAATTTATACACATCAATTATTCTAGGTTATGAAGTGTTTTGCAATTATAAAGAAGAGAAAGAGAGATGTTGGAATTTTGTTTTATAAAGCTGTTCAATGTGAAATATTGTTATAGATTTCAGGATATTAATGGTTGTCACCCTTACAAGAGTCCTAGCATGACATTTGACCAAGAAGCATAGCTTATTTAAGAGAGAATTAATGACTTCACACCCAGAGTAGCTTAACACACTTCAGATTCTTATAGGACCTGTTCATTAAACATAGAGAGTGGAATCTCATAGCACCCAGCACTGGCCTCAAAGATTATTTAAATAAAGTCTGCTTTTTTTCCCCTAATTTGGTCACCTTTGAATTGAAGCAAGCATTTTTGCTCTATTTATCTACCACTTTATTTACTGCTTATTAAATATATTCTTCTGAATATACTTTGGATTAACTATATTTCTTTCAATTGTAGATTATATAATCAGTATACATAGAAGAAAAATATCACTTTTCTATAAATAAATCAACTTTTACAAACTCTGAAACTATGAGTATTTCTTCTATATAGTTTCTATTGAAAAGCAAGAAAGCTCAGCCCATACTTCACATACTCCTTTTCAAGAAATTACTAAATGTTACTCGTGAATACAACCAGGCAACAAAACTCATAAAAATAAAATAAATGTAACGCTGTTTATAGGAGTTGAAGAGATGGCTCAGAGATTAAGAGCATTGGTTGCTCTTCCAGAGGTCCTGAGTTCAATCCTCAGCAACCACATGGTGGCTCACAGCCATCTGCATGCCCTCTACTGATGTTTATGAAGATAGCATACTCATATACACAAAATAAGTAAATACATCTTTTAAAAAAAGCTATAAAGTTGTTAAAACGGTCACTTGGACAACTTTACTGTAATCAAACCACAGAGATGTGGAAAATAGGAGTAGCATTTTCATCAGGAACTGATATTACAGGAAACCAGGATGGACATTCACCATCTGGAGTCATTCTACAAACTAGTAAAAGAGCACAGAATATCACTTTACTCTTTTTGAATTCTTCATGTTCCAGTGTTTATGCTTTTGATATTTGCTCGGTATGCTGAATACGTAGGATTTTGCATTTGTGTAAAACACAGATGTTTTACAGCTAAAGGCAAAGAAGGTCCGTTGGTGGAATTAAAAGTTGGACCAAAAGAAATCCATTTTGAAAAAAAGTTTCCTGAGCTTTGCTTTAATGATGAGATCCAAGAGTCTAGGTGTAGTAACAGCCATAGAATGGAGACAGGCTTCAAGAAAAACCAGACAACACTTGTCTTAATTGCTGTCGCAGGCTATTCAAGAAAAAATGACTCCATTTTTGTTAAATTTTAGTAAAAACTAGAGAAAATCTTAAAATAGACACCCTATTTTCGAAACAAACTTCAGACCAACTTGTGAGATTTAAGAACTTGTGAAATTTCAATGCAACAAGGGTGTCTGCAATGTCATAAGAAAATAGTGTTGAGAGCTGAGGAGATAGGTCACTGGTTCAGAGCTGGCTAAAAAGATATAAAGGAAAATGGAAAGAGAATTCACTACCCTTGCTGAGAACTCATGTTTGGCTCTGAGCACTAAGATTTGGCTCATAACTGCCTGCCCACTCTAGTTCCAGATGAAATGTCATCCTCTTCTGTCCCCCAAGGACTGTGGATACCCACATGTTACACATGTGTACAGTTAGGCAAACATACTAAATGAATACATTAATAAATATATAAATAAATACATGTAAATATGTAAACAAATACAAATTAAAACAGAAAACAATGCAAAAGGAAAGGAGATTCACAATGGCTGCTAGATTATTTTCTGAACTTTTCCATGATCTTTTTAATGTAAAACTCATAACTTAGAGAGTAATACATTGTTTCAATGAATGTGAAGAGTTCTTTTTAAAAGTATGATGTATCATCGGCATTTTTATATTAATGTGTTTCTTTTTTTTTAAATTAACTTGAGTATTTCTTATTTACATTTCGAGTGTTATTCCCTTTCCCGGTTTCCGGGCAAACATCCCCCTAATCCCTCACCCTCTCCTTCTTTATTGGTGTTCCCCTCCCCATCCTCCCCGCATTGCCTCCCTCCCCCCAACAATCTAGTTCACTGGGGGTTCAGTCTTAGCAGGACCCAGGGCTTCCCCTTCCACTGGTGCTCTTACTAGGATATTCATTGCTACCTGTGAGGTCAGAGTCCAGGGTCAGTCCATATATAGTCTTTAGGTAGTGGCTTAGTCCCTGGAAGCTCTGGTTGCTTGGCATTGTTGTACATATGGGGTCTCGAGCCCCTTCCAGTTCTTTCTCTGATTCCTTCAACGGGGGTCCTATTCTCAGTTCAGTGGTTTGCTGCTGGCATTCGCCTCTGTACTTGCTGTATTCTGGCTGTGTCTCTCAGGAGAGATCTACATCCGGCTCCTGTCGGCCTGCACTTCTTTGCTTCATCCATCTTGTCAAACTGGATGGCTGTATATGTATGGGCCACATGTGGAGCAGGCTCTGAATGGGTGTTCCTTCAGTCTCTGTTTTAATCTTTGCCTTCCTATTCCCTGCCAAGGGTATTCTTGTTCCCCTTCTAAAGAAGGAGTGAAGCATTCACATTTTGATCATCCGTCTTGAGTTTCATGTGTTCTGTGCATCTAGGGTAATTCAAGGATTTGGGCTAATAGCCACTTATCAATGAGTGCATACCATGTGTGTTTTTCTGTGATTGGGTTACCTCACTCAGGATGATATTTTCCAGTTCCAACCATTTGCCTATGAATTTCATAAAGTCATTGTTTTTGATAGCTGTGTAGATGTACCACATTTTCTGTATCCATTCCTCTGTTGAAAGGCATCTGGGTTCTTTCCAGCTTCTGGCTATTATAAATAAGGCTGCTATGAACATAGTGGAGCACGTGTCTTTTTTATATGTTGGGGCATCTTTTGGGTATATGCCCAAGAGAGGTATAGCTGGATCCTCAGGCAGTTCAATGTCCAATTTTCTGAGGAACCTCCAGACTGATTTCCAGAGTGGTTGTACCAATCTGCAATCCCACCAACAAGAGGAGTGTTCCTCTTTCTCCGCATCCTCGCCAGCATCTTAGAAAAAGATCTAAGTTTTTGATCTTAGCCATTCTCACTGGTGTGAGGTGAAATCTCAGGGTTAATGTGTTTCTTAACTCCTATGTAGACTGATATTGCACCAATTCCTTCTGTAGACATAAGCCCTCGATGGGATCCTCACTGACCTTTGGTGCATGGCTCTCATGGTTTTTTGATTTAGTCTTGCTTTGCGACTTTCTGGTTCTTCCTCTTCTTCCTCCAGGTCACTTTTGTTCACATGACTAAGATCACTGCTTCATACACGTTCATCATGGCTTTGCATCTCATTTTCATTCTTTAATATGTATGTTTGACAGTGACTGAAACACTTCAGCACACAAAAATGCCTTCACTCCACTCCACTCCACTATGTGCTTGATACAAGCATAGTGTTGTGACCACCAGTGTCTCATTCATCAAAGAGGGACCTGAGACCTTGTATAGGATCTTGTAGGCAAAAGAAGTCGTAACTGTTTCTAAAACACTTTGCAAGGGCAGAGTGCCATGGAAGTGATAAATGAGAGGAATGCACATTGGCAGTGGTGCCTGGCGAGGGTATTCCCCTCATTCCTGGCTAAGCTTCACTGAAATGCTATTTTAGTAGAAATATTTACCCAATTCCAATGACTCTAATCAGAATAAGGGGAATAAAACAATTTCTAGAATTTCTAAACAAATGATTACTTTCCATTCCCAATTAGGTCTATATAGCCTTATCCTTTTCTAGCAAATTGCCTTTGTTCTCTGTTATTTTATCTTCCCTCGAACAGGTAAGATTGTCCAGTGATTAAAAATGTATCTGCATTCTTTCTTGGAAGAGTAGAGTCTTTGATTCAGCCTGCCATCCTAGAAACGACAGGTATAGTTCTGTGATTTCTAACAAGCGAAATTTCTTTGTGTGAAAAAAAAAGCAGCTAATATGTAACAACATGGTACCCACTGATACGAGAAATACCAATCAAATAATTCCTATAATAGCATATTTTGCATTCAGTTATATAAACATCTGTTTGTTAAATGTAAGTTAATATACTATATTCATGTTAGATGAAAAACAATAGACAAAATACAGTGCAAATTTAATTCAACTTTATACTCTATTTATCTGTGTATTATAATTTGTAAGAATTAGCATCTTTGTCCCTCTATCCTCATTTTGCAGTTTGGGAAATACTTAAGCCATATGTGTGAAGGTATGTGACATAATGCTTACAACATTATATTGTGCTGAAAAAAATGCAAGTTAACATTCCTATTATCATGACAGCATGTGGTAAAAGCCACAGATGTACAATGTCCTGCATCATATGTTCTGTTTGTCATCAAATGCTTACTGGAATCAAGGGACAAGAAAAAGTACACTTATCTGCATAAATCAGCTAGAATTTAGCATTTCAATAAGCTCCCATCGTGCTTAAATAAAAGCACTGATTTAATATGCTAGACCTTGATGTCAGAAATGAATTAAAGACTGGAAATATGCTTTTTGTATGAATATGGCAATTCTTTGATCACAAAATGGTATTTACTCTTTCATAATGAATAAAGATTCATCACAGGGAATCAATAGAAGGAATTATTATTCTTCATGTGGACATAATAACCCAATATAGGCATATACCTCCAGGCCTCTTGAATATTTGGCTAAACTTAAAAACAAATTAAAGTCTTAAAATACAAAAATTTCAGTAAACCCATATTTTTGCTCAATAAAAATAAGAATAATCTTTAAACAGTTTAAAAATGTTGGCCAATAGATACATTATTTGATTTTACAAGACAGTTTAGGCAAATATCTGCTATATTCATTGATTGCTTGGAGCTTTGCATAAATCATGTATCCACCATTTTATTTGCATTAAGTAGTTTTGCTTGCCACATTTAAGCTGGAGATGACTTACGAGAAAGGAATATGTAGAACAGTCTCTATTATTCCTGACCCCATACCACCTCGTGTCAATTTGACTGAGCAAAAGTTTTGTTTGTTTACAATACAGTGTTTCTTTCAGAGTTGGTAATGTAAGAAGTAATGAGGGAAAAGGTGAGAAGTATTTGGTAAGTATGTTATTTCTATTCATAGTTTATTATTTTCCAGAGGTGATAAAAACCAATTTGCTCTCATAATATCAGGCTTTAATTAGCATTGATATGAAGTTTGGGGGTCTTCTACTTTCATAAGAAGTGGCACCAATTATATTTAATATACTTTGTGGGTGATAAGTTATCAGAAAGAATCTCAGTAGCTGGTGTCATTGGTAACTTGAATTCTATTTTAAAATTGGGAAGCTTGAGTTATTTATCACAGATGGTATGAGTCTTCTCTAGTTTATAAATAAAACAAAAGCTATAGAGTAGAGAAATCAGTAACTAATTAGGAAGAATTGAAGAATGGCTCAATATACAGTACCAAATTTGCTTCTTTTCTTGTTTTGACCATTGTCTCTCTTAGAAAGACCAAAGAACACAGTTAGAACCTAGAGTCAACAAACATACAGGAAAGCTGAAAATCTAGTCAGAGGACTGAGCTGTCTTTTATAGGACAGTGATGATGAGGATTTCAGGATTCATTCAGTCATCTAGACATGTGCCTTTATCAGCTATGATCTTTCTATTATGCAAAGCACCCAGACTATGTTAATGTAGCTGAGAGAAACAAGTCTTGCCCTGCAGCTTACAACCCCGTGAAAATCAATAAAGGCATAAGCCAACAATTAAGTGTCTATATAACCAAAATGGAATACTATAGATGTGAGTATTGTTCTGCTATGTTAGATGGCAAGGAAAAAGAACATATCTGAAGAGAGAGGTTAAAAATGGACACCTTCAGAAGATAAGCTTATATTCAAATAATACCGAGGGGGCAGCCTCAAAACACCTAGAGCTTTCCTGACAAAAACATTAACCCAAAGCTGGGAGATACAAGGGCTTCATGTGTTGAAGACTAGAAGTCTAGACCATTTGTTTATCTTTGGCAAGGAAAGTGTTTTTTAATAAAATTGAATGCATACTCAAAATGATTGGGGATTTTATGCTAGAGTAACAAACAAGAAGCTACTTGAGGCAATTAAAGATGAGGATAGAACTCCGGATATTTTATGAAGGACTCTGACTGGACACAGCCGGTTAGTTCGAAGACAGTGAGCAACAGACTGCTGCCATCAATCGAGCAGACCAAGAGGCAGTCTCTTCTCATCTTCGGATTCTTTATCCCCCCTAGCATTAGTACCACACTAAAGAGCTTTGTCCCGTCTGATGCTTTGGCATAGTCCTCCCAAGAACTCATCTGACTTGAAGAGAACCTGATACTACATTACCAAAGGATTCGACATCAGGATACTGAAGCTAAAAATGTTCCTTGTAAACAAGAGAGTAAACAGAACCAGTGCAGCTCTGGAAAGTTAGACTGCCGTATAATAAAGATACAGGGTAAATACCAATTTGAGAAATCAGAGATGATGGTAATCTTATATAAATAATGTAATCTGAAACAGGTGTTTCCCCCTGATTCGTGCCAGCCATGGTTTCTGAATGTACTTACAGGAAGCATTCTGAAATCAAAACGTTGATAGAAATGAAAAAGTTCTGAGAATGGCCGACACATGTGTATATTCTGTCAGTATAATGAAGTCCCTAGGTAACTTACAGAGAAAAAGAAATGCTTTCTCTAGCTCACAGCTTTGATGGATCAAGGGAAATCCTCAAATACCAACTCAGCCCCGAGGAAGACAGCAAAGTGGTTGGCTTCATAATGATAGCAACCAATGAGAGAGCAAGAATTCTCATCACCAATTAGAAAAGCATCCAATGAGAGAGCGAGAATTCTTGTCATGCGCTAGAAAGGCAACCAACGACTTAGGAGTCTGGCTTGCTCTTGTTATCAAAGTTCTCTGGCAGGAACAAATTCAATAACCTACATAGATACTTGAGTCTCTTCAGAGAATGGTGTATCCAGTAACCTCTGTACCTTCCAATAGGTTCTAGCCCACCATCTCCTTCCATCAACGGACCAGGTTTCCAACACATAAATCTCATGCCAAGTTACACCCAAACCATCAAACCCTAAATGCAACATCTTTGTCCCTTGTGCTCTATGTCATGTATGTTCTCTAGTATGTTCTGTTTTCAAATACAGTGCAATGTGCTTTCAATAAGGAATATTGACCATGAAATCACCAAACCAAGATTGGAACATAAAAATGAAGTGTCATTCCTGACTCCCTCGAGTACAGGTTCAGTGAGGATAGAATTTTTGCATGAGAGCAATATTATATCTGAGTTTTTACAGAAAAAATGTCATTTTGAAGGTTTTTCAAGGAATGTAAAGAGAGTGGACAGTTGCTAATCAAATGTCTACTCTGTCCGGGCTCTGCATAAATAGTATTAGGTATTCTTATTACTTATAGACTAACTATTTAAGAAAGAGGATATACTTCACTCTTATTGAAACCAAATATTTCACCTTTCATGGATATGGTGTGTGTATCCAGTTCTACTGAAGTCACACATATACTTCAAACTAGCATGTCAAACCCTGTCTTTGGAAGCCCCTGAGAAGAACTTTAGTCTCCTTAGCTTACCAAGCAAGGAAGTCTTGAAAACATAGAAAATCTTGTTATACGACTTAATCCAGAGAATTTGTTGACATCATCCAATACGGTCACTATCTACATGGTGGATGCTGCCACGTGGATAAAGAATCTTGATGAATGGATAGAATAGCACTCATGGAAAAGAAAAACCCACAGAGACTCCACAGAGAAGACATGTTTAACAGTGAAGAAGCCTGTAGATAAAATTAGGATGGATGTGTACATTGTTACGTTCTAAAGAGTGGCACACACAAATTGTCCTTCAGGGAGGTTTTTACGGCTGCTATTAATGCTGCTTACAGTACAATTGGCTTAGACCAGAGATTTCAACTGCACTGGAAAAAAAGGAACTCCCCCTTGTCAATGATCCCAAGGGACTGCGGAGTCCCCATATCCTGAGGTCCCAGGTGGCTTTAATCTGTAGCCAATACTATCTGGCCACAGTCTGGTCACAGTCTCCCATTACCCGGTGACAGGGCAGGCTTCTGTCCGTTGACTGTATGGTTGGTTATAGCAGATGTGGCTGGCCAGCAGCTTGCAAAAGAGGCTGCTGTATCAGGTGAGCCCAGCTCCGAGTCAATGGATTTTATCTACAATTATGTCAGGGATGACATGCATGATAAGAATATTTCTATAGCTTTGGTTTATGCTGCAGATTCGGATATACACTGTGTCATCTCCTTTCCTGTGATATGAAAACTAAAAGAGCTCCTTCCAAGCTTGACACTTCAAAGGTCTGGGTTTTTCTTAATTACAAAGGTAACTTAATCCCATGCTAAATGGCTCTTCATTCACAACATTGCCTGTCATATTCAAACTACGTTTGTTTTATCTGCCTTAGTTCTAGTCTACTCCACTCAGTGCTGAGCGACTGGTGGGAATAATCGATCCCTTCTCTCATTTCCAGTATCTTTTTTCTGACGTGCGAGTAGTTACCTCGAATCTCTGCTATCTTTCCTCTAGTCTGAGTAGACCCGGTGCCCTTAATGTTTCCTCATAGATCTCATTTTCAGAGGCTTTTTAAAAATCATTTTTGTTGCTCTCTTCTGAACTGGTTCAAAGTTATCTATAATTCTCTTTCAACTAAGGAAAAAATACCGAACACAGTTACCCAATTGAGGCCTAAGAGTGCTGACCGAGCAAAATAATTACCTGATTTCTATCCACGTTCTCCTTGTTAATATACCCACAGCAGTGCCTGAGATTTATGTGGCAACCGCACAGTGCTGATTTACACTCAGGTTCTCATGCCTTATGACTCCCGCATCAACCGCCATGCATCTTTGGCAGTGCAACGCATGTTTTCGTTTATTGAATCCCATTTTATTGATCTCAGCCTTCTGTCCCATTTCTCAGGAGGATTGTTTGCCGCACTAACCACCTATTTGCTTCCAGTGACACACTCCAAATTCTTAAATGGGTAAATGATCAACGTTTTCTGTTTCTCTCACCAAATCCCTGACTACACAATTGAATTTCCGCCTCTCTCTCTCTCTCTCTCTCTCTCTCTCTCTCTCTCTCTCTCTCTCTCTCTCTCTGTGTGTGTGTGTGTGTGTGTGTGTGTTTTGACTAGCTAGTTGAATTAGAAGATTACATAGATTCTTAAATATTTATATTGTTGACGACAAAGCCTATGACTGACAAAGTTCTAGCTATATTGTTGAAAGAGTTCATTGTTACAGCAAAGCTTGCTTGATAATATTTTCAAGGTCTATTTAATTGAACTGTGTAACTTCTCTCTCTGCATCTGTAAGGTCCAGAAGGACCTAGTAATATTTTCAATGTTGGCATAAAAAGGAGAAACGCTGGCCTTGGGCTCGGTACTGAACTCGCCACCAAGTCTTTCCGACATGTCTGTAACTAACAGCTTGATTCACACACAGCTGCATGTGTAGTGGCGTGCGCTTCCCTCACTCTGCTGCTATTAGACAAGATTTTTATGAAAACTGTGACAGTGTTTTCACCCCAGGGAGTCTCCTTTCTGCTTGCCTGTGCTGCTGCTGTGAGTGATGAGGCCTTTGTTTCTGGGGACAGAGATGACTGGAGCAGCAAAATTACTGTTTACTATGGGAAGCCCTGGTGTCTGAAAGCCTACCAAATGGAGTGATCATAGGTTGTCCCTGCCCCTTTCTCTAAATTAAAAAGGCATCCCTACCACAGCAATATGATAATTAACTTTACTTCTATTTCGTTCCTTATTCTAAAGTAATTGAATCCAAACACTATCCATCCAATTCACTGGCCTGAGTCAATGGTTGGTAAATGAGGTGCTGGGGCTCTGTTGGGTATTTTAAAAGTTCCTGAGGGATATTGTAGATTTTAGCATACTAGAATTTAAGAGACTGCAATACTTGTTTAATTAAGGCTTTATGAGCTGACTATGTGACTTGCCCACATCAGCAACTTAGCCCCGATGTTTTCAAACCCAAAGTGCACATATGCTCACAGAATGATGAACTCAGGAGGCAACTGCTTTAGGGAATGGGTACCAAGGTCTCTTCTGCACAATGGACCATTGAGTGGTTAACATTCACATGTCCACTGAGAAAAGGATAGATGACCACAAGCAACAGGAACAACTAATGAGTAATATAACGTTACCAATACTGATTATTTTGTGTAGTTTAACTATCAAAGTAAATGAATGTGAAGGACAGTCGTATCATACTGATTTCCTTAGTACCTGTATCTGTTGTTACATTTGTTCCTTGAAAGGCACTGCTGATGGGAGGTAATGTGTCAAACTATCTGGATTTAGATAGGCAGATGAAGACATTAACTGCTCTATGGGGCTGGATTCTGGCATGCCAATATAAAAACTGTTGTGTTTAGAATTTATATTTTAGTACAAGCACACATGAGTTGATGAAATATAAAAATGATTCCTAAGTTCAAGATCCCTGCCAAAGAGCTTAGGAAGGACAAAGAAAAGTAAAGCGACAGGTGGTGTAGATCATAGCTAGCTAAATATTACTATATTTAGAATAGTAATAGAGAGTAATAGAGAGGCAGGTTGTGTCCCTGAAACTTACACTTTTCTTGAGAGCTCCAAAGAGAAATAAGGTCAATGTGTACTTTGTGCTTGGTATAATGTTCTTCCTAGATGGATGAGTACTCTTTATGTGTGGTGTAAGATCAAAGATGTCCAGTGGAAGGTGGGAAAGTTAACTTTTCTTTTTATATATTTCCTGAACACTTCCTATAAGTTTCTTCTCTATCTAATGAGGTTTGGTTTGGAATCAATAAACAAATACTTTAAAACTCAGTGCAGATATTATGTTACAAGAGCTTATGATTTGCATTAAAGCACATTAAAATGTGTTTCCTGGGAAACCCAAAGAAAGATTCTACCATTCTTTTGGATTACAAAATAGCTCTTCATTCACAACAGTTTGGTAGCATTGAGATTTGACTTTGTTTTTTCAATCTGCATAGAGTTTTGCTTAGCTTTCTGTTTCCTTCCGACCCTTCTTTTGAATCGGAATCTTTCAGATTTAGGTTCCAAATTTCCATATATGTTGCAATCTGTAAAAGAAAGTGCATTATGGAGTTCCATCACGTACTGAGCCCCAAAATACGGTACCACAGTATGCTGAGCAAAGGAGTTTGGAGGAGTCTCAGAAGTAAAGCCTTTCTGACTCTCATATTATCTCCTGGTTCCCCCTGTCCACACAGATGTGCTATCACAGGGAGACAGTTAATGAAGAGACTCATAGCTCAAAGTACTGAGCATAACTAACTACTAATGGCTCTGTCCTAAATTAGAAAATCATAGAGGAAATTTAATCCAGCAGCATCGCTACTCTGGCTGGAATACAGACATGCCTTTAATACCAGGAAACTGAGACAAACAGATCTGTTAATTTAAAGCCAGGCTTGTCTACAGAGCAAGTTCCAACTACAAAAAAAAGCTTAGATCTGGGTGTGGTGGTACGTGCATTTAATCCCAGTACTCAAGAGTCAGTTGGGTTCAGTGCAATGGAGTTGAGAGTTCAGTCAGTTGGGCTGAGTCAGTAAGTCCAGAGTCAGTGCAGAGGAGTGAAGTTTGTGGCTTTTCAGTTCCTGAAGTTCAGAGGCAGTTTTCACAGGGACAGTTTTACAGACAAGTTGCAGAGAGAACAAGTTAGGCACAGGGGAAGACAGAATCAGCCAGAGAATGAGAAAGAACCAGAAGATTAGACTAGATTGCCAGAAATTATTTGAGGCCAATCAGAACAATTCAGTGAGAATCTGAGAAAAATGAGATTGATTCAGTTTGAAGAGGTGTTTGGGCCAGAACAGCTGAGTTGAACCAGGCAGGCAGAGTTTAGAATAAACTAGAAAATGCTAAACTTCTTCAACCATAAGCCTACAAGCCAATTACATCAGCAGAATAAAGATACTTTAAAAAGAAAGCTATATTAAATCCTATGGCCCAAGGAGGACTGAACTTTTCCTACTTTAGAAGATATAAAACTGCACGATAAGGAGTGCCGTGAAAACCTCCAATCCAGATAGCATAGTTTCATTGCAATTGCAAACATACATACAACAGGAAAGGATGAGTACAAAACTGACCCTTCAACATTCTCTCACGGATAGAGAAGGAGACCATGAGGCAGGATGTGATGGTTTGAATAAAAGTGGTCCTCAGTGGCTCATTCAGTTGGATGCTTGGTCCCCAGAAGATGGTACTGTTTGGGGAAGTCTAGGAGGTGTAGCCTTCTTGGAGGAGGTATGTCCCTGTGGGTTTTGAGGTTTTGAAAATCTACACCACCCCCAATTGTGTGTTCTACTGATAAATCAGATGAAAGCTCTCATCTGCTGCTTCAGCACCATGCCTGCTTGCCTGCTTTCATGCTGCCTCACCTGGTGGTCATGGATTCGACTTAAACTCTCATCTGCTGCTTCAGCACCATGCCTGCTTGCCTGCTTTCATGCTGCCTCACATGGTGGTCATGAATTCGACTTCTTAAACTCTAATACCTAATAAATTCTTTCTTCTCCAAGTTTTCCTGGTCACTGTAAATCTTCACCGCAGTAAAAAGGTAAACAAGCCACAGCAATACTTCCACAGAAGATATTGATTATTACATGATGATGCAAAAAGAGTTGTCATTTTAAAGGTGGTGTAGCCAGTGAGCACATGGAAAGAAGAAGAAGAAGTCCAAAGGGAAAGGCAAGACAGAACAACAAGTAATGAGTTTAAATAAAATCATAACCTCCTTCACTCGAGTGTGATTTCCATGCATCAGATCCAATAAAAGTCATCTTCCCTACATCAACCATGTGTTTAGTTCTGAAGACTGCTGTGCCATGGAACCTTGGATTAAATAAGGGAATTTAGATTTTCTGTTCATGGTGTACCACTTGTCAGATAGTACTGTACATTTATGACAAATAAAGAATGGGATCATACTTTTCTCTAATATAGGACTAAATATGTTATGGATATCTTTTAAACTTATCTTCAGTAAATAATTCCTCCAGGAAAGACCTGTTTCAAATGACAGTAAAATAGTTTATTTGACACTACAAGTCTACTTGCTTGATAGAAGATAATGAGATAGAAGTGACTGTTAAATGAAGGAAGAAAAATAAGTAAGATGAAGTTGTATTGTGGGAAAGATAGATTCAAGAGATTCTTATCCCGTATAATGATTATGGCAGTACAATCCAAAAAGTTCTGGCTACAGCTAAAAGGTTATGAGAAGGTCAAAGTGTCTTATTAATGAAGTCAGACACGTTCTCTTGTAAGGTTTATCTGATGTGTTATAACTTAAACATTTCTTCCCTTTCGTTCAATATTAATTAAAAGATGCAATTAAAAGCATGCAATATTCAAAAATATTTATTCCAACCCGAAAAATAATTGACTTTATCTTACTCAACATGCTTTCTTATAAACGTACATAAAAGACCACGAAAATGAAGATATGCCTCAGGCATAAACCATTATAAAGAAATGCAAGAGCTGCTAAGTTTAAAACAATAAATTGTTACAACACAAAACAAAATACCCAGGTGCTTCCAGACGAGTCCGGGGAGGATAGAAAAATGTCTAATGTTTTAAAACATTTGAGCACTTTGTTTTCAAAATGCTTATTGACAAAGACAGATATCTTCATATAATTCTGTTCAATGGAAAACAGGTTTCAGGAAGTTTGGTTTCCTTTTGATATTTAAGGGTATTAAGGATTGAGGAGAATTTTCTCTCTCCTAACTGACAACAAACATTAAAATGACTGTTTTTACTCTATTGACAAATCTTCTTCGTGCCTTTATAAATTGCTGCAAAGCAAAGGTAATTGTATAATTTTCTTATCAGTGTCAGTGCTAATGACTTGCTATTAACATTGGTTTTAATTTGAATACAAGTAGAAAGTATCCCTGTGTATTGTGAAATATACAGAAGGAAATTCAAATCTCCTAAAAATAAACTAACATAAAACTAAGATAAAAAGTAAAAAAAAAAATCTTTCTTTTTCCAGGACATAGTTGAACTAAGAGAAAATAATTTCACCAACTGTATTTGCTACCTCATATTCAGCTCCCTGTTTCCCATTTAAACTAGATGCTTTCTTTCTGTCAATATTTTTAAGTAACTGATAAAGTATGCTGATGAAATGTCTGTCGTTATTATCCAACTACTATCAGAAACCGTGAACATTTTCTTTATTAGGTCATTTATTTTTAGTGATACAAACTTTGTCCTAGTTTTGTGTCATACTATTCATAGCCCTAATGTGTTTACACATTTAACTGGTTACATCAAACAATGCAATGTAAGAAAGTGAATACACACTTCATTCACATGAGTAAATCCAGGTAGAGATCAGGCTAGCCCACTAATACACATCCAAGGGTTTGTTAGATGCAAAATAACTTTTAGGAGCAAAACATGGAGAGCTTCTTTACCATAGGAGGAAATCCCAATGGACTAAAACTATGTCAAGTATAATAAAAGAATGTAAAATTCCATTCAGTACAGCCTACATTACTTGTAACTACATAATATCGTAAAGGATTAAAACAGTCAATTACTAAATAAAGAGTGAATTACATAAGTATATGCTATGCAGTATTCTCAGCCTTCCTACTGCTACAACCCTTTAATACAGTTCTTCATGTTCCAGTGACTGCCAACCATAGTATGATTTCCCTTCCTACTGCATAACTGTAACTTTGGTACTTGTATGAAACATATGTATATATTTTTGGAGTTAAAGATTTGCCAAATGAGTCACAACCTAGAGGTGGAGAATGGCTGTACTCTAAAATGAGTTCCGTCAATGATATTTCACTGAATTCATACCTGATGGGCCAGATCAGCAAGCATCAACCGCCATGATTACTCTGGATTTCTGTCAGTATAATGAAGACACAATGATTTGGGATATTCTTTCAAACAAGAGCTCATCTTTGTGTAATTAACTCCCATCATGTCAGATACACATTTAATATTCAAGCATGGTTAGTTTGCCCATACGTGCAGAAAGAAATCTTATTTGTCAGAAATTTTAATCATTTTAGCTACATCTTCTAGTACTTCATTCTGTGCCTGGAAAAGTTGTGTGTACTCTTAATATTTCATGCCATTGAAGCATTTCAAGAAAGCCATCATGCCTTCAGGGGAGATCCAGTTTCATTCGAGTTCTTTTCTGAAATCTGAAGTCCTACTCCACAGTCAATAATATAAATAATGTACCACACACGAAAAGACTCCTCAAATATCTGGAATCATATCATCTTCTACTTAGAACAGGAAGGATGACTTTGCCAAATAAAAGCAGGAGTGCTTGTTTAAACAACAATAACAACAACAACAGAAGGATGTGTTGCGACATGTTTCTCAGGATACCCCAGTTGTGTTTTGGCAAGACATCTACAGCTGTCTTCCAAAATCACCACATATATTGTATGTAAAAATATATACATTTTCTCAGCTGTTCATAGTTCTGGAGGAAAGAGAAATTGCACTGTGGTCTTCTACAACTTAGTTCATTGCTATTGGCAGCCTGTGTATCATCTGCTCTTAGTGTCCTGGCTTGCTGCAAAGTATCAGGGATGAAAATGTCTTCATAACACATTGGCAAAAGTGCCATGTATCGGGGTTGGGGATTTAGCTCAGTGGTAGAGCGCTTGCCTAGGAAGCGCAAGGCCCTGGGTTCGGTCCCCAGCTCCGAAAAAAAGAACAAAAAAAAAAGTGCCATGTATCTTGAGTCACTGGCACGAGTCACTAACAGAGAACAGCAAAGTATGAAAAATCCCAGTAAACACAGCTACATATGTTGGCAGAAATAATCAAAACCAGGCCTGAAGCACCTGCAATTTTAGAACTAAATAGAAGTTTACATCCTTATCAGGAGCAATGATAAAGAACTCCTCTAGCTTTGTGGGTGTCTCGCTACTGCATGTGCCTAGAATTTGATAGCAGGGGCATTACACCTCTATAATCATGCCCCACATCCAGCCATGCCATTCTTTGAAATAAGCTACAAAAATTGAACACTTTTCTCAAGACCATAATCATAGCTGAGTTTTCCACAAGAAGCAGAACATTTTTAGCCCCTGCAGAATAAAGCATAACTGATATTGGTCTCGCTCAGAAAATCAACTCTTCCTCCAGTGGAAGAAAGGGCTATCCGTGGCCCACAAGGCAAGAAAGCCATTCATTTACTTCTGAAAGTAGATGTGTAACTCTTTTCAAGATGACATTTCCATAGGGCTGTGAGCTTCCTGAAGGTAAGGCCATATTTATTCAATTGCAATAGACACTGGTAAGGAAAGAGTCCTTTATAATTGTTGTTAAGCCACGGAAATAATGCAGGGAGAATGAGGCTCATCCGCGAATTTGACCCTTGCAGAATAATGTCATAAATAATTTCAGTGTCCTGGTTTAAAGAAACCACGGACCCTTCCTCTTTACTTCATTCCTCACTCCTCATTTCATTTGTGAGCCCAGAAAAAACTCAAGCCCATTAACTTCTGCCCCTGTAACTTACTAGGACTGTAATCCTAGTCATCATTATCATTTTCCCTAAACAATCACTTAATTCATTCACTTAAGGCTCATTTAATTCATTTTATATACTCAATCAGAGGGGTCTCCTATCTGTTAAATTATACAATGAATTATCTACCTTGTACCATACTATGCAGATCCGGGGCCTGTCCATCTTTCTAATGATAAAGATGAGCATGTGGGTAGGAGATTCACAGGTAGTTTACAGGTGTCTCTATACCTTCCTTTAAAAAAGTATCAGTCTTTATTTAATTTTTATTCATACTCATGAATTTAACTTTTCAATCCAGTTAGATTTAGAGGGGAATGAAGAAAACATAGAATCCAAAGAAGGGCAGTGAGAGCAAATATGACAGGGTATTGATGGCTGATGGGTTAGCAAGATTCTCTTGAGCCCCAGAAGGATTGACCTGGTGGGTGGCATGCCCACAAGTCAAAAGCTTTAGAGCTGTCTACAGTCAGCAATAGTAATTTTGCTGTTCTTGCTATTCCTGGGCCCCAAATCTACGGCTTCCACAGTGTTCATGCCTTTTATCACCTTCCCTAGGACCACATGTTTATCATCCAGCCACCCAGTGTTGGCAGTACGAATGCAGAATTGAGAACCATTTTATTAACTGAGAAGCATTTTATTTGGTCCGTCATTTGCCATAACTCTGTTTCAAAGGGCTTGGCTCCGTTTGAAACAATGGATTCATATGTATGGTCATTTGAGGGATGTCTATTTAACTCAGACTATAATGCTCATGATGAAAGGAGTGTGGCTCATTTTGCTTTCCTCTGTGTCCCTGGAAAACAGCAGAATGTCTGCCATAGAGCAATCATGCCTAAAATATGCATTTTAGTGGATGGCAAAAATCAATAAAAGTATGTGTGGATCCCCTTTATACGAGCCAGAATAGTCAATTGAACACACTATCCAATCTCTTGTGTCTCTTGGGGGCCAGCAGAATCTTTTGAGGAAGGTTTGTTGGGGATTACATGTTGATTAAGGGATGTATACTTATAAAAATATACTGTGTCTTGATTAATTTGAATTAATGTGTTTGTATTTACTCTCAGTATGGCATTTGCAGAACCAGTAAGTCTAAACAACTAAGCTCATTTCCTTTAATTACTGCCTATTGCATTAAGGAAAATCTGAAGGGTTAGGGTTAGGGCTCAGTGAAGAACTAGCAAACTTGAGAAGTGTGAGTTCCTTGGCTAAATCCCCAATACTGAAACAGAGGATGTTCCAAAAAGGTTTCCAAGCATTTAGTGTTTATATAGCAGTCCTTATAATCATAGAAACCTTCCAATCATGAATCCAATAGTAAACTCAGAAGAGCTGTTACACAAGAGATAATTGACCAATCGTGAGGCCATCTGACTTTGTGAGGGTTTGAAGATATTTATGAAAGCAGTAGTGGCTGGACATTTGCCTATTCCAATAGTTTAGAAAAGTCAACAAGCAGCTGGCTCATGGTTAAATAAAAGGACAGAGTGGCAACATAAGGATCAATGTCTCAGCTCTATGATCTATGACATGGAAGTCTAAATTGGGGACGTATAATGGAGGAGGTGCTTTGCTCTTTCTTTTTGTTTTATTGTGAGTATTTAAAATTCACTTTCCGGGGTTGGGGATTTAGCTCAGTGGTAGAGCGCTTGCCTAGGAAGCACAAGGCCCTAGGTTCGGTCCCCAGCTCTGAAAAAAAAAAAAAAGAACCAAAATAAAATTCCCTTTCCAATTTGCATTCTTTTATGATTAGATATAACAGCCATATATTGCATTCTATATCTTACTGGTTCATGTATACTTGAAGCCTACTATGAAAAATAGTTCTGGACCATGCTCCTTCCCTCCGTTGCTACACAGTAATGGAGAGAGGTATTTATTGACTTATTGAAAGCAGGGAAGGAAGGCCTGGTTGGCAAAGATCATCAATAACTGAGAGTTTCAACATTATAGGAGAATCCATAAAGATGAATTTTCCACATTACAGAGGAATCCATAATGATAAGTTGGGAATAGAATTCAAAAAGGGGAAGAAAAAGGAAAAAAGGAATGTGTGTATATGAACATATGAAACTCATACAGACAAAAGTACCTTTTGTGTACAGTTCTTATGCTACATTTCCTGGGTCACAGTGACACCCTTGGGGTAGGAAACACTTCCCAAGTTTTCTTTTTGCACTCTTCTTCAGCGTGCTCTTGCTGTTAACAAGGACATACTGAAATAATCTATGGATTGGATCAGCTGCGAACACATAGGAAATAATGACTCTTCACAACTTTAACCATAATTCTGAGAGGTGTAATTTCCTGTAGTTTGGAACGTTGACTCTTTTTTTTTTGAGTGACATGAGCCCCAGAGTTTGATCACTTTATCACATATTGTTTACTGGATATTTTCCTCATATGTGTCATGGAGTGATAAGTCTAGTCTAGAGAGAGAATGCACATGAGAATGCAACACAAAGTTTAATATATGTAAGAACCAATTTGTGTGGTTTCTACAGGTCCATTGGAGGGTGCTAGGCTATATAATAATGGAGAGAGGTGTTTATTGGCTTATTAAAAGCAGGGAAGGTAGACCTGGTTGACAAAGATGATCATTAAGTGGGAGTTTCAACATTACAGGAGAATCCATAAAGATGAATTTTCAGCATTACAAAGGAATCCATAACGACGAGATGGAAATAGAAGCAGAATGGAAAAAACAAACAAACAAAAAGGAATGCCAACCCTGTTTGAAGCCTGTACTAGAAAGAAGATAACATGGTTCAGGTTCAGATAGAGGCTTGCGTGCTGGAAGAATTACCCGAGGAGAGTAACTCCCTGCTGACCACTGAGGCTTCTATCAGATAAATCCTTAACATCGAGGGAGGACAAAAATGCATTCGATGGCACGAAGTTCATGCAGCTCAGCGTGGCTGCACAAAGAATCTATTTCTGTCCATCAGCTGCTAAAGGTAAAACAAGGTGCCATTTTAAAATTCCAGGAGGTTCATTGTCAACAGTGAGTGGAGAACCAGGAGAACGTACTGAATTCACCAAACGAAAGACAGTAAGCTGAAGCCTTCTAAATGAGGAGTGGAGGTGCGGAGGGAGGGTATCATTGAAAGCTTCTGAGGAAAGTTACACTTTGGAAGGTCAAGGGGTATGAACTGTTAGACAGAAAGGGTCTGGAAGGAGCTTATATTACAGAACGTCAGTGTCTTCCTTTCAGCCACTGGCCAGAGAGTAGGCAAAAGTGCTCTTCTCAAAGCAGTTCCATTGTTATGTTTTACTCCCTCTTGCACAAGGAGTTCTCTCAATTGATGTTAATGAGGAAATACTAGAATAGTCACTAATGTTATGTTCTAGAGCAGTGCTTCTCAACCTTTCTAATCCTGCAACCCTTTTCATAGATCCCCATGTTGTGGTGACACCCCAACCATAAAATAAATTTCATTGCTACTGCATATGTGTAATTTGATACTGTTACGTATTGTAATGTAAGTATTTGATATGTGAGGGGTGGTGATTCACAGGTTGAGAACCACTGTTCTACGTTAAAGGGAAAAAGATTCTGACAGGCAGGTAACGGTTGCGAGAAGTAACTAGCTGTGGGGCATCCCAGTAAGTTCACTGTCCATGCACTGCAGGGAGCTTTATCTGTGTGCAAGGGACAATGTTGCTAAGAGGTTTTGTGGAGGAAGGTCTCTAATATGCGATGAATAAATGCAGACAACATTTATGTCCAGCACCACCAGGCAATCCAGAAGAGTCTCTACTGATTTTTATTTTCTTCATTTTATTCATTACGGATGAGCAATTTTAATATTTTTACTCTACGATTTTTTTAAAAAATATTTCATTATTCTTCTCTCACACAATACATCCCAACAGCAGCTTTCCCCGCCCTCCTCCTCATCTCTTGTCAGAGAAGAGCAGGTCTCACAGGAACATCAACAGAATTCAACACAATAGTCTACAAGAAGGCCAGGCACAAGCTCTCACATTAAGACTGGCAAGGCAACCCAGTAGGAGGGAAAGGGTCCCAAAACTAGTCAAAAATACACCCATTATGGCAACTGCTTTGCTTTTCTAGGCTCAGAGTTATTCTGGTGATGCACTAGTATTTAAAGACCAATTTGATGTCATTTGGAAAATGTTAACTCCCGATTGGCTCAAGAGTAACATTAACACAGAAAATTCTAACTTCATACAGCGTGGTTCCTATCTTTGTTTCCAAGGTTCATCCTTCAAAGATGTTAGAATAACTGAATAAAATATGTAAGACATATCTGGATCGGGAGGTATAGACTAATGGTTGCAAGTTGAATAACCCTGCAGGAGAAGCCTGAGACTTCTTATAACAATTACTGTAAACTCTACAAAGACATCTAATTGCCTCGGGATACACTTCTATTTCTGGCCATACTTGGTACACCAGTTTGAAAAGACATTTTGGTTCTATCTCCATAATGTCGTCGAAACTGGGAAAAAATGAGGTTGTTACTCTGCTTGAGAGGACATTCTATGTAATTTGACAATTCAAAACACATTTCTCTCTAGTTCTTTTTTTTTTTTTTTGGTCTTTTTTTCGGAGCTGGGGACCGAACCCAGGGCCTTGCGCTTCCTAGGCAAGCGCTCTACCACTGAGCTAAATCCCCAGCCCCTTCTCTCTAGTTCTTAACTTCAAATAAGACCTTGGCAAATCTCTTTCCAAACATCTCATGGCATACTCCTTCAGTATGTGTTGTGTTAACCTTTCCAGCCATCGAGCTTTATAAACACTGGTAACTCTGTGTGAGCTGTGTTAGCCATTAAAACATCACCATTTCTGTAAATCATGTGAAAAGTCATTCATTTTTCTTAATGAGGCCCACTTCTGTGTTCTATAAATAGGCACAGAAACCCTTGTTCAGAAGTCAACATTGAAAATAGTTGTATTTTCTTTGTATAAATGACCCATTATGCACATGTAGCAGGTCTTATATTGGGATAAGGCTTTGCTGGTTTAAAATATTGAGCACAGGCCCAGAAAACAAATTTCACCTTCACAAGTTGTCAAAGCTTTGTGGGTATTTCAGGTCCTGACATTGTCACATAAGTTATCTCTACTGTGGGCCAAACAATGTTTATGCTAAAGCAGTAAAGGATGTAGTTATACAGATACTTCTCTTTTTCCTGAAAATTTCAACTCATTAATACTATATTATAGATAATTATCCCTTTTCCTTCCTGTGGTATCACCTCCCACTTCAAAAAGACGTGACATTATGTTGATTTAGGCTGCTTGAAGATCTTAATTTCAAATAAAAGTCATCTCTCTTGCCAAGTGGAATGTTCCAGAGATTTACGCTGCAATCTCCAGAGAGTTTGACTTGGAGATGCAAGGTCCGATGACAACTATCTGCTGGTTGAAATTATAAAGGCAAAGGCATGATCCATCAACTCTCCTTTCCACGTAACAATTCACTTCTCTTAGTCTCCAATTCATATTTATGGTATGGTCATTACTCAGCAGACTGCTTTTATATGTGTTAATATAGCTTTGACAAATTCTGCTACGGTTTCATCAGTTATTCAGCCAAACATCTCAGGGAGACACTGGTTAATGATTAATCTTCAGGTAATTCTCCTAGCTAAATCTGTAGTTGCCTCATTGCCTTAAGGCAGGCATCGTCAACATCACCGTCTCTTGGTCTGTGTGTGGCTATGTATGGTTGTCTTATGACTGTGTCTGGTTGTGTCGGTCTCCTTCTCTCTGTCTCTGACTCTCTCACATACACACACAAATTAAAGTAGGGGCTAACAAGTAAAACGTTTGCTCACTGAATGTTCTTTTTCCTGAATGTTGGACTAGATTGCTCTTTCCAAATTCTGTGGTCACTTGCCCTTGCTGAAGTCAATAGCATGACTTTTCCAGCCCCCAGTAGGTCTCTTGTCTTTCCTTCATAGATCCTTTTCTTTCTTTCTTTCTTCCTTTCTTTCTTTCTTTCTTTCTTTCTTTCTTTCTTTCTTCTTTCCTTCCTTCCTTCCTTCCTTCCTCCCTTCCTTCCTTCCTTTCTTTCTTTTCTTCCTTTCTCTCTCTCTTTCTTCTTATTTATTTATTTTTGTAATTTAATAGGATTCCTCCATGTATTCTTCTTGCCATCTTTCATGTTGTAACTAACACACACATCCCCCACTTCAAGACTTATCTTGGCAACCAGGCCTTTTTAGCTCCCAAGCTGAGCTTGACAATCTAATAGAAAAGTAGCTGGGAAAGAGCCTCTAATGCACTGGCACAGAAGGAAATTTCCGATGGCTCAACTCTAAGATCAATAACTGATAAATGAGATCTCTAGAAACTGAAAAGCTCCTGTAAGGCAAAGGAAACTGTGAATAGGACAAAACAACGAAATAAGGTCTTCACTAACCCTACATCTGATAGAAGGATAATATCTAAAATATACAAACATCTCAAAACCCAATAACCCAATATAAAAATGGGGTACAGAGCTAAACAGAATTCTCAACAGAGAAAATTTCCAATGGTCAAGAAGCACTTAAATAAATGTTCAACATCCTTAGTCTTCAGGAAAATGCAAATCAAAATGATCATGGGACTCCACATTATACCAATCAGAATGACTAAGATCAAAAACTCAAGTGTTAGCACATGCTGGAGTGGATGTGGAGTAAGAGGTACATTCCTCCATTGCTGGTGGGATTGCAAATTGGTGCAACTCTGGAAATCAATCTGGTGGTTTCTCAGAAAATTGGGAATAGTTCTACCTGAAGATCTAAGTATGTCACTCCTGGGCATATACCCAAAAGATTCTTCACCATACCACAAGGACAGGTGCTCCACCATGTTCATAGCAGCCTTAGTTGTAATAGCCACAAACTGGAAGCAACCTAGATGTCTCTTAGCCAAAGAATTGATACAGAAAATGTGATTCATTTACACAATGGAATATTCACCTATTAAAAATGAGGACATCATAAATTTTGCAGACAAATGGATGAAAGAAGAAAATATCATTCTGAGTGAAATAACCCAAATCCAAAGGACATATATGGCATGTACTCACTGATAAGTAGATAATAGCCGAATAATACAGAATATCCATGATTCAAAACGTAGACTCTAAGATGTTAAACAAGAAGGAACACCCAAGTGATGACGCTGCCGTCACACTTGGGGGAACAAAATAACCACGGGAGGCAGATGGTGGGGGGTCTGAGTTGAAGAGGAAAAGCAAAGCAGGGCATGGGGCGAGGATTAGGTATAGGGGAGAGATGGCAGAGACGCTCAGATGGCCAGGAGACTGAATAGATATAGGTCGGGACAAAAACGGAGCAGAGACTGAAGGAGAGGTTGTCTAGTGACTGGCCCAACTTGGGATCCATCCCATGGGCAGGCAGCAAACCATGACACTATTACTGATGCTACGTTGTGCTTGCAGACAGGAGCCTAGCATGGCTGTCCTCTGAGAGGTTCTACCAGCCACTTATGGAGACTGATTCAGATACTTAGAGCCAACCACTGGACTGAATTTGGAGATCCCTGTGGAAGAATTAGGGGAAGGACTGAAGGCGCTGAAGGGATTGGCAACCTCATAGGGAGACCAATGGTGTCAACTTACCTGGACGCCTGGGAGCCCCCAAAGACTAAGTCACCAACCAGGCAGCATACACAGGCTGGTCTGAGGGCCCTCTGCATATATGTAGCAGAGGACCGCCTTGACTGGCTCCAGAGGGAGAGGATGCACCTAATCCTGTAGGGACTTGATATGCCATAAAACGGAGGCCCCAGCGGTGGTCACCCCCTCTCAAAGAGGAAGTGGAGGGAGGTTGGGACTGGGAAGGGGCAACATTTGGATTGTAAGTAAATAAAATAATTAAAGAAAAAATACAGTCCATCCTGTGTTGAGAAAATAGCTTAGAACTTGCCCAACTTGTGATTCTCCAGCTCTGATGCCCTATCTAGGATGGCAAACAAAACAGAAAAAAATGGGGTTTAAGATTTCTTTCTTAAGCATTGCATGTATAATACTGACAGGTCATAAAGATAACTACTTATCAAATTGATTTGCAATATCAGTACTTCATATTATAAATTAAAATGAAACTGCATATTCAGGGGAACTTTTATTATGCACACTTGGCTATATAATTACAAAACAAACTTTTATAATAAGAGGAATGATATTCATTGTAAAGTTATATCCAGAATAATCTAAAGAGATCAGAAAAATTGTCATGGAAATTCTAAAAAAATGAAAAAGTAAAAAGTGCTTGCTTAATGTATGGGCAAGTTCTGCTTTTCAAATATTTCTCTGCATCACACATTAGTATGTCTTAAGTAACATCAGTATTGCTTCTTTTATCTAAAGTTGTGTGTGCTAAAAAGTTCATATCTCTTTGGGAGATTAATTACACAGTCATGACTAATTATCTGTGTCTGCTCATATGAGCAAGGCCATTATACACAGTGAACATCATAAAGATAATCAGTTTTTTAGGCTCTCAGCACAGGTCAGGAGAGAACCTTATTATCCTTCATAAACAGCATAAAATGATTGTTGGTCCAATCTGGTAAACGTGCATTTATGACTAGAGTTTCAGGCAGTGATTAATGAACAAGTTCAGAGAAAGTGAAATAGGAAGAAAATACCCCCAACACATAGGTGTACAGCCCACAGTCACCTGAAGCAGAGTAGTGGAAATACACACTTGAAGAACAGTTTGATTCTGGTAGTCCTAGATGCCCCACTTAGAATTCTGCCTGTGTGACTGAAAGTGGGGGTGGAATGTAGCTATTAATGCATAGCCTTATGACCTTATGATTAACTTTAGGAGACTTTTGTGTCTCGAGATATTATCCCGTATTCAGGTCCCTAGAAAAATCAGCATGTATGGCAACAGGCACCAAAATTTATATTTGAATCCATGACACTTCCAGTTTTCATTTTGCCACATTCTTCTCTTTTCCTCTTAGGTTCTTAAGCACATAATGTCAAGGGGGACAATTTAGCAATGCAAACCAAAGCTCTAATCCATCACCTGAGGCTGATAAAGTTTGAAGAAGGAGGTATAAATACTTTACCACCAGTCTATCTAGTACATGTCACTTCTAATTTAAAAGGTCTTTAAGCCTTTGAAAGGTCAATGTATACACTGCAGTATATCATACAGAGAGCAATCCATCATATGACTTCAGCGGTCCACATTGCCCAACCCTTTAGAGTTTTAAGCTAAAACACTCAGAAAGTGATCATGAACGGCCACACTTTCCACATATACTCTTGTCCCCTTGACATACAGTCTAAAACGCTGCTCTCTTTCCTCTTATCTATTTCCTCTTCTATGTTCTTTCTTCATCTGTTTTTCTCATTTCGGGAGTGTTCGTCTCCCTTGCCATCTCATTAATCCTGTATCTTTTTTAGAACCCAGACTAAATTCCATGTTCTCCCCTTTTGGGAGAAGTCTTGTACTATTAAGGTTAAGCTTTCCAAATTCTATTTTCAGTATTTGTTTTCATTTTCCTTGTTAGTGTTTAAATTCCTCATATTCCTTTTAAAGAAGACGCCTCTTAAACGTGTTTCTCCTTTGTCACCTTCAGAACATGCCTTATAGACATTAAGCAAGTTTCCATTGACCCAACACCTTCACAATTACACAAACCACAGGAAGAGTATATGTATTCTTTCTGTCTGCTCCCTACCCAGGCTGGATGACGTTTATATTTTTAAGTTATCAAAGATGTGAATGACTCCTGCAAGTTGGAATCAATCAGTCAGAGCCAGGCTTCTGTAGGAATCACTTGACGCAGTCGGAGAGATTCATATTCAACAATTTTATTCACATTTTATCTGTAGGATCACCCCAGGAGGAGCAGCAGGGAATCCATTTGTTTTTAAGATGTCCTTTCCGTCACCACCATGCATTGCTCATCATGTAATTCTAAACATAGGGCATGGCAGTAAAACATTCTCTCAGGTATTACAAGTGCTTTCCAAAGAATTAAAAATAGATTTTATGGAATAATGTGGCAGACTGCCCTCGATGTTTTGTCTTAATTATAGTAAGTTCCATGATTTAAACATTCATAGCATGAGAAATAATAACCTAATAATAATGAATTTATTTTCCACATTATTTTTTTGTGATCAGGTTAATAGTCTTTCAGCTAATCTGACATATTGTTAAAATAATGAAATCTCTAATTTCTAGTCCTAATTTAACATTTATTAACTGATGGTCATAAGGCAGTGGACTATTCCTTAGGAGATTCAGTTTTCTGGCTACCTATGATGGCATCTTGCAGGTAAATATACACATGTATGTATACATACACACACAGTACAGTAGGCAGAAACACATAAGCACACACATGTAAAAACTAGTGCAATATGAACTATGGTGATTTGTGCACTATCTCTAAGATCACAAGAAGGGATATGAGATGTGCCTGGAGGTTTTCCAAGGTGTCTTTGACTACGTCATGGAGTTTGTCCATAGCAGCAGAGAGATAATTTCATCAGACCTGTCATGGAAACTGAGCACGCACTGAACATATGTGGCCTTTGCACAACATGTAACACCAGCAGAGAGGTCTTTGTTTTCCCATGCTCCTCCTCATTTGTACAGAATATAGAATGATAACATTTTAAAATGTTCACAAGGTTGATTGAATGAAGTAGCATATCTCCAGTTAAATGTTGAAAGTAAATGTGTGGAATATTTTATATCTTTCTGTGTTCAAGGTTTGTTGCACATGGTGTGCTGTAAACAATAGAGAATTAATTAAAGAAACTACTCATAGAACAAAAAGTTAGAAAGTGGAGGTAAATAGAAAATATCTCTTTAATGTCACTATTGCTGTTTGAAAGATGAATTGGTACCATCCCCTAGGAGGGTACATTTTTCTTTATAATGTGTTACTTTTTATTCCGTATATGAATGCGTATGAGTGAGTGAGAGAGAGAGAGAGAGAGAGAGAGAGAGAGAGAGCAAGAAAGACAGACACTGAGACACAGAGATGTGAATACACACACACACACACACACACACACACACACGGGGGAGGAAGAGAGGGAGAGAGGTGGGGGGAGTTGTCTTGGTATCTTGTGAGTCTTGGAAATTGAATGTGGGTCTCCAGTCTTGGTGCACTTTTACCTGCTGAGGTATCTTTATGAGCCACGTTTCCCCTTTAAAACAGCAACGGTTTTATACGTCTCTTTTAATGCTTTATCAATTTTATTTGCACATTTGTTCAATTAATCCCCCAAGATGATGATTTATGAGTGCTTAGTTCTTTCTATAACAGCTATGGTATTGGCTTAAGTTGTTTTCTACAATTAATCCTTTTTTTTTTTTTGATTCTCTAAGATGTTTGTATGGATACATCTCTGATTGTATCTTTAGTTATTTTGTCAGTAAATATTTGTAGAAGTGGGATGACTAGGTCAAGTGGAAACAACTTCTTTTTAAAATCTTATGACCTATCTAGACCTTTCAATTGTTTTGCCAAACCTCTGCTCATTTAAATTCTATCACATTTCCGTATGCTTGGGCAGCAATCCTATTGTATCCAACATCTAAGCAAAGCCATTTTGGTTTAATGTTTAATAAAACTCAAGGGAATGTTTATGTTATTCATGGCATTGATATTTTTTTTTGTTGTTGTCCACTATGTATTTTTCTTCATGTTCTTTTCCCCACTTTTGAATTTGGCCAGTGATTTATAGACCTATTATTTCAAGGGTAATTCTCTTTCTACTAGACATGTTTTTCTCCTAGGCTAAATTTCACTTTAAATATCAATGTCTATTTAGATGGACATACTCGTTTCCTGAAAAGTATGTTTTAAACATTTTTGTAATAAATCAAGCATTCATGAATGTTGAAAGATTTCTACAGCAGAAATCCCATAGCCAGTACCTACATTATACAATATAACATTATATTTTCTTCAGAATTTATCTAACCGCCTACTGAAAATTTTGTTATATCGCTCATATTGAATTATTTTTATACAACCTTTCCTATAGAAACTGAACCCAAAGGGATGATTTTAGAAGTGTAAATTCTATTTAAAGCACGTTCTTTTTAATCTTTTTTCCTACAGGACTTTCAGTATCTGGAATAGGCATATCACACTGTGACACTCATGAAATAATTATTGACTCTATGACTTTTCACAAAGGTGCAGGTGGGGGAGGGTTCTGCTTTTGCATGATAAAGATGAACTTTTATAATGTGGCAGTTGCCCCAGACTTGAAAACTTATTTGGCACAAAGTACCACCGTCCATTGGAGGGCCAGTAATTCAGAACTAGCCGTTTCAAACAGGGTGCAGATTTTCCGAGAAAGCATAGACTAACATATTAAAGACATCAAGTATGTTTCATCTACAAACAATCAAAATTCATGTGGATAAATTGTCATAACTTCTGCAAAAAAAAAAAAAAAACAGTTCCCATCTTTTCCTGACAGCGTCAGACATCTTGGAGGAAATTAGAATTCAAAGCGTCTTACCTCCTTGCAGAAGTTGGTGAGTTAATGCTGCAATGCCAATGAAGGCAGAAGAACAAAAGAAATGTTGAAGGCAAAGGAGCTGACAAGAATGGAGAGAGAATGCTGTGGAATTTTGGAATTGATCTTATTGAGAGGGAATTGAAAAATAATGTGCGGTACTTCAAAAGGGCTAGTAAACCTCCTGTCAGAGATACTTTCGGTCCAGATCCTCTGCAGAGTAACTATGTGGAAACAAGCTAATTACTGACTGTCTTCTCTTTCCTGGTGAGGGACAAAACAAGCTACCCAGTGTTTTCTATGTTTACTAATGATGAAAACTTTCGAACATTTTCCATGGCGCCTGTGAGCAGAGACAGCTCTGCTCTAAGGTTGCAGTCAGAAACATTTGGAAAGCTTTAAAAATGTCTATCTGTATCCAAACCCAATCCCACCCAATGAAACCAGACTGTCTCAGAATGAGTGAGCTTGGATGGGTGAAGGCATTAGTTAACATTCACTTGTGTGCAGTCGTGAATAAAACCACCAGAGGACAGGGTGCAACACATTTGTCACCAGGAGGAAAGTCTTAATGGGTTGGTAAGTTTTCCTCCAGAGTATTGCAACTTTAGCACAAGGGGACAAAGAAGAAACACTTCTCAGTGATTTCAGATTTCAGCTAACCTCCATAAACAGCAAGCCAAACCCACTGTGTTTTTGGAGGAGGCCAACGGAAGCGTTCATCAAAAGCAATATTTTCTAAATATTTCTAGATTATTGTTTACTGAGAAACTTAAAATGATATCAAGTAATATCTTCTTTCATGAAGCAAATAACACAGTAACTGGGACCAAAGCACCTAACCCAGGCCTTAGTACACAAGGCTCTAGAAATCTCAGCCTTTAGTTCATCTACTTCTCATATTCTCAGGGAAAACAAATAACCTGGTTTGCTCTCAAAGAATGGATCCCAGTGAAGTAGTTGCCAATATTTGTCTATGAGTGACCATCCATGGTCTCACTCTCTCCATTGGTACTGAATAGGTCTTATTTACCTCTTCCAAATTGACAGATTCTCTCCACCGCATAGATAAGCTTTCTTAAGGAGTAGACCCAAATTAGCACTGCTGGACCCCAATGACGGGGCTTTACAATGACGAGTTTCTAGACTTTCTCAACTGCTGACTCATTTTGGATATTTAGTGCTGTCCTGGTCTTCATCTTCTAGAAAAATAGGTGAGGAGTTTTACGGCTATGCTTCCCTCTGTATTTTCATGGTCACGTATGGGACACAATTTAAGGACATTTGGTGTATGAATAAGTTCATGGTGATTTTTAAGTATATTGTCAAATCACTCTTCAAGGATTTGTTTTTTCTTTTTAAACTAATTTGTCCACCATACTAAATTATTTCCTATTTAATACCTAGATGTTATTCGTGTCCTTTTGAAAACTCGTATTTGGTCCACCAGTAAAATTTCCAAGTTCCTACTGTGTAGGTTTTCGAAGACTCCTTTACAAATTTCAATATCACTGTAGAAGTTTTTCAGTTGTAATGATTTGGGGGAAGCCTGTTTTTTTCTTTTGTCAAACAGACAGTAAGGCCATTGAAGGTAAAGGGTAAAGGTCATACTGCTCTTCCTTGTTGCTACATTCTGGAGAAATTAATTGATGCTGATCATTAATTTTTCACTCTGTTTTGTTTTCCTATTGTTTTGTTTTTCAAATCAAGGTATCTTTATGAAGCCCTAGCTGTCCTGAAACTCTCTAGGTAGTCCAAGCTGGCCTTATACTCAGATATCTGCCTGCCTGCCTGCCTCCCAGGTACTGGGATTAAAAGCATGAACCACTGCCACCGGCTTGATCATCACTTGTTACATGATTTTTAGACACCAAGAAGCTACAGTGAGCAAACATTGGAAAAGAATACATCCCAAAATAGCTAAGACATGGAGATTTCAAAAGCAAGTGAGATAATGGAAAAGGGATGAGTGGGAATGATCTGAGAGGCCTTCCAGGAAGGGGGGAAATCTCTTCATTGACAAAACTTTTTGAAAGGAGGGCAAGGGTATCTGCTCTCTTACTTGAAGCTCCTGCCAGTAACCACTCAGAGGAGGCAAAGAGAACAACGTGCATTCTGTAGGTGCTGAAGGAATCCTAATTGGTCCAATTAATGTGGTTGCTTTAATTTGTAAGTCAGCTAATGATATTGAATCGACTTTCTTGGAAGTCAACTCTCTACTAGTTGAAAAAAAAAATCAGTGAACGGGGAGAGCAGCCGAGGCACTCCTGGAGTGGCTAAGTACTGTGTTTGCTCATTGTTTTAACCTGCTTCTTCCCTCCCCATAATTTTAAAGAGAAAATAAAAGGTATTTTTCTCTCCATAGAAATTGGCCTGGCATGCATCCTTTGATTAGGACATAGCCCAGGGCAGATGGGATGTGTTTGCTTTAGTCCATTCTTAGGTCTCTCCCAGACATAAGCATCTCCCATTAGAGTGCACCAAGGCCAGCATTTTCAAATACAGAAAGTTTTTTGCTCTTTTTTTTTTTTTGCTGAAATAAGCATGGCTATTTTTTTTAATTCAAGAGTAAACCATGATGTATGTGTGTAGCTGAGCAAACCGTTCTCGTCATACCCTGCTGTTCCTTTGAGCTGAGAAGCTTCAAAATAAATTGTGGCTTGTCACTACCCATGGAATGGCTGATTAGCTCCCTTGCAATGTGATCTCTAGAAATAGCCAGCTCCTTACTTCCCAGCTCCCTTGCTAGAAAACAGCCCTCTCATGGCTCCACTCAGAGGCTGCTGGGAATTTTCTCAACAGATTCCCATGGGGTGCTCAGCGTTTTGAATAAGCACATAGGCAAAGCCAGGCACCAAGGATTACAAGCTTAAAAGAGGCCTGTGGACTTAGGGAGCTCTCTCTTGAAGTAAGAGAGACCCATACATATATATGACGTTTCGGTTACTCCTCTGTGTCCTTCATTCCTGTCTTCCTGTTTTTCTTCTTTTCCTTTTAGCACCTATTTTGGGCAAGGTCCATGTAAATGAAATGGAAGAACAACTAGGAGCCATCAAGGATAATTTCAGAAACGTTGAGTCTGTACACTAATGATCAAGAAGTTATATTTTTCAAAACCCCAAATTTCACTTGGCATCAATACTTATTCAATATATTATTATTATTATTATTATTATTATTATTATTATTATTATTATCATTATTGTTATTATCATTATTATTATCATAGATATGAGTCTTGAACTCACTATGTAGTCTAAACTAGTCTTGAACTCACCACTCAGCTCAGGCTTCCTGAAAACTATGACCTACTCCACAGCACCCTGCTCCATATTCAGTGTCTAGATTAACAAATTCTAAAATTCAAATTTCTTGTCTAATATGTAGTATGGGTAAGCCAAGTATAGCTGTTTTATATTTGAAATGTAACTAATTCATATTGAGTTTTACTGTAAGTTAAAAAAAGAATACACACTGGATTTTGACAATGTCATTAAAAAAACATAAAATACCTCCTTAATATTTATGCCAATTACGCCTTGAAAGGAAGGAATTTTATGTATTCTTAAATAAAATATATTATATAATGAAGTTTATACACTCGGTTTGCCTCCCTTAAGTGACAGCAGCTAGAATATTTGTAAGGTTCTATTTGAACTTCATAATGCTTCCGTGCTCTGCCCCTGACATTGCTGAGGTCAGCCATGGGGGATGAATGAACAAGGCTGAGTGTTTCCTGTCGCCTCTCTGAGAGAACAAGGCTGTCTTGTTTGCAGCACAGTGTATGAGAAACAATGAAAGTGAACACTGGCTAGCCAGATTAAACCCTGACCTGGCAAAGGTGCAGGCGGAGGCTAAGGATGCAGGCCTTCCAGGTCTTTCTGCCTTCCACTACCCATCGTCAGATCAGTCTGACCTCTGGCCTCAGGACTCAGGGTACTCAGCAGACGTAGGCCCTAGAACATGCTGGGAAGCCACCATGAGAGCCCGTGCTCCCCATCTTTCATCTTGACTTTGACCAACAGTCTTTGTAGAACCGGCCTCAAACAGGAACTCTGATGATATTTTAAAACAAAAATCTAATCTGTCATCCAATGCAAGTCTGGCCAATGTAAATTTAGTTTGATTTGAAAATGTTTACTTTTGGGAAAATGCATCCTTCAACCAAAATTTTTTCTACTTGTCATTCTGATGTGGTAGAACCAACTGCTGTATCTGTTGAAATGCAGATTCCAGGGCTTCTCCACCAATAATGATAATCCCATAGGCCTGGACCACAGCACAGGTATCTGAATTTAGACAGCATCTCTGAATATATTCCCACCCATTCCAACATGTCTGAAGCATTAAAAGCTACAGTTTTTGTTTATTAATTATCCTACTTAAAATTACGTTATAAGAAAAATAGGAAAATAAAAATTTGCTACGTAGCTTTAGGAAATTAGAGTCTTTAAATTATTTGCTATGAGTTCCTCATGTAAACATGTAATTGTCTAAATGATTGGTGGGCACGAAGACCTGAGATTTCTGCTTCTGAACTCAGAGGCAGTATCACCAGGGCAAGGCACTGAAGAAGACTAGTCATATGGGTGAGCTTTGGTTTGAAGGAAAGACCTCATCTTGCATTAAATAGCAAGCGCAACGAGGATGATTCCTGATACCACCTCCAGCCTCCGCATGCACAAGCACACATCTGCAAGAGGGCTCACAGAGGTACAAGTCACACATTGCAAAGCATGTTACTTACACACTCACAGCGTACACATGCAAAACTGGGAAAAGGTCAGAATAAACCTTGCTGTGTTATGGAGAGGGAATGGTGGCCTCCTTCAGGAACAGCTTCTCTCTGTCCTTAGAGCCCGAGAAACTAAACCTAACCAGAGTTCTGACCGTCAACTGATCGAGAAATGTACCACATTCTGCAAATCTCTAAGGTCCTTTTGTCACTGTTTGGTTATCCTGCTTTTTCTTTTGACTTATTGAGACAAAGATGTACCTGACGTTGGACTTATGTTCATGGAAATCCTCCTGTTTCAACCTCCTGAGTGCTGGGTTTGCAAATATGAGCCATTGACACTAGCTTAGAGTTCTTTCACAAAAGGCAATTAATAAATCTTCCACTCTATTATTTGACTACGATTCTTAAAATAGAAAGTTATATCCTATTTCATATATTTAAATATCATCAAAAATATAGAAATAGGTTGAGAGGATTGAAATTTGCTGGGGGCGGGGGGGGAATAGGTAGAGCCTTAAAATTTGAGAGTTACTAACAATTATGTCCAGGAAAGAAACGTCTTAGATTATCTCAGCTAAAGTTCTATTGATGCTACTTAGAAACAATAGAGAGAGAGAAAAAAACTAAGGGGTTGTTTGCCAATAACAATGACATGCCTCATACAGCAAAATCTGTCAAAAAAAATTGAGAGTTAACCTGGAATCATGTCAGATCGCACAAAAGAAAAATGGCATCATTTTCAGAAGGATGCATTCTGGATTGGGCTGGTCTAGCAACGATGATGTAGGCACTGGTTAGGCACCTGAAAACTGGCAGACGAGAGGCTACTGAGATGTCCTTGGACTTCTGACCATCTGTGGTTTTATATATTTATTTATTTTAGATTTTTTTTTATTTTAAAAAATTAAGATTATGTTTGTAGAACTGTAGACCTGTCAGGATAGAAGATGGACACAATCAGATTGTTTGAGCTAGATTTAAGGTGTTCTGCAACAAGCCTGTGTATAGTCTCATTAGATGAAGAGTTCTATTGTAGCATGTGAGCACAGGCTGCCATACGTAGCTTCCAGAACGCTGTTACCACGGCACGGTAAGCCTGAGTTCCAAGCAGGTGACACTGGAGCTCAGCTGGAGCTTGGATAAGCAACGGAGAGCAGATTTATAGCCAACTGCTTTTAGGAAGAGAGGGCTTATGGGCTGGGTCACCCCAGGAATCATCACATGACCAAGGATGTCGTTGATGTGCAGCATCATTTAAGCATCAGGAGAAAGGGAGGCAGGTGCATGCGAATGCGACGGCACATCTTTGTATCTCGTTGGGAGAATGACCCGTACTGTTTTTCATTATTATTTTCAAAGGAGAGCATCAGGGAAACTGGTTGAGCCAGCTGCCTTTTGAGTAAACAATGAGCAAGAGTTCAGAGTGCAAAATGACAATGTGCATGGAAAAGTCAGAGGGGAGACTTTCTTCCCTCAACACGAAACGTGCAAACTTTTCAAATCCCGTGTTATCAATAAATGATAGTTTACTGATGTTGTACCTTTTCCTTCCTTTTCTACCGCCCTATCATGAGATTTTGATTAAGGGTTCCCTACAACATTGCCATGCTCTCTCCCTTTACTGTGAGAAAAAGAAAAAGAAAATGAAAGGAAAAGCAAAAGGAAAAAAAAACACTATTTAGCTAACATGGTTCATTCTACAAGAATATGGGTTTAAATAAATGAACCTCTGGGCACATTTAGTCAAGTTTCTGAAAGATCAGATCTTCTGTCTCATGATTTTTTCCCCATAGCTATTTAGATGTGGTTTAGTCTTGGATGTGGTCCTAGACTCCTAACTCTCCTTGTTAGTTAAGCACATAGACGTGACTATTGAGCCAGCTCATATGCATGAGGTCTTCAAGCATTCTCAGGGAACTGTCTTCACTAGAGTTTGGATTCAACAATGGCATTGCACCAACAGCTGTAATTCCCAGTGCTTCTTGTACCCCCAAGCACTCTCAAAATGCTTGCTAATCCTTACCAGAATGTTCTGCCCTCGGCATTATCCTTGTCCACACCCTTCAAATGAGAAGTCAAACACCATGAGACCTTCAGTTACTTACTCCGAGTGGTGCGAAGACTACTCTTGCAAGAAAGCAATAGTCCACAGAGAGCCGTATAGCATATCATTGACATGGAAGAAAAAGGCTTAGAAGGTAATGAAGCCTAGGGTCAAATAAAGATTCACCCTTATACCACTGGTATGATGTGCCACAAAGTTCCTCATTTTCTTCAGGCTGGAAGCTCATTCTTTGCTAAAAAGTGAAGCATTTGCTTATAGACATGTGATTATAAGAAGTGTCGTGTTACATAGCAGTCATGCAAAGGGGCAGTTGCTGACAGTGTCAATTCAAAACTCCTACTGGAAGCTACTACAGACTTATTTTCTCTCCCTGAGGTCACAATTCTGCCATCCTCCCTCTGTTGGTGAAGATCTCCTCTCCTGTGTGTCAGGGAAGCCTGCTGCTGATTCACACTGAGTGACGTAATACAGGGCATAGGGTGTATGCTATAGCAACGACCACACAGGGTTACAGCATATGTCTGAGTTCCCCAGAACAAGGTTTGTTCACTCCATGGAAGAATGATTGGTTAAGTTAATCCCAGGGTTGCTTTCTCAGTAATGACACATCTCAGGCCATTGATCCATGCTTTTATTTGCAGGATTATTTGAGCAGCAGCTATAAAAAGCAGGAGAACGTCTTGCAAATGCAGTAGGGACTAATCCACACACTTTCACCCATGTGGTTCCCTCGGATGCCTATTGGTCTGTCCTGATTTTAGAAAGCAGAATTCAATAAGAGAGCACAGGAGTGAATACATTTAGGATTATGATTTTTTTCATACAGTGATATAAATGATCTTACGTAGAATTGGTATCTTTATGGAGAGTCATTTTCTGAATTGATGTGCTAAAACAAGCAGTCATCATTGGTACTTTAGGCAATCAATCGGGGGGCATTATAGCGGATATAAACGTTCTAGAAATAAAATAAATATATTTGCAAAAGTAGACATGATTAATTTTCCCATGTCAATATACAAATCTTTAAACAAAACATTACTTTTTAATTGTGTGTGTGTGTGTGTGCATGAGTGTGTGTGTGTGTGTGTGTGTGTGTGTGTGTGTGTTTGTGTGTGTGCGCGCACGCATGCATGTATGTCCCTGTGGATCCTAAACATGCACATTTCTCTGAACTTTATAGTAGTCTTCAGGAAAAGTGTCATTGGATGTACTAAAATGGCTAAAGCTGAAAATGGTACAAGAAATCGTCCAGACACTTCATTTCTCCCTTTCTAACTAACAAACTTAACATCAGTCAAGCCCCAATTTTACCTTGCTTGCCTTAACTTTAAAATGTACACATGTATGCTATAGAAGTTTTGTTTTCTTTCTCAAACCTCATTCTAAGAGCCAATATTCCAGTTTGCCAAAGGGAAGAAATGTTCGTTCTCATAAATTTGGAGTTATTCACTCATTTTCATATATTTTTATTATTATTCTTTCTATTGGAGAGCGCCCCCTGGTGGAGAGCTTTAAAATGTTTACCATGCATTTAGATCGCTCTGTTCAGCAGACATACAACAGATGTGTTTGAAAATATTATTTTTACACAAAGCACACTCAGGGCCAGCTTTCCAACAACAACAATATGTGGGAGCGAGTGGCGTCTCTATAATCATAAGCACAGTGTTTATAATGTGCTCTTTATTTCTAGATGGTGTGTGCTTGTGGCCTGATGCGCAGCATCCTCTGTGAGTCTGCATTGAATGAGAAGGACACTTTGGCATTATGGGTTTACATACAAATGGAGAGGGCTCATTTTCTTCTTTCTCAGTCATTCCTTATGTCCTTGATTTCTCTCTGCAACAACAAACACGTTCTATTTGCTGGGGGATTTGCCTGGATGAGACTGCCATGTGTCCTGAAAATACCAGGTATTTGTTAAGACTAAGGCACATCTTTCAGAACAAGATCCCTGACAGGCCAAGCTGGAGAGATTAATAGAACATTGTGAGGCTCTGGGGAGATCATCTTGATTCTCTATGTGTTCCTAAACGGAGATTCAAAATGTTATGTACAAAAACTAGAAATTCTTGAATGTCCTTACGAGTATTTCCTCACACAAGAAGACTCATCTCTGTTCATACTGGAAAGACAAGGCACCGATGCTCACTTTTTTTCTGCTTCAGGTTGAACATAGGATTCCCCAAATACATGTTAAAATCCCAGGCTCCCAAATCTATACGTTAGTTGTCATTTTCTATCCCGAAGACCTTCTCTGTAGTTAGCTAAGATGAGCTAATGCTCAAGCAGAGGCGACCTGCAATTCGATATGACTGAAGTATTTCTAAATACGAGAAATGCCTATAGACAATCCAAAATAAACATTATTCAATGAATATCACCTGCACATGCAGGCTGAAATTGCAGAGGTATGTTTATAAACTGAAGAATTTTAATGGTTGGATTTGGACCATCAGAAGTGAGCATGTAGAAAAGGACCACATAGGTTATTCCCACAACACTCAGGAGAAACCTGACCTTCTGTGTAGACTGTTGTCTTTATGCAGGTTGAAGACAGGCACAAGATAAGGCAAGACCTGTGACTGGGCATTGAAAAAGTAAGGCAGGGACAGGATTTTGGTAAGGCGGGAGAGAGGAGAAAGAGAAGAACCAAGATGTAGGCAGAGAAGGACAACTCAGATCAGTGTGGCCTTAATAGCCACAGGTAGTTATGAATATTTCATAAGTGATGGAATTTATAGTACAATTTATCTTATCTAGGTGGGTAGTTTATACCATTATCAATTGGTTGTGAGTTTATTGTACGGACATTCTGTGGAGTTCAAATTTGCTGATGTACCTAAATTATAAGCTTAATGATGTTTTATTTCAATGGGTTACTGGGAGTTATGACTATAACCATTAGTGGGTAGATGCAGAGTCCACAATAAGAAAGCTGCAAGATAGGCAGACTCTGTATGGAACTAGCATGATGGCGCCCACCTTGGGAACTAGGTGATAGAGTTTCAGGAGGGCAGCTGCTGCTGGGGCTTCAGATAGTAGCTGGCCACAGTGTGGGATGGAGATTGAGAGCTAAGCCGGTGAGATACTTTGCTGACTGAGATGAAAATACCCCGCAGATGCCCACTGGTGTTGACACTAGTGAGGGATGGTGAGATTTCTTTTATTAATATTTACCTCTACACTTCTATGTCTTGATTATCCCAATCATGGCCTTTTATCCCCAATGGCCATGAGATCATGTTTTTTTGTGGTACCTTATATCATTCATGACAAAGTCATCATTCCCTGGATGCTGGTGCTGGGTCACCAATACATACCTTTTCTGAATAAGGATCAGTTTGAGTGGGCCACATTTTCCTCGGCCACCTGTCACCCAAATCACTAATGACAGAAACAGATGGCAGAAGGTAAGTTGGTCTTGGGCCTTGTAGAAGCTTTCTCAAGCCCCAAGCATTTCTGGACTAATACCAAGACCAAGCAGCAACTATTTTTCCAACCACAAGAGCCCAAATTGCAATGGCAAATCAACATAGAATCCCACTGTTTCTTCTCTTTCTCTGTTTATGTTCACAGCCATCTACTCATGGGTCTTCTAGCATGAAAACAAATCAAAACTGGTATGACCTCTTGAAACCTGACATCATTGTTGTATTCTTTTCTACCAAATTGTACCTATTTTTATTAAATGTGTATTGTTTTTGTGCATGCATTTATGGGAACCTCATGCCTGTCTCATGAATTCTGAGACTATAAAAGGGATGTAGAATAGAATCAGAGTGTTAGATTATGTCTTAGCACCTCATGGGTTCTGGGAATTGAACCTGAGTCTTCTGGAAGAACATTAAGTTCACTTACCCATGGAGCTATCTCACCAGACCCCTTTTGGAATAATCTTGAGAGTTAATTTGTCCCATTTTCAATAGGAACACTCACAGCTTGACTCATCTTCTAGTACACAAGGTCAAGATGACATAAATTACCTCTCCCTGATGGTTCATTTGCAAAACTGTTCTGCAAATACACCAGGCCTTTTCTCCCATTCACTCCCTCATTGCTCGAATTCCTTCTTTCAGTGGTAATCTCTTTCTTACACCTGTGCAAACCCTTTTCATCTTTCAAAGTCAAACATTTTACATGAAATTTTCCCCAAATGCATCACCACATTTGGGTGTGAATTTCCAAGACTTGTTGACTACACTATGTTGCAATGTGTTTGGTGATAAAAACATATATATATCCAAGAAGGACAGGAGTAATTTCCGAATACGCTTCAGAGTGTATACCATGCTGAAGAGCATTAAGTGGAATGAACAAGCTACCCTTACTTACTGAGATAAAATGAATAGCCTGAATTATTTGGATTAGGTTCTCATGATGACCACCTATCTTCAAACTACACACATGTACATGAGTAACGACATTCGAGTCTAAACAGTGTGCTACACTGTCCTTACATTACTGAGACACACATATTCTTACCATACCATTGACATCTGAAAAAGGAAGTTAAAATGGAGTAATCTCAGGCCTACCCTCTTCAGAGGGTGACCCATGACAGAAAACTCCCACTCAGAGAGGCTCTTCGGAGTTATCATTGCTGCTTCCCCCACCCTTTCTTTTTCTCTTCCTCTCATTTAAATCCCTGGTTAAACGAGGCTCCTTTCTCACCGCCATTATTCACACAACTATGCAGACCGCGCTGGCATTTTCCATCACATATTCAATTTCAGACGAGCCCCCAAAAGAAAGAAAAGTAATTCCGTGCTATTTCCTCTTTTTAAAAGACATGAATAACACAGGGAAGGAACCAGCTAACAGAACACCAGTTTCCACTCTAGCAAACCGCTGAACCGCTTGCCGCTTCCAGCCAGCTTGATTAAGGTGTCAACCCTCCTCTTTGTTTGTATTTATTATTTGGGGAGGACTTTTCTCCCTTCAGTGTTTATCTTTTCCAATTTTTTAAAAGTCATGAATCATCGTTTGATTTACTACCTCGCTCAGCGGAGATAGGCAACGCTAATGAAGGAACAGCCAGCAAGTGTAATTAATACCCGACAGGCATCCCACCAGTCAGCATGCCAGGATTCTGGACCCAGGGAGAATGGAGTGGGAGGTCTACGAGCAGAGCGAGCGATGTGGCCGCTCACCACGCGTATCAGCAGCAATATGGCATAAGGTGTGAGGGAAGAGCGGATCAGCACCAGCCCACGGGTCGTGCACCGAGGACCAGAAGAACTGTCAAGCAGGAATTGCAGAGATCTCTGTGATGAGGGCCTGCGAGGCTGGCTCATCAAAGAAGGCTGCAGAGACCGAGACAGTGTGCATGCTGCGGCTGATGGATCGCTCCCATTTAAAACACAAAAATAAGGCAGCTTGCCAGAGCAGTTTGGGCCAGTTTCATTAAAACTCTTCATTCATCATACTGAAATGAGGCAGTGTGCGTTATTGCGCTGGAGCCGGCATAGTATCAAAGCTATTCCGGTCCTAAGTGCTGATTCAGGCGGGGCAGAGCAGCAGGTGGGGAAGGAGACTGAAAGAAAGGGCCGCAGCCAGCATGCCTTGGTATTTGCCCTATTCCTTGTCTGAGCATTGCACCCAGGGTCCAACGACCTATGGGAGAAGCCTGGTGTAACTGGGAAAGAACCAGGAAGGCGGTGGTAATAATCAAGAAACAGCGATCTCACTCTCAAACCTCTCTGCTGGGATAAAAGAATAAGAGCTGTCATCAGTCTGGCTTCTCAGTGAGATATGCTCGCAGCTGCATCTCCATATGTTGTTTAATGCACTTATGGAAGACAAGTTTCCATAATTGTACAAAAATAAATATCGCGCGCGCGCGTGTGTGTGTGTGTGTGTGTGTGCGCGCGCGCGCGCACGCGCGTGCGTGTGTGCGTGCGTGTGTGCATGTATGCGTGTGTGTATATGTTCTGGTGCACCCTTAAGAGTAAACTCTTGTTCCTTGTGTCAGGTTTGCATTACCACTGATTAACCCTTCCACGGGGCCACTAAATCTTTGGTGTCTCAAGTGTCTTTCTCTACAACATGAAACCTATGCTCGGATCCAATTTCTAAAGACTTTTGTCTAAAATTCTTGGTTGTGTAAATTAGAAGTGCACATCTATTCCATTAAAAACAGAACAAGAAAATTGAGCACCGCACAATATTTCACATCTGTAATCCCAGCTTTGGATAGAGAGGGCGCAGAAGGAATTCAAGGTCATCCTGCATTGTGAAGGAATTCTGACTAAATGAGACTAAAGCATGGACTAAATGAGACTACCCTTTAACATTACATGGAACCATGGGTAAAGGCACTTGCTGCTGAGTCTGACGGCCTAAAACAGATTCTTAGAGCCCACCTGAATGTGGGAGAGAAATCCTCCCAAGTTGGCCTCTTTCCTCCAGAAGCTGTAGCATAAGCACGCCCCAGTTATCACACATGCTGATAGTAAATAAAATACTTCCAAAAAAGGAACACATAAGAAAATGATTAAGTTAATATATTGCACTTCAAATTTCCTGAATTCCTTTCTCCTTTTTCTGCTTCAATAATCTTTTCCCTTTAAATGACTGGTTGAAGTGTGGGGAACGGAATCAGACCCCAGTAATAGGGGGGCCTACACAATTACAGATTTTGATAGAATCAGACTGTCTCCCTGAACTTGGTTTAGAGAGAACTACACAAGTAGAGTTTGACCCTTCATTCCCACACATTTAAGGTGGTGTTGGCAAGCTAGGCCAATCTTTCCTAGGTACAATATCCATCCTGAATTTTTGATAGTCAGATTATTAACGGTTAGGTAGTAATGTTTTTGGTACAGTAGAATGAATAGACGCTAGCAGGAGAGGTGGCTAAGTGGTTAAGAACACACATTGCTCTTGCACAAAAGCAAAGTTCAATTCCCAGCACCCATGTCAGGCAGCTCAGATCAGTCTGTGCTCTAGCTCCAGGGGGATTAGACTGCTCTGACTTCTATAGATATATGTACACACGTGTGTGCATGCATGTGCGCACATACACACACACACACACACACACACACGCACATGTACACACACAGCCTTATAAAAATAAAAATAAATCCCAAGTGATAGGATCCTCGCAGCCATAAGAACATCACTATATGTGCATTGTTTATTAAACAATGCATAGTGTGCATCAAACCTTGCCTTTTGGTACCTCCCATTTTTTATCTGCTTCTTTTTATTTTAAATTATAGTCATCTTTTAACTCTCTCTCTCTCTCTCTCTCTCTCTCTCTCTCTCTCTCTCTCTCTCTCTGTGTGTGTGTGTGTGTATTTATGTGTAGGGATATGTGCATCCCCCGTTCACATCCGTAGCTCAGAGAACTTCTGGGCATCGTTTTTGTCGTTTTTATCATGAGGGTCTCAGAATCAAACTCAGGTCAATCGGGTTTGGTAGTGACATCTTAACCATAGCTAAACCATCTAACCTGCTGGAGTGAAGTCTTTTATTCAGAATCACTCACTCATTCACTCATTCATTCATTCATTCATTCATTCAATTGTCTTTGTGTGTATATGTGCATGTACAAGTGTGACTGTGTGTGTGACTGTGTGTGCATGTATGTGTGTATATGTCTCTATGTGTGTGTGCATGCATGTGTGTATGTGGGTGTGCATGTGTGTGTGTGTGTGTGTGTGTGCATGTGTGTGTGTGTGTGTCCTAAATGTAACCAGCTATTCTTTGTGTATATTCAGAGCTGAACTTTTGACAATAGAGTAGAAGTTGGTGTGCTATTCCTTGAGGAAGCTTGCCCCCTCACTTACTTTGATAGCAAACTTGCATTCAGTGCTCCCAATTAAGTAACAACTTTACTCACAGTTAACAAGCAGCATTCATATACACATATGTTGAGACATACACAGAGGGCTTTGGTGGAAAATTTGTGCTTGGGTTGTACATTTTCTCAACTGAGATGGGGATGCCCATGCCATCAAGTACACATACTAGAGAGACAACATTTCATACTTGGCCCAAAGAACTATTTGAGTTGCACACTAATTTTGATTTTTAGCATTCATTCTTCATTCACCTTTTCAGTAGCAATGTTCTGCTTCTAATGAATGCAAGGTAAATTTGAGGCACTTCAGATGCAGAAATGGAAAGAGAGTGTCCCTGGCAAATGTATGAACACAAGCTATGTTGACAATTAATTTATCTACGATAAGTGAAATCAGAATGACCCACCTTCAGAGCTGTAAGGACTCAATATAGAAGATTAAAGTGCTAACAAAATATATTCCTAAATCCATGCACTGCCCACATCTACTGGGTGTTTTGGACTGTTGTAGCTATGAATTTGATTTTAAATATGGAGCAAGAATACTGCACAATATTAGCAATAAAATAGCAAAACAATCTTCATTAAAACTCTACGTCACTAGAGCCTTTATTTGACTTCTCCACTATTTAACCCTGAGGCCTGCCTCTCTCAAATGACACTTTTCTAAGATCCCTACCCTGTCCATGCTCTCTGGTAGAGGTATTGATGAATGGATAATAAAGGGCAAGAAAGGGCTGGGGGAATTAAACTAAAAGGCCCGAGTAATTATCATGTTGAATAATTGGCTTCTTTATAAACAAGGACTGATTTTTATATAGAATTACTAGTTAAACCCCCAAAACAGATAGGTTCTTAATAAAAACTGTAACACTCAAAATAGGTAACTTGATAAGGTAGAAACATACCCTATAAGTCAAATGTTAAAACAAAGGTTATCATCCATTCAAAGTCTATGAATTAATTACAGACACAGGATAGCCTTGAATAGGTCTCTAGCAGGAAAGCATTGACATTGTCATATTTTCTTATGTGGTCACAAAGAAAAACGCCATCTACATAATCATAAAAGTATTGAGCGTCCAAGCAAGGTCTTCCTGGCTCCTCATCAAGTTGTCCAAGAAAATATATCTTCTTTTCCTGCTAGAAGTAACCTCAATCATTTCTTATTTAGTGTGGTTGGCAGGAGCAGAGATGATATAAATAAATCTATAGAAAAACCCTAAACCTTACATTAGCTAATGGTTGTGACCTTTTCAGAATTTCCACTTTGGTCTTTGCATATATCAGTTTTCTATGTACCCGAAGAAGTTTATTAAAGAAAAAGTACCTGAGTTTTAATTTATACTACTCTTTCATCAGTAGTCTTTAAATGAAAAGTTGCTGCTCAATGGCAGAGACAAGGGACACAACAATAAAGAGTATGTTGCTAGGACTTAAGGTCATTAAATTAGGATGTTCTTGGAGTCTATCTTAGACTTATGTTGACCAAAGAGTAAGAAGTCAAAAGATACAGAAGATACTATGGTGTTCCAGGACTTATGGAAAGGGAGTTTCACAAATTCATTTGTGGAATCCTGTAGAGATATGAAGTCATACTTCATTTCAAACACACACACACACACACACACACACACACACACACACACATACACACACACACACAAATGAATACTTGGAAATCACAAGAAAATTACTGAGTTTGTCACAGCTAGTGGATGATATCAGTTGAATGAAGAATAAAACCTTAATTCTATATAATGCAGTCTAATGCACCCCTTATTGCAGGCAAGAAGGAAACTGAAAAACTAAAAATGTATTTCATACATTATAGACACAAGTGGGTATCCATGCACTCATGCGTGCGCGCGCGCGCGCACACACACACACACACACAGACACGCATTCTTGTCAAGATGTAAGCTATACATACTAAACACAAGATAGAGATATGTCAGACTTGTCTTAGAAAAATCCCTATTATGGAAGATTTTTCTTTTCTTTTTTTTTTCTTACTTTTATTTTGGTTGTCAATCTTATGGCTTTACTCTGACATTATTTCTCAGTTTGATATGTTTCCTTCATTTGGCAGACAGTAGCTAGGAGGAGAGGTGCTATTACTTATTAGTGTTGGTTCAAATAACAACATTGCTGCTTTTTACATCGGTGACCTTAGTCATGTTACTAACACTCCGTTTCAGTTTCCCCATCTACGTAGTGAGGTCAACCTTTACATGCCTACCACAAATAGCTAACATGCAAAGGTCTGAAAGGAAGCCTGTTGCTTACTCCATGCTCCTGAGTCTTCCTCATCCTACTGATGAAGTAGTTGGAAACACAGAGGCCAGGGGCTGGCACTCATCAGGGCCTTTGCGATGTGACCTCATGTCTTTATTTAAAAAACACAGTTGCTTTTCCTCAGGAAGATGATGTAGCTGAATATAATTGTGAACTCAATTTTCAATAGTTTTATTTGTCTTTTTCATCTAATTCTATATCTGCACCTTAGGTATTTTAGGTAGTACAGTAAGAACCCTTTTGGGGGTTGAATTGCCCTTTCGTGGAGGTCACATATCAGGTATCCTGTCAATCAAATATTTACATTACGATTCATATCACCACCCAAATTTCTGTTATGAAGCAGCAATGACAATAGAACAATTTGATCGTTGGTGTCCACATATTATAAAGAACTCTGTTAACGGGTCTCAGCATTAAGAAGGTTGAGAACTTCTGCCTTAGGAGAAGAACACTGTTACCCACACATATCCTAACACAACAATATAAAACAGTTCAGTAAAACATTCTGTTCAAACTCTGGAAAGCATTGGCTAGAATTATGTCTTACTATAGGAAAATCAAACAAACAAACATAAAATTAGATATTTTGAGTTTTGAATTCATCCCATACCCACTCCATCCTGTGCCATATTATGATTAATACTTATGAAAAGCAGCAGCAGCAGCAGCAACAACAACAAAAAACAAAAATAAATGCCCATGCTGGGACTCTAGATATTTCTGTCCTAAACATTTTTTAAATGAAATAATTTATTTCAACAGGTGTTTCTGTCCTTGAAAAGAAGCTTTAGAGTCACCTTCTAGAGAAAGCAATAAACATGAAAATGTTATGGCATTCTACCAAGTCCTCATGCCCAGGGTCAAAATGCTCATTTGCCTGAAAGTGAGACTTTTGGTGAGACGTCAGTATTTATCTGTTCAAACTTGTCTTTCGTAGGGACAGAATTTGCCCACTTGGTGGTCTGTGCAGCCTTACTAACCCTATGAAGAATGTGAGATTGAGGCAGGAAGAAAAGAAGGGGCCTGGAGAGGAGAGAGGGCTGAGAAAGAAAGAGAAGGGGAAGAGAGAGAAAGGGAAGAACAGGGAAGGAGGAGCGTGAGGAGGAGAAAGGGGAGAAGGAACATAAGGAATGGAGCAAGAACTATATGAGTGAGAAAGAAGAGGAAAGGCATTTATCATTGGACATCTCCAAAGATTCGGTTCATGGTTTACCTTAAAGAAAGTCATTTCCTGCAACTTAAAAATACTATGACCTGCTCTTTAAAGAGTTTTACTTTCTCTCACCTCTATCCTTATTTTCCTTGCCCCTTAGAACTTTTTCAGATCCTATCTGTTCTGTATTCAGCCTTGGACCCCCTCATAGTCTCTTAGCCTTTTAGATGTTCTGAGTGTTTCAAATTTGAATTTCTGCCCTAAGGATCATGCCACCTTTATTACCCTTAAGCTCCCCAGTAACCCCCTTCTCCTTTTGGTTCTCTTTTCTCTATCATGTAAAGTTTGAGATAAATTATCTCTTTAATAAAGCACTGTGATGAAAAGTGGGTAGTTCACTCTCAGGAAGGTCAAGAGGATATTATGGTCTTATACTGACAAAGGATGAGAGAATAAAAGCCAAATGCTCATCACAAAAAAGTCCCAGGTTTAAAAAAAGAAACTAACTTAGAAAGCATAAAAAAGCATCTGTTGACATGGAGAATTTTATGAAATTTACTATGTATAACAAGAAGTGTAAATTCAAAACTGGATGAATAATTTATTTCGCACAATGAGTCAAAAATATAAATTTAAAATTTTATGAATAAATAAAACAAAATCACAAGCCCAATCCAAGCAGATTTTGAAGTATGATTCTCAGGGTTTTAATTAAAATGCAATGCATGTGAACTCCTAGGATCCTAAGTATGAAGTGTCAATCATAATTGTCAATCAAAAACCATCAATTTCATGTCAGTAACAGTCTATGCATTTGTCCTTCTTAGTCTGTAGATCTAAAACAGAAGTCGTCCAGAGAATGGCTACTGGTCCTTCCTTCCTTCATTTCTTCCTTCCTTCTCTCTCTCTCTCAGTTCTTTCTTTCTTTCTTTCTTTCTTTCTTTCTTTCTTTCCTTCTTTCTTTCATTCTTCCTTCCTTCTTTCTTCATTTCTTTTATTCTTTCTTTCTTTCTTTCTTCCTTTCTTTCCTTCCTTCCTTCTTTCTTTCTTTCTTCTTTCTTACATTTATTAATTTATTTACTTCACATCCAGATCACAGCTTATCCTCCCTCCTCTCCTCCCAGAACCCACTCTCTGCCCTCCCTTCCATCATCTTCTGTTCACTTTCTCTTCAAAGAAGAAGAGGCCTCCCATTGATATCAACCCACCATAGTGAATCAAGTTGTGGTAGGATTAGGCGCTCTTATAAAGGCTAGACAAAGCAGCCTGGTTAGGTCAAAGGGACCCAAAGGCAGGCAGCAGAGTCAGAGATAGTCCCTGCTTCTGCTGATAGGGGACCCATATGAAGACCAAGTTGTACAAAATATCTGTTACATATGTGTAGGGAGCCTAAGTCCCACTTCAACCAGCTACTGAACTGATAACAAAATATAAATTTATTAAGCTCATTTGTTTTAAAATTATAGATGATATTTCTTTCTTTTTGTAGATATCTCCTTGTTAAATAAAAGCATAAGATTTATTACATCCAAATGAAACATACTTGGGCTAGAGAGATGGCTTAGTGATTAAGAGCACTGACTGCTCTTCCAGAGGTCCTGAGTTCAAATCTTAGCAACTACATGGTGGCCCACAACCATCTGTAATGAGGTCTGATGCCCCCTTCTGGTGTGTCTGAAGACAACTACAGTGTACTTATACATAATAAATAAATCTTTTAAAAAAGAGAAAGAAACATACTCATCTTGGATATAGGCCAATGATTCCTAAACCTGTGGGTTGAAACCCCTTGGAGGACATCAAATGGCATTTCACAAGGGTTCTCTTATACCATCAGAAAACACAGACATTTACATTATGCTTTATAACAGTAGCAAAATTACAGTTATGAAGTCTCATCAATAGTAATTTTATGGTTGGGGGTCACCATAACATGAGGAAGTCTATTAAAGGGTCACAGCATTAGGGAGATTGAGAAACCCTGTTCTAGGCAATGACGTGTCTTAAGTGTAATCACACCCTTACATTGGAGAATGAATAAAGTTTTGTCTTGCTTGCTGTTCATGGCTTTGCTGGGGATCATTTCAAATATGTCAAGAGGGTCAAACCTCAACAGCACTCAATGTTTGCTTGATGATTGTGCTTATACCATAGATTTCCCTTTTCAGCTCCTCTCCATGATTTTGCTTCCCAGGGTTCTTCCCTGGGTTTCCTAATCAGGTGTCCAATTTTGGTGTCTGGAAAGTATCTAAAGCAGACTCCACATACTTTGAATTATATCTACTTCAAGTGAGACAATATTTTAACACCCTGTTATTATATTTTCATCTTGATTACTGGAGTGGCTGCTATTAAAGAGTGTTTTCCCCCACATTTTATTAGATGAAATGCAAATTGAAGAATCACTAAGATATAAAATAACAAGCCATTTTAAAGGATGAGCGGATGGAGAAAGAGAAATAGGCATAATAGTACACATCCCTTAGAGAGTATAATAGCTGCGATTTGGTGTGCCACAGGGAATTAGAAGATTAGCTGGGCAACTGACTGTAAAGATTCTGATGTAACACACATACACACACACACACACACACACACACACACACACACACACACACACACACATTCAATTTTTTTTTTTTAGTTTTAAAAATGGGAGATGAGTCCCCACCTTAAAATTTTCTTTCTTCAGAAACATTAGGACATTTCCAATTTGCACTACTATAAAATTTTCATTTTTCTTCATGTAAATTAGATTACAATTAAATATAGTTACTATTAAACAAAATATGTTTTGGTTGATGTGATCAAAATTATAGATAACACTAAGATAAAGCTATATTGGGGGAGGGAAAGGCATACATTTCTCATATTTCATACTACCGCTTAATATTTTCACTCAAAGTCACTGAAATCCTTAGGAAAACATATCTTTCCTCTATGTTTTTGTATATATAGCTTACTCTACCTAGAATGTTTCCCATAAAATATTTAAATTATTTGAAAATATGGACTTCATTACATCCTTCCCCCAGGATTTTGGTACAATGTTACGTCCTTCTATATATCAAGTTAAAATTGCCGCCACTTAAAACCTGAACAACAGTCATTTCCTTTGAAAGGTGACTGAATAATTGTCCAAATCATTTTAGATATGTCCCTGCAAACATATGTAAGGGACAGAAGACAGTAGCATTCGATTACATTAATTGTTTTTATTAGTTTTGAGTTCCAGAAAGAACTGTTCTACTACTTAGATACAATTAATTTATCTATAACACAGAACTAAGGGGGTAAGTCTTTGATAAATATTTATTGATCAGCTGCTGAGATCGCTGTGTTTATTTCTTCTGTATTTGCCAATTTTCTTTATTCTGCTTCAGTTCTACTTGCCTACTTCCTCCACAGAGGTGACCCATGGCAGCAAAATGTTAACACCTTGTGGCAGGTAATTTTGTTTTGAGAGCCAACACTTATCTACCAACCTCTTATTCCAAATGTCATTGTCCCGTTTCTGCTAAGCTCACATTTGGCACTGTGGAAACAAACGTCTCTTCTACACAAAAAGTTCTCAAAAGGATAGACTTTAAACATTGTTCCTTATAAGGTATTATTTGGATATTCAAATAAAATATGTTGCTATTCTGTTGATGACATAAGTGAGTAGTTAAAAGTACTTTTCGGATATTATAGCGGTTTAATTCCGGTGGGTGGCCAAGGGCTAATCTTAGGATGGTAGCATGTAGGCCTATGGAAATTAGACTGGAGGATTCAAATGTTTCCAAATTGCAAATGCTAAGCCACAGGCGATCCAGAATAATTTAGAATGTGATTCAGTTCATCTGTAGATAATAATAGCTTGTTGCAATCAAAAGGTTTAATATGTCTATTCTAGAAACTGTAAGAATTAGGGCCTGGCTATGGAAAGCAAGTAACTGGTGGAGATTATTGGGGATAAGATATCCCTGGCTACATACTGGTGTGCTCTTTTCTCCAGATCAGTGCTATAGGAAGTAGCATGATACATTTCCTTCCACAACATAGTTGCCCACCAGGCCTTCCCCAATGTGAGGGATGGAAAATTCCCTGAAAACTTGGAACAAAATTAAGATCCTTTAAGATGTTTCTGTTGTATAGACTGGTACAACCATTCTGGAGGTTCCTCAGAAAATTGGACATTGCACTACCTGAGGACCCAGCTATACCTCTCTTGGGCATATACCCAAAAGAAGCTCCAACATATAACAAAGACACATGCTCCACTATGTTCATAGCAGCCTTATTTATAAAAGCCAGAAGCTGGAAAGAACCCAGATGTCCTTCAACAGAGGAATGCATACAGAAAATGTGGTACATCTACACAATGGAATACTACTCCGCTATAAAAACAATGACTTTATGAAATTCATAGGCAAATGGATGGAACTGGAAGATATCATCCTGAGTGAGGTAACCCAATCACAGAAAAACACACATGGTATGCACTCAGTGATAAGTGGATATTAGCCCAAATGCTCGAATTACCCTAGATGCACAGAAGATGTGAAACTCAAGAAAGGTGATCAAAATGTGAATGCTTCACTCCTTCTTTAAAAGGGGAACAAGAATACCCTTGGGAGAGAATAGGGAGGCAAAGTTTAGAACAGAGGCTGAAGGAACGCCCATTCAGAGCCTGCCCCACATGTGGCCCATAAATATACAGCCACCAAACCTAGACAAGATGGATGAAGCAAAGAAGTACAGGCTGACAGGAACTGGATGTAGATCTCTCCTGACAGACACAGCCAGAATATGGCAAATTCATAGGCGAATGCCAGCAGCAAACCACTGACCTGAGAACGGGACCCCCTTTGAAGAAATCAGAGAAAGGACTGAAAGAGCTTGAAGGGGCTTGAGACCCCATATGAACAACAATGCCAACCAACCAGAGCTTCTGGGGACTAAGCCACTACCCAAAGACCATACATGAACTGACCCTGGACTCTGACCTCATAGGTAGCAATGAATAGCCTAGTAAGAGCACCAGTGGAAGGGAAAGCCCTTGGTCCTGCCAAGACTGAACCCCCAGTGAACGGGATTGTTGGGGGGAGGGCAGTAATGGGAGGAGGATGGGGAGGGGAACAACCATCTAGAAGGGGAGGGGGAAGGGTTAGGGGGATGTTTGCCTGGAAACCGGGAAAGGTAATAACAATTGAAATGTAAATAAGAAATACCCAATTTAATAAAGATGGAGAAAAGAAAAAAAAAGATGTTTCTGTTGGGTATTTAGTCATAAAGGTGACTAATGAATACATTTCCTCTTGAAAAACAATATATATATATGCATATATAATATTAACATTTAGGCAAATAATAATTATTCATTTATCAGTTGTTATAAGGTATGATATAATAAACCTAAAATTTGATGTGTAATAAGAACCTCTAAATCAAGACAGTTTTAATAATGAATTTTACACAGACAAAACAAAAATGATTCCAGCTGCCAGATATTTGTGAAGACCCATCATTTAGAATCTGCTGACATGAGGTCTACCCCAGTTTCACCTCATATTAACTGGACAGGACACAAAATCAAGAGCTTAGTTATGATTGCATATGATTAGGGGACAGAGTAGGTTTCTCCAAATCTTCAAATCACCGTGATCTTGAGCAAACGCCCAATAATAGCACAATTACATTGAAGAACATGCTGTCTTATTCTGCCTCATTATAGATTATAGTACAGCTAAATGGTAATATGCAGTACATTTGTTTGCTTAATTAGGTGTTGTGAAGCCTGCTTTCCCAGTAGACTGACTTGAATGGGGTAGAGACCATCCTTTCCTTAATGATATCTTCTTAGCCCTTCGCGTGCTACTTAGTAAATCCATGATATACAATAAATCGTTCTAATAAGTGAATGGCAAAAGATCATTAGAAATAAGCTTTAAAGTGACAATTTCCTTTCACTACCCATTTTATTTCTATAAATACAGATAGCGGCATTGTTATTTTATTACAGCAAATCCACAGTTGCTGCTACTCCTGGAGCGTAATTAAGAGCTCTGATGTGATTATATTTGAAGATCATCTTCCTCTAAGATATGTCTGTATTACCTTCGCTGTCTTTGAAAAGCTGCTCTATCATATTTCCTCAGGAAAAGAGTTTCACTCAGATTAGTTAAATGGGGAAAATCAGTTATTTAAACATTTTAAATCCTTTCCAATTAGCATCCTGAATTCTTTAGAATTATTCTCATTCACTGAGGTAATTTCCAGTAGCCTTAAGCTAGCATGATGGTTATTCTCACACAATGGTTAGATGTTTAACCTGGTAAAACATGGATTCTGGAACCAGATCACTTGACCTAGCAGCTATCAGAGTTTTGAGACGAGTATTTCATGTCTAAGCCTCGATTTCTTATTTCTAAATCAGTAAAAATAAACTCACTGACATCAACCTCTTGATACCCATTGGGTAGCATTTGCAAAGCACTAGTTTTGGACCGAATGAAGTAGTTATATTCTAGCCAGCCATTTGTCTGGATTATGTGGGCTACTCATTTTTATCAGGATTCAGCTAAGTTGATGTCAACACCATCCATCCAAAATATGTCAGTTTTAAACAGCACAGAAACCTTACAAAGAATTGTCAACACACATAAAATAAAGAGCGCACTGGACTTAGCCAGTAAGTGTAGAAGAACAGTTACTGGGGGCTTCTGAAGCAGGTGATCAGACATTTCATGCCCATAACTGGTTCTATCAATCTCAAAGATGAAACACTTTTTAAACTATCTGACATGTAGTGGATACATTAAAATTTTGTTTAATGTATTATAAAGAAATTCAAGTTAATTAACTATTCAGTTAACTGGCAAATGCAAGAAATGTTTGGATGGATCCTGTTAGGATGCATCTATTATCTTCTCAAAGTACCTGCTGAGGCAAGAGTGGGTGGCTAGGGGAGCACCCACAGGGAAGCAGGGGGAAGGAAGATGGGATAGGGGGTTTCCAGAGTGGAAAGAGGGAAAAGGGATAACATTTGCAATGTAAATAAACAAATATACAATTTAAAAAATGATGAATGGAGCCTGTATCACCACTTGCTGATTTTTGTCTAACTAAACTTGATAATTTAGACCTGCCCATCAGTGACTTCTAAAAGAAATCCATGATTGGATCACCTTAGGTAAATCTGCATAAAACAACCATTCACTGCATCTATATCCTCACTGGAACAGCAAACATTTTAAGGCTTTCGTGACTACAAGAGACATCTCTCTATTTTCTAAACTCAAATGACAATGGAGTCTTCCTCTTTGGCTTATAACAACCTCTCACAGAATTATCCTGACAAAAATGGGCAAAATGCAGAATGTCCCCTCTTCAAAGCATTGCAAGCTTATGAGAAACTGGTGCAAGAAATCAAGGGCAGGCATTTTGTTATGTGTGTAACATAGTAATACAATCACTTAAGTCTGCTAAATATAATAACAAAAATACAGAGTATTTTATTAGATATTTATTTTTATCAGATTATATTTAAAGTATTAAGTATACACTCTGAAACACTTTGTAAAGTAAAATCATATGGGTACATAGGTTCTTCACCTTGGATAATTGAAGAGCATACATGCCATTTCCAAATTTCTCACATTCTAATATTCCCAACCACACTTAGTTTGTGAGGAAACCCATTAAGATAAAGAATTTTGGCTTATTCCAAACTTGTATCAGTCTCTTTACAACCACAAGAAATTTGCATTCCCAGGAACTTTCCAAGGATTTGACACGACGCATGGATAAAAACAACAAAACCAGACTCAAACAGTTCCTATCATACAATCTTGCAGTAAACAATATCCATACCCCCCACACATGAGACAAACACCAACCTTTCAACTGTGATCAGGAAAGAATAAGGTTAGGGGTGAAGACCAGTGAGAGCAATTTTCCCTCTCAGACTGTAAAAGACCTAGGATTTTTAGCCCTAAGAGAGAAATGTACAGTTCTCTCCACAGCACTCATTCTGTTCTTTCACATAGTTTGAAAGGTCCTTTATCAGACTGTAGCTGCTTATAAATAATATAAGGAAAAGAGAAGGGATTCAAAATGTAAGGGGCCACTGACTTAGAGAATGAGTAAGAAAGGGTATCTCCATTAAACTGCAGTAAAATAGAATAAAACACCACATATTCTTTCGAATCTTGAGACTTTATGTCTAATCAACTCCTCACTCACCTAGGTATCTAGGGCGTGGATATTCCAGGCAAGGATGCTTTCATGAGGAGAAAAAAGTGGAGGACCAAGGCAGAAAGAAGATGAAAGCTTGGTTTCAAGGACAAGGAGATTTATCTGGCTATCTAATGTCCTCATTCATAGAGGACTTGTGGAACTTCTCTTCGCATTGACTGCAATGGATACGGATGACTCTATCTCCTGCACGTAGCTTGCTTCATGCCCTTCCTCTAATCTCTTTTTCTCTGCGTAACTGTGTCACTTACTTAAAGGGTGTTTTCTGCATTGAGCCTGTGCCTCTTTACTAGGGTTAGAGTTGACAATTTCTCAAAGTCTTAAAATTTTAATAAGGCCCACTTAATATGTAGAAAAGCATCTGTTTTGATTAGGAATATCTTATATCATAATCAAATGCCGTCATTGCTCAAGGGCAATTTGTTCTCTGGGCTGTCGCTTCTTTGAGTTCAAGAAAAATATCAGAGTTTGTTCTAAATCACCTCCAAATTGACTTTGATTTTCAAATTCAGTGTATTTTCTATTAACAAACACAGACACACTGACAATGAATTAACAATTTTGTATGACCCCATCTTTTCCTCTACAAAGTATAGAATTTTACATAGAGAACATATTTGTATCTCTCCGCATGTTTTATTTTAGATCTTACTGATTAACCTTGAGCTATGTAAACCAATACTTTATTTCCTTGGCTTTCTTTCATATTCCCTCAACTATACATGATCGCTAGCAAATAGAAAAGGAGAAGGGATCAGGTGACAGTGACATTCAGTCTGTATAGAAGTATTTTTCTACCCGTTTCCTATGGGTAACTCACTTCGTAGGCCAAAAGCAAGGTGTGATAATTTGCTGCTACCATTACTCACCCCTGCCATTTAGATAAATTATGGTGCTTATGGAACTACTCTAAAGGAAATTATTGTTCTGTTTCAATCGATTCTCTCATTGCTCACTATCAGCACACCATATTCCTCTTAGATTGATTTTTATTTAGTATTCACTCAACAAACCTTAATTGAGAGCTACCGCATGCCAAGTGTCACCCTCCATGCTAGAAAATAGATTATACTCCTCGTCTTAATCCTCCAAGAACGTATTGCTCGTTGATGGTAAATGAATAAGAAAAGTAAAGATTACAGGCAAGGAATAGCTGTGAAGCTGTGTTTAATAAACTGATAGAGGCTTGGTAAAATTGATCGGTGACTATCAGTGAGGAGCCCAGTGCATTTTGTACAGGGCAGGGTTGTGAAACGAAATAAAGTCAGACATTCTGGAGTGTAGGACTGTGACGAGCTAGCAGCCATACAGCAAGAATGGTCAGAAGTCCATAGCAGAAATATAATCCCGTGCCATCAGATCTTACACGTGTAAATCCCAAAATATGCAAGGGAAATTGCTTCAAGTAACAAGCATATATGCAACTTCAAACCTTTGCATATAAATGGCAGCACACTCTTTTTATAGATAGCCCTGCGTGGCTTCATAAGTTTACTCTCATAGTTGAGTAGTCATCGAACCAGAATAATGAAAAGGAAATCTTCACAAGAAGTTTTGAGGGTCAAGCCATGCTGCCTTTTTGGTAACTATGTCACACTCTTGTTGTTATATGAGAAAAAAAGAATGTGAATGATTTCTGGTTACTAATGTATTTCCTATATTAATTTTAAGACTTTAGCCTTTAAGATCTATAGTGCATACTAGAATGCTTATAATTATAGGGATAGATGTTATACATTAAACCACTTAGCACAGAATTGGACTTACTGTGTCTCATCAGGTTGATGCCATACAAATCTCAGTGTTAACTGATACAGCTGTATACTCGAGACAGTAATATCTTATTCCAAGGCAATATCTCTATGAAATAATAAATGATATTTGATCTGGGGATAAGATATCAAGCTATCAGTAATTTAAGTTCTAAGCACTTGTGTGAGGGATACTGTGGCATATGAATACTAGACAGTAGGTAGATCTGTATAGATATCCATCCAAGGGTAGTCATATGGAAACTGTAAGCCTTTTGGTGTGTGGTGGTATAACAAGGAGAAATGAAAACACCAGAACTCATGTTATCTTAAAGAACATCAATTCTTCCTGGACTAATAGCTGCTTTTAAACAAATTTGCTTTGTTGAATCAGGAGAAACTAAATAAAAATGTTAGATTGGAGATGAAAAAAAAAAACAAGGTTTCAGGGTCTCAGGCACAAAGTGATTTGGTCTCAGTCAACCTGGCATTGAGTCTTTGTGAACTATGTTTAATAGATGGCAATTGAATGTAAGGCTTTGAAATTAATTGAGGAATCCCAGGCTATGGAAATTTCAGAGATATTTATGTCAGTAATAATTAACATTAGAGATCAGCAGGGCATCAGAGCCTGATCTCAGAGTCCCTAGTCATTATATAATAACATAAAATGACATGGCAAGACAAAAAATAGTTAGACTAGAGGGTTTATTTTTGCTTGTTTGTTTTGTTTTGCTTTGCTTTTTTTATTGTAAACAGGTGTGTAAATATTTGTGACCAGTAATTAATGATTACTCTCCGTACACTTACATGTAGAGATCAAGTAAAAGCTAATGAACTAGCTTCTCAGAAGTAGCCTCTCTCTTAAACTACAGAGCTCCTAGAGCGCCATGGCCAATTCTAGATGCAGGATCAATCTCAATCCTTCTACCTCTAATATTGTCTAAAAACTGAAGTCGACTAACTGATAATGACCTTTAAAAGGAACAAAGAGCATGATGGGATGAAGAAAGGAGTTCTGTATATTCAATGCAATGTTGCTTATGACAGTAACTTTTGCTGACTTAAAGTCTTGAACATGTACGTCATAGTACATGCTTCTGTAGAAAGATGTGACTGATAGCCAGTGCTCGGTTCCTTGGCTTAATTTTGTACAGACCACCCTCTGCCAGGCTCTTCTCAATCCATACTTACCTACACCAGAGATAGTACACAAGTCCGATCAGATCCCTCTTACAAACAACTCTGGCTTTTCTATAATCTTTTCTAGCCAAGATTTTCCACTGAAGCCTGCTACATTCTGGGCTTTTACTACAAAATCCTCTGTCTCTGTCTCTGTCTCTGTCTCTCTCTGTCTCTCTGTCTCTCTGTCTCTCTCTCTCTCTCTCTCTCTCTCTCTCTCTCTCAGCATTGCAGTCTGCAGGATTCGCTGTTATACCTCTATATCTCCATATTTCCACAACACCTTTATCCTCATTCATCCACCACAGGCTGCTTTTTCCACAAGCTCCTTGTTCTTCCAATTCCCCTATGGCTTCTGCTTCCCAGAGGAATTGAGCTCATAGGAATGGGTTGATAGTTAAAAATTTAAAAATGGGCTCATGATAGGAAGCAACCCCTGTGGATATAGGTGGATAACACAACGCATTTGTTATAAAACCACAAAATGCGCAGAACAATCCACTTTACATGTATTTACTCAGTTTTCAGTCCCCACAGCAGAACAATCCATTTTACACATATTTACTCTATTGTCAGTTCCCACAGACGAAGTTGTCGTCCTTATTGTTGTTTTTGATTCTTTGCTTTGGCATTTGCGTGCCTTACGATTAATAGTACTCTGTCCCTCTTTCAATTAAAGAACTGCTCATTTGCTTACATCTCTGCTAATATTACAGTGTCATTTTCCTAACCTATGTGAACAAGTCCATCATTTGTGATCCGTCTCTCAGACTTGCCTTTTTCATTGTGGCAGAAGAGAGTCCTGACAAATCTATGCCATCTAAGTTGACTCCAAGATCATTAGGAAGATTAGCTATCTCTCCCCTTCACTCTCATGCTGTTTTTCCTTTAAGCTCTCTGCTCCTAGCTGTCTGGATGCACACATAACATTCTTTCCTGGTTTGGAATAGCACAAGATTAGAAGGCCTCTCCACCCACATGCTGCTCATCAGAATCTTACACCATTTTAAAATGCATGAGTCATTTTATTCACATCTTCAGTTCCGTTTGGGAAAGCGCTGATCCTAGAGAACAGGAAGATCTCATTTCCTCTCTGTGTTACTTTCCATGATCATCCACATCCCATGTAGTAATTCTGGCCAACCCTTAGCGTAGCTGATTTCTGAAAATGTTCCTCAGCCAGTTGTCAGAGCTGGGAGATTGCCACTTGGCCCTTACACACAGACACACATAGACTTCTTTTTGAACATTTGTAACAACTTTACCCTGTGAGAAGAGAAAAAAATTTTCTCTAGCATATAGAAAGTAGAGGGAAGAGAAAAGAATAACTGTTAGACTAGGAGGAGAGTGCTGGCATCATGTGTCTGAGTCGTTTCTAGTGCATGATACAACTTACTTTGTTTGAAAGCAGGATGCAAAACAATGCATTTTAGAATAAAGAACTGGAGCATTTTATACTCAACCCATATTGAAAGGCAATAATGTCACTCAGTGGCTATGTCTCTATGAATGTTCTTAGATCTAATGGAAACCATAATTTGAAGCAAAGAACATCATTTATGGGTGGACATGCTTCAGTATACAGGTGTCTTGTTTCGGGTCTTCTCAGAATGCAGGCAACAAAGCTTTGCAGTTTGGTGCCGAGCAGATTCATGTCCTTATCTACTTGAAATTAACAAATGTTATCATACAGGTAGATCCAAAATATAAGGGCTGGTATGAAGGTGTTATAATGAAAGTTGTATGACATGGTGCCAATCAAGAGCATGGCCAAGCTACCTTTCCCTTTCCATTCTCCACAGAAATGCTGCTAAACCATGAGGTAGAGCAATGGCGGAAATGGCTGCCGAGATTCACTGGCCTGCCATCTCTGTAGGTAGGATGATTTTCCTGTGGTCCCACTCAGACTCACAAAATAATACTGAGAGTTCCCTTCACTCCTTTTCAGGGGTAAGGGAATAATTCTAGATTAATTCTATGAGTGTGTATCTATAATTTTAATTTTTTAATCCTTATTTTTTTAAAGGTGGTTCTTACATGTCTTAACCTCTCTTTTTGCTTGCCACCCACCAGAGGTACTGGGAGAAAAAGGATATGGGGAGGGGCTGCTCTCCTCCTCCACTTCTTCCAGCCCTTTCCTAAATTTAACCACAGGGTCTCTGACTTCCGTCCAATGGTTGGGTGTAAGTATCTCTGTCTGCTTCAGTCCACTGCTTGTTGTCCTTCTCAGAGGACAGCCATGCTAGGCTCCTGTCTGTAAGCACATCATAGCATCAGTAATACTGTCATGTCTTGGGGCCTCCCCTTGTATGATCCCAAATTGGGCTGGCCACTGGACTGCCCTTTTCTCAGACTCTTTTCCATTTTTTGTGTCTGTGGTACTTTTAGACAGAAGCAATTCTGGGTCAAAATTGTTAACTATGGAATGCCAACCTCACTGCTCCACTTGAAGTCCTGTTTTTTTCTACTGGAGGTGGACTCTATGACTTCCCTCTGCCCACTGTTGGGCATTTATCTAAGGTTCCTCCCTTTGAGTTTTGAGTGTCTCTCAACTCCTACATCTCTGGTACTTTCTGGAGGGTCACCCCACCTCCCACCTCCCCTCCAGGATTGCATATTTTCATTCATTCGTTCAATATATATATATGTGTGTGTGTGTGTGTGTGTGTGTGTGTGTGTGTGTGTGTGTGTGTGTGTGTGTGTGAGAAGGAACCTATTTGTTGGAAATTAGAAAGCAAAATAAAGGAAAAATGTTTCCCAGAAAGAAAGAAGAAAAGAAAGAAAGAAAGAAAGAAAGAAAGAAAGAAAGAAAGAAAGAAAGAAGATAGAAAGAAAAAAGAAAGAAAGAAAGAAAGATAGGATCTGGGAGAAATGAACCTGTTTAGAAAGGTATGTTGGAGCAAATTCTCTCTATGTTGTCTGGAAATTGGCAGTTCCATTCACAGGTTAACAGTTACAGCTCAATCCACTTGCAAACACTTCACAGATATACCAAAAGTCCAGTTTGGTATAGTCAGATAGCAAACACAAAGCAGCAGAGTTAACACGACCTAGCAGAGACAGTTAGGCTCAGTCAGCTCCAACAGGAATCAACAGGAGGGACCCAGAGGGATACCAAAACAAGTTCTTGGCTATGTCTCTCTCAGCAAATCTAAGATCAGCATAGATGCAAGACCAACAAACCTTATGCAGTTAGCTTTATAAGCAAGCCTAACTCAGCCTCTATCAAGGTCAGTCAAGTCTTATTCATACCCTCCAAACATCATGTGTCCTCACATGTCTTGTCTCAGCACATACATTTCCCTCTGCTGACATCACTCTGTCAATAAGCCCAAGTGTGCAGAAACAACAAAATACTACAAAACACCAGCAAAAGTTGGTTTTCTCTCTATGAAGTCCCAACAATAAAGCTCTACTACACAATGTAAACTGCACTAAAAAAAATCCTATATCATGTGTCGGTTCACATGATTGTTTTAGCAAAACATCCTTTCCTCTATGTCTGCTTCAGCTGAACCTTTCTTCATGTGGTTCCACCAGCAAAACACCATCCATCTGACTTTCCAAAGAATCCTGAATTTTCTACTTCACCTCCTCTCTCTCATCAAAATAAAGAAGATGCTCCTGTCAGAATTACAACATAAAGTGAAATAAAAATTATGAAAGCAGAACCTACAACGTAAGATACAGGAATTTATAGAGCAGCAAGCACAACAGAAAGCATAAGACTTGGCAACACAGCCTAGAGTAAACACCAGAATTGAAGGCACAGGAATCTGTAGGTCATAGTAAGTGACAGAGAGAGAAGAGACTGGACGAAGAGGAGGTGGAAGATAAATACCACATGGCCTAGAGAAGCCCCAAGTAACAGGGGGTCCCATGACTGGGAATAAGTTAGTATAATGATAGATCTGCCCAATCTAGGCATGTAGCTTATAAATGTAGTAACTAAGTTGTGTGTTTTTATAAGGTATTGCAGGTAAGAAACTACTACATTTGGTGTCCAAAGTGTGTGTGTGTGTGTGTGTGTGTGTGTGTGTGTGTGTGAGAGAGAGAGAGAGAGAGACAGAGACAGAGACAGAGACAGAGAGACAGACAGAGAGACAGACAGAGAGACAGACAGAGAGACAGACAGGCACTGACAGACACAGACAGATAGTGACAGAGACAGAGAGAAACAAATACTATGTCTTTACATATGTTGCTTTCGTCAAATGTCCTTGCTATACACAATACACATTGTGGTGGACTAGCCTTCCCTGTATCTTTGTTACACTAACACTGATTAAAAAAAAAAAGGTTGCGCCTAAAACGTATATTTTCTTTGTGTACTCAGCTGAGAAGGGCACGTATTCTTTTAGACAACCTGAAATCTAGGGTGAGGAAATCTTGGCTTTATTCTGAGGTAGAGAAATGGTAGTATATCTAGAACACTGTGCTATAAATCAGTACAAGCAATTTCCATGCAGGCAGGCTGAGACTTCTGATGGTACGGAATGTATAATAAGGGGAGTAGGCAGAAAACAATATGAATTCTCATCTGTCTATTGCAGTTTGTGACTCTTAATCCATGAACCTTGCCATTGAGCACAAAATCTAACCCTGCCCCCTTGTGTTGGGTGAAGGTATTTTATTTTTTTCATTAGCATTTAAGTGTTTCTATTCAGTTAAACACTCTTATCTTTTACCCTTTTCGGTGAGTAATGTATAATTGTATTTTGCTGATATTTACTTTCCCCATATTTTATGATTCTATTTGTCTCTGATCAATTCATATACAAGTGCTTTATCTTTCAAATGTAAGCTTTCACATGGCCTTTGTAGTAGTATTCACTCCAGAACTTTTTGGGTTGAAGAGTCATAATTTATTTTCATGGCAAATCACTCTCATCCAATTAAGAATAACTAGGATTTAAAGGTCAGAAGAACAAAACATGGCAGTAAGACCCGACATCAATTTGGAAATATTTGAAAACTGTAGCATAAAATAGTATACTTGGATTTCACTTGAACTGCCTGCAATCACTGATTAAGATTATATTTTCAATTTTCTGGTCAGTGATAGAAACAGATGTCCCTTAACTTTTATTTATAGACTGTGGGGAGACAGTTTAATTAGTGGAATGTTTTCTTAACAAGCATGAAGCCTTGGGTTTTACCTCAATAACTTCATAAATATAATAGGAGAGGCATACCTGTTACCTGAGCAATGAGGAAGAGGAGTCAGGAGGACCAAAAGTTATAGAGTGCTTTGTTACATAATCAGATTAGGCTAGTTGAGACTCAGAGAAACACACACACACACACACACACACACAGAGAGAGAGAGAGAGAGAGAGAGAGAGAGAGAGAGAGAGAGAGAGAGAGGCAGACAGACAGACAGACTGAGAGACCGAGAGACACACAGAGAGAGACAGAAAGACAGAGTCAGAGAGAGAGAGAGAGAGAGAGAGAGAGAGAGAGAGAGAGAGAGAGAGAGAGAGAGAGAGAGGTTGAATCATAAATGAGTAAAACCATTCACTTAAACTGTGGGAAGTAATTTGACTAGCTATTGAAATAATTAAAAGGAGTATCTATTTAATATCCGCAGTTTGATAGATGAGAAAGGAGAAAACATAAATATTGAAGTAAAATGCTATATAGGTATTTTCCAGAAACTTTAACATTCTTAACTGGATGGAGGAAGAAGAGGCATTAAGTCCCAGGAAGATCATAAAACCTACATGGTTCAGGAAGCTGAGAATGTCACATGATTCATAAAGTCCCTCTCCAAGCAGCAATGAATATCTAGATTAAGGGAATGGCTTAGTTACCACACTGAGATCCAGGGATGTAGTTTTCAAGCAGCATCTGTCATAATTGTGTAACCCCTCACTTCTGTAAGAAACCCCTAACATCCATTGCTTTTTCAAGCTAAAAGTGGATGGAATTATTTCTGAGGACCACCCTTGTGGCTTTCTCTAGTGTGAATAGATGATCCTTCACATCTCTCCAGGAAAGCCGTGCAACAGTAGATGACACAAGGTAAACCTTGAAGGTCAGAATTGCATGACTTATTAAAAATGAACACAGTAATCCCAGAATTAATAATAGTAATGAATAACATGAGAATACTTCAATTGTAATATCTAGAGCTGATTCCAATATAGGGTAAAATTAAAGAAACAATTATATAGTTAGAGGTGAGTGTACTTTGTTAATTAATTATTCCAAAATCATAGCGAGAGACCAGAGGACATTTGATTCCAGAGGTTAGGATGATAACCTGACAGCAGGGTAAGCTGGGAAAAGCAATGCCTTCTCTCTGTCAGGGGAATCCTCTGAACACAGAGGCAGAGAATGATGGCTAGGAGCGAGAAAGAGAGAGAGAGAGAGAGAGAGAGAGAGAGAGAGAGAGAGAGAGAGAGAGAGAGAGAGAGAGAGAGAGAGAGAGAGAAAGAGTTCTGATCTTTACCACCACAGTGGACAGAACAGGGTATAGTATAGATATGGCATAGAACGTGGATTCCTCACCTATCACTGAGCAGCAGCTCCAAGACATTTGACCAAAGAGAATGTGTGCTTGTTCTCAAACTTGTTTAAAAAGTTTCTTCCACCTAATGTCCTAATGGAGACCATCAAGGCTAAGAGAAATGGAAACACTTGCCCATAGGCACACAGGCCTTTGCTGAAAGAAATATGACAAATATCTGGTTTTCCAACCCCTTTCCAGAGTGATGTTGTTTCCCTGTACCATGAGCCACGGCAATAGAAATGCCCACTTCTGACAGGCACAATAGCCCCATCGCTCTCCTGAATTTCAGAGAGCCCTCTTCTCCTACCGGTGAGATGCAAAACTCCAGCAGTTGGGCTATTTCAAGGCTTCGGTTACAAAGGCACGTCTAATTTTCCTCTTAACAATTCTAGGTCATGTTCGTTCTGCTACAGACTCCCATGGTAGTTTACATTGAGAGTGTTCTCCTTGAAACATCAGAGCACTCTGGTGGGGTTAATATCATGTGAGGGGCTGCTAAAGGGAGGCTCTGCCCTTCAAGAGTATGAGAACTTTTATTCTCCACTACTTTGTGGGTTTTGTTTACCTGGGTTGTGAGGTTAGGATCTTGCTCGGGATTTTAATTTGTATTTATTTCTTTCTGGCAGTAACAACTAAAACCAAGTGCATGATGAAATTTCCAAACAGCCCATGAAATGCTCCAGTGAAAGAGAATTGATGTCCGTGTATACGCATGTGCATGTTTGTTGTGCGTGTGCCAATGTGGTGGTTACAGACCAACTTGAACTTAATCCATTGATTCCACTGTTATTAGTCTGTCAGACTAGGAAGCGAGTCACATTCCTACTAAGCCTGCTCCCTAGCAGTTTGTATTGGTGTCTTGTGTTCTATGTTTCCCAATACCTCAGACCCAGGATACAAAACAATTTCAACTTTTAATGTACTTCAACATCTTGTACAGATTCAAATAAATGATCAATCTCTTCTACTAACTGCCTTTTCCTAATAGAGGTTTTAATATGTGTCTAAATTGTTGATACATGTACTTCTCCAAATATGTGGATGAAACCATCTTGCTTTGAAAGACAATAAATTTAAGTCGATACACACACAGACACACACACACACGTATGTTATTTATAACTGTATACATATGTACATATACACACTTATATAATGACATATACTTGTATATAATATTTTTTACTTGATGATAATTTCAGATATTATAGGCTCTGGATGATAAACGTACAATTGTGAATGTTTAAGCCAAATATACTTATGCACAAGACTTAAAGTAAGTAGCCATGGGCCTATCTCTGTCCCTGAGGGATCAAAAGTATACACTATTTTAGATCTCAGTTAGGAAGTTTTAAGTAGGTGACTTCTCACTATTCTTGCATTCTTAAAATCTATATCCATCCCAATGAAGCTTTTAAAAACATATGTGAAAAATAATCTTTAAATAAAAAATGTTCAAAGGAAGAAAGCACATTAGAAAATCATCCTGGCATATCTGATTCTACGCAGTGTTTACAGGAACTTGGAGATAAACTTTATCATGAACCCTCCAGAAGCAAAATCTGGAAGATCTGTGTTTTAACCCCGAGAAGCATGCAGTTGCCAGCTCTCTGTTGCTGCCCATGGCTGCACCAAAGCCTGAGCGTGGCAGAAGTTAACACTGACCAAGGCTGTCTTCCATTTTCTAGGATATGTTTGCTGCCTTTGGGCACTCAGCATTAGGCTGTGAGCCTCAGTATTCCTTGTCTTCTGCTTCTGACTCCAGGCAATGGGCTGCCCACTTTATAAACACCCATAATCCCTCACTCCTCACTAACACTTCACTGACATGCCTGTCACTTAATTTCAGGCCTCAAAAACTATTATCTAGACTATTTTCCTAACCTATCAGCTGCTATTTATCCTTACAAGCTCTCTCCTTTTTAACCTATATTAGACTCTCAAACACATTTTCTTAACTATAGTTTGGATAATATCATTTCAAAGCATTCCAATTGACTTTCTCTTGTCTACCAAGTGAGAATGGAATCTCTTGGATTAGTACAGAAATATTCTAAAACCTGCTTCTAAATATGTTTGCTACCTTTACAGCCATTCCTCAGATTACAGTCTTCCAGTCCAGTCCAAAGTCAATCTTTTTTTCAAGCCCTTGTCTGCTGTTAGAATAAGTACTTGAAACCTGCAAACTGACACTATTTCCCTACCCATTTGTTTCTAGAATTAACTATACTTTCTTGCAAACTTGTTACAGGACTGTTTACTTGAAGGAGGGAGAAGGTTAATTTTCCTTCAACACCATAGACTCATTATCATTTGCAAAGTGATAAGGCAGATTTAAAACAAATAAATGACTTGCCTTTTCCAAAAATTAAAGCAGATATCCCCTTCCTCTGAGGAGAACTATACAGAGATAGAATCATTTTTTTAATTCTTGAGTAAAAATTAATATCAGACAGCATGTTACATTTGAATATCTCTTTAAATAAACTATGTGGAAATTCCTTTAGCTATTTCTTTAGAGGAATATGTTATCAAATTAAAAGGTATTTCAATTTCAGAAAATGCTTTTATATACCTAATAAATTTCTTTTAGGTTGAAAAATGATATTTTACCATTTTAATCCAATAATTATTCCTTTGCTTAACTACTGAATTTGTCTTTCCTTTTGATACACCCAAGATATCTACCCCGTTGATCGGCAAAAGTCAAGAGATTTCTTTAGTTTCAAATAAATACACAACCCCATCCATCAAGGTGAAAACTGGACTAAATACATATCAGGAATAAATAACTCCATTAGACAGAAGAATAGACCCATCAATCAGCATCTGAGGTCAAATGTTTGACAGATGCCAATGAGCTCTTTCCAATATCATCTCTTGGAAATGAGGACATCAACACAGTCAGCCAAGGTTATCCCAAGGGGAAGGACCAAACTAATCTGGAAGAAAGGTACGAGAGGATTCTCTCAAGGTTTCAGGAGAGAGTAGAAACAAAATGCTCTCTATGCTATTCTAATTGACCCAAAGAAAGAAAAACTAGTGAACTGAGCAGAAGTATTTAACATTTTCACAATAAGTGCCATTTAAAGGTCATTCAAAGATATCAGAGGATAGAATAGTATAAATATTTACTACTACCATAAATCTTGTTGGGATTCCCCTTGTCTTTTAAAGAAGACCACAATATAGCAGGGCAACACTGAACCAAGCCCTCCCCTGAATGTTTTTGGAGCATATTGAAGTAACAGTTTGTCTTTTAGTAAACATTTTTGAAAACCAATCGATGTTTAACAGATTATGGCTACGTATATCCATTTCTATAAAATAAATATTCTGTTCTAAATATAAAATGATATGTTAGTCCTTTTTTAGTTAATTAATCCATTAATTTCATAGACAAATTAGTCAATATCTTCTGCCTGTATATATATCTGCTGTCTGTATATACATCTGTCTAACAATGAACTATAAATTCCCGTGTGTGTGTGTGTGTGTGTGTGTGTGTGTGTGTGTGTGTGTGTAAGACACATGTTTCTTTCCTCCTGGCTCCTCTTGCCTCCCACAGATAATTCTTCATATTTACCTCTAATGGCAAAAATGAAAGAGATGCAGTCGCCTAGCTAGAGTCCTCTCTCCAAACCTAACCTAAGAGCCCTACTCTTCTTCATGAGGTATAAAATATTATTTTTCAGTCCAATTGAACACATCCTACTGGGCACATTTTCAGACACTGCGTTGATTTTAGATAAGTGAGCATTTACAACTCTAGTCCTATTACTTTTAAAATGCCAACCAAAATTCCTAACAAGCAATGTATCATTGTTCGCCCAAAAGGGATAGAGCTCGGGGAATAAACAGCAGGCATCTGTGAATGAACTCAGCAACCACAAACAAATTACCAGAGACTTGTAACGTCCTGAGAGGCAGAGAATTATGGAGGCAATATTGCATGATGGGATATGTAAGTATAGCCTTGGAGGACCACGTGTGGCTAAAAACCAATTAAGTAAAGCACTTAAGAAAATTGCTTTCCACTGTCTGGATGAGAATTTATCACAAGACATAGTTTTTAAGGGAAGACCTGGACATGGGAACCTGGACTATGTATTCTGTCCAAGGTGACACAGAAAGGCAAATGAGAAAATGAGACATCTAAAATGAAAAATCTCGAGTCCAGCCTCCTAAAGTAATCAGCAGACACCTTGATCTGTAGAGATCTAATGCAGAGCAAAAGCACAGGATTACAGAGGTCAGCGTTGGGATTGTAGCTGCCAACCGGCAGCAACAGAAGCAAACCCGACTGCTTTGTAAAAAGCAATACCATTTCATCAATAAAGACAGAGTGAGGGGAAGAAAGTTCAACCACACACATCAGGAAGAAAAGAGCATTTTCCATTAAAACAGCTCTTGATAATCACTAGTAGTCTTTAAAGATCACATGACATATGCCCTCTTTAATCCCCACATCCTGGCTGAAGGAAGGAGTAGGCAATTTCGTCCATTATGCCTTCGTCTGTCTTTTAAAAGCCCATTTCAGTATGATTTTTTCTTACTCAATTAAAGTTTTACAGAGCATTTGCTAAATATCAAGCGCGATGAAGGGGATAGAAAAGTAGTTGAAGTGTACTGCTGTCTTTCTCTGTGAGCTTGAGCCCGTTGCTCATGAATGTTTTAGTAACACATGCAAACACAGAGTGTAAGTGTTCTATGGGAGATAAGGTTGAAGTCCCGTGGGAGCACGGGAGCTGGAAGGAATGGCATGAGATCATGGCGAGGAGCGAGATGTGCTACTGTGGCGGAGTAAACTGTTAAGTTAAATCGTAGCTGAGAAATAGGCAGCTGTGACTGGATAGTGCAGAAGAAAGGAGAGTGTCGGAAAAGGGGGAAACTCGAGCTCTAATTCTTCTGCTTCGAGTACTGAAAGAATTTCCTGTTCGAGGCATCTATTTTTCATAGTGATCCGCAGCTTATTTCTTACTAGTCGTTTCAAATTTAATCTCAATGGTCTTGACATATAGATACGAATTTTACCTCCTTTTTTTCAGGAATGGTAGAAGCAAAATGAGAATGAGATGTCCTATGTAAAAACTTGAAAAATATTGTAAATTGTGAGTTTCAAATGTAAGTATCCATTGCCTTCATAACACAAGCCTTTTCCTTTTTTATGCTGGGTATAATTTGCTTATGTCTACAGCACAGACGCTAGTCACTGAGGGGAAAGAAATGGTCAGGTACCATCAATGACAGTGTCTCGTGATCTTTCACATGCTTAAATGCCACCCTTATTAGTTGAATTAGCTCCCTATTCTCTGAGAGGGAAATGTTCAATCAATTAGCCAGCCACTGTAGAAGAAAGATGCACAAAACAGGTTCAACTTGTAAGAGCAGCAGAATGTGCAGGACTCAGAACATGAGAGCAGATGAATTTTGATCTACAGAAATATTTAGTATCACGACTAAGGTCTTTTAGAGCAAAGGGTATTAGAGATGCATGTTGTATATGAAGGATTTTGCCAAGGTAACATTTTTGACTACTCATCTACTACGCTTAGTAAATGATGGGATAATATTAAAATACAATGCTACAAAGGTCTACTATGCTACTATGATTAAGTGATAGGACAAGGGTAGCTTCCAATGGGATATAAATCATGATGAATAAAACCTAAATCATCTCTGCATAGAAAAACTTCCTTTCCTGCTACCAATGAAATTGGAATACTTTTTATAGAGAAGGTAGTGAGAGGAGAGTCTCATTAAACTGTTTTTGGATACTATGAATATCAGATTTTGGATCAGCTAGGTAGCTCACTCTGTAAAGATATTTTCTGACCGCAATTTCATTCCTAGCTCCATACAATGGAAAGATAGACTTGATGGCAACAACAAATAGACAAAAATATAGAAGGACAACCAGAAGTTGTCATGTGCATATGCTCTGTGACAGACACATAAACACACACACAATACACACACACACAAACACAAACCATAAAATTATAGAGTTTTAATAGAATTACTGGAAAAAAGAATTTAATACTATTCTGAGTGGAACTTTTGAAAATGACTCAGAGAGAGAGAGGGGAAGAGAGAGAGAGAGAGAGAGAGAGAGAGAGAGAGAGAGAGAGAGAGAGAGAGAGAGGGAGAGGGAGAGGGAGAGAGAGAGAGGAGTTTGGTAAAGACAGGCTTTGCAGAATGCATGTGTCTAAAAATAACCTGACTTTGTCATTTGAGGAACCACGATATCATTTGAAAAGTAATTAAGACTGAGTCACTCATTGAAAAGTGACAGATGTCCATCCTTTCTTGGAAAGTGAGAGGAAGTAGGGAAATTGATTTCTTACTACATCAATTGCTTTATAAAAATGAGCCTGAAAAAAATGTAGGAATTTTTCCTGAACCCAATATTCTCTGTTTATAATCATGGTAATAAAGATTAATTTTATACACAGAGAGCAATGCTATTTTTGCATGGTCTTATTATAACTAAATTGTTCTGAAAATTTTCAGTTCCATGAGAGAGTGTCAGAAATTTTATATCCTCTTTGGTCAACAGCATGAAATAAACTTCATGTCCTCTACAAATGCCCATTGATGAAATATTTCATATATCTATATGAATATAGATTGAAATACTGTCTAATATTTAAGAACAGAAGCAACTTAATGTATTATATTAAGAAAATTATTGTTCAAATGCTGACAAAAATATTATTAGGTAGAAGGCACAATGTGAGGAGACAAAGAATGTCTTAGATGTCAATACAGAAATGCAAAGCAAAGGCCTGATGTTATACACACTCTAGCCAGAACTCTACCCTCATACTTACTAACTATGCCATTCTCCTTGAGTCTCCTTCAAACATATTTCCTCTACACAAAATCAAGATGGCACTACCTAGGCGTCAGAGAGTTGATAGAAGGAAACTATTGCCAATTTATTTGGCATAAAGCAATGCCCTGGTAAATAGCATTCATTATCATTGCCATTCTTTTTTTTTTAACTAAACCATTTTTTTTACTTATTTTTATTGGATACTTTATGTATTTCCATTTCAAATGTTATTCCCTTTCCCGGTTCTTTCCTCCCACCCCCATCCTCCTTCATCTATGAGGATTGGTCCCCGTCCCACCCACTCACTCCCATCTCAACACCCTGGCAGTCCCCTATAATGGGGAAATAGGCTTTCACAGGACCAAGGGCTTCTCCTTTTATTGATGCCAGACAATGACATCCTCTGCTACATTTGCAGCTGTGTACTCTTTGGTGATGGTTTAGTTCCTGGGAACTCTGGAGGGTCTAGTTGGTTGATATTGTTGTTCTTCCTATGAGGTTGCAAACCCCTTCAAACTCCTTCAGTCCTTTCTCTACCTCCTCCATTGGGGTCCGGGTGCTCAGTCTGCTGGTTGGCTGCAAGTCTCTTATGTGTATCTATATCTGTAAGGCTCTGGCAGAGTCTCTCAGGAGAGATTCCATGTCAGGCAGCTGCCAGCAAGCACTTGTCGGCATCAGCAATAGTGGCTGGCTTTGATAAATGCATATAGGATGGATCTCCAGGTAGGGCATTCTCTGGATGGCCTTTCTTTTAGTCTCTGCTTCACTCATTGTACCTGTATTTTCTCCCATAAGTATTTTGTTTCCCACTCTAAGAAGGGCTGATGCATCCACATTTTGGTCTTTCTTCTTCTTGAGCTTTTCATGTGGTCTGTGAATTGTATCTTAGGTATTCTAAGCTTTTGGGCTAATATCTACTTATCAGCGAATGCATACCATGTGTGTTCTTTTGTGACTGGGTTACCTCACTCAGGATATTTTCCAGTTCCATCCATTTGCTTAAGTATTTCATGAAGCCATTGTTTTTAATAGCTGAGTAGTACTCCATTGTGTAAATGTACCACGTTTTCTGTATTCATTTCTCTGTTGATGGACATCTAGGTTCTTTCCAGCTTCTGGCTATTATAAATAAGACTGCTGTGAACATAGTGGAGCATCTTTTGGTATATGCCCAGGAGTGGTATCACTGGGTCTTCAGATAGCACTATGTCTAGTTTTATGAGGGACCTCCAGATTTCCAGAGTGGTTGTACCAGCTTGCAATCTCACCAGCAATGGAGGAGTGTTCCTCTTTCTCATTGTCATTCTTATTATATTTCATTTTTAACCATAATGCAAGAATGTGGCAGTGTTGGCACTTAAGTCAATGTCTGCTGTCTGTTGCTATTGTTCTTAATGTTTGTCCCCCAGCCCCTGCCAACTAGAGCTTATAAATTCCACAGAAAATATTGTATGCCTCTGGTCTTTTACTATTTTGTTCATGTATTAAGCTAATGGTAACTGGATTCACAAACCCTATGTGAGCTCAGAAAATCTCTTTAGAGTGTAGCCTTCACAGGCTCTGATAACAGACCCATATGGTGGAGCAAAGCATGCTCTCTCTCTCTCTGTCCGATGACAAATAAGGTGAATTTGGGAGCATGTGGTGAGGCTGCATAGACCACATCAAATTCATTTCATTTGTGAAATCAACTGAGAGAAATGGCTGTGCGTTTGCCAGGCCCTTATGGATGGCAGCATGATGGCACCTGTCACTACAAGGTCAATGGTGACCCCCTGAACCATGTCAGTGCCCTGCAAAGCAATAGATAAGGGGCTGGCTGGCTCCAGTATGCTTCCACTGACAATAGAACAGCTTTCTCTGTGCTTTGCAGGTGAAATCATGGCAGTGCAGGTGGTACTCAAACCAATGGATGCTATTAAACCTTCCTTCGTCTGAATGAATGGATATTCCCTATAAAGGGAGTCAGGTGCAAATTGTGAGGACTGCATCTTCCACCTTTCCCTTTCGACTTGTTCAGCCTCTCAAATATGCTTAATTCCAACTCTCTTCCTCTTACCCCTTCACTTCTAAGAGCAGTTGTCAATTGAGGCAGAAGATTAATAAACTTCTTTATGTACCCACAGTCTTGAAGCAGTTTCATTGAAATCTATATCCATAACTTCCTCCATGCTTCACGCCACTGAGAATTCATTAAGCCACCATTCAGGCATCTCTTAAATGTCTGCGACGTGTTTCATATTCCGATCTATATAAAGAAATCCAATGCAAATAAGCAAACTCATGCCCAACCCCACTAAGGCTATAGCTTACAGAATAAAAACAGATAATAATCTAAGTAAATTGAGAGTAAGATACTACTGTGAAGTATAAAGGAGAAAGGATAATTAGGAGTTTGTGCCTATATAAGAGGATGAGTTACGATTTTAAATTAGCTTAATTAGAAAAGAAATTTGGAGTAAATTTTGAATGTAAGGAGCAATCAAGCAGATATGTGAAGACAGATGTTTTAAGTAAGCCAAGGAAAAACGTCAAAGCTTAGTGGGTCATTGTGCCTGATTAACTAAGGTCAGTGTGGAAATGATATGGTCAAGGAAGCAAAATATCAGGTGTGGGTAGAAAGCTGGTAAGACTGGCAGCCGAGAGTCTGTATACATGTCTTGATATTCATCTGTGAATAGATACATATATGAACTTCCTCATTCACTTGTAAATTCTCTTCATATTTATGTAATTGGATAAAAACAATAAGAATGAATAATAAGGAGGCATGATACATTTATGAGAAACCATATGAAATTAAGATACCTGTAACTTTGTAAATTCTTATGGGAGAAAACAGTACTATCCCTGTAATTTTTCGTTGTTTATGATATTAAAATGGCACATTTAAGTAGTGCCAAATAATGTGATTTCCAAAGTGTAAAATATTTACCCTCCGAATCTTCTCAGATGAAATAGGCTATAACAAGCATTAAGGGATGGCCGATATGTTATCAGAAGGCATTACAACAGTAAAAGAAAGAAATCACAGATCCTTGGATCAGGTGGTCAGTGCTAAGAGTCTTGAGAATTGATATCATATTTGATGTATTTAGATAGTTAAGTGAAGACTACTTACTGATTAATGCTGTGAATGTGACATCCCATTAACAAAGAGAGATAGGGACAACTCTCTGCCATGCATTATGGTTCTGATATCAACGTTCCTAACAGCAGGACCATCCATTCAAGTGTTTCACACTCATTTGATTTGATTTGGTGTACATCGCACTTGGTATTTTGCCACAGTTGCTGCTACATGTTCACAAGAGTGCAACTTTCCTTGCTTGCCAGACTTCCTCCAAGATGAAGTAATGCCTTTTTCTTTTAGCCTCTTATTTTTAATACCAAAAATAAAAGTGAGATATAGTAGAGCTAAGTATGGAAAATTAAAGAGATCCCCATGGATGTCTATTATTATTGATCAACCACAAATCAGAAAATGGCTACTTAGAAGCATTGCCATTCTGCAACTCCTACATTTCCCCTTTAAGTAAGATACTCTGGAAATAGGTCTCTCAAGTAGCAAGCCACACTTCAAAACAAAACATATTAAAAAATGATGTGAGCCAGCAATACTTTTAATAAATATAACCACCCATCAGTGTTCATAGAAGATTTAGTTTCCAGCTGTCTGAGAATATCCAAGTCCATGAATGTTCAGGTTTAATATAAGAAATGGTAAAACAATGACTTCATGAAATTCTTAGGCAAATGGTGGAACTTGAACATATCATCCTGAGTGAGGTAACCTAATCACAAATGCACTCAGTGATAAGCAGATATTAGCCCCAAAGCTCAGAATGCCCAAGATACAATTCACAAACCACAAGAAGCTCAAGAAGAAGGGAGACCAAAGTGTGGATGCTTCAGACCTTCTTAGAAGGGGAAACAAAAATACGGAGGAAATACTACAGAGACCAAGTGTGGAGCAGACACTGAATGGCCATCCGGAGACTGTCCCACATGGGGGTGTATCCCATATACAGCCACCAAACCCAGACAATATTGTGGTCACCAAGAAGTGCATGCTGACAGGAGCCTGATATAGCTGTCTCCTGAGAGACTCTACCAGAGCCTTACAAATACATAGGCGGATGCTCACAGCTAATCATTGAACTGAACACAGGGTCCCCAATGGAGGAGTTAGAGAAAGACCTGAAGTAGCTTAAGGGGTTTACAACCCCACAAAAAGAACACAATATCAACTAAACAGAGCCTCCAGAGCTCAAGGGGACTAAACCACAATCCCAAGAGAACACAGGGATAGACCTATGGCTCCATCCACATATGTAGTAGAGGATGGTCTTGTTGGTCATCAGTGGGATGAGAGGCCCTTGATCCTGTCAAAGCTTGGTGCCCCAGTGCAGGGGAATGTCAGGGTGGGGAGATGGGAGGGAGTGGGTAGGTGGGTGAGGGAGCACCCTCTTAGAAGTCGGGGGGGGTTGGGATAGTGGGTTTCTGGAGGGGAAACCAGGAAATGGGATATTTAAAATGTAAATAAAAATGCAATTAAAAAATAAGGGAAAAAAAGAAATGGCAAAAAAATTCAAGTATAACCGACATATCAATATACTTTTTCCATTTGCTTGATAATCTCTAGACTTTTTGTAATACTTAATTCAAAGTGGACAATCTAGGTAAATAGCTAGTAACATATACTTTCCTTCAGAGAATAGTGACAAAGAATAGTTTCCCAATATCTAATATTTTTCAATTTATTTTAGAATATTTTTGTCACTATCCTGATTGAACACATGGATGTTGTACTGTGGATACAGAAGGCCAATTGCCTTATCTTCCTGGGATGCTACACAAAATAATTGGCACTGATTTCTGTCAAAGAGAAGAAAGGCAGAAGTTTATTAAAATTGCTCTAGGCAATTTTAAGACTTTTATTCTTAAAATTATGTGACTGAACTTACAAAATCTTATGCGACCTAAAAAAGAAACTGAAGTATGTGGTTGTCATTAGGGCTCTGATGACTTTGTTTCTTTGTGCTATAGTTTTTCTCTCCATCAGTTTCAACTTAAAAAAAATACAATAAAAAGATAGATATAGCTATCTTTAAGGTGTTTTAGCATTTCTTGTGTTTGCCAGTACTCTTGGGGATCCCTAATATTCAAGAAGTTTAGAAGAGGAAGTCTGACTAGAAACTTTGCCCCCTGTAGCAAAATTCAAGATGCATTTTAAGCAGCACATGTCCTTCCTAACCTTGCTTCTGGTCCCATTCTTACAAGGCAGGTTGTTTGCATAGAAAAGGTCTTTTTGCCAAGTCTTTTGTTGTTCCCTGGAACCAGAGGTCAGGCAACTCTGCTTCTCATTTTGCAAACACCAGAACTGGCTAAAGGCTGGAGAGAATGCCAATTACTACACCTGCAGCCAGGAGCCAATTATGTTTCCCTTAAAATAATGTGTGTCCTGTAGTTTGAAAGAAGAGGACCATCAAGTACTGGAAGCTGGCAGAAGATTGAGCAGGAAGTGACCGAAAGGGGCAGCATGGCCAGAGAAAGGTCAAGACCCAGTATTCACTGAGAGTAATGGTCACAGAAAAACTACAGACTAGTTCAGCTAAACAAGATCTTAGAGATGATGGGTTCAGAAATATATCCTTGGCCCTGACTCTGCCTTTGGAAATAGGAATTACCTATCAGCTGGAGTTAGCAGTTTAGATGCCACAAATCAAACTACTTCATTTATATATATACATACACACACACACACACACACACACACACACACACACACACTCTGCGAAGGATAATGCGATAAAAGCAATAAAGCACACTGAATAAATAAGGCAAATAATGAGATGAAGTTGAAATCTTCTCCCGGAATCTCAGAGAAGTTTAAAATATGCCCAGGTGTCCAAATATCTCGTGAATGAATGGGAAACATTTACAGTCACCTTTTGAGAATTGTTGATGTGGATAATTCATCCAGTATTAGCAATTAGCAAATGGTGATCTTCACTGTTTTGTGAATCGTTTTTGTTAATATGGTATTTCCACCAATTTCTGCATTTAATTAATGCATTCTGCAGTTCTTCGAATTTCTACATCTTGCCCTGACGATGAATATGTTTTATTCAGCTCACAGAAGATACTGGTCTTCTAATGGGTAAGATTGAGATTTTAGTTTCTTGACACCCCTTGGTGACTGTTACCAATGATCTTCAGCAGAATTTACTGGAAATAGTCCCAGAAACTGATTTGGTACCTTTTCTGAAATTTAAGTCCTAAGTCATACCTCATCATTTCACAATGAGGTCAAATTTGGCAGAGACATGTTTGTGCATACATAGTCATTGCAGTTATGCTAAAAGTATATATATATATATATATATATATACATATATATGTATAAGTGTATATATAATTGCCTACACACATGCCCACAACACATGCACACACACAAACACACGTGTGTGTATGTATGCTCATGTATGTGTTGTGTGTGTAGCCTAATGTTTTATATAGTGTGAAAAGTTTACCCTTGTGTTATTCAATGCTGATTTTTCTGCCATTATATTTTGTTTCAATCCAGAAACATCATGTGTTTTGCTTGTACCAAGAATCTTCTGTCTCTATTTTATGTAAACAGTTCTAATAATTTCTTCTCTGCTTTGTCAATAAATGCTGACCACCACATGGTGGGGCAGAAGGGAGAATAGGGCAGGACATATGCCAACTAGAGGAAGGAGAAAGAGGTAAGAAAGAGATTCAGATCAGTCAGGAAGAAAGAGTATTTGGAGCCATGATGGAGAAGTCTGAAGAGAGATCATGGGAACACATATATCAATAATAATATTCAAGTATCATAGATGCGGCAGGGAGGTAGCCAAGTTACCATAGACCTAAGGTAGATCATTTAAATGTTCAATTCCAGTTTTAAATAAATATCAGTTTATCTATGTGATTATTGGGGACTAACACAAAATAAAGAAATACAGCTGTTGGTGAATTAATTTACTGCTTACATTCACATTAAAAATAATAACTTTAATATGAGTATATATGAGTCAGGAGAAATGCTTGACCTTAGACCATCCATATATGTTCACTGGAAATAAGAACAACCAAATCTCTATCTACTAAGATATACAGTTGGTGAGGGTCTTCATCTCAGACCTCATGAAGGACAGACAGAGATATCATTCCTTATCTGGACAGGTAGAAGTCAACATTTAAAACAAAACAAAACTGTTTCTCCTTTCCTTTCTAGGACAATCAAGAATGCAGAAAAACAGTAAGATAGATAAGCCTACCGGGTTTGTAATTAGTTTCCATAGACACAGTACTCTTACTCCTAGGATATGAAATCTGAAATAGCCTTTGAGTCCACAAAGCCACTAGGTATATTTGTATTCTAGGATCTGACAAGAAGAAAGGAGGGGATCGCATGGCTGAGGCAACTCCTCCAGAAAACCCCGTCTTTCCTGTACAAACCAGATGAGGTTCTGCCTTTAGGCACTGCCTTACATTAATTGCTGCTTCATCTAAGGGGAAAGGTCATTTCAATTTTTTTCTTCATGTGTGCAAATACCGTGAAAATCCACACATTATATTTGCATCTGTCACAGCCCTCTGCTCTACCGGCATATTTAAAAGTCATGATGTTACTGCCATTAATCAGACTCTGAGGTGTCAGGCTTCAGTGTTGTGTATTAATCACCAATGTCTGCAGACACGTGTACTTGGAGAGGCTGCGTTTAGATGTATAAGCGTGATTTACTTTCATAGGTAACATGATTGAAGATTCATTGCCGTATCTCTCTCCTTCTAAATCTCTCACCATTAAGTTTGTAGGAGACGTCTGGCATCTTTAAGAGGATGGGAAAAAACAGCTATCCTGAAACAGAATCCTGTTTCAGAGGTCTTAAGAAAGCCAGCAAGGAGTATCATGCTTCTTCTTTAAGAGTTTTGATGTCTTGTACAAGGATCTGGTCTTTGATCTCTCTGAAGCAGGCTTCAAGAGGAGAGGGACTTCACAGGTAGGGGAAAAGACCAGGATTCCAAAGGACCACAACCATAAACACATGCTTGTCCTAGGTTTAGAACCTAGTACATGGCTTCCCATCAGATCCCGATTTCTGCTTGACTATGAAATAAAACAAGCTTCTGAAGACCCATTTGCTAGTGGGCTCTGATGCTTTTACTGCATTTACCCCACAACTGAACAGCTACAATGGAGGTTAGATATAGCAGCCGTGAAGGAAATACATTGTTTTTTAAGAGGATGAAGTAGAAGATAGAAGAACAGGTAACAATAACAAAGACGTGGTCCCATCAAATTAAGCAGAGGAATTACTATTAATAATTGGAGGGAAAGATATAAAAGTACGTTGTGCAGAATATTAAACACTGCATATGAGGAAGGTTACAGAGGAAAGTCTGAAGAAGCAGAGCAGTTATCAGATAAGCTTTAACCTCTCAGCATGGAGCGCCTTGCTTATTTACTTTCCTCAAGAGAGCCTTTCTCCTGATCATATAGGTCACATTTTCCTGGGTTATGATTAGCTTGTACATTCTATGAATGCAAGCATCTACTTCGTCAGCTTCGGACCACAGTTTAAATGCTACATATGGATCATCTTGCACATTTTCTCCATTAACTCTGGGTAATTAAAAGAGCCACGATGTTTTAACTACTTCTATTCTACATTATTAGAAGACTGTTTTCATACCATTTAAAAAGTCACAAATTCCCATTAGGGATGTGGGCATTGCAGCATAAATTTTGCTTTTATTAAATTTACTTATTTTGTAAACTTCATACAGAAGTTTTTTACTTTCATCATTTTCTCTTACAATTCCCCTTTTAAACTCTTATGGTCCCAAGGATCTATTAATTTCATAGCCTCTTCTTTATTGTTTACACACACACACACACACACACACACACACACACAACTTGATGAGTCTACTCAACATTGTTTCTTATGCATTGCATTTCATTGCCTTCAAAGCAACATGACTAAGTTCTAGTCAATTCTAGTCCAAAACTTCTTTGGGATGCATCTATAAAGAAAAAAAGAACATAGTTTCCTTCTGAAACATCGACCATTAAACTTCACAGTCTCTTACATTCACTTCTACATTTCTCAGACACCCTTGATATAGCATAGTTGATCTCCCTGTGGAGACTGGTGAGAGAGAAACTATTATTACCAGATGACCAAGACTCTATTCTTGCACGCAGTCATCATTATCTGCATCCAAAAAGGAATGAGCCTTAAACAAAGTAAACAAGTCAAAATAGAGGAAATGCTACAAGATGTAACTGCTACACTCAAACTTCTGGATTCAATCACTAGGAACAAAAAACAAACATCACTACCAGCAGCAAATTGTCATAAGGAAATGGTGTGTGTGGAGACAAATGTTTGTATCCTGATTCAAACGCTGTGAAATATTTACATGTGCAGTATGAAACACCACATGAGACTCCATAAACATGTATGGTTTGTGTTTTCATTTATCAGTTACATTAATCTAAATGAGATGTATAGATAACTAAGTAAAAATCAGGTGGCTCTAGAGACATGGATGAAAATATTGTCAGTATTCATCATCCTTACATGTTAATCTGTCTAAATCTCTCCTCATGAAAAATTCAAGATGAGAGGAAAGAAAAAGAGTGGTCCCGAGAAAGGAGTCTCAACCATATCCCCTCACTGTATATCTGTGTGATAAATCCAGTACAGTGCTATCTTCAAGAACATGTGTAGTTAGGAAACAGTGATAAACAGATTCTTTCCTAAGGAAAAAAAAAGCAATGCACACATGCACTATCTGGACCTAAAGTATTATCCTATCAAATCCATAAGCATCCTTCCTGATACTCAGGTAAATAGTTGGATAAAAGAATGGAAGGGCAACTTTGGCCTAATGTGTGAAAATGGGATTCTAGGATCTAAGGTTTAGAGGTTCGTTTAGATATGGTCATGAAGTCTAATGTTAAAAGAGACTGATATCTATTCAACTCACTTGTGGACAGGGTAGATAATTACCAGATTAAGTGTACTTGAAATCTCAACCAGCATTAGGGAGATGTAGATGTGCACTAATAAACAGAACACAGGTTAAATAGACAAATGATATGAACATTTTAGAAGTCTATTGCCAAATCATGTTCAAAATAGACTTGTGACATTTTTTACCCTCTTCACTGAGGTGAGACTACAGTTTAGCACACAAGCACCTAAAGGAATGGGGAACTCATTTGGACTATAGAATGTTTTCTCAAAATTGGCTGGGAGTTATTATTCTGTCTATGGAAAGCAAAGGTTTATGTGTCACTAGTATGATGGATGAATGCAAACATGCATATTTTAAAAGTGTCTGGAATCCTCTGTATCTCAATAAACAGATCTTGTTTTTTTTTTTATTAACTTGAGTATTTCTTTTTTTTTTATTAACTTGAGTATTTCTTATATACATTTCGAGTGTTATTCCCTTTCCCGGTTTCCGGGCAGACATCCCCCTCCCCCCTCCCCTTCTTTATGGGTGTTCCCCTCCCCATCCTCCCCCCATTGCCGCCCTCCCCCCAACAATCTAGTTCACTGGGGGTTCAGTATTAGCAGGACTTAGGGCTTCCCCTTCCACTGGTGCTCTTACTAGGATATTCACTGCTACCTATGAGGTCAGAGTCCAGGGTCAGACCATGTATAGTCTTTAGGTAGTGGCTTAGTCCCTGGAAGCTCTGGTTGCTTGGCATTGTTGTACATATGGGGTCTCGAGCCCCTTCAAGCTCTTCTAGTTCTTTCTCTGATTCCTTCAACGGGGGTCCTATTTTCAGTGGTTTGCTGCTGGCATTCGCCTCTGTGTTTGCTGTATTCTGGCTGTGTCTCTCAGGAGCGATCTACATCCGGCTCCTGTCGGCCTGCACTTCTTTGCTTCATCCATCTTGTCTAATTGGATGGCTGTATATGTATGGGCCACATGTGAGGCAGGCTCTGAATGGGTGTTCCTTCTGTCTCTGTTTGAATCTTTGCCTCTCTCTTCCCTGCCAAGGGTATTCTTGTTCCCCTTTTAAAGAAGGAGTGAAGCATTCACATTTGGATCATCCATCTTGAGTTTCATTTGTTCTAGGCATCTAGGGTAATACAAGCATTTGGGCTAATAGCCACTTATCAATGAGTGCATACCATGTGTGTTTTTCTGTGATTGGGTTACCTCACTCAGGATGATATTTTCCAGTTCCAACCATTTGCCTACGAATTTCATAAAGTCATTGTTTTTGATAGCTGAGTAATATTCCATTGTGTAGATGTACCACATTTTCTGTATCCATTCCTCTGTTGAAGGGCAACAGATCTTGTTTTAATTTTGGCTGTAGTCAAACAATTAAAGTATGACTTCATAGCTATCCATTCAATCTTGTACCATTCCCATCACAAAATTTTGTAAAAGACAGATTTTGCTATAATTAGATGTGAAGTGGGGGAGGGGGTAAATTCACCCTTTTTGCTTCAATACTAAGGGGAAGGAGGAAAACGATTTATAGTGGACTTTTGGTTCTTATGACAAGAGCATAGAGGTCTCTGCAGAAAACAAAGAACTAGAGCCAGTTTTTATTAATATCTCCTTCAGGCATCCACACATCCTATACAGAAATCCTTTGTAGTTAGGTGGTAGGCTAGAGGAATGAGTGTCTCACAAGAGGACTGATCCTGTAGGTTGGTCAGTCTGATTCCGAAATGCCTCAGAAGAACCATAGAACATCAGCCTCTTCATGGGGGATTCTTTGCCCTTGATCTTTCTGCTTTGTCCACAGTACATTGTTTTCCCACAAGGATCTGTGTATCCTTTTAAAAGCAGAAAGGGACTGAGTTTCTCCAGCAAGGGTGGAATGCTTTAACTTGAATCAGAGAGATTCTTCCACATTTGCTAAGAAGGCTCCTTTCCTGGACCCCCTACCTTTCTTCTTGATCTGTTTCCTCTCTAAGACAATGAAAGAGAAGCATGAGCCTGTGTCCTCTGTATAGCTTCCATCCCTGTACTTGGGCCATGAGTGAGGGCTCTGCCTCCTTCTCTTTCAGAGTACCCTCTTTGCTTCTGTGTTCATTTCACTGGACTGTAAACCACTATGGCACACTCGTTTCATTTTCTGTGTTGAAAGGATGAATAAATAATAACAGTATTTCATAAGTAGCTTTGCTTAAATAAAGCTATTAACATATTTAATCAAGTATGTACATAGATATTAGCTATTTTACACATACGACATCACCAAGAAAACAAGTTAATGTGACATCCTCTGTATAAATCTTCAACCAAGAGAAATGGGAAAAACATCTTTCTCGGTCCCTTTCATAACAAAGGACAAGATCACCTTGTAATGGCAGAATTTATTGGCCCAAATGGGCAGCAACAGCATTACAGCTTTATGATTGGCCAGGAAAACCTTCTATTGGCTTCTTTAAAAGTACAAAAGAAAGACAGTATTAGGGACCGAAGAGATGGAGGGACTTTATTGTGGCATCTGGAAGTGGCTAAAGGAAAAGTGCAATGCTGTATTTTCACTGTGGATAGAGATGGGGAAAGAATAAAATAAAATGGACCTTCCATTTATGACTACTGACAGAGAATTAGACCAGAGGCATAAAAGAGAAGAGGGGGAAAAAAGCAACTAATAAATGGAAGAATTGGAAAGGTTTTAGTGTAGAACCAATCCCAGATTATTAGAAAGAGTATATCAGATAAAAACACTATTTCTCAATGTTCCACTCCAAGTAATTCAAGGAAACTTTAGCCTTCCAGGGTTGGCTATGAAAATAGAGCCATCACTTTGACCAGACAAAGAGCAGCATTACTTTGTACATTCACTAGGTTTTTGAAAGGTATACAAGCATTTTAAAATTAATCCTATTTCTCATTGATTTCCACTAAAAATGAAAGATATAACATTGTAAAAAATTGTCTCAATTTTAGAAAAAAGTAAGCTTAATAATTGCACTATTTATTCCAATGCTGACCCTTTGTTAATGGGACAGCTGCCTGTACATCCTTGAGTGCCTCTTGGTCTCCTCTGCAAGGAACTAATCTGACCTCCAGTTAGTCCACCCAATGAATGGAGCCTCCTGCTCACAGCTACCATAAAAGCAGCTGGTAACAGACTCACCCTTCACTGTGAACTACAAAAACTGGATAAAATACAAAAAGTGTAAGAATGGACTTCAGACAATGAAGGCTGCCAGAATTTAATGATCCAAAAAAGCGAAGAAGAAAACACGTTGAGGTGAATCCAGCTTTCTCCGCTGCTGTTCTCCTCAAAGCATCTGCCAGCATGTAAGCTGCACGATATTGAAAGCACAAGTAGAATGCAGAAGGGCAAAACTTTTGACAGGCTTCTGAGTGGGGGAAATGGAAACTGAAGTGCAGAATTAGCAAGCCAGTCAGGCATGAGGAAGCTGAGAGCAAAGGATGTACAGTGGAGTGATTCCTCCTATCCCTGCCTTGTTTTCCCTCCAGATATTTAAAGATACCTAAGCAATAAGTATTCAAGAGACAGACACAGCTCCTCCCACAACAATTAGGGAAATGTGACACGAATGAAACCTTTCAACAACCTAGAGGTACTCAGAGAGGCTAAATTGGCATTCCGGGGCATACAGGAAAGGGATGGGTGGTAAGAAAGCTGGTTAGCGTCTTGAAAATCTGCAGTCCATGAGTTAGAATAAATGGTCATAAATAAAGGCTTTCCCCAAAAATTCCCATACCTTAATTACTTATATATTATAGCTTATACCCCTCCTCCAATTAATCTTATATTTTGACACATTTTCTAAATGCATTACTGTTTTTATTGTTGTTGTGGAATACTTGTCATATACAACCGTTATAAGGATTAACTTTAGCTCCTGATTCAGGAAATATATTTCATCATCGTAGGGACGATAGCATGGTGGCAGTAGCTCTTGACTGTGGCAGTGTGGGAACATGGCAATGGGACAAAGAGATATCCGGTTAGATCATGACACCATGAGGAAGTAGGCAACATAGACTGGATCTAGTGCTAAACTAACATTTCAAGTTCCCTTCTCCAGCCCTACATATACCAATCAGACTCCATGTCCAAATTTTCACAACATCCTGGAAGAGGACTGACAACTGTGAAGCAAATTTTGGGAATACTTATGAATGAATATATATGAAATACATTTCAATTTCATTCAATCAATCTTTTCAGCACTAGCTCCTATAGGCTTTTAGCTATCTGATTATAAAATGTGTTTTGTTCAAATTCAAAAGTCCCCATACCCTTAACAATTTTAACGATGTTCAGAATTCTAAAGACATTTGAATTTAAGATCATCTAATTTTTAAAATTAAAAAATACTCCTAGCCTACACGGATCTATCACTCACATAAATATCAAAAGGTAGGAATAGGGGCAAAATAAAACAAGATTGGACCAAAGACATGTCAAATTGCCACAGGTCAAATACTAATCATTGAAGATCTGCCTAGCATCTGGGATTTCTTGTTTTATCATCTCACAAGCCTGAGTGGCCCAAGTTCTCTTCCTTTGTCACATGTAACATGTTTGTCTTCTCTCTTGGGTCAGTTCTACTCAGTTCAAGTAACTGTCATAGGAGGATGTCCCATGGTCTTGGCATCTACAACAATGAGATTTCTATTGCATTTAGTCTTGACCTTCACAGATTAATACACAGTCTATGGAAGAACATTATGCATAGAATTCCACTTTACTCAACAGTGCCTGGCTTCAGAGACAACTTTGTGAAACCTTTCTGCTGGGTTTGGGGCTCTACAGTCTTATACAGTGCATTCCTAAAACATAAATGCTATACAGATGGCAGCAAGAACTACCACGATTATGTAACAGCCTCCTCTGAGATTGACACGCTCTGTCCTGCACAGAAGTCCCTTAAACAGGAAAGTAAGCAACTTAAAAAGAGCTTTAGGAAATCCCTGAAACTAAGCAGATTCACTAAGCTACTCCCTGCCAGAGGAAGCAATAAAAAGCGGAGAGTCATACTCTCAGGAGCCAAGCTAACGAAGAAGACTTTGCCAACAGACTGGCTGCCATAAAGACGTTTAGACAAGAGTCACTTGGAATGGACACTCCCTAACCTGTTGGGCTGTCTGCATAGACTTTTCAGAAACACCAAAACCAGTCATTGTTTCACCAAGTGGGAATTTGGTGGTATCATACTTTGTCAATCATGGGATATCATCGGAGTGGATTATAACCTTCTTGCCTTGTAACTAAAGCCTAGCTCTACTATCCAGGCCTCATATTCTGGAGATTTACAACCTCAACCTCCCAAATGAGTTCCACCTGATGCGAACCAAGTATTCAAACATGTGAGCTTGTGTCAGGGAACTCAAACTCATATCACAACACAAAGCATCCTGTAATAAATCTTATAAGTAAGAATAAATACATTGATGGTGTCACAAGTCAAGTAGTTTTCTCCTTCCAATTATCTTTGACTAAGTATGCATATATTTTGACGCAGCTATGCTATTGGACCACCATTTTTCATTGTCTTGTTTTCTTAAAATATCTATTCTGTAGTGTCTCAGGAATGAAGCGAGGACATTAAATTCTCCGTGCTTAAATCCTTGCCTTGAGATATTTTCAAGCTTCATTAATATAGCAAAAAAGACCCCTATAATCTAAGCCTTGATTAATCACCCATTGCTTTTGAGTTGCTTTGAGCTACATTAGAAATTCCACGGCAAGTACAAAAGTCCAATTCTCTCCTTAATATTCTCTTTACTCTATATATGACATTCTCTCTCCTATTGGTTAACTAATATGAAATCTTGAAACATGAGTTTATGAAACATGCCCATGTGGCCTATTATAAACCTCTAGACTGGAGCTTAGTGTTCTTTTTTGCACACATGGTCTTGTTACATACACATTGAAATCTGTTTGAATAGCTGTTCTCACTGTGCTAGAACACATTTTTCTTTAGTTCAATGATACCATCTCTAGTAAGGAACTATGTTAACTCTGAGGAGATAGGCCATTCTTGGATGTCATAGTAAAACGGAAACAGCTACCAATAGACTAGCTGTTTACTGGCTGTCATCAATTTGAAGTATTCAATTGTGTTTTACTTCAAATCTAATCTGGATTGGAATGAAAAACACAAAATCTGTCCAGCAGTCATTGCTTTCTAGATACACTTTACAAGCTGTAAGATTTGAAAATAAGTTTGAGGGTGTCACAAACATCTTGTGTTGTCAAATTGTACCTAATTGTGGGTTTCAAAAAATTCACACAAAGGCCCTCATTCTTTTAATGACAGGATCATTGTACCTATTTTTCTTTCTTATTTTTAAATTTGAAGTAGACAGAATGTTGTATTTCTATAGATTCTGCAACTCTCTCTAAATTAAGAAGATGAGTAAAACGAATGTGTTGTGCCAAAGAATCAAAGCCACCCTAGAAAACAGTGAGCTATCTAGTTCAACCATTTTAAAAATAAATAAGAAATAAAATCTGAAATGTTTATCTGCCTTTTCCCTATTGATCTTATTCATATAGAGTTTTCTGTACTAAATTCTGACTTTAGTCTAATTATTTGGATTTAATTACAAACTTGTTTCAAGACATGAATGGCCACATGACTTGCAATATGCCATTCACAGTGTCGTCCCTTCTGTGGAACAGCTGTTTTGCTACAGAACACACATTTGATTCTTCTCTTGCCACAGTAGCGTATGATTTGATTTCCCGAGCATCAGTGTTGCTTCCTGACTGTGAAGTGAAATGGATCCTTCATGGACAGCCAGAAAGGGGACTATTTTCCAAGTCAGCATGTCCTTTTTTTCATTAAAATCAATCTTTCTGAAGATATCCATTGGACAGTTCATGAATTCATGAAAGAAGACAAAAAGTAGGTTAAGATAACAATGGAAGAAGAAAGCAGGGAATGAATTCAGAGAGCCCTCTTATAAATACCGGGAACTTCAAACTATTTCACCACAGGTCACATTTCCCAGGTTTTACCCTTCCCCAATTTGAAAAAAAATCAATAAAACAAAATTAACTAACTAACTCACAAATAGAAACTCCTCCCATTCAGAATATAAATGTAATCCACGAGGAGTTAAAATATAAATTAACTCACTAGAACTGAGTGAAACACAGCTTTAATGAAATCTATGGCAAGTTTCATAATGGATCCTTACAAACCAATGTATGGATATTAAAAAGACTGGATTTATTTTGAGATCACAGAGTGTCGTTGTGTACCATTATGCCTAGTGTCTTATATATCCTACTAGGAAACCCAGCAAAGGCTTCTCGCATATTTTACAAGAAGCTTACCAATTGGTTGCATCCTAACCTATACTAATATTCATTCGGCATATATTTGAGCAAGGCTCTGTATTAAATTCCAGAGATATTCATCTGGTTTTTACTTCAAAGATATATAGGTAGATGACTAAATTATTAAGAAAAAATATTCAATCAGGGATAATAGTTGAATAAATGTAGTGTACTGCTGTAAATTATCTGTCCAGAAGCTATCTGGAGTCTTCTCAAAGAAAGTTCAGTGGGAGACTTAAGAAGAGAACATTTAAATTATCTTGGGCTAAATAGTGACATTAATTAAGCACAGTGATAATGATTAAAATAGCTTACAAAAAAGTTCTAAAAGAGAAGCTTCTCTGACAGGTGTTGATTTAGGAAATCACTTTTTCTCATCTATGCTCAAAAATAGCCTGGAATTTTTGCCCCAAAAGGGAAAACTAAGGTCTCATAATAGGAAAATTCTGCTTTCTGAACATTGCTAAATATAGGAGAATTTGTGGGGGGGGAAGTTCTATTATCTCAACCAACACAAATATTCAAGAATTATGGTTGTAAGAGAAGTCCAATAATTCTAACTATCCAGATATTGTTATGTTGGATTAAAAAGACAAAGAAAAGAAAAAAAAGGAGTTGGGGTGGGGGGTTCTGCCTGTCACCATGTCACTGCAATGGATGATGGAAAGTAATGAGTCTACAGAAGAATAATGTAACATGCTTCACTGTATAAACTGTCCCTTCAATGAAATGTTAGCTAATAGAGGCTTCTCTCTTCTGCTGTTCAGAATAGAGAAAGAGGGAAAAGAGCAGATCTCAACCTCAGTTGAGTCAGCACCATTAAGACATGTCTGACCCTCAGCTTTCCTTTTGTCCAGGCTGGAATTGAAGCTGATGGGCTTTAATTCTCCCTAAAGGGTAGGGTTATTCAGAGTTTGTCATACTACTCCTGAGCAAGGGATTCACTCTGTCATTTGACCAAAACTAAGCAAAACAAACAGAAAAAACAGAAGAACAGACAAACTCAGAGCTTACTACATAATAACTTTGACTCCCCCTCTCCAGATAATTTTTCTTTCTTAGCTCTAATTTTTGTTGTCAAACACAATTATAATCAATTCTGGAAATCAGTCTGAAAAGAAAGATGGTTAAAACTAAAGTTAAGCCAATCAATCTTTTTTATAGATTAAACAAGGATTAACATAAAGTAGACTTGATGGTACATAGAGATGACTTTATTTTTTGCCCTTTTAAATACAACCCTTCACAGAAGTCCATATATCAAACACATGGAGTAAGGGTCACTGGTTCAGTTCCATCCCTTCTCTAGTATCTTCAAGACCTAAGCCATCCTATTGCATGAAGATCACCCTAGAGGTTCACATGCATGCTGATTCTCCATCTCTCATTCAGTGTGTCCATTTCACCAAAGATTCCCATCCTCTCTGATTTCAGTCACTACAGGAAACTCAGCTCTTCAACTCTGGACTGACAAAACTCTTGCCCTTAGTTTCCGTCTTTTTTCCTATCACCAATATTTCATCGTTTTACTGTTCATTCCCCAAATATGTCCTTTCTGTTCTTATCATATGTGAAACCTATTCTTGAAGCACAACATTTATTCTATAACCTCAAGTAGTGATTATGTTTTTCTCTTATACATCCCATTAGCTCAAGGCCAGAAAGCAGGGCTGGTGTCCTCCTTGCTTCCCCTTGTGGCTTCCAGTCTCTTACCACTCATCCCCCTAACCAAACCCACCACTCCTGCAGAGGAACCCCATCTTGATAAATCAACCCTGCCTGACCTCCTTCTCTTTGTCACTTCCTTACCACAGAGCTCATCTCCACCGCAGCTGTTACCATTAATAATAGTGAACACAAAGTCATTCTTAATGAATCATACAGCTTGAGTCTTTCCTTCAGCCATCATTTCCCTCTGTGACCTTCAACTAAACAGTGACATCACCAAGGGCAAGTTCTGAATACTCTGCTCCTAGAACTCGAATTTAATATTCGGATAACTGGCTATACTTTAAATTCCCACCTGAAGAGGGCTGAGATGCCAACCTCAACATTACTTTCATCTCCTAAGTATTACAGGTATCATCATTGGTCTTCCCTGTCACTGGCTGCTTAATGACAATGCTCTCAAGGTGTGTTAATGTCACCTGGCAAAAATTAGCTATGAGATGACTAAAAGGAGGATGTAATATGCATAAATATTGGTACCAAAGTCACACTTCTAATTAAAAATCATATATACATTATATATGTATGAACAAAAGTGTATTAAAATATCAATGTATAAATATCCTTTACTTCTTAACTTCTTCTTTTCTCTTTTTTTTATTGGATATTTTATGTATTTACATTACAAATGTTAACCTTTTCTCCCCTCTCCCACTCTCCTCCTCCCTCCCCCTGATTCTTTGAAGATACTCCTGCTCCCACCCACCCTCTCGCACCTCAACACCCTGGCATTCCACTACCCTGGACCAAGGGCTTCTCCTCCTATTGATGCCAGACAATGCCATCCTCTGCTACATATGCGGCTAGAGACATGGGTCCCTCTGTGTGTACTCTTTCGTTGGTGGTTTAGTCCCTGGGAGCTCTGAAGGGTCTGGTGGGTTAATATTTTTGTTCTTCCTATGGGACTGCAAACCCATTCAGATCCTTCAGTCCTTTCTCTAACTCCTCCACTGGGGTCCCCGTGCTCAATATGATGGCTAGCTGCAAGCATCCTCATCTGTATCAGTAAGTCTCTGGCAAAGCCTCTCAGGAGACATCCATATCAGGCTCCTGTCAGCAAGCACTTCTTGGCATCTGCAATAGTGACTGGGTTTGGTGGTTGCATATGGGATGGATCCCCAGGTGGGGCAGTCTCTGGATGGTCTTTTCTTCAGTCCCTGCTCCACTATTTTTCCCTATATTTCCTCCCATGAGTATTTTGTTCCACATTCTAAGGAATGAAACATCCACATTTTGGTCTTTTTTCTTCTTGAGCTTCATATGGTCTGTGAATTATTTCTGGAGTTTTCTGAGCTTTTTGGCTAATATCCACTTATTAGTGAGTGCATACCATGTGTATTCTTTTACTTCTTAACTTGTTAATCTATTTGGGTAAAATAGATTTACTAAATAAATGGGTAGTAATACACACACATGAACATTCATTGAATAGCTAGAACGTATGTTGATGATACCATATTTTAATATTTTACTTGACATAATGAATATTTGTTGTAATAAATATAACTAGGTAATTATATTACGTTTATATTTGCATATATATGATATAAAATAATTTTGATTTCATTATACACCTAAATTATATTGTATTATACAATAATTATAATTAATTATAATAAAAGTCTATATGTAAACTATAATAAATCATTTAAATTTTTGATTGCAAATTTATTTCATATAATCTATAAATACATATATATTTTATAAATACAAATGTTTGTGACTTTGCACCACATGATTAACAACTTAGGAGACAAGCATCATCTCAAATTTATTATTGTATACTCTAGACTCACTGCTAACATTTCATTTATTTAAGACCTTGTCTTTTTCAAAGAACTGCAATCTGAATATTTATTTCCTTTAGAAAGTAATCACAAATAGTGATTGCTAAGAAAGATCCTATCCTCAGGCTAAACTAGTAAGATTTTATTCGGATTTTTTCATATTATGTACGTAAGCAATATTCTTTGGAATTAGTATGCAACACAAAGGAATAAACACGTCATTATACATTAAAGGCAATGTACGAATGGAGGAGTGCGGGCAAGGAAAAGTGGAAAGATAAACTAGAAATAAAAGAGTATGAAGCTTCCTTTATGTGTCTTGAGCCACTTATAAAGGAAGGGTAGTGGAAACACTTTTCTTCTACTGAATTTATGAGCAAATTTGTTTGCTGCTCAAGGATGAGGACCCTTTCAAATATTTCTTTGACTATTTTTTGTTCTTTAATATTTTTCTTATTTCACAACAAAAGAATGGCAAGGCACTATCATTCCTTAATTTGGGGGCTCTTTAGGCTATCTCCACTTTCTTTCCCACTCTGATTTTAATGCTTTTATGATTGGCAGACAGCATGTTGCAAGATTTTTTTCACATCATACCTCTATTAAATCAATCCTATTTGAACTCCTCTTTCTCACCACTTCACTGAAAAATAACCTCCTGAGGATTGGAGGGTCTGAAAAGGGCAAAAAGCTTTGGCTATTACTTTGAAGAAAACTTTGTATACAAAGGAAATATCTGAAAGAGCTACTTGTATTCACATATCATGCTTACATGTCCATTTAGGGCTATTTTCAGAGGTCATTTGTCATAATGACTGGATAGGGAGCCAGCTATAATGGAAAATAAACTGAGAGATACTTGCTAAAGAAAAAAAATGGAAGATATTTCTAATGGATAAAGATAATAGCAATTCAAATACAGATATATATGGAAGTCGCTAAATACCATTCAAAGCAGAAAATGTAAATTTGTTGAACAATTATCAGGAAATATATATTCTCTATCTCAAGAATTCATTCTTCTTGCTTTTTTCCAACTGCCATATTGCCTGTAAAAATAGAGGAATTTTAATGCTAGGAAATTTAAAATAACTGGAGGGAGCTTCCTAAAATTTCCTTCCAGAGATAGCTATCCAATTTAATTCACAAGTGCCTCCAATTTTAGTGAATGAAATCTTTCTACAACAGTTGAGATTTCACATATGTAATTTGGCCATAATAATGATAAGGTCATTCATTCATAAGGTATGTTTATGAATTATAAAGTATTATTCCTGAATGCATCACCATGAATAACACTGAAAATTAAAGTAATGTTATGGTCATAATCTCTCTGCCAAGAGCAGCTTCTGTAAGACAAAGGAAATTCCTGTTCCATGTATTCAAAGCTGTAAGTGGTGGTCTGAAAGGCTAAACATTAAAGAGAAAATAAGATTTCTTTCTAAGTCCCCAGAGCTCTCCATCTCATATGTCTTTATCCAATGCCATTTCTTCATTGATTTCTTCTTTTGGTTACTACATAGTCTTTAGTGATTAAATAGCATATAGTTCCTAAATTAATCTGAGTGCCTCTTAAAAAGAACTTCACAATCTTTAGGACTATTCTATTACATGCCACTAGGTAACCTAGTTTACTAGATTGGGAATATAAAGATCAGCAAGGATGTTCTGAGGAGGTATATGTTATAGGTTTCTAACTATTATTGGTAGCCATTACAAACAACTTGTGAATCACCAGGACCATGCACTACTCAAGTCAAGTCCTTTGAGTGAAAAACAACAATGTGGTCAGAAAAGAATGTTGAATATCATTTAGAAAGAAATGGAAACATTTTATAAAGAATATTATATAATTCTGGAGTTTCTGAGCATTGAAACTGAAATCATAAAATCTGATACTTGCATCTTTTTTTTTGAAAATTTGCCAGTATTGGGTCAGGTTCTAATTTTCTACAAATCATATTGTAAGTATTGTTCTGCCCATAAAATTTAGGAAATGTGAAGGTTAGAGATGCCTTAGTAGTTCAGGGTACTTCATACTCTTTCGGGGGACTGGAGTTCAGTTCCTCGTCATCAGATTTAATGGCTCATAACTGCCTATAATTCTAGCTCCAGAGGATCTCTCACACTTTTCTAACCTCTGACAGTAGTAGATTTACAAGAGCCATAGCAAAAAAAAATTCCAACATGTACTGAGAAAATGGTACCCAGGGCCCCATGCCTTACTGAGGTGCTGCTGTGTTGATAGCTACTGAAGAAAGAACATGAGTTTTCATGAGAACTCACTAGCAGTAGCTTTCAGATTCCCCAGTGGATAAATGAATGTTATGTACATATGGACAACAATAATTGGATTCATAGGATTAGGAAATAAATCAGAAATTATAAAAGAAGGACATGACGTTAGGCTAGAGATGCGATGGGGATTTCTGGGGGGTAGTTGAATGGGAATGAGGGGTCCATACAAGCAAGATACATTGTAGGCACATATGCAATCTTCAAAGAATGAAAACTATAAAATTGCAAAAAAAATGCAATATAAAGTGTAATTAACTTACTCATAAATTTTCTCTAAAAACTATATCTCCAAAGTATCATTTCACATAAATTTAAATTTTTGTAAAATATTTTCATAATGAGTCTTTGAAATATGACATATGGTTTTCATTTAGAGCACATCACAGTTTGGATGCAATATTCGAAGCCATTTGTAATTCATAAAATCCACAGATGTAAAAGTAAATCCACATGCCAGTATATAAATTGTTTCACGCCTACATAAAAAGTTCTCCAATAGCAGAATCAACTACAACTTTAAAAAATTTAAGTCAATTAAAATTGCATATAATTAAAAATTCAATTCTTGAGTCTTTGTTGCATTTCAATTATTCAGTAGCCTCATGTGGTTAAGTGGCTACAGTATCAAGCAGTACAGCTGGAGAGAAGCAGAGGGTGGTGATGCTTGAGAGGGATGCTGAGAAAGATCCTGAAGAACTTTGCTCATTTAATAAGTCTGCGAGGAATAGTATGAAATATCATATCCTGAGGCTTTTGCGATTGCTTGTTTTAGTTTCCTGAGGCTGACATAACTAATTACAACAATCCTGCTGGCTGAGAATAGGAGATTATTCCCTCACAGTCTCTAGAATCTCTCAGCAGGCTCTCCTCTTTTGGATCCACACTGGGCAATGGCAGCTGTCACACCTCTGACAGGATTATATTCACAACTACCCAACTCGGCCAATAGTTGTTCTGGAAGGAAAGGCACAGTTTCCCTTGGTATTATGAGCACTGAAGCAGGACTGGTCCCATCTCTGCCATTGTCTTCCCACAGTCTTCTCCTTGATCAGAACTACCCCTCACGTCTGTCTTACAAGGGACTACTCCATTTCATGTCTGTACCATGACTGCCGATGAATCCGTACCATGACCCTCCAGAAGAATCTAAGTCTTTCGTCTCATTTCATGACTTGCGTGTCTTTTTTCAATCTATAGAAACACCAGGTTTCAGGGATTTCACTCAATATCTTTGCGTTGTCAATGTTAAACTTACCAAGAAATGGTGCAATTTTTGTCTCTGAAATATGAAGGTGGAGAGACTTGCAGTGGAGTTTGCTTTTCCATAAACAAAAAATGCATTCGAATGCAAAAGATCCCAGGTCCCCTAACATTTCTATACCTACTGTAAAGAGCTACGGCAGACTGACCAGGTTCTAAACTGGATTAAATTTTATAAGATGTAAAAGGACTATTAGAAACAATAAAAAACAAAAGAGTTGATCAACCTGATCCCAAGTAACATATGAGTATCCTACACACACACACACACACACACACACACACACACACACACACACACACACACAGACACACACACACACACACACACACACACACACACGAGGTGTGCCTTTCCTTCCATAACATTTGGCAAAGTTTAGTGGTTTAAAATATAATCCTATCAGAGGTGACACAGCTGCCCTGGCCCAGCGTAGAATGGTCTAGTATGCAAAGTTTTTCAAAATGAAAATTACAAACTATAGAAATGAGCAGTCATGAAGAAACACAGATGCTCTTTAAAAGATGAGCAAATGGTTTATCCACATAATTGCACAATTTCCAGAACTCCAGAAATATAGCCATGATGGTCTGCATATATGTTATCATTGTAATTTAAAAGAAACTGACTGGGAGAAAGAGAAACATTTAGATATTTTTAAGATTGGTAAAAATTTCACTGTAAACAGGAGGTTGGCAGAAAAATAAATGGAAGGTTGCCCCACATAGTACCGTTAACACTGCTGAAATGATTGATAACATTTAGAGTTGTGCTGAATAGTCAACCGATCTGTATGAATGACAGGTTTTGATTTATCACTGCAAAGCTAGAGTTAAGAGAGATCAGACACCAAAATACTAGCACATTAATAACTTTCCTTTGAAAAGGTAAGAAAATATGCAACATGTAGGACTCATGAAAATCGAGCATTCAGGAGACATCCATATAATCTCCCTTGGATTTGAAAAGGGAAAGTGTGCTCATAGGGAAAATTCATTTTTGTTTCCTTTCCTTGTACCCAGCCCTCTGCCAGGAAGGCATTTTAACAATGGACTGTTAACAGTTTAACAGTGACTTCCTGGCTATCTAGTTAACTCTCAATTGGGTCATCATTCCTCAAAAAAAAAAAAAACCGAAGAAATCTGTTCAAATTGTTAAAGGAAGCAGCACATCAGTACATCAGTTTCTAGCTTTTCTGGAGATTGCTCTTCAGTGCTGTGATAGTATCTTCCTAATGAAGGGAGACAGAAAGGGTCTATTTAAAACGAACTATTTTGTTTCAAGTCAAGGTAGTCAACCTCTAACTGCCACAAGCATGGGATAAGGGTCTCCAGTCTGAAAAATCATTTCTGCACAATGGTACGGTTATTAAAACAAATCACAGCCACTGATGGGTGCCGTGAATAGTCTGTAGTCACTCAGGAAAATAATTCCTTCTTCACAGAACGGTTTTCGTTTTCCTTTCTCGCCTCTCTTCCCACCTTCTTGCCTACTGCTACATTTTTTTTTTGAAAACCCGAGAAAGCACACAATAAGACTGCAAACAAGTTCTGGTAATTGGGCTATTAGGAGTTCATGGATAATCTGGATAATTCTCTCCATTGTCACAGAATGTCCCTGTGGTCTGTAAGGGAGCTAAGACGAAGGCCAGCCAGTTCTTCCACAGATTTTGAGATGTTTCTATTTTCAAAGGCAGCCAACCACCACCACTGCAATTGGCCCTAATTGCTTCTGTTGTTGGAGTCTCCAGAGAGGACAGAACTGAATCAGCCAGGAAGACTAAAACTCTCTCTCTCATTAAGAGTTTGGCCTCTGTGGGTTAAGGCTTATGTGACTGTAGGAAAGGTCCCCACAACAGAACCCCCTTCAATATTGCCTGACTTGTGTTAATGGTGATGCTACCCAAGCACTTTCAATTTAGCATTCCCACTAAAATAATCAGAATTGATTAAAGGGAAGAATAACAAAGAGAAAGAGGTAAGTGGCATTAGCAAATGAGGGGCAGATGTCTTTACTAAGAACTAAAAATGCCTGACCACTGTTATTCAGGATTCTGGGAGCTTTTCCCCTAACTTAGAAAGAGATCTGAGTTTCCATTACTTCTGTAAATTTGGAAGGTGTTATAGGGTACCCCCTTCTCTTCTTTTTCCATTATAAAAATGACACTAATGAAAAAATGTTCAATTCCGTTTTGAAGTTTGATTTGAATATGGAAACCACAGATTTCTAATTTGAGGCAGCTGAATGTGTCAAAATGTTTAAACAAAATATACGTTCTAAATTTCAAAATGTATTTGTACTTACAAAAATATACAAATGTACAGAGATCCAGATTCTCTTATTGTTAAATGTGTATGCTAACATGGTTTAATATTTGTAGTGAAGGAACCAACACCGATGAACTTATATCAACGCAGATCCTTGCTGTTTCTCTAGTCTTCTGTCTCTGCTCCAGGACACTATGAGCAACATCACAGAACATCTTTGGCTGTTCCTTAAATGCCTGTTTCTTCTGATGACCTTGACAGATATCTTTAAAAACGTCCATAAAGGTGGGCTTCTCTGATATGTTAAATAAATTTTGAAGGACATTAGAGTTTGGGGTTGAAAGAGCAGAAAATGAACCCCATCACATCACATCAAGGACACATATTACTATGGATAAATTATTGTTGATAATGGTTTTGTTCTCTCTGCAGAGGTTTGGCTTAATACAGTTACTGTTTTCCCAATACCTATACTGTGTCCTTTGAAAGCACATCATTATACGCAATCCAAGCTTAAAAGTTCAAACTCATAGTCAAGCTTCTTGGGGATGGGAAGTACATTTAAGTAAAGTGTAATTCTGCTGAGTGGAGATTTGTCATCCTCTTATAGTATCTGACTTATTAATTTATTTTACTCATGAATTAATAGCAGTCATTTATGCTTTTGATTTTAATGAGTAATTGCTTTATTTATTTTGTTGCTCACATTTTTCCAGCTTTCAGCATTGAGAACATTTTAGTTTGATCCTGTCTTACAGTAACATCACTGTGGAAATTTTTTATTGTTGTTTGCTTAGTCATTCCTTTTAGTTTTTGTTCTTTTGTTTGTTTTTTAGTCTCTGGTACTTCTTCATTTCTTGCACTGTAGAATTCTCCAGGCTCACTTTTTATACCAGTCTCAAGTCAGCCATGTTTCTTAGAGGGTCCTCATTTTCTTTAAAAAAATAAGTAGAAAACTACTAGGTTTGTATGTTCACTCCTCATAACCATTATCTGACACAATGCATATGCACGTATATAAGTAGGTATATATGTGTTTGTGCATATTGATTAATGCTCACAAACATATCTACATTCATTTCTATTTAACTTACGAATCCACAGTGGATCTTTCAATTATATGTTTTGCATATATATTTCCCAAACAGTGTTAATACTAGCTTTTGCTATAAGTTCTCTTTGTTTAAGTTTCAATTTCTATTTGCAAAATGGGTTTAGAAGCAATGTTGCCAATTAATACATGGGGATGTGCGCAGTTCCTCTGAAAGTTAACAGTCTTCTAAAAATGATTCATGTGAATACTTTGTCCTCCATCCACTTCAGTTAGCACATCTATACATTTTAATATAAACTATTCATATTCTGTATTACTGCCTGGAATTCTAGATTCCTCGGTGTTTTTTTTTAATTTTGTACCTATTAAAGTTCAATAATTGGTGGTAAATTTCAACTTTTGAAAAGACATTTTATTATGTATACACCATTGCATTACCATAAAGAATAATATGAGAAGTTTATAAAAATGCATTTTGCTTCACTTTTACATGCTAGACATACTCTCTTCAAGACGACTAACCACTGGCTACAATCAATCTGTTTCAGATCTCTTTTGTTCAACTCAATATGCTATCAATTGTTATATAAGTGGAACCATTCAGTAAACATATATAATATAGTTTAGTCAGAATGATTGTTTTTACCTAATGATACACATTTAAAATTTCATGGTTTGGTGGTTTACTTTTTATTGCTGAATAACATATTATTGTATTGTTGTAGCAAAGCTTGTTTACATATTTATTGAAGGACATCTTGGTTAGTGTCATTTTCAAGAGATTATGAATAAAGCTGATCTAAATATTTATTTGGAAGATTCTGCACAGGCATAGTTTTCAGATCCATTGCATGAGTAAGTAGAAGCACAAATGCTCGGTTGTTTGAAAGGATTACACTTTCCCTCCAGGCTATTTTATCCAAATGAGGGAACTCCTAGTGGACTATATACTCTTCCCACTGACAAACCATGTGGACATGATTATTATGGTTTATGAAATGACCTGAAAAGGGAATGTGAATGGACCACATTCAAAACAGAAGTTACAGCCATCCACCTCCTGCTAATCTTCTGTTAAGAAGACAAAGACCAACTATGTAACATGTTCCTAACAGTTTCCAGGGTCTGATCATGTCATCGTTAACGCACTATTTCTCACGTAGCTTGTGATCATGTATAAATTCTACATAATTTTTATGTGTTCATCTAAAGTTAATAATACAAACTTTAAATAATATAATGGAAGAAATCACAGCATATTTCAAATCATTTGGAAGACCACCATACACACCACATCAAATTTGATAATTAATCTCTGGAATCAGTTTCTTGTCCTTTATCTGGTATCAAGGTCAAACAACATAAAGACTTTCAGGGTAAAAAAGTTTCAGGAGAGATGGAGCAGTCACAAGACAAGATTAAAAGAACTAAAATACTTTATATAAATATATGAAAGTCAATTTTAAAGTGTCCTGGGATGATGATATAAATGCTTCTTCTCAAATCAAGATATATATGTTCTGTGAAATTTCTGAGCCTATGGACTCTTAATAATGAATTCTTTTGGTTTTCAAGTAAACCATATCTTTTCTTTGAATTTTCAGCAACATAGCTTTAAAAATCTTCATTAATTTAGCAGATGAGTCATAATTCATTTTGTCAGTATTTTCATAAAAAGGAAATACCCTGAGATATTAGTGATAATGTTATAAGTTTAGGACATTTATAAATATTATCTAAAGCATTATGACAATGGTCCATAAAGTGAAAAATTGTGCCTGTAAGTGGTAGAAAAGTATAAAAATTGAAGTTCAACTTAAAATTCAGGTAGGAGGGATAAGTTGATTGAAGGTAATGTTTAAACAATACTGATTCAAGAGGAAGCAGAGAAACCACTGGCATAAATAAAAATCCATCATAAGTCAGGCAAATCTCCAGACCCTGTAAGTAGCCAGTGGATAAATAACTCTGAAATTATAGGATTAGACCTGTAGAGACCTTAAATCTAGACAATTAGTGTGCTGTCATTTATGGTTTTCTCCTTGTGAACCGAAAGACTAAATCAAGTGGACGGCAGAACTAATAGCTACATGTCCTACAGAACGAAAAGACTTCCTGAGGTCAGACCAAGGCTTCAGGATGAGCCATCCATGAGGAGAGAGTACGTGTCACAAACTGGCATTTCAGAAGGAAATGTCAAAATAGTGGCTAAAATAGGGAGGGGTCACGGATGAAAATTCTGTCCCCAAATCCTTGGGAACAGACATTTAGGAATTTGGTTACCCAAAGTGAAAAGGACTCTCTGTTCCTGTTGAATTAAACAAACACAAGGACCTCATGATCATAACTCTTCATGTTGCTGTCAATTTGCCTGCCCTGCCTTCCTCCCATGCTCAGCCACCCTATCCTTTGCAGAGTTCACGCTTAGTTGAGCCTCATTCTGTACACCTTGTTTCCGATCAAATCCAAGGCTAGAAACTCTAATTTGCTCTGTTTCCTTTTACCCTTCACCATTCTGAAATCCCAGAACCTTGCATTTATGTGAATAACATTTGGTGACAATCACTCCATTGGTCAGTTCCAGAGGATGCTCTGCCCCACAACAAGACCATGCTCTGGCCCATTTCTGTTCTACGTCATTTTATAGTTATTCTTTTTCTTTTTCTAAAATATCCTGCCTCCTTATTTGGACATTCAAATAGCATTGAGAGCAGGCACTCTATGCAGATGGGTGTGTATAGAAAAGAGAAACAACCATAACCTGAAGCAGCCAAAAAGTTCGGCGGGAAAGCCCTACCCCTGAAGAAAGGTTTACAGCTATTTCCCCATTGCCTATGTAAGCCTATTTTGCTGGCTATTGTGCTAAAAGCAAGGAAGAATGTGAAAAGGTTATATTTGAAATAAAACAGGCAATGGGTCTCTTTTACTGCACAGTTTGCAAAGATATTGAAAAGCTGTCATAAAAATTTATTTTCTATTTTTTATTATTCAAGATCACCAATGTGAAGCTCAAAGTACGTTTTTAGGAAGAACATGGCTCCTTTTCTCCAAAAGCTATGGCAAGAGAGTTCAGCAGCAAAGTAGAAATTTTAAATGATTAATATAATGATTAAATAATCATATTAAAGTAATGATATTAAGATTAAAATGATGGCATGTAAGGATTACATTGAAATTCAGCATACTTTGTCTGTGGTAGGTGGGGAAGATAGTCCTGTTGTAGGAAAAACACACTTTGACCTGCCTCTGATGGGGAGGGCGTAGGTGTTCCTTTTAATTTATTTTTTTGCAGTATGATAGCATCTCTTTAGATTGGAGATATGATGAAATCACAGGAGAGTTTGTTCCCTGTGACTTCAAGGTTAATAAGAGGAAGGTTAGCAAAGACAGGGCCAGAAGACAGGGAGGTAAAAAGCTTTTTAAAGGTACATATTGAAGGGCTGGAGTGATATCTATGTGACATTTCACCACGGATGTCCCTGTTTAATTAACAATTTTTTGTCAACAATTCAAAAAATATCACTGTAAGAAAATGAGTAAGTCTTGACAGCTAATAAAAGAGCATATCATAAAAACTTTGGGATGTAGAATCTTTCAAGATTTCTAAGGTGGAAAGATGATATTTCAAGTGCGGAAATCAGAAAGAAATTACATTAAATTATTAGCATAACCGTGATTTCAAAAACATTTATTATAATGAAGAACTTACCAACTTATTAGCAACATGCGTTCACAAAAATGTGTTCAAAAATCGATCAGATATTTATTTCAAGATTGTTTGAAGTAACACGGAATTAAGAAAGAGCCTGCATGTTAATCAGTATAGGCATTATTGAATAAAATATGGTATATTCATATAAAAAGTTATTGTACCATTGAAAGAATCAGAGTGTCAATTTTCATACTCATGTACCATGTACAAGATGTCAGGCGTACTCCTGAATGTTTTACATACACTTTATCATCACTATATACAAAACAGGAGGAACAATTTAAGGGTGAAAAATAGTGAGAAGGAAAGTCAGTCATTTGCTTAAGGTCAGAGAAACAGTAAATAGACCCCAGATGTCTGCCTTAACAACCCATGGTGTTATTTATGCACTTGATTGAATAAGGCTAGAGGCTGAGATGCTGCTCAGGGAGTACCTAGGGTGAGGATTGAGTAACCCCAGGCAGGAGAAAGTATGGGAGAGTCACCCCATATCCTTCCTTGACCAAGGAAGCAGGCATCCCTGTGCCCTGATTGTGGACAGAGCTTCCCCTTGAAGATTAATCAAACAACCTACCAAAATACCCATGTCGAAGAGGAACACAGTACGGCTTGTAGTGGCTTGCCTCGTGAGCTGGAGAAACACCACTCCACAGCAAAACCAGGCTCTATAATCTGCTCATTATCGGAGGAGCCCACAAGCCAGCATTCCCTGCCAAGCCATGCCTTCATGGGACAAAGGCCAGCGGCTAAGGATTATCACTGTAGTGAATGCATGAGTTCCTTTCAGCAACTGATAGCCTGATATTCTACCAACAGCAGCATACCGGCAACAGGCAGGGTTCACCTGCCTGTCTCTCCTGTAGCAAGGCCTTCCAGTGGGTTTCAGACTTCTCTCCTCACCTGGTAAGCCCTGATTGTGAGTGGGCCTTCAAAATAAGAATCACTACTTGACTGTCCACATGCAGTCCTAGAGCCCAGGTAAGCCTGCATATTGACGTGCCTTCTGTCCTCCAGGGGAGCTCAATCCTGTGAGGTCTCAGACCTGAGGAGAAAAACTGACCAGGAATATGCAATGATACCATCTGGTTTTCCTTATACCTTTGTGCTTGACCTAACATTGGTCCCTCAATCTGGGCTGGCCTTCAAGAATCTGTTTTTGTTTATCATTCAAATGGGAAGAAGCTGCCTTTGTGCTAACTGTAAGTGTGGAGTCTCTGTCTCCTAATTCCTCCTTTTGGACATTTCTGACTCTAGAGAGACTCTTTTGTTGACTGTATGAAAGCATCACCTGACAATAAAAAAGCCTATAACCAATGAGCTGAGGTAGGATTAGATGGTGGAAAATCCAGTAGATCATAATCTTTGGATAGAGTCAGGGGTGGGAGAGGATTTGTCTGGAACTCTGAGGAAGGTCATATGAAACTGAAGGAGAGGTTACTAGCTATGTAGTGTGACTTAGACTAATTTAAATGGTATAATTTAGTTATGAGCTATCAGAAATGAGTCAAAGCTACTGACTTGGACATGTATTAATAATTAATTAATTAATTAATAACATAGGGGAGGAATTACTTGATACATGTCTAAATTCCCAGGTTTCTATAGTCTTTTCCATGAAGTTTTGGCCACATGTGCTGAGTAGAACTTTATGGCAATAGCTTATGGTCAACAAGGTTCTGTACCTCATGGTAGCCAGAGAGCAGATGGTAAGGTCAATCCTGACACCAGGTATACATTCAAAGTGTGAGTAAATATACCCACTTTCGTCAAATAGACCTCACCTCCTAAAGTTTCCAGAACCTCCCAAAATAGTACCGCCAGTTGTGTGTTTCAACACACGAGTCCATGGGGCATAGTTTACATCAATCCAAAAGTCCTCCCAAATATCCTTTATCCTCATGTAGTGAAACGTCACATAACTAACTCTTATTCTATAACTTTCCTTTCAGCATTTATTGAGTCTAAATTCTGAAAAACAGATAGGTATCCCCTCCTTTTCAAACTCCTAACTTCAAACCAGATTCTGTTTTCCTTCCTAGTCCCTAGTACAAGTTACTCTGAGACCCTTTTGGGACTTGGAGTTGTGTAAATGTGAGGAGAAAGAGCTTATTCACCCATTTCTCCTTCCCTTCTCTTATCCAGATGCAGAAAGAGGATCACATGTCTCTTATGAAAATGTTATCATGTTTACTGTGCTTATCATTTTTTTGCCATAATGCAGGCTTTCGAGACACTACAGTTTAGTGGCTGACCCAAATCCGATATTTGCATGGATCCTTATCTTGCTCTTTGGACAATCCTATGTCATCACTCCATTCTTAAAGGGGAGAAAGCAGAACTAATGCATACGCTCCCTATCTCCATCACTTCCTGTTCCTGATACTGGGAGCTTGGATACAGGCTTTAAGTGCTATGCCCTAAATCAGTCCCAGCCGCTTGCCAGGATTCTTCAGATAGACAATGTACTCATAAATGACTGCAATAATGTATTCATGCCTAGTTGATGCTAGGGAAACAAAAGACATAGTCTGGATGCTTTGTAGAGCAAGTGAGTTTGTTTGTTTGTTTGTTTGTTTGTTTGTTTGTTTTTCTCACAATTCTGAAAGCAGGAAAACCCATGATTAAAGGGCTCACGAATTTGAAATGGCAATGTTCAAATTCTGGCTCCTAGAAGGGTGTCTACTCACTCTTATTTCACACAAACATGGGTGAGACCTGTTTCATAAGGGAGCTAACCTGTGAGGGCTGAACTCAGCCCTTGTTTTCAAATGCTATCACCCTGGCAGAAGGAGTTTGATATATGAAACCTTCAGCAAGAGACCCATATATGCAGTCTATAGCACACATCAAATGGGCGAAAGGCTTGAATACTTTGAGGTTACAGTCTCCAACCTGCTACCCCTTGGAGTGCTGTCCAATACAACCAATGTAGAATAAATGAATCTGTGCTTTCTGAAGGGAAGAATTTCTTGTCTAGATCCTTTATTTCTTTGCTCTTCATCCCCCAGCCCTTGGATCGAAGCATCAACCTGGTAGGGAATCTTCTATTGCCCCAGCAGCTGCTTCAGTGAACACCTTCACCCAATAGTGTCCACACACAATTTGAGATCCCTACTGATTTGTTTTTCTCTTCAGTTTCAACTTCACAGAAATATCAATATGCTCATTTTAAAAGGTACAAGTCTCCACAGGAGACAGAACCCCACTCCCAAATATCAGCAAATGCACGAAAAGCACCATGAATCAAGTGAGTGAAGCCTAACATTTCTGAAACACTTTTCTTCTTTCGTTCGTTTACCTGTACTTGAAAGAATGCACAAGCGAGACAGAAGGAAGACACCAGGCTTACGTTCACACCCTTTAGTAAAACCATCTTCAGGTTTGAGACAAGCAGTGGGATGTGTTAGGAACCACTGCCATGTTTGCGTTCATAATCTCACTAGCCTCATATCCCATGCTTGACAGAACAAAGGACCCTCTGTGAGACTGCAGTGGGAAACATGAGGTAATCTTACTCAACTCCTCTAAGCTTAGAGACTTTGTACACAACCCTATAATAGACATTTCATCTCAGAGAGAGCCATACCCACAGACACAGCATGGGAAGAATAAAATCCATCCTCGTCCATCTGCCTGATCCCATAACCTATGCCCCAGTCCCATCAAATAGTGTTTCCTCTGGGATTTTTAATTCTGGAACAGGATTCCTCATCCTATGAAGATCAGAGTCAGGGAGAGATGACACTGTGAAATACAAATTTTCAGTAATATTGCTGGAACTCTATTTTAGCAGGTGGGGAGCCCAGAGCTATAGAATTCTTTATGTTAAAAGTATGCCCTGCTGAGTCCAATGATCAATGGATCTTAACGTCCACTATTTTAACTATCCACATCAAAAATTCATAAGCATACCTAAATACACGTTGGTTCATTTTGATGAAACGTTATAGATTTTCAGGGTTTTTTTTTCTCCCAAATATAAACACAACCTTTATCAACTCCTGATTAAGTTTATTTAGGATGTGTTCACCAAATTGTATAAATGCACTTCCTGCTATGTAACAACAACCACCTTCTATTCATCCTCCCCCTGCGGCCCAGGGTCTGTAGCTGTACTGTGGGTCTGGCATGTAGGGTCTGGCCACTGGGCTGTGTTTACCTTATCTGTGCTCTTCGTATTTCTGTAGAGGTCAGCATGTAGAAAAGAAATCGCTTTAATCTGCTCCTGCACAGCGCCCTATTTTATCCCTCTGATCATTTTATCTGCCCTTCCTCAGACCTTTTCTAGCTCCATTTCCTCCCTTTTAAGGTTCATCAACCAGAACCACATGGAGTGCAGATGAACTAAGGTTTTGTACAAAGGCATTGCCCTTGGAGTTCCTAGGAGAGGCGATGTAGTTATCCTAAAAAAGGCAAATCCTAGGGTTTGTAGCTTCAAATAGTATGAGAAATGAAAAGGGAGAGGCGCTAGGGATATGAATAATAACTACTCCTCTTTTCTGTACCAGTTTGCCTATCTCGTCATTCTTCATAGCATCTTAAGTGGAAGAAAAGCATGAATTGATGAGAAGACATTAGAAGAGCAGCAAGGACTTGGGGGACAGCAGAGACGTTTAGTATCTGCTGGTATAGACAGCAGCAGACAGCCTTCCAGATAGAACTGTTTTTATCATCATCCATCCCCCTTGTAAACCCAGTGACCATGATTTTTTATATCTGCCTATTTGTTGGCCAACAGATACCCCAAATCCCAACAGCTCCCAGGCATTGCCCTTTCTATCCCTTTCACTTTCTAAAGCAAAACACAAATTTGAAACAGAAGTTTTGCTGAGCCATCAGCCCTAGGAGCTAGTGATTTGATTATCTCGTTAAAGCAATTTTGTCTGGGTGTGAATGAGGCTTAACCCTTCCAGGGGTTTTATGAATTTTAAAAGATTATATCTGCCAAACATAAGTAACCTAAGGATGCTCACACTGTTGGGGTGCAATGGAATATAAGTGAGTGATTAGAGGGATGTGTTGATTCTGTGCTTTTTAGAGATGGTGAGATAGCATGTGTTTCTCTCTCTCTCTCTCTCTCTCTCTCTCTCTCTCTCTGTGTGTGTGTGTGTGTGTGTGTGTGTGTGTGTGTGTGTGTGTGTGTGTGTGTGTGTGATGTCTGGATAAGTGTTACACAGAGTGTGCAGCACTGTTTCTTCCTTTAAGCTTCACAGAAATCATATCACATTGAGCAAAAGCAGAGAACATTTGCAGGAGAAGCCCATTTTCTTTCAATCTCACAGCTCTCTCTATATCCGTGTTTTAAGTTTCTGTTCCCTCTCATAGCTTTGCTTTCCCAAATCATTACTTTCCTGTACATTGTTATAGGTTCATAATATCTTCTGGGATCTCATCAATTTTTCCCTTTGCGTGTCTCTTTGTATATCTTTCTCTGCACATTTCATTGACAGGTGTAGATTTGAATTTCAGCCTCAAAGCATTTTGGTATTTGAAAGAACGTAAGAATCACCAGATATTTTTGTCTTCAAAGTCTTAGTGGGTATCTATTATGCTTTTAACCTGCTGCCCAGTAATCATTTCTTTTTCCTAACAGAAGATGAGGAAGGTTTTCATTGATTTCAGTAAGGAAAAGAGTATGTCTTTTGCTCTCCTAGTTATTCAATATTGGGATAGGGCAGTCTAGTCTGAGACAATAATGTAACTGATAATGAAAGAGGTCAGTCTTTAAATGTGAAAAATTAGGGATCAGAGTTTTATTGGTTGAAAGCATCAGGTTATTACCAAACCAGTCTTTCAGAATGAAGTCACAGAAAGAAGAGAAAGTAGATTCCAGGTTCATGATTAGGATCGTGCATTGAGATCTGACAGGAGACATTGACTAGCCCCAACCTATAAATTTCTCTTCTTAAAACTAAGATCATTTTGAGCAGCTGTGTTCTATCACTTACCTCAAATAGGATTAAAAAGGGCAACCGTGCTATGGTTAATGAATAGGCTTTCATTATAATCTGCCATACAGATTATTAAGTGATAGAGCATTATTCTGCATATTTTCCTGAATTTTTGGATGATTTATTGAAGTCTCATTTTTTTATAAACTTTACAGAAGTCTCCAAAGTTGTTTTTACTTTGTCATTCTTCTAATAGTTCAACATAGTGTATCTAATTAAGATTTCCAAGTTGTCAATTCTCATGAATAAACACCTTATGTTACTCCATGTTTTTTTTATATGAAATTCCATTTCCTTGGACCTCTCCCATTACCCATGTTAAAACCCTATCTTTCCTTAACCAGCCTAAATTATGAATGATTTTATTTGTTGAGGTTTGGCCTTTTGGTACATATGTATTGCTAAACCCTATTCCCAGAGGACTGGTTACACCCAGAAATGAGAGAATCCTCATATTATAGACCCAAGTGACCGTATATAAACTTACTCCCACGTTATCCCTGATTGGTGAATCAAGATGAATATAGCCTATACCTGGGCAGAAGAGAGAGGTGAGGTTTGGGTTCCCAGACTTATGGTCTGAGGACATACCAGGAGAAGAAGAAAGAAAAAGGTAGAAAGAAGAAAGGGGTTAGGTGCGTTATGAAAACATGGCCATGAGTGAACTTAAGACTAGCCCAGATGGGACATAGCAGGTTATAACTCCAGGTTTTTAATGAGGAATTTAATAACTTAGAGGGTAGGCACCTGCTCGGCTTTAGTGCTCTAAAGGCTTATAATAAATATCAAAGTTTTGTGTATTTTATCCAGGAACTGGATTATCAAAGGCAGTGTAGAAACCTCTGAATCGAGATTAAATATTTACTACAACATTCATTAACGGCAGTGTTGTAAATGTTGTGATACAAATAGCTTAAAAACAAGTCTCTAGAAATGTCAGTCACTACAAAATCATAGGGGGTTTGTGGCAGGGAAATTGCAAAGGGGGATAACATTTGAAATGTAAATAAATAAAATAACCAATAAAAAATGTAAGAAAGGCACAGGCTGTATTCTGAAAAATTAGAATATAAAGATATTTCAAAACAGGGTAGACATTATTATCTATAGACATCTCCTTACACATTTATGTTTATCTGGGTATATATATTATTTTCATATTTTTATCAACATTATTTTTTTTCCTTTCAAGACAATCTCACACAACCCAGGCTGAGCTTCTAACTCATTATGTGTCTGAGGCTGGCCTGATCCTCTTGGTTTTCTGCCTGTTTCCCCATTGATGTCACATGCACTACCCACTACTGCCTCTACCTAGGTTGCATATACTTTATTTTATACAAATTTTATCTTAATCTTTTGTATGATTATTTACGTACTTTTGTGTTATAAGTTCATGTTTACTCTCTTCCCATGGCTTTTTATTATTGTAGTTCCACCGACTACCTTTTGGTTACTTTTAATTTCTGTCATTAAATAGTCTATCAATCTTTTTCTTACCCTAAATCTTCAAGAAATCATAGATAAAATTTAAAAGTTATGATATTTGATGTCTTTGTGAATTCTCATTTTTCTCCATATCAAATAAGTATATACATTTATGTACACCACAACGTCAAGAGCAATCCGTTTCATATGAGTTTTTAAAGGGCTGTGTTCAGTATATTCATCTTTATCATGTTGCTTTGGGCTCAGGGGGTTCACTTGTCAAAAAAATCACCATAAACCCTCATTTGCTCATTAATGCATTATTTGTGCTCACCTAATGTCACATTGGCATTTATACCTGATAATTTGAATCTGTGATATAGTCAATAACAGACCAGGGCCATCCTTTTAGGTTAGAGTTGTTGAGTATTTTATTTTGGGTATCTTGTAAGTTAGTATTATTTGTATTCAATAGGTATTTGGTGTAGCTCCCTTATTATCTTTGAACCATTTTTTTAAATTTCATCTACTAGATTTAATGAATTGAAAAGATAATAAGATTTGCCCGTCACATCTCTAGAAAGCTTTACCTGTGGATTAGAATTAAGCCCAAAGTTTCAATCCCTATAACATCTTCTACCTGCAGAATGATGAAACTGTCAGCAAAGTAAGTCAGGTCAATAACTTATCACAGTCTGTTTTTAGTAGATAGCTTGTTGTGAATGCTTTCATCTAGACCATTTGTAAAATGGTAAAACTGGCCATGTAATTTCTTAATCGAAATGAATAATGTTCCTTTCGAACATTATTCGAAATGTATTATATATAAGATATACAATATATTCCCATTCCCATCTTTTATTCTTTCTACCTCTGTATTTCAATTCTCATTCAATAATGATTATTAATGTAAAAATCATAATGGCTTCTGGTACTGGGTAGATGGCTAACAGTTATGAATATATACTGCTCTTGCAGAAAACCCTAGTTTTGACGCCAAGAGCTTTATAAGTGCTCCATAATCAAATGGAAATTCATCTCTAGGGGATCCACCTCATTTGGCCTCTGTGGTTGTCTGCATCAATATACACAGATACATACATACGGACATGAACACAAAATTTAAAAGAAAAATAAATATTTAAAAACAGATTACAATACTTGCTAGTCTAATATTCTTGGAAGATATTTACTCCTAAGAGCGTATCTTCTTGAGACAGGATACTGCAACATATATTCGTTTGGAAAAGAAACAGTTTATACTAGTTTTTGTACTATTATACTTATACTAAGAGTACTCTCAGTAATTATAGCCTCTATGTTAACCATAAAGGTTCATTTCTACAACTGCATCCTAGTCAGAAGATATGAATATCAAATAAAAATAGCTAGGCATTTGTCTGTGTTACTTTGTAAAGCACTGCATAAATAGTGTGTACTTGTTAACAAACATAATCTTAAGTATGCACAAATTAACAGTATCTTTTTTTACTCCTCATGATATTAATTATATGGTTCTCTATTTTTTCTAGGTACCAGTATTAAGGAACAAATGTTTGTTATGTTCCAAGGATTCAATGGCATACACACACATTTCTCTTACTAATTCATATTGTTCTAACTCGGTGATTATTTACAGCAATGGATTGGGAGGTATATGGCTGAAAGTAATTCCTCTTTATCATAAAATATTAAATCTTGTAAATTTAAAATATAAATAAAATTTAGAGTGGTACAAAGTTATGTGCTTAATTATGTCATCTTCACTCAGTGGGATTTCATGCTTTCTTTGTCGTGATAGCAAAAGGAGGCAGAGGTGCAGCAAGCATGAAATTAATTATTAATGCCTAACATCCAGCCCTTCTGAAAGGCCCACAGGGAGCAACTCATGCTGACTCCACTTCAATAATGGTACCGAGTATGAATTATTGCAGGGCCTTATTTTCCTGTGAATGGTGTAATATTTTGTCAAAATCTGGGTATGCCCATGGGAATGTGTTCAACATATGAATGTCATCTGTCATGTGTCACAAAAGAAGGAATAGCTAGCGTTGCTGGGTAACACTAGGTTACAACTATAGATGAGTTATAACATAATTTATGTACTTCTTCTTAAAAGATTTTCATCTCCTCATTGAGCACACTGATGTGTGGGGTTATCTAATCCTCCAAGGGTAAGAAATTTCATTATTTTAAGATTTGAACCCATATAACTTGACTTATTCTGTTTCCTTAAGGGTGATTCTGTAGCCAGCTATAAGCTACTTAGATCCTACTTAATTAAGGTCATTAAAACAGAGGAAATACTTTGTGTAAAGTGAATCTTTGGTGGTGGAAAAGCCTGGAATGACTGGTGTTCAATAGTTACACTGAGTAGGAGCAAACAGACAAAAGAAAAAATATAAATGAAGACCTAGAGGTGGAGAAGGAAATGTCAACCTCAGCTTTCAGTGAACTACTGAAGTAAAAATATTTAAATAATTGAAATGCCACACAGAGTCTTGTGGGAATCTTTGTAATCAACAGTTTTGTTGAAATGAGTGGCTATATTCCTTAGGAGTATTTCTCAGATTGCAATTGTAATTAATATGAATGCTCAACAACAAATATAGTTTAATTTATTCATTAGAGGTCATTTTCCGAACTATATTGCATTATCTAGACGTAGTGTTACAAGAAGCCCATTCATTTAACAACACAGGGAAGGATGTGTTAAATGTAAGTGGAATTTTCTGGATATTTGCAGCCTAACTCTTTTCAGAAGTGGGTCTGTACCAATATGGTTCCAATAGTGATGGCTTTTGGACTCTCATTTCTGCTTTGAAAGTAAGCGACATGATAACAAAGCAGACACCATAGACTGACAGTCCAGATGACCAAGTCTAAACCAATGTATTCATATGAGAGTCCTGGGTTGAGAATGTAAAATATACTGCCTCTGAGCTCCAATACATAAGCAGCACACAAGACTGAGAGTGTGAAGATGAGATCGCTCCTCAGTTATCATGGACAGCTCTGCCCTAAGCAAATGACATTTAGTTTCTCTTCCAGTGTGCATTAACTCTTTAATCAGTAAGTAGCTTGACTTCTGCTACCCCATCCTCTCTCCCTTCCCCCACTTCCTCTCTCTCTCTCTCTCTCTCTCTCTCTCTCTCTCTCTCTCTCTCTCTCACACACACACACACACACACCACACAAACACCACACACCACACCACACACACACACACACACACACCACACAAACACCACACACCACACCACACACACACACACACACACACACACACACACACACACACACACACCACACAATTTAAACATAGGAGAGAAGGAGAGAATGCGGACTGATCTAAATAACACTATTCTGATTTAAAGTGCTTAGCTCAAAAATTATACGCACAGTCTCAGAGACTCTTTTCAAACAGCCGCAGAGTTTGACAAAATGAAGCAATGTCATACAGATATATCATCGGCAGACAGAACAATTGGAACACTTGCTCACCCATAGTTGTATTCAACTCTTCCTTGAAATATCTGAAGTCTGGGTAACTGGTAAGGCCAAGCTTAGTTTTCTGTATAGTTAATAGCAAGTATCTTCACCACAAACCAGTAATTATTCTGAATATACTAAAGACAGGGAGGCAGTGGATGGAAGCAACCTGCTGAAAGACTAGGCAAAGTAAGAGCTTAGAAGGCACATTGTGCTGTAGCCATTTCAGACTGAATGGAAAGAAAACAGCACATCAAAAGTCCACTGTGCGTTATCTATTGCTAATTGGATTTAATTGTGCTTGAATTTGTAGTAGAATAAGCTATACCAAAACCATATTGTCCAGTGTCCATTTAGTCTCTGATAGATTCTGAATTGACGATCCCTACCTGGTTATTATCATATTATTATGGTCAATGACTGAACCCTGGAAAGCTGGAATGGCAGTATTAATAAACATTCTGCAATGCGCAGGGACTGTGAGTAGAACATTCTCTTTAATACTCCATGCACAAGATGACACAGTTTGTGTCTGTCAGTATTTTGGGTAGAATTAGACATCTTCTTAAATATTTTCACTGCTTTCTTTAAGGACAAAAAAAATCTTCTTTTGTGACTGGTTTACCTCACTCAGGATGGTATTTTCTAGTTCCATCCATTTGCCTAAGAATTTCACAGAGTCATTTTTTTTAATAGATGAGTAGTACTCCATTGTGTAAATGTACCATACTTTCTGTACCCATTCCTCTGTTGAACGACATCATGGTATGTACTCACTGATAAATGAATATTAACCCAAAATCTCAGATTACCCAAGATACAATTCACAAGCCATATGAAGCTCAAGAAGAAGGAAGACCAAACTGAGGATGCTTGAGTCCTTATAAAGGGGAACAAAATGCTCATGGGTAGGAGGGACTTGGGAGGAAGAAAGAAGGGAGAGGGGGAAAGGGGGAACAGAAACAGGTATGAGAGGAGACTGGGATCATATACTGAGGGTCAGAAATTTCAACAGAGATGTGTTGCAGTGGGGGATGGGGAACTGGCAGTGGCCAACAGCAAGTCCCAGATGCCAGGAAAGCAAGAGGCTCCCAGGACCCAACAGGGATGAGATTAGCTGAAATGCCCAACAAAGCAGAGGGAGAACCAATAGAGACCATATCCAGAGGTTAGGCAAGACTCCTAGTTGGGGTATGGAGCCACCCACCCTTCTCTAAAATTTAAACCAGTATTGATCCTGTCTAAAGGAAATATAGCGACAAAGAGTAGAGCAGGGACTTATGGAAAGGCCATCCAGAGACTGCCCCACCTGGGGATCCATTCCATATACAGACCCCAAACCGAGACACTATTGCAGATGCCAAGAAGTGCTGACAGGAGCCTGATACACTCCCGAGAGGCTCTGCCAGAGCCTTACTGATATAGAGGAAGATGCTTGCAGCTAACCATCAGACTGAGCACGGGGACCCCGATGGAGGAGTTAGAGAAAGGACTGAAGGAACTGAAGAACAACATAGGAAGAACAATATCAACCAACCAGACCCTCCAGAGCTCCGAGGGACTTAATCATCAACCAAAGAATACATGTGGAGGGAACCATGGCTCCAGCTGCACATGTAGCAGAGGATGGCATTGTTTGGCATCAAAAGAAGGGAAAACCCTTGGTCCTGTGAAGGCTCCTTTCCCCAGTGTAGGGGAATACCAGGGTGGTGAGGTGGGAATGGGTGTGTGGGAGTGGAAGCATCCTCATAGAAGCAGGGGGATGGGAGATGGGAGAGTGGGGAACTGGGAAAGGGGATAACGTTTAATTGTAAATACATAAAATGTATAATAAAAAAGAAAAGTTGTAAAAAAAGAACCAAAATCTTGTTTTATGAGAGTGATTACTTTGCTTATAAAAATCAGAGAGAAAACTATCTTATAAATATGATCTTATGACATTTTCAAACTAAGTTCACAGTCCACATTCTACAACCCTGACAGTATACAACAATAAACACTAATAAAAAAATTTGTAATGGTAAAATGTTTCAGGACCCAGTTGTATGTTTAGTGTATTTGATTTTTATTGTTTATTTATCTATTTGACTGTGGCCAAGATTATCCTGATTTTTATACTCATTCTTCAAAATAGAGAGTAAATTTGGTAGGAAATCTAAGACCTATGTGGTAGCTTGAATGAGAATGGTCTGCCTAGGCTCAGATATTTGAATATTTAATCTCTAGTTGATGAAATTCTTCAGAAGGACCAAGACCTTTGGCCTTGCTGGAGGAAATACATCAATCACTAGGAGCAAACTTTGAGTTTCCAAGCCCTCTTGCCATTTGAGTTAGCTCTCTTTGTTTCCTATTGTGGATCAAGATGTGAGCTCTCAGTTGTTCATACCATTTTGCCTTTGCTCCAGCATCATGGATTCTGACCCTATGAATCTATAACCCCCATATTCCTTTCTACATTGCTTTGTTACAACAATAGAAAGTTAACTAGGAAAATCAACATGATATTATTTGTTTTAACAGTTAAGTATTACATTTTCATTTAAATTGTTATTTAATAATTATTAGTCAGTTCTCAGAATGAAAATTGGAGATTTTAGCATATCTACAAGAAGTTCAGCATTTTTTCAAATTATATATACTGAAACATCCAAAGACTTGAGATACAAGATTTCCCTTACCACACTGTCTTTTATTACAGTGTGGTAGAATGCTCTGTTCTATACTACCCTGAGCTTATTAATACTACATTATGCATACACCAATTTATCCTTTTATTTTACATTTCCCTCTCCATAATTTCAGATCTTAGAAACGAGGGGAGTGGGGATGGTGAGATGGGATAGGGGGTTTACAGTGGGGAAACCAGGAATAGGAATAACATTTGAACAGTAAATAAATAGAATAATGGATTAAAAAGAAAAAGAAAGGCCAACGCACTCTATAGTAACTTAAACATTTATTAGAAATCATCGGGCCACAAATGAGGAAGAGGGATAAGGTAAAAAGAGCTAGCTTGTTTATGGCAATGTTCTGCTAAGAACTTTTATGATATTGAGAGTTTGATCAACTGGGAAATAAGAGTGACATATTTCAATATAGTATAAGTACTGCATAAAATTAGCACCAGTGTAATAACATCTTCTGAACAACTTGATTCATGTCTATCTTTTTTAATCAGTCTTTTCGGTCCTCATATTTTTCTCTAATAATTGGTCAGAAGCATGCAAGGGTTTTAAGTTGCTATTGATTGATTGATTGATTGATTGATTGATTGATTGATTTAGGTTATTTTTTCATTCGCTTTTTCCCTCTTACTTCACTTTATGATGATGACAAAAATTAAAAATGGTTCCAATATCAAAGGGAGATAATAACCGTTTTTCTCGTTTTCAAAAGTTGAGGAAGCCTAAGTTTGAGAATGACCTAAAATAGGTTCATAATATCACACGTAATCATATACATACACACAATGCACAACTCAACTGTTGTTTGTAGAAGTACAGGTTCCTAGACAGCTTTGATTCTCCAAGATTTTTCCATCCTGGTTATTAGATATTCTCAGAATATCTGTAATCTGGTAGGACTATGCCTTGCATTCAGGAGTCCAGCCTTTGTCTCTATATCCTTGTCCATCCCAGGGTGTGATGTGATAAAAAAAATGTGTCAGAAGCCTAGGTATAGTGCTTCTGGAGACTCTCGGATGCAATGAGATGGAGATCTGAATGAAAGAGAAGTGCATTTCCCGAGCAACATGTCTGTATCCTTGAGAGACCAAGCAGCAAGAAGTGCTAGGGCTTGTTTATTTCCTCCACTTATCTGTGAGTAATAAATATGCTTTGCTTAATGTGTTGTACAAAACCTGTGCATATTTATGCAGTTACTAAAATATTTCCAAAGCATTTTAGAAACATTTAGAGTGATTCAAAACATCAATGAGTATATCACACCAAGGGAAAAAATACACAATATTATTGCTCAATTGCAAGGAAAACTTGTTTATGAAAATCACATCTTGTTGGGGAATTCAATCACCCTTAGGACTAAAAAAATAATGCCACAGAACACATGGAATGACAGAGTAGATTTTGTCTGACACTATCCAGATCTTGGCCTGCATGAAATTTCTATAAGGCAAAATTTAAAATCACCTCACGTTATGCTTTAGGTAATATGTCTACCTTTAAAATTTTTATAACTATAATGTTGCACCTCCTTAAAGGAAGGGTTTCAGCAAGCCGCAAAATTGGAAAACTGCAAGCTTCATCAGAAAAAGAATGTATCAATGTTAATTAAGCATTCATTAGAAAGCAAGGCAGAGGGAGCCATGGGAGAATCAGAGTAAGATATCACCGTTGGTAATTTAGAAAGTCAGAATAACCTGTCTTGATTAGAGGTTCAACATCAGACTTTTCAGGGAAAATGCAGGGAAGCCTAGAGGAGGGGTGCCTTCCTCTTGCTTTTTTCTAGTTTTCATTATGGATTTAAAGGACAGTGTGGTAAAAGACTGAGTGGGTATTTTTTAAAAGGTCAATAAAGATGAGAAAAAAACCCACAGTGTGAATGCGAGGTCTTACCAGTCCTCACGAGCACTGATTAAGAAAGCTATTGTTTAAAAAAATCGAATTAAAACAATTAACCCAAAATTAGGTAGAACAGTTTGGGGATGAGGGGGATTTTCCAAGCAAAACTGATCTTGCCTCGATGTCCCACTGTAGGTGGTAGAGTCCAGGATCTCATGGGTTTCACCAAAAGATAAGAGTCAATTGTACTTTAGACCAGGAAGGATCGAAGTTTTTGATTAAGTTAAGTGATACATGATAATTTCTGAAGAGGAATCAAAATCGTCTGAGTGAACTAAAAAATAAGACCGTGTAAGCTGTAAGGGAAAAATGGGTGGTTTCCTCTATCAGTTCTTCTCCTCATAATATTTCATCTTAGGTCTGTAATTTACTTTTAAAATATTTCAAATATTGATTGAGATATGAAGTTGTGAATGCATGTATGACTTGGCACCTGGGTGGACACTAGAAAACAATGTGTACTGGTGTCAGTTGGATCTCTCCTTCTGCCATCATGTGGGTCCCAAGAGTCAGATAGATCATCAGATTGGCCATCAAAGCCTCTTTCGCACTGTGTAATCTTAATGGCCTGATTTGTCAAACTTTTAAACATTAGTTTCCAAAGTAATAGGCTTCCATTGGGGTTTCCCAACCACTTCATTTTTGGTTGATTTTCCTATCCCTGATCCCTGCTCAAGCCCATGACCCCTCCCTCCTGTTATTATTCAGTCTTTCCTGTGCTAATTGACTTTACTCTCTTCCCAACTCCTGTCACATTTTGCTAATCCCATAGGCCCCTTTCTACTTTGGTAGTATACGTCATATTTTCTCCCACCAGGATATACATATTTAAGAATTAGGGACCAGAATCAAATACAAGAGACAACTGTCTCTGAGCCTGGTTATAAGATTAAAAAATAATGTTTTTTAGTTCCATTTATTTTCTAACAAGTTTTATTTTTGCTTTAAAGCTGACTACAGTCCATTGTTTTTATGTATCTTTTTTCTTTTGAAGTTTTTTATTCTTTTTTATTTTTTAATACTCTTCATGGCTATTTTCATACATATATACAATAAAATCTGATCACATCTACCCTTACTTTCTTCTACACGCTTCTTTTATGTACCCCCAGCATTATTCCCTCTCAATTGCATTTCTTTTTTATTCATTTCGTTTCAATTGCATTTCGTTTTTGTTCATTCTCTGAGTTAATGTTGTCGTTTTGTACCAAGGTATAGGATTAACTAATGGAACTTGGGGAAGTGGCAAGCAGTAACATCTTCAAAATATGGGTGATTTCTCCATCCTGAGCAGCAGATATCAATTACCAATAGTTCCTAGGTAAGAGGTAGGGCTTACAGTTCATCTGTCCCATCTATGACAAATTTTGTCTGGCTTGATTTCATGTAGGTCTTGTGAAGAAAATCAGAGTTGCAATGAAACCATGATTACATTGGTCATGTCGTGTCTAGATGCTAAGCTTTCTTTCCTTACTTTTCAACTACGTTCCCTGAGACTTGTTGGGTGTGGCCAATGTAGATGTCCTCACTTTTTCTGAGCACTATGACAAGTTATGTATCCCTCTACTGCTGCTCAATGTAAGAGTATGCTTCGTGACCAAGTATTATACAGAGCCCATGTCTGTGTGTATAAATATAAATACTCAGGAAGCAATGTTATAGCATGGCCATTTAGCAAAATAACAATCACCGATTCTGTACTGGGGCTTATGACCCTTCAGCCGTAGGTTTTTGAACACAATCATAAAAGCAGGAATGAAATTAGCTCCTGCCAAGAAGATCTCAGATCCAATCAGTGAGCAATTAGTTACCCCATAAGAGTTATGGCAATATTTTACCAGTAGGAATATCTAGTTTAACAGGCTAGTATTAAATCATGCAAGGTCCAACACTAGATAATGTTGAAGGAAAGGAAACTGCCCATGCATTAGGAGAATTAATAGTGTAAAAGTGGTCAGTCTAACAAAAGCATTGTACAGATTCCCTTCAATCTCAGTCAAAGCCTCAATGCCATTCTTCACAGACATGGGGGAAAAAATTCAAAACCTTATATAAAGGCAAAAATATCTAAAGACAGAATGTACCACATTTTCATTATCCATTTATTTCTTGATGGGCACCGAGGTTGAGTCTAAGAGGTGACACCTCAGCTGACCATAAGTATGTAACTTGGATATTTCAGAGAGCAACAAGTCCGTGTGGCCAACACCAAGATGAAAACACATGAAGAAGTCTGTGTACTTCCTAGAGTTAGTGTCAGCTGAGGTGGTATTTGACCTGAGTTCGACACCACATCAACACATTTCAGATCAGTAATGCCAAATCACATTGATGGGTCTTCAGAGTTATATGATTTTCGACAAGTTTTCTTGTCAGTCTACTCTGAAAAACACAATCTCCTTTTGGTCTATAATTGAAAGTCTCTTTCCTGGTTGTCGGCTCTTAAATTTTGTTCCTTTAAATTCTGCCATATCCATGAAATGCTGCTTTTATTATCATCTCAAAAACCTCTTACTTGAACAGCCATTCCGACCTGTACTGCCTAATTTCTGCCATATATGCTGGCCCCCACTTTACAATCCATACATTGTTTAGAAATATGTTGTTGTTAAATATTATTTATTCCTGTCATTGTCAAATAACTGACATCTACTACATGGATGCCATGCTTTATTGACCTAAAGGTAAGAGTTGTATCCACCTATTGCCCCACTAACAGGTAATTAAATCTCAATTAATTTCTAGATTTCTCAAACTAATTAAGGAGACACTGTGTTTTGAAATCGTTTACTTTTGCACACAATATTTTTTCATATTGTTTAAATTTTAATTTACCTATAAAATAGAAGAGCTAAGATGTGCTCCCTAAGGGAGCTCTGGTATATAGCTCCAGAGTTATGGATGATATCAGCAGTCGACTGAATGAAGTTGGTAAGCTAGTGTGGACACAGAGGCCCAAGGTCATATCCAATGAGAACTGGAAGGAATCCCATGGATATTCCAATAATGAAAGTTCTAAGAATGCATGCATGGATCTTTAGGTTTGCAAAGCGAATTTTTGTTGTTTTTTCTGCAAAGTCACAATAGGTGTCTATTAAATTAGCACACAGAAAAGTAGATCACTCCATAGAGGAGAGACCTTATCACAGCTCTAATATACATGTCCATATGCTTCTCTTTATGGCTACTGTCAAGTTTCATATTGTTCTGTGGGCTGCATTTCTTTTCCTTAATATGGATGTTGAGGGAATGAAGGAAACACTTCAGAAATGAAAGATTAGTTTCCTAAATTATAAAGATGAGCTTTGTAATCACTTTCCTTTAAGCAAGGAATTAAAGGATAATAAAAGCCCTAATTAAGGACCTCGTTAGCTTAACTAGATTTTCATATGCAAAACACTGTTATGAAATGCTGCTATATAATGAAAATGCCTTCTGTCCACAGGAAGCCAAAAGGCATTAATCCTGCAACAACTTTTTGTGAATTTTCACCTTTCCTTCCACTCAGTGACATATATTCATTTTTCCATGACCACCAATTCTTTTTCCCCTATCCTTGAATTCCAATTTGCCATTTTTTCATCTTTATTAAATTGGGTATTTCATATTTACATTTCAAATGTTATTCCCTTTCCCGGTTTCCAGCCCAATTTGCCTTTTAGTTGCCAAGACTTGCTGCCTTCTCTACAATTTTCCTCAGATTCATTTGTTAATTCAAGTAGCAAATACCAACCAAGCCTTTAATATGAGCCCAGTGCCAAGCTTGGAGATTGGAGGCACAGATTAATATTGCAATTTCTTTTCTGTCTCCCTTGTCCTCGAGTCCATTCATTCATCATTAGCCTCCCATGTAATTACTTTTGCGAATCCCTCCTCTTCAGGCAAAATGCCTTTTGTAGGCTGGTCTCACAACCGCCCACTCTGTTTCTGTTCTCTCCCTCTCTTCTGCAATAACTGTTATTATATCGGGAACTTCTGACTTATCCAAGTTCTCAGCTGATATTACTAAGTGATACCACTGGGTCATTCTATGCCTTTGGTTATTAGTGTATATTGCAGTGTGTCAGGGAACAGAGATAAGGGGAATGTGTTTCTCCAATGAATCTTAAAACTGGGCTGGACTAATTCAGAATGATACTCACTGGCATTCTGTGCAAATGGCAATAACGAATTTCCTTTCATGATGCTTAAAAATTACAGTTAAGCCCAACATATTAATGAAAATCTCTGGTTAACAGGCCAAACACCCTCAAATTCTCTCCTAGTATAAATTCTTATTGTTTTATTTTCAAAGTCAAAATCAAAGAAGATTTATGCTTTCTCACAATAAAAAGATGCAATTAAAAAATTCTACTGTATGAGGGGCCTATTCATTCAAATAGCTTTAGAATGTCAAGAAGGATTGATTAGAAAGGTGGCTTTATAACCTTGCTTCCTGCTCTCCCAGAGGACTTGAGTTCCATCCCCACATAAGATGGTTCACAGTGGCCTGTGATCCCAGATACAGGGGAGCCAATATGATCTTGCAGTCTCTAGGGAGGCCTGTAGAGTTGAGATACACAAACACAAACACACACACACACACACACACACACACACACACACACACAGGGAGAGAGAGAGAGAGTAACAGAGAGACACAGAGACAGACAGAGAGACAGACAGACAGATAGACAGACAGATAGAGAGTGAGACAGAGAGAGACAGAGAAACAAAAGTCAAGGAAACATTTCCCATCTAGAAACACTAGAGTGAACTTTGAAGCCAGAAGAACTACCCGAAAACATAAGCTTAAGATTGACTCTCCTGGGGCTTCATCCTTTCAAAACAGGATAAAGACTGCCCCACCTGGGGATCCATCCCATGTGCAGCCACCAAACCCAGTCACTATTACTGATGCCAAGAAGTGCTTGCTGACAGGAGCCAGATACGGATGTCTCCTGAGAGGCTCTGCCAGAGCCCTACTGATACAGATGAGGATGGTTGCTACCATCCATTGGACTGAACAAGGGGACCCCAATGGAGGAGTTAGAGAAAAGACTGAAGGAGTTGAAGGGGTTTGCAATACCATAGGAAGAACAACAATACCAACCAGACCCCACCAGAGCTCCCAGGGGAGCTCACCCACCAATGAGTACACATGGAAGGACTCATGAGTCCAGTCACATATGTAGCAGAGGATGGCATTTTCCAGTATCAATAGGAGGAAAAGCCCTTGGTCCTATGTAGGCTTGTTTCCTCAATATAGGGTAATGCCAGGGTGTTGAGATTGGACTGGGTGGGTGGGAGTGGGAGCATCCTCATAGAAGCAGAGGTCTGGTGGAAGGAGGTATGGGGGAAGGTTAAAAGGGGATAACATTTGAAATGTAAATACATGAAATAGCCAAGAAAAATAAAGTTAAAAAGAAATAATAGGTATTTGATTTGATGGGGTGTCTGCTAGGACTAAGTCACATCGTATACTGAATGTAATGTGCGTAATTCTTAAGGTATGTAGGTGAAAATCATTTGGGAACAAGCTCAGATGTGTGAAACCAGCATATGAACTACAAAACAAATCGTGGTGATTAACTTCAGCTGTCAGTTTGTCACCTGGAAGAGTTTCAGTGAGGTGTGGCCTAGACCAGGTTGTCTTGTAGGCATCTCTGTGAATGGTATTATTTTTTTAATTAACTATATTCATTGAGGTTGAAACACCCAAGCACTTTGATAAGCACCATTTTCTGGGCTTGGGATGCTGAAATAAATCAAAAGGAGCAAGTGTTAGCTAAGGGTTAAGCATCCACGGGTACATCCATTCTCTCTCTTCTTTAGACTGTGGCTGGACTAGCTGTTCCAAGTTCCTGCCACCTTCACTTGGGAGTTGGGGGACAAACAAATGTCTTCTCACCCGAGATGCTTTTGTCAAACACTTCATCTCATCAATAGAAATGAAAACCAACACTCAACTCACCATTTAAAGGAATGAAGAATAAGAGGAAGAACATGACTTCTTTAACTTGATAATAATGCTTTACTTTTTCCCACATTGTGAATCCAGACAATGCTACACTATTCCAGAACCCAAAACACAGACACACACACACACACACACACACCACAGGCACACACACACACACACACACAAACACACACACACACACACACACACACACACACACACATCATTCTTTGAAAAGCCAGTAACACTGAATAGTTTCATTTTATCAGGATCAAGATTGCTTGGTCAAATTGAGTAGAAAAGATCAACTACACGAACATGTAGGAGGACCCACTTTTTGTTCCATGATGACTTTGTTTGTTCCCATTGCTGTTAATGCCAACAATACACCGGGCTCTATGAAGATTATGTACATGTGCATGTGTTTGTGTGCATGCACTCACTTATATTCAATGGCGCTTGAATACAAAAGTAATAAGGCTTTTGGAACTCAAGTAGACTAGCAAGAAAAAGACTTCAGATGTGAAGCATTTTAAAATCAAGTATATTAAATAGAAAATAAATCAAAGCAATTTGATATTTATTACCTTATTAAGCTCAAGAACAACAGAATATATTGGTTTGTCAAAGCATGCTTTGAAATTATAACTCTAATCAATATGAGAATTTATGTCACTCTAATCTCTTTGGGTATTTAGTAAAATTGCACTGAGAACTGTGAACATCTCAGAGGCATGCTATTGGTTAGCATGAGGGTCGATATTCCTGAGTTCATCCTTTGTTTCACAAGTGGTATTAGTTTTGAATGTTGGATTAGTCAAGCACTTATTGTATTCAAGAAGTTTGCTGACCTTTGATTTTTGATTTTTACATACGTTTTTAAGCAAGTGACCAGACAACAAATATCCCTGAAATTTATGCTGTTTAAAATTGAATAAACTCTCTATTATTAGTTTTAAAACATTTTAATATGATAAATAAAATTTAACAGAGACTTCTTTCCTGAGAAGAACTGTGATAAGCATTGTATTGTCGTTAATGTCATTTATTTCTGTCACCTGGGTAGGTAGAGATGTGTTATTTGCCACAGATGAGAACACTGAAATAGCGCATGTGTTTGTGTGTGTGTGTGTGTGTGTGTGTGTGTGTGTGTGTGTGTGTGTATATATATATATATATATATATATATATATATATATATATATATATATCCTGATATAGTGTGTCTCTTTACCCAGTTTCAAGGCTTAGAACTAAAGGCTTTACTGAGATTTCTATATTCTAGCAAATTAAAGGGAATACTAATTTCTATCCCTTGGACATTCCTTTCACAATTTACAACCAGATGAAAATGTAGGCAAATAATTAAAAGTGAAATGAAATCCCCTTTATCTATCTGAGAGATCTGAGTTATATGTTATATATATATGTATATATGTGTGTCACACACATATATATATAAAATGTGTATATGTATAGTAGTATATAGCATTATATATATATACTACACTGCATATTATAGGTATAATTCCTTGTCATATATGAAATTAATACAATATTTAGTTGGTGTTAGAACATTTACTGAAATGGTAAGTAATATCACAAAGCTACAGCCACAGTATTTTTATCCAATAGTTGAAATATATATATATATATATATATATATATATATTTCCATTAGGAAATCAAGAGAAGAAAGAATATTTAATCCTGATTATTTAGTGAACGGTATTATTTAGTATCACTGTGCCTTTTTCTCTTGGGACATGTTCATGGAAAGCAGGATGGATACCTAAGTTTGACATTTTCATTTTCTTAGTTAGTATGCGAAAGAAGAGGACCCCAGCAGAGAGATGCCCAACAGAAGTGTTGGTGGTGAGGGCAGCAGATGGAAAGGAAAAGTCTGGGCTTCTAGCAATGATCAGACGTCATCCTACAGCTGGCAAATCAGCAAGGGATATAGATCAGCCTTTCTCTTCATTAAATCTGTAATTAAGACCCCATTCTGCTTTGTTGAAATCCTGCTGTGTTGGAAGGTAATACGCCCTCTCTACTAGAGTGAGGGAAGCCCTGAAGAAGACACAGTGATAAGTTAATCAAAGGGTTATGTGGAGGTAAGAAAGTGTGGTAAGAGATTGAGGAGGAACCAGAAATAATCACAAAATAATTTTGATCAATTTCAACATGTCGATCTGCTGCGTAAGTTAAAGGATATGGAAAGATATGCAGGAGTCTGTGTTCTCTGCTCTGAATGTTAATGGCAAGTGTCAAAATCACAAACTACACTGCATATAATAGGTATGATTCCTTGTCATATATGAAAATAATACAATATTTAGTTGGTGTTAGAGCGTTTACTGAAATGGTAAGTAACATCACAGAGTTACAGCCACGGTATTTTTATCCAATAATTGAAATTTTACAGAAGCAATGCAAGAGGAGTTGATTTGTAGAGAGAATTCTCCCCCTGCAAATCTGCATTTGAATGTAAGCAATGGGCCTACACACTCCAGGTTTATTTCATTCCCATTCCAATCTGTCATCTGTTAGTTTATACAGACATATTTCACTATTATTATCATGCTAGCATATACAGACTCTTCATGAAAGAACTTCTGGAGGCTTGTGGCTTTGGGCATGGGCACCTCCTTCAAGTATGGACTTTTAAATGCCTTCTTTAAGAGTTAAACCTTCTCATTTTCTTGAATCCATCCATTTTTATTTTTCATAACTTGATATAGTATAGTTACAGCCTTTGATATTTTGCCCAGGTAGAAAATAAAGGAAATGCCTGAGGAGTGACTGACTTTGGCCAAATTTGCAATGCTGTTTAAAATAATCATAATGTTTCATTCATATGTTTGTAAGACAGAAGGCATGTACATGTTTTCTGGTATATTGGTTATATGCAGTTGGTTACTCTGAATTGGTGGTCAACAACAAGACCTTCCTAGAATCTTAGAGGCCATTTCCTCCATCCTATAACAACTGGTGATTGAAAATACAGTGCTCCAACATAACACTGAAGAGGCTTCTTAAACAAGCTAAAGGCTATATGATGTATTTATTGTATGTGTAGGTGTTTTTCCATTTTCCATTATTTTCCCTAACAATAAGAAAATTCCTGGGAAGGTAGTTTGCAGATATCAACCCTTCCTTACATACTCCTGTTACCACATGAGGGTCTTGTAAACCCAGAAACCAGGATAGCTCCGTTATACTTCCAAGCAAGGTTTCCTTTAAGTATACAGAAACCAGATTGCTTACAATCGGTGTTATACTACTTGATAAGAACTTGTCAAATCACACTGTTTGGTTAACAATACCTATCTGTTAACAACACTTCCCAAGACAATATGTGTTCCCAAGACAATGAAGGGTTATTTTTTTAATTTTTATTGGTTATTTTGCTTATTTACATTTCAAATGTTATGCCTTTTCCTGGTTTTCCCTCTAAAAACATCCCATCCCACCCCCTCCCCCTGCCTCCATGAGGGTGCTCCCCTACCCTCCTACCCACCCGCCCACTCCCACTCCACCACCCTAGCATCCCCCTCTGCTAGGTCATCGAGCTTGTTGCCAGATAAGTCCATCCTCAGTTACATATGTAGCTGGAGCCATGGGTCCCTCCATGTGTACTTTTTGGTTGCTGGCTTAGCCCCTGGGAGCTCTGGGTGGGAGGGGGTCTAGTTGGTTGATCTTCCTATGGTTTGCAAACCCCTTCTGCTCCTTCAACCATAAAGGGTTATTCTTAAAGGTAAAATTAACTATGGATCCTGCAGGGTACGACTGTTTCTGAGATTCTGCACTAAGGTAGAATCTAGAGTAAGCTACCTCATTCTACATAAGGTACCAGGCCAAGCCACAGGAGAAAAGTGCTTGCCACAAAACCAAACACCCTTTATTTGGTTCCCAAATAAAGGTTAAAATAGCAAGCCCCATGGTGGAATGAGAAAATTGACTTCCCCAACTTGTCACCTGACATTTGTATGTGCACTGTGGCAAATATTTAACCCTAAAAGAAATAAATGCAAAAACAACATCCCGTAATGTTGCTCTGTAAGCCACATTTTGAGTGGCAAGATTCTAGAAGAGTACTGTGATATGGTATTCCACAGTTGACTATTTATAGTTGTTTTAATTAAAGCTAAGTAGCATTATAGTTGCTTTATTCTGTGGCTCACATCCTATTTCAAGGTTATCGGCACATCTGGCTACTGGAGCCATATTGAACAGCATTGCTATAGCGTATTTCTACCAAGACAGAAAATTCTTACGAAAGCTTTATTTGAGCACAGCAAGAGCATACTAGAAATAATTTTTAAAAGGAGCCTTCATTCAGTTGGCTTCTCAAATCTGTGGGTGCTAAAGTCACGTCTCTCTAAATGTTGTCATTAATGGCTTAATCTACAGCATCCTTTACACATGAGGATGATATAATTGGCCTTACCACAGAGTTCACTCCTTGAGTCACAGTGACGGGGGGAAGACGAGCTTTATGTGAGCCCAAGCTTTTAGAGAAAGAGGAAAGAAACTGCATGTCAGCTCTCTCTCAGCAGGAAGGAGAAAGGGGCCCAAAGATGCCCAAAGAGAAAATGACTAAGAGGCAGCCATGCTCCTCTCGAGGGAAGACTGGAGTGATATTAATCAGCACACTATTGTGTACAGAGAGGGTTCTCTCAGGAGAAGAGCAGGCATCTGTCCTCCTCACACACCCGAGAGGCCTGGCAGCTGAAAATTCTTGTGTCATACCACCACGCAGTCGACTTTTCCTCCTTGCTTTCCTTTCCTGGTTCATTTGCTATTCTGTGGGCTGTTTAGCAATAAGCGCTCCATCTGATTAACATTTCAAATCCATTGTTGGTCTTCAGTGGCTTAAATGAACTAATCATCATTAGGACTTCAAAACCTGTCTGGCAATGACTTCAAAGAGGGGAGAAAATAGAGAAGGAAAGGAAAAAGGAAAGAGCCTGACTCATTAAATCAGTCATCCTTCGGTAGTTGGGCAAGACCCGAAACAGAAGCTGTGTCTGAGTATTTTCATCACTAACCCAGTCATGGACACAAATGGAGCAAGGGCCAGAAAAGTGGAGCCTGAAACCTGCCCACTGAGCAATAATAACAAAGGCTTCTTGCTGGAGAACAAGAGAAATGGAATCCACATGGCCCGTTCACACCCCTTATTACTATTGTCTTCCTTTTGGAAAATCTGTTTATTAGTCTGATTTCAAGGGGGAAAAAAACCCTTATAGCAGAAGCCATTTGTCTTATGTTCTTCCTTCTTCCTTAGTCAATACTGACAGAAGCTCAGCTCTTGCATTAATCAAGGTGTGCCGTCCTGCTGCCTTGCGGCAACACTAACTCTGCCTGTGTTTTAGCCTTTCATCTCCTGGACCATTTAAGCTACCAGACTTACAGACAAACGTTGACAAAGAGCACATATCCATGGTGGATGTGCTGGATGACACATCTGCTGTTCCTCTACTCTGTTCTGAAATTTCCTCCTGGATTTTGGCACAAAATGTGTATGTGTTAGAAAGTGGAGTGGGAGGATGGAGGGAGAGAGAATTCCTATGCTTACCTATTTAGATACACTGATACTCTGAAAGAATATTTGACATTTAAATGAGGGATTTCAAGCTTGAACAAGAGTATTTTGCTGTTGGAATCATTATTTCCTACAGATTACTCAGTCCATGTGAGGCAGGGATGTGTTGTCCACAACATAACACATATGACAGACAATGACCACAGACTATGTATACTCAGGGTGATAGAGTATGCACCATGGTTTTTGGTTTGTTTGTTTTTTTGATTCCTTTATTATTACATGATCAAAGCCACAGTAAAGCTGTGTGGTATCTTAAGCATTTGATACTATTTCTATTCATCATCCTCTCATTTAACAAAGTCACTCCTAAGCTGACCATCTTCTGAGATGGACAGTAACTAGCTAAAACAACAAAACATTTTATCCCAATTGGATTCATTATTTATAATATTTTCTTTTATTTGTGGCACACAATGCAAGTTTATTGTCTATTCATGACTATAACAAAATGTTTCTTGTATAATACATTTAAGCAAATGTAGTCTTCAAAGGAAATATTTGCGTTATAGCAAAGTAAATGAATACAGTACATATCTTGATAGCACCCATTTGAAGCAGAGGTTAAAAAAGAAAGAAAGAACACATGTGCAAATCCTCAGTGGTAACCAAAGTCCTCTGTACGTCTGTGTACCTGCTCACCTCATGGACTGTGTATGATGCCATACTAGGAAACAATATTCTCAAAGTCCACAAGAGGCACAATAAGGGAAAGATATTTAATTGCTTGAGAAAAAAATTATTTGTGAGGGAAAATATCAGAGTAGGTGTATAAGTGGGTGGACCACAGACAATGCAAGAATACTTCATCAGTTCTGACTTGACTTACTAGCAGAAATTGCTTAGAATTTGTTACAAGCTTTTCCAAAATTCAAGTTTAATATCTAATTACTACCTTTAGAAGAAAGAGGGACACGTGAGATTTTTTCCGGTCCTCCAAATCAGTGTCTTTTATTTCTTGTCAAATGAGATCAAACATAGTTCAGTTAGAAAATATTTGAAAATTCCTTATTATTAACGACTTTAACAAGAAAATGACTTCAAAATACTAGTTTATACTTACCAATTATTTGCATTAGGTGAACTCCCTCACCAGTGTTTATTAATCACGACTACAACATGGGCTTTTGTATCAAGACTATAATGTGGTAATCCGGCTGGCAAGTGGCTTAATAGGAAAAGCGATGTGTCACCAAACCTGACAGCTTGAGTTCGATCCCTGAAACTTACACAGTGGAGTGAGAAAATGAATTCCTTCCACTTGCTCTCTGATCTACACATGTGCTTCTTAGCAAATACACTTGCATTCATACAAATGCTATAAATGAATATAACAGGATATCCTTAGACTTTATGTTGTGGCCAGGCTTGATCTGGCTATACCCTACATTAGATCTACTGCATAAGGAGCATCAGGAACTTCTAAAACATTAATTTATAGTTTTAGAGATTATAATTATATAATTTCCCCCTTTCTTTTCATCCCTCAAAACTCTACCATGTACTTCTTCTTTATTCTTTCAAATTTTTGTGACAACTTTGTCCTTGTTATATATATATATATATATATATATATATATATATATCAGACAAAATGTACTTGGTGATATACAAATATATATATATATATATATATATATATATATATATATATATATAGAGAGAGAGAGAGAGAGAGAGAGAGAGATCACCAATAAAATCTTCTGGATTTGTAAGGTCATTCATTCATACACTCATGTATTGTAAGTAATGTTATAAGATAGACAGACCACTATCCAGTTGGGAAAGAATGCCAATGTTGAAATGCTGAAATAAATGAGACAGTTGTTGTTATAGTGATATAATATCAGGTCGAATAAAGTGATGCCTCCAGGACTCATGGAAAAGTGGCAGCAAGAAAGGTATCTAAGAACATACTGAGAATTAAAGGATAAATTATGTGTGAACATGCTGTATTGACTCTGCTGGGCACATGCAGAATATCAAAGCCATTGGAAACAAAGGGCTAGACAACAACTTATTTGAAATCAAAGCTGTGATTTATTAAGAATATTTCATAGATCTGGAGAGATAGCTCAGTAGTTAAGGTCATTGGCTATTTTTCCAAGGATACGAAGTCAATTCCAAGCACCCATGTGCTAGTTCAAAATTTCTATAACTCTAGTTCTAATGGATCTGATGGCCTTTTCTGGCCTCTGTTAAAATGCTGTAAGAATGCGATGCACAGAAATATATACAGACAAGTTATGCATATAAATATGAATAAACAAAATCATTCAGTAAACTATATTATTGTTTTAGATATACTTGCATCTGGGAAAGAAGTGAGAGAGGGGAGTGATAGGGCAACATGAGGAGGGAGAGGGAGAAGCAGAGAGGAAAAGAAGAAAGGAGAGAGGAGAGCAAAAGAGAGAGAGAGGATAGTTGAAGAAAAAAAATTATTGTGTACACTCAAGTGTGATAGAGTGTGGGTGTCTCCAAAGTGCTACTGTGTGTTTATGTATTGTAGCAGGAAAAGGCATACATTCTTCATACAATCTCCAAGGTTATAATATGATATATACAATTAGCATATGCAAAGGAGAAGTTGGCTGCCGAGCATGCTGAGTGATGACTAGAGCCATGGTGGATGTCATGAGCTATAGGGCAGAAGGCAGGCTTATCGAGTCTCTAAGTATCCTTGGTCTGGAATTAGATGTCTTGAGCAATGTCTTTTGAGCAGAATATAAGCAAAGATTCCAAAACCAGTTTACATGTATGAGAGTAATACAGTCAACCGACTGCATTGCCACAACTATGCTGATCTGAATTTGCCTCAATTAAAAAGCTCTTTCATTGAACTGAAGTTTCTAAAAATGTTACTTAATGGCACCACTGTACTTTTACTGGGTTCATTCAGGCGAAACCCATGTGCTTGTTATGTTTTCTTTTATTCTCCTGTTGTATTGTAGAACCGTAACAATAAAAGTGAATTTAAACCACTGAATTTTAATTCAGAAGCTACCTTTTCTTCAAATGAGGCAGCATGCTGTACCTGCAAAATCTGGAGGTCTGTGGAGCCCTGCTAGTGTTTGGAATGTGGCTGTAACATGTTGGGTCTAAGCACTGGGACTGCAGGATTCGCAGGATGATGGCTTCATTTCATGACTCCTCTGCTTCTTTATCTTATGAATTGAAGATGGGATTATTCACTTAACAGAGCATTTGGCACGCACCTGACACATACTTGACACGCCCAGCCAGGCGCCCTTGTTTGCAGCATAACAGGAGCCACACCGTAATCATCCACACCATTTTAACTGACTAGAGGGATGAAGCAAACATCAGGCATGTGTATTCCGCTTCAAAGTTTGTGAATATGGCTCTGGCTTTCGACAAGACAGAATTTCCAGAGGGCGATTCTGGAGTTAAACCAAATGTCTTTCAGAGAGTGGCAGGGGAAAACAGCCAGTGCTTCGTGGCAGTAGCAGGGTGTGCTTTGCAAAAGCAGCATCATGCTAAGGGGCCAGTGGTGGCTGATGTGGGAGCTCAGGTACAATAAAAGTTATTGGTCCAGCTGATTCTTCTTAATCAGGACTTAGTCTCAGGCTACAGGTCCCAGCCCCCCCCCCGGTCATGTAGTCCCCCCCACTCCCCGCCCTGTCCTGTTTTCTAGTGATTCCTCCGCCCTTCCCTCTTTAGTACTTGCTGTCAGTCCTACATGTGATAGTGATACAAGTCCAGCACATCATTGACCCTCCCTTCCTTCCCTAACATCCGCCACACTGCCTACAAAAGTACTCTTTCTCTGAAGACACCATGGGCACGCTCAGTCTCAATACTGGTAACTACCTAAAATTCCCTCAACTCTACCAAGTTCGGAGATTTATAACTTCTAAGTTGTTACCAGTCCTCTGGATGTCACTGAGAACTTTACCAAGGGTAGAAAACAAACAAAGGAAAAACAGAAGTTTTCTTTTTTTTAATAACAATGATAGTTGTCTACGGAGCATATCTTTGTCTGAAATATTTTCTTTTGTTAGCTAAAAATATGCAAATAAGTCCTTAACAGTAACCAAAATATCTCTAGTTCATTCAATGTTCAGTAACTGAACTGGATGCAATTCAGGTATAGGAGTGAGGCATGGGAGGACATTTTGTGGAAATTTATGATTGATGAAAGTTTGGCACTTGCTTTTCTCTAGTAGTCAATCTATGTTAGAATTTTTTTTTCAAACTCAAGAGATTTGGGGGGATGCTGAACTACAGAGTTGAAGAAATGTTCTAACCTGGAGGCTCTTTGGTTTATAACAGAAACACATGAATGGCTTGTGAAAACACAGGTTTCTGGGCAATTTCTCAAAAAGCAAGTATGGACTGAGGGCTGGAATTCACAAGACTCCACATGACAAGGGCCTGAGGATTACACTTTATAAATACTGTCCCTTTTATCAGGCAGAAATCTTAATAAATTCTTACTAGGTAATGTTAGAAATTATTCAAATTACACACTGTAATTCTATTTTTAAAAGAAGAAAAAATCTTAACAGCCTGGATTATCTACAAAGCTTTATCATCACCATCTTTCCTTGCCCCAACCCACTCACTTGTCATGATATCAGGAAAATCCTATCTTTTGCATACTTCTTAACATGTTGACAGCTCCATTTTTGGGTGGTCAGGATCATGTTCAGTGATAATATGAAATTAAGCTAAAAGTCATCATTGCTCTCTTTAAAGGGAGAAGCTTTTTAATATAAAGAAGCAATATACTTCACTGGAAAATATCAAACCATAAATCTTCTTATGCTTTCCTTGGGGTGAATGAAAGAGAAATGTTGATTAAACAAAGTGGCTTTGGGGAAATCAAAGACTGTGATGGTAGATTGAGAGAGAGAGAGAGAGAGAGAGAGAGAGAGAGAGAGAGAGAGAGAGAGGAAGAAAAATCAGTGTTTTCCAGTTCCTACTGTGTTTGTCACCAAAGAGGCCCAGAGGGTTTCATTTGAATATCAAATGTCAGCATTGTGCACTGCACAAATGCTACCTTTTCCTTAGTGTAGGAGAAGAGTTCGCATGAGATGTTCCACCCTCTCTATCTGTATACATAACACAGACTTACAAACTGTCCTAACTGGCCAGTGACCTCTATCATAACACTTTTTTGTGTGGTAGAGAAAAATCAGAATAAGTAAGTGACCACTAAGTGGGCGATGTGCCTGAAGTTGGATTGCTGATGAGTAACGAAGCTGACCCACACTGTCGCTGTGGCTACTAAGTCTGCAAGGAGTCCTAGAGCGGACACGGGGTTGTTTTTGTTCTATGTAGGAAATCCCATGGTGTGTTTTACATAGAAAAATTAAACACATTGCTACATAACACAGAAAGACCTAACAATAGGTTTGAAAATTGCCTATCTGAACAGCCTTTCTCTCCCTTCTTTCTCATGAAGGTCTCTCATTCTTCGTGTGCTGGAACAGAGGCAGGAGACAGATGAGGGTTCAGGTCAAAAGGATGGTGTCATCCCTCGAAGCTGTGCATGTGCTCCGAGATCAGAAGATGGGTGCTGCAGCAGACTCTGGAGAACTGTTTGGAGTCCCAGATGCAATTCCATGAATATCATGAGTGCCTATTTTATTCTCTGAATGGGTCAACACAAAGGAAAGCAAAAGAAAAAAAATCTAAATTGCTGCTATTAAATGGCAGGCTGCCAGACATCGGAGAGAGCCCACACTGACACAATATCTCAGCTCTAAAGGGAAAATTGAAAGCCAAGATTCTGCATCTCTTCCAAATATCTAGCCAATCAGCCTCAAGGCTTCCACTCTCACACGTGTGACCTTCTTTCTAAGACACTCAGGAGTCATCCTGCAGATGCTCCAGGTGCAGATGGAGAAAGCGGGAGCTGGTGGCTTGGCACTAAAGGATAGCTTGTACCACGAGTAAAGTAGAGCCCACCCCCATCTCCCAGTCCTCATGTAGCGACAGAACCTTATACCTGGATAACACGCAATAGGAACAAAAGGGTATCCTCTGAGGGGCTCAGTGCTTCCTCTCTCACTTGTTTTCACAATGAAAAGTAATGGATGGAAGACAGAATCGATAGCAGAAATGGCGCATAGCCTATATATGCCCAACCTGCTCTGCTCCTTCAAGTCAGCGCTCTACAGAGGTGAAGCAGCGGGAGCCTGAAGTAGCATTTCTTCTTGCTCCATATGGACTTCCAGGGAACGTAGCTGTTGGCTACTGGATTGAATTCTGAATTGCAAGGATTTATTTTTGACATGGCCAGCCTGGCACGGCTGGAGATGACGCAGATGCTGAGTTAAGTGTAGCATTAGGAGTCCCCAGACCTAATATCTTCTTAATAAAGAATGTTGTTTTCACTTCAGACATAAAGGAAATTGTTTTTGTATGTGCCCAGAATGCAGCCCTGAGTCTATTGAGTTAAGATGTGGACTGGGGAGAAACCTAGTTAGGTTTGTGTACAGAATACTCCAACTTTTTGCACCTGCCCATTCGATGTGCTCTAGACCTGAGAAACTACACAAAGGAGGTGTGGGTGACACTGACAGGCTTAGGACTAGTAACATCAAACCACAAGGAGCAGAGCTGGCTGCCGAGAGCCAGTAAACTTGGCATTGCAACCTGACAGACTGTCCAGATGGCAACCGCCATTCAAGTGTATATTATATTTTGAATAGGATTTTCCCTTAAACCCCTTATAACTCTTTAAATTCTATAAAGAGATAAATCTTTGTGGTACATACAGAGCTTGCATTTGCCATCCCCCTGCCCCCTCCTAGAAATAACAAACCACTCAGCACAAGTAGTGAAAGGAATATATTGCCTATAGATGTTTAACTCTCTGTAGTAAAAGCTGCATACTGTCTGTGCATCTCACCATTATTTGTGCATATTCAACCTTAAACTATTATCATGTGTATTCAACGCTCTGTCCTTATACATATATCATGACCGGGAAGCATGAATTCATCATTTTACTTTTGTTTTCCTGGTCCTTTAAAGTCTAAAATTTCACTATACACGACAGCACCAAGTTATGATGTTGTATGAAGCCAATGGATTAGTGAGCAGCTACCATTTTCCAGGGTTTGGAAATATAAAAAAAGAAACACAGATAACATACAATATTGACCATTCTTCAACTCTAAATGTAACCATTCCTAGACCCAAGTTAAGACTTCTATTTGTGGTCTCACACTCTTAAGGTTCACTCCCTCTGATGTTCAAATAGGCTCTTCCCTGAAGTTAGCCAGATTTGCCAGGTACACTCTAAAACCATTATGCTGACAGCTTCATTTCATTGCCTTGAACACTGGCTTCTACCTGGATTTGGAGAGAGCAATGTAAAGTTGTATTCCACTAACATATGATCCAAGATTTGAATACCCTGAATGTCCTACATCAGAAGCATTGCCAGTTGAGGGACAGAAACCAACTGATCATAACAAACCATGCACTCATTCCCAAGGTTTCCTCCTGGACATGATACATATTTAGTTAGCCAGAGGAAAATTGATATAGCCATCCCTCCTACTAATTGGCTGCTGAACCATCATCATCCTGTAGGGAATGGCAGAAAATATTTGGAAATGATAGCACACTCTATTCCTCTATGTCATGATTCTAAACCTGTCAGTTATGAACATCAAACCTTCCATTAAATATCCTCCTGTCAATCCTTACTTATGTTAAGGTTCTTCAACAGAATTCTCTGTCCTTTCCATAGGAACATTTACACAGAAGATCATGTCCTGTGACCTTTAAGAGTTGTTTTGATTTTCATGACAGTTCTCTTGTGAGGTAAGTCATTGAAAAGAAGAAATGTTAAAATTTTTTGCATTGAGTTCAAGAGTAACCAGTTCTAGGCCCATTTGGTTCTTGATTAAGGCAAGTGCAAACAGAATGTAACATGAGGAAATCAAGTTAGATGCGATATTCCCAGAGAACAAACAAAATATTCTTAGTAGGAATATATTCGATTGGAAGTTTTCTTTCTTTTAAGAAACAACTTTTAAGGTATGTCAAAGACAATAAGACACACACACACACACACACACACACACACACACACACACACAATGATATGAACCATTACAATTAATGAACTGTAGTGAGAATTGGCCGAAATCACTTTGTTAATTATCCTCACTGCACACTGACGACAAGGACAGAAAGTTTGTTCTGAGCACTGATTCATGCTTGGTTGCTTACACACTCTATCTTTTTCCCTTTCTTCCTTTGTTTTAAACTTCTTGTCTGTATCACTATGAATTGAGTATGGGTCTTTCCTGTCTTGATACTTTACTACTGAGATACATACATAGTCCTTCTCTTCCACTTCCATTGTCTTTTTTTTTCCTTTGAGGGAGAACCTTACTAAGTTGCCTAGCTTTGCTTTAAAACAGTAACCCTCATGCCTCAGACTCATGAGGAACTAGAGTCACCTGCCCTTGGCAACAGGTCTGGCATCACATGAATCTTAAAGGATCCAGTTTTAAATTTGCCAAAATTCTCTGTCTAATGTAATGTCTTGATTGTAATTCTATAGAAACTGAGCTATAAGGATTTTTCCATTATCATTTGCATTTTGTTATTGACAAAAGGTTTCTCTGTGTAGGCTATCCTGGAACTTGGTTGGTAGACCAGGCTGGCCTCTAACTTAGAGAACGGCCTGATGGAGTGCTGGGGTTAAAAGCAAGTACCACCACCATCCAGCATCATCATTTACTTTGAAGAAAGAAGTTTGGCAGACTGATAGAACAGTTTGTTTTCTGGGAGATAAAATGGAATGCAATACAAATATGTTGCTCATCTATGGTTCAAAACCAGATATACAATTAGGAAATTAGAACAAAAGCTAGCAGATATGTAACCACATTAGGACTGCAAGGATCCACTTAATAACAATCGACTAATGACATCACATGTATTTATGTACTTGAAATCATTTCATTAGTCTGAAAATTAAGCATATGCTGCTACTGAGAAGAGGAACAAGAGAGACTGGTTTGCTCAGGAGACTGGTAATGGCACGCAAAGCTATTTATCTTGAGATTACAGGGCTGGCTTCCACTGAGAAGCTAAAGACAGTTATTGCTAGTTTATGGCCCATATGAAATGAACTATCATTATCAGTTAAGATGCTCATTTTAGCAGGCTGTCACCACAATGTGGGTTTGGAAAACTCAACGCCCATGTCTACCACTGGCAGTTTGAAGAGATAATAGAGTTTATTGAAAAGAATTCTTGGCTCCAACCCAGGGGATCTGAGGTCTAGTTCAAGTTGTGACTTTCAGAGTAAGTAACTTGTCTGTCACCTTTCTAGGGTGGGGCTGTGGTTGGGATGAGAAGGAAAAGGGCTCAGGTGATCTTCAAAATAACTTCTAGCCCTAGTGTCAGGTTGTTTCGTGGAAAGGAATGCACACTCTTGGGTATTCTGAGTAGGAGTTTTCTCTTTATTCTCCCCTGACCTACCTGCCAAATAGTCACTGGCTTTGCTTTCTGATTTTAGTCCAGGTTCATTTCCAGGGAAATGAAAGCTTTTCAGTTCCCAGTTCAGACGAGCAATTTACATATTATTTTTTAGTCTAGGACAGATTCAGGCTTAGGTATGTAGACTCTTAGTCAAAGATCTCTCCTCTCCTTTTCCTTACCCTTTCTTCCCTCCATTCACCTGCCCTCCACTCTCCTCTCTGTTTCTTTCCCTTTTCTCTTCCCTTCCCTCTCCTCTCCCCTCTTCTGCCCTTCTCTCCCCTCTCTCCCCTTCCCTCTCTTGTCCTCTGCTCTCTCCTTGTCTCTCTGACCCCTTTTTCTCCTCTCCTTCCCTCTCCTCTCATCATTTTTTCTTAACTTTTCTTGTATATAAGAGTCCAGCACACAGTATTCCAGGAAACTCCCTGAAGAAAAGTAATTTTAAGTGCATTTCTAAACCAATAAACTATATTTTTTTAATATGGCACCTTTTATTTATTCAAAAGAAAGTAGGTAGATGGGAGTTCTGAGACCATGCAAAAATTCAATGCTTATGACTTTTTCAAATGTGTATTGCTATTCATAAAGAATAGCTACCAGGCCAGGTCTCTTTGTTTATAGCCTATTTAGTTACACCATTCCTGTTGTCGTTTCCAGTCTTGACTTTCTCTATTCTCAGTAAAATCCTTAAACACCTTATTAGAAACACCTTTGTTTGAAATAATGGCATGATTTGTAGATGGCGGGAAAAATGATGCTTTATTTTCCCTTAAAATTTAGACTTAGGTGCTTAAAAAGTAAAGACCAGTGTTGAAGTCTTAGTGTAAAACTGCATCAACTACCAATTTGGGACAGGTGAGAAGACACTATTACAATTTCAAGCCACCAGAGTATAAAATACTTGAGTCCACCATTCAGATGGCTCTATGGCACTAATTTCATGGGCACTGGTATTCTAGTCTTCACAGAGGCAGACAAAGAAGCCGGCATCCATATCTTTTATGATGTTTATTCAAGGCCACACATGAGTTCAGATTTGCTTTCCGACTGAATAGCAGATTCTACTAACCGAGGAAATTCCCATCCCTGGTTATCCCTTCATGTAGTTTCAGGGAGGATTGGGCTTCATTTCAATACATCTGTTTTGAGATACTCATCAACTTACTAGGGTAAGTTTCCTTGCATGAATGAAGAAGTGAGACGATGAGATGTAGACTAGCAACAAATGCAGCCAGGTGTCTCTTTAAAAGTTCCCTTCCTACACAGCGAACTGCTTAGAGGCTTTGTATCCAGAACTTTTCCTTCATGTGCTGTGGAAGGAAATTCATGTCTACTTAGAGAAATGAAAAACATTCAAATGGAAGTTAGCATGGTGGTTATTGGGAGAGATCTTGGGCCTCGCACTTCTCAGCAACCTGTCTCTGTATAAGGGAGTTGGGTCTTAGATTCTACAACTGTAACGAGAAGACACCAGATATTATTTAAGGGTTTAGTTTATACTTTATTCCCAATGATGTGCAGTTCAGTGGTTAGCTATCTTGAGCACACACACAACATGTGGAACACATGCTGTGATTTCCCATTGGTCATTCATTCCTTTTACCCTACATTCCTGCTCATGGTAGCCAGCCACTGCTTGGTTCACAGGCAGGAGCACCTGGCCAACATCTTTACAATCTTGAGAGCTTTGGAGAGTTCTGGAGTTCCTTTATGCAGCATCAGTAAATCTATTACATTTAAATAAAGCCTACACTGTCTGCTTTGATCAGTTCTAATCATAAACCTTGCAATTTGTGTCCTCTGAATTATAGATGTGGTCCATTTTGTTTTAAACACACCAGATTCTCCAAAACCTTCCCCAGATTTACTCTTTGGTTTATAGGAATGAAGAACTGGACTGTGATCCATTACCACTGCACGGGGAATTGATTTGGGGGAAAGATCTGCGATTATAGGATAGAATGTGAATGGGGATGGTTTGGGCCAATCTCAGCTCTGATTTCTCCACTTGTGTGCGGTACAGTGTGAGTGACAAGGGGCGTGAGGAGTGCTTCATAAGATGTAAAAAGAACTGATTGATTTATCGATCTAAGGAAGACAGTCTCCTTGACGGAGACATGCTGTCAAACAGTGGCAGGATGCGAGGCTAAAAGCCCTCCAGACTGATTACTCTACCTGGCACCTGATCCCTCATCACAGTGTCAGGTGAAGAGTTCTGGAAATGTACTCACAGCTGCATTAATGAGATAGGAGGAGAGCAAACAAGGAGCCCAGGTCAGCCACAGCTCTGGCTGGGAGAGGCTTTCCCAGGGCTTTGAGTTTCCACAAAGCAGCAAGTCCCTTAGACAGTGTGAAACACACGGTCTGGCAATGAGACAAAAGAGCTAATTCACCTGCAACTGTCTGTAGCTGCAATGACACCTCAAGGTGCTGGCTTCCTGATTGGCTTTTCCCATCAGTCATTCTTTCTAGAAGAGAGGCAATTCCAGTGTGAGCGCTTACACCACTGGAAAATGCTGTGTCGATAGTCTAAGACACACCCCTGGAATAGGATTCAACGCACTTCCCTCCTTAACTGAGTTGGAGAATCTCCAGGCACAAACATCTGTGCATCTTATCATGAAGATCCAAAGGAGAACTTAAAAGGAAAACCCCTACAACCTCACGATGTGATCTTTATCCACCTGCTTTACACAGAAAGTCACAGCCAAATCAAACACCCAGTGAAAATGAGGACGGCACCTCAAAGCTAACATGAGAAAAAAATAATAAAATAAGTAAATACAGAATAATCATAGACTTTTATGACAGGAGATGGAGAGATTTCATAGTGTTTAAGAATACTTATTGTTCTTTCCAAGGAAGTCAATTTCCAGTACCCTGTAGCGTTTCCCAAACATCTGAACTTCAGTTCCTGGGTATTTAACACCCTTACTTCCTCAGCAGAATTCTCTGGGCACTGGGCACAAAGGTAGTGTGTGTGTGTGTGTGTGTGTGTGTGTGTGTGTGTGTGTGTGTTTCAGCAAAACACTCATATACAAAAAATTAGAATGAATACAAGTAGGCCAAAAGCATATAATTTTTTAAAATTCTCATGCAATCTGTGGCAAGTACAGTTACATTATTTTGAAAGATAATCATTTAAAAGCTTGACACATTAAAAGAGAAATTAGCTATCTCCAAATACTAAAAGAATATATGTTTAGTATAAATGTTTTCTGTGCTCTGGGGGGTAAAGGATTATGTAGAGAAGTGGAATATTAAATCTGTTAGTCCATCATTTCTAGCACTAAATTACAAACCACAGATTTTTACAAAATTCTATAATTCTAAAGTGAAAAATTGTAGGTACATACAGAAAGTTAAAGTTAATGAAGTAAGAGAATTCTTCCCTCAATTATCTTACCCATCGGAAGCAAAACTCCCACCATATATTAATGTAGGAGGAGATGGGATTTGAACTTCTATTCTCCACCATTTCTGTTGTATTATGACTATATATTCAAACTCTCTAGGCATCTATATTTTTCTACTGGCTATAAATGTATTAAATTATATCTTACCAATAACAGCAGCAGTATGAACAGCATCAACAAGAACAAAATCTATAATAAATCTCCACCTTCTCCCAATAGTAACGATAAAATCAACTGTTCATCATTTACCTTAATGCCCTGATATAACTAGATAGCCAGTCAGTGCCCAATTATAATAGGTCTCCTTTGTTCCTTGGGAGTAATAATATTATATATAGAGCACTGAGTATAAATCTAGAAAATATGCCCTAATTTTAAATGTAACATGAAAGATTGAAGGAATGGTCTTGGGACAGATGGAAATTACAGTAAGAATAAGTTTCTAGCTGGATGACAATAAAATCTGACAAAATAAACCCTTTATCAGTCACAATGTAAAGAGGAATGGTGACTGCTGAATTTGTCTCTGAGGGTAACCCTTTGGATGGAGCAAGAGTCCCTTCAGGCAGTTTCATAACTGACTGAACATTTCTGCACAAGGGATTTCGAATAGATCTGTGAGCTTTGGGGGTGGGGGGAAGGAAAAGAAAAACTGTTGTCACTCATTTCTAACTGAATTTATCATTAACTTCAATTATGGATTCATTAAAAATCTGTAGTGGTATTAAGATTATATTTGAAGACATTTATAGAATCACAGACACTTTCACAGTTTCATATTATAGAGCTTAGAATCCTACAGGTTTTCAATATAATACGCAATTTTCACTCCTACCTATTGGGAAGTTTGAGCACAATTGAAACTCGCTTAAAAGCTTTTGCTGCCTACTGTATCAGTAAATGTCAGATATATATCATAAGTTTTATATTTTGGTAATTACACTGGGAAATAATTGGTTTATTTCCAATTACTCCTTGAAGTGTTGACAGAATCAAGTGGAGTTCCGACACCATTGTGTCAGCCCTCAGAAAAATAAACAGAGGCAGGAAGTTCTGAAGAGAGAGGTCTCCAGCATTTTTGTCTCACTGTAACCATCACAAAACATTGGAAAAAGCACAGGTTTGAACACAGGTCACCAAAACTTCATAAAAAAATAATTCTGCAAAGACATTTGTCCCACAACTACTTGTTCAGCCTCGACTGGTGCAACCCTTATTATTGCTCCTGTAGTCAAGGGTTATACTTTCAAGGATCATATGCAGTGCTTCAGAGTATTGCTTTTTAAAATGGACTCTTACCCACTCTGGGAGTATGTCCAAACTTTGCTATTCCTGTACCATTTCCTAAATCCTAACATTGTTATGGACAGGTGCTCTCTGAGCATTACCAAGGTAGACATGTTTGGTTTCAGAAGTGGGTTAAGATGTACTGCCACCTTAGAGAGAGGCATTTGACTAGGGACATGATGAAGATGATGGAGTGCCTGCATTGAGCCCTTTGTGGACTCTATTTACCTTTCACTGATTTGGGAAATAGGTTATTAGCTTGAATTCGCTTCTTTTGGTTTTATGTGGGAACTGATTTGATTAAGACCTCCTTAAGCAAAGGTCCTTGGAAACATCATGTTTGCCTTTCCTAGAAAGCATTTTTTTCCTAGTGAAATGGTTCTCTCCTAGTGATAACTCAGATGTCAGGAGAATTTATTCTCTGTAAGCACTTCAGTATCACCAGTGTGTGGTCCTGTAGTTTTCTATCCATTTCAATACTTTGAGTCACATAGATGAATTGACTTTTCCTGAATTTTCGGTTTTAGCTACTTTGATTCAATTATCTGCCCTGATAAATAACTTGATGCTTTAATTTTTAAAAAGTAATCATTTCTAACATGTTTTATTTGATATGGAGTCACGCCACTCTTCCCTTCCTTTTTCTACCTCCAGTCCATTTTCAGCTATTCTCCCTTGAACCACTCCCATACTGTCATATTGTATGTGTTGTGTGTGGGGGGAAGGTTAGCCACTGGGCTGTGGGATACACTTCTAGTGAGGCAAAAAGCAGGGAGTGTTTAACTCTATCTCCAGGTTACACTGCCGTTGAGTTGGGTGTTGGGCTTTAGGGAAGTGGCTAAACACTGCTCAGGGGGTATGAAAACACAGTATAAGAAGGGAGAGGCAACAGTTGGGGATCCCTGACACCCTGGGTGTCCAGATGCCAATGAGGTGTCGCACAGATGAGTTAGGAATGTAGAATGGTGTCAACGGGCCTGTGACAAGGCCAGGACCATTGCAAGCACATGGGCTGAGGACAACAATGAATCCAGTGCTAGGAAAATGGGAGCTCCAGCTTAGCTCACCTATGATGGTAGCAGTGGTTGCAAGCTCAGAGAAGCCTTCTGAGGTAAACTTAGGCTGTGCTCTGGAGGGAAAGACCTTCTCCATGCTCCCCATGGCAATTCAATGGAAGAGACAGTCCATGTTTATCCGTACCGATTATGGAAAGTAGATGCATGTCAACTTCTCAGGATGGAGCACAGATGAAATACTTTTTGCAGGGAGGAATGTCCGGGAAGCAAAGATTATTGGCTTAACCCTCAGTGCCTCTAATTTTATGAGTTCTGACTTTTTATGTTTTCTTCAGTTATTCCATTCAAACTCTATTTGAATTAGCATGGAGAACTCTGTCCTGGGCTGTGTAGCCACAGGTCACGTTTCCTTATGTGGGAACTGTGGAATGTGTTCAAGGCCGGAAATCTAATAAGGATCAGGGCGGTGCCTACTGTTCCGAGTGGGTACCTGCGGACCAACTCTACCTTACCAAGTGTCCTGGCATGGTCCGTTGTCCCACAACATTGATTACATCTTATTCCTACATTATTATTGCTACACACACACACACACACACACACACACACACACACACACACACACGCACTCATACTACAAACTACAGATGACTGAATATGCTTTTGTCGTTTGTGTATATATAACTTCAAGTTTGACACTCGTCTAGACAACACACCTCTGGACACTCCTTTGGACAACAAATATGGAGGCTCATACTTTGCGGAGGATAATTCTATATTCTTAAGATTCCTTACTTTCTGATAGTTCTTCGTCTAAGGGTGAGACCCCTTAAGGTTTACCTTCTTCAATATTAACAAGTCCAATGGTTGACATTGCTCCTGTTTTGTGTATGCAACCGTTTCTAGATAGGACTATTTCATAACAAACTTCCTTGTATGCCGGCTCTCACACCCCCTCCCCACAAGCCCATGATGTTCCTTGAGCCATGAATCCTAAAACTGTAATGTAGCTATATCCCTTAGGATATATGCCAGACTTACAGAATTAGGAGAAATTATTCTGTTTGTCAATATTACAAATGTTATTTGTAGCATGTGCAGATGTTCTTAAAGGTGAGGAAATTCACTACTGTTTCTGATTATCCAAGAGATGCTATAACAAACAATTGTTGAGATCTGTCAAATGATTTCTCTATATTAATAAATATAATCTCGTAAACTTTCATGAATTAGCTTGCAATCAAAGGCAGATTACACTGGTTTGTTATCAAACATAAAACCAGCATAATATCAAATTGCATAAACAGCATTTGGTCATGGTGTTTTGATATATAGGTTTAATGTGAATATATGTTTAAATATACATCTACATATATTTTATGTAAATTAATTTATATACATTATTTCTATAGCTAATACATTTCATAGAGTTGATAGAAAGTAACTTGCTCTCTGTTTTGTTTGCTTTTTGGAAGACCTTTTGCAGAGTTTGTGTTAAGTTTTTATACATGTCAAAGAATTGTCTAAAGAAACATTCTGCCTTAAAGATTGCTTTGGAGAATTTTTAAAATTACAAATTCTTTTACTAGGTCTATGAGAACCACCATTTCAGTTTCTTGATGTGCGAGTTGCATTTTGTCATTTTGAGAAATTGGTACTATCATTTAAGATAAGAAATTTGCTGGCGTAGTCCTTTCTTATATCTGCTTAGCATCCTTTCCCTATCTAGAACATGTTCAGTGGTACCCTTTGTTTCTTTTCAAGTGTACAAAACATTTTTCTCTAGCATCTGTCTGTCTATCTATCTATCTATCTATCTATCTATCTATCTATCTATCATCTTTCTACCTATCATCGATCATCTTCTATCAACTTTGCTGGTTGTTAACATTGTCCTTTCATCTTTGGGTAAGACTGTTGACTTCAACAAAGACCATTATGGCTGCATGGAAAGGACTTTACCTGGAAAAGCCCTCTCCCTGACGCCTGATCCATTTTAGTGGGTTTTCATGTTGCATTTCTTTCTTTCTTTTTTTTTTCTGTTTATTTCAGTTTTCTAGTGTTCTGGGTAGTCAGATTTTTCAGATATTTCCCCACACCTTACAGCAAAGTCATTTGGAATGTCACACTTTGCACAAAGCACTGTGTTAGCCAGTCATATACTGCATCTTCATCTTCCTTCAACTTAATATATTTTTTAAATTTTCCGTTGGGGCATCTTCTTTGATTTATAGACCGTTTAGAAGTGTGTTGCCCTGGGTTCGGTCCCCAGCTCCGAAAAAAAAAAAAAAAAAAAAAAGAAGTGTGTTGCTTAGCTATAAGAGTTCTGACTTTTTATTTATCTTCAGTTATATTGCATTCAAATTCTAGTCCACTGAGCCAAAGATATACATTTTGCATAATTTTATTCATATAAATGTGTTTTGTGACACAGGATGTGGTCTGTCTTGGTATGTATCCCATGGACAATTAAAACTGTGCATTTTTATGGTACTGTGTTGGGTGTCCTATTCATTAGGATTGAGGATTTTTGCCTGATATCACTGATACTTTGCCTCCATGAATTTTATCACTGCATAAGGAAGGCATTTCAATAACCACCCACAGTTGTGTGTCTGTCTGTTTCTCCTTTCACTTCTATCTTATTTAGGTGAGGGTGTTATATGGTGCATATAAAACCTACTGAGGATTGCTTTTTCTAACTGTTGATTTTTTTTTTGGCTTTGTTTCTGGTAATTTATTGACCCTGAAATATCTTTTATTTGGTGTTAATATAGACATTTTACTCTCTCATTTTATATTTGTATATCACATCATTTTCCACCCCTTTCTTCCAACTTACTTGTATTATTGTACATGAAATGTATTTATTTATTTTAGATAAGTTATAGATAATTTATGATTTTAATTCTTTTAGTTTTTTTTAAACTTAGAATAGTTTTGTCACTTACCTCTAAAGCAATCATTTCATACATTAGAAATTAACTATGGTATATTTATTGGCTTTTTGTCTTCTCTGTCCCTTTGTCTATTTATTTTCCTTTTTAATTACTGTTCTCTGGATTGCACCAGTTATTTTAAAACTTCCATTGCCTGGAGTATCATAAAGTTAACTTTTTGTGTATCTTTGTAATTCAAGGCATATGTAGTACATACTGAACACATCACATCTAAGCTTATTGACATCAATAAAGCATAGAAACTCTAACTTTATGTTTCTTTACTCTAGTTTATAACATAGACATTTAAAATACATTTACTCAAACTTAGAGCAGTGTTAGAATGTGTTATATGTATGTCAACTGTCAAGTATAATTTTGAAAAATAAAATGTAGAGAAAATTTGCAATCAATATTTTAATAAATTTGCCATTATTTTAGGATTGGTCCTCCTACTACAAGTTCTCATTAGTACTTCACTGAAAATTTCTGAATTTTATTTCATTCCTTTTTTTTTTTTTTTTTTTGTCTTTTGGAAACAGAGTCACTATGTAGACTAGGTTAGCCTTGAACTCAGACAGGTTCTCCTGCCTCTGCCTTCTGAGTCCTGATGTTAAAGTCACTGCTCCATGCCCTTTGTCCTTACTAAAGAATATCTTTAATGAATATTGGTCTCTGACCTGATTTTTCTTTTGCCTTTTATTTTCACATGCTACTTCTTATTAGTCTTCATGGGCTCTATTGAAAATTCTATTACCATTAAACTTTTTCACCAATGTAAAGGTTGCCATTTTGTAGCTGTCTTGCTTTCAATATATTTTGCTGTGTTTTCAGTTTTCTAAGTTTTAAGTACACCATACCTAACACATTTGTTGGATGTAGCTGTTGTAGCTATATAGGGCTCAAATCAACTATTTTTTTACATGTTTTAACTTCATTCATTTTTCTAAGTTTGGCCATAACATCTTTGAGTAATTTTTTTTCAGCCCTGCCTCAGTTCTTAACTAGCATCATGGCTCCAACTCTTTTTCAATTTTTTTTTCATATTCCAAATGGATACTTTCTGTTGTTCTATGTAAGAAGCCATTTGATTGGTCCTTCTGATATTGAACCTATTCAGTGGGGTTTATGCTTTTTTATTGCTAGTGCATTCTGTTTGTGATTTTTGTTTCCCTTTTATTGACTTCTAGCTTATTGACACCTTCATGACCCTTCTCTCTTAAGAGCCTCATTTTCTTGGCAGAGACTCTGTTTCCAGAGAACTTGTAATTGTTCATTGAACCATTTTAATGGTGACTTTATTAAAACGTTTGTGAGAAAATATATGGTCTATGTCATCTCACTGTTGGTGTCTATTGATTACTTTTTAATTGAACTAAAATGAAAAGTGATTGAAACATATGCTTTTGCTTATTTTTTGAAATGATGGATACTATATAAACATCTCTGAACGGCATTCCTCTGGCTCTAATCCAGATTAGGATGGAGAAAGAGAATTTTATTACTAATGCAGGTGTAGATATCGTGAAGATCTACCCTTTCTTCACTGATACTTCAAATAAGTTGAAGAATAGGACTTACTGAAATTCTGTATGTAAACATTCATTGTGATGACCAGAAGAGTTAAGATTTCCTAGTTCAGCCATTGCTAGTGCAGTTGTGGTGGACTCATATTTTTTTCTATGATAGTGGCCATAGCCAAGTACTTATTGACTTTTTGTCGTTAAGGATGTCTTTTCCTAATTCATTGCTCTTGTATATAGGAGTAAATTGTTTTATTTTTCATTTTTTGTTTGCAACTTTTGGCAGTTTGAGGTTTTTAATTTCTTCAATTCCAATAGCAATCATCAAACTTTCACATCATTCTTTCAGGAACCTAATCAGTCACCCTTCTAGTTTTATATCCTATCACTCATCACGCATAACACATCATCTATCATCTATCATCTATTATATGTCATATATCTTGGCATTTTATTGTATGTAGTTGGAAGATGAAGAAAATGCCTTGATTTCATCTCACCAGTACTCAGAGTTTATTCATTAACAATTAGTTTATAAATAGGTACATTAGCTGAATCAAGCTGCTATTGGGTGCTGAGACACACAGCAGTTAAGAGGATTCTCTCCAGGGAGTTTCTTAGACTGGGCATCTACAGACTCTCTCATATTTTCTTGTTGAAGACTAACTGATCAGATCAGAGTTTTTGCCTTTATGTCATCTATTGTACCTGCCTGTGACTGACACCAAAAGTCTAGGTCCCTTGACCTTTCATGAAATCTACTGATGAGTCAGACTCAATACCCAGATTGGATCAGAAATCCCAAGTAGAGGCAATTTTGGCATTTATGGGAAAATTTGCTAAAATAATTTCCCTGGACAAATAACTTTTAAAATTATTATTCAAGTGATCCTTTTGTAGACATTGGGATAACACAAAATTAATTCATCCCTTTAGAAACATCTCTTGCTAAAGGAGCATAAATATTAATGTCTCTTAAAACTCACAATCCACTTGAAAATTGGTGTAGTTGCTCTTTGCCTCTGGAAACACATTTCAATTGAGGAAGAAAAAAGGGGCAGCTAACTGTTCCACATTCAGGTAGTTCTCCATATCTCTATTATGATATGGAAACTTATTAAAGTCTTAAAAATATTAAAAGTTCTTTTTATGGAGCAACATTTTAGTGTTAGTTGCCACTGTTATACTAGCTGAACTGAACAGAATAACAAAGATAAAAAGTTGAAAGAAGAAAGAAAGAAGGAAGGAAGAAAAAAGAAATAAAGAAGGAAGAAATGATGAAAAGACAGCTTGAATAGGTGGCGGTCCTTCAGCAAGGAGAAAGTAGGTCCTATTCTCCAATGTTCTGAAGCTCCTATGGGACTCTATATGTAAGCTGTAGCACTTTAAAGTTTAAAAATGAAGGTGTTACTCAAGTCAAAATAAAATTGATTTTTTTCTAAAAATGTAGTGGGAATAAGATTTATGATTGAAAAATTATATTAGAGTAATTAATTTGTTTATTCACCAAAAAGCTGATCTTGGATTCCTTGTAAATTAAATTATCTGCAAGGACGCAGTCATGAGAAGGACAAGAGTGAATTCTAGTAAACTCAGAAAGAATAGCTAAGTCAGGACTAATAGTAAGCCCATGATGCCTTCCCATTCATCAACTGCATATTATATTTTTCAGAAAAAAAACACTGTTTATTTTGGGTTGAGATGATGTGCCTCACCAAGAAAATGAATATTAAAAGTAGAAAACTGTTGGTTGTCCCGCGCGAGACTTCCCGCCGGCAGGAAACCCGCGGGTACATAGAAATCCTTACTGTGACCAACTTTATTAATCTTAGAAGAGGAAGGGCCCGCCGCGCCAACATGGCGCGCTTATAAACACTCTAGTGCGGCGCATCCACACCTGATTGGTTGTTTACCCATGATCTCATAAGGCACGCCCCGGAGTGGGCAAAGACCTGGCACGAAGGCACTCTTGCACATGCGCACAGTTAACTTCCTGAAAGGGAGCCGGCTGGCGGGGCGAAGGCTGGTGCCATCTTTTAATGGCAGAGGCTATCCTGGCCTTCTACGTGGGGTGCAGTGGAAGCCAGCGCCATCTAGTGGTGGCGAATGTTGTTGCGGCCCTCTACAGTTGGTAATATAATTCATCTTTTTCTGACCAGACCTAAGCTTTATCCCTGCTTCCGGTTAGCCAAACTATACAAAATTAAGGTGTAAACTATCATTGCCTTGAACACTAGGGAAAAAGAAATCCAATATTAGACTTATAGCTATAATCTTTGTAGTTGGGCAACATTAGGATTTGAAATTTAATGAGAGGGTGGAAACCAAAGGAAAGTGTGATCGTGAATGCCCATCCCCCATGGATTCATATGTCTGAATAATTGGTCCCTGTAGGTGAAAGTATTTGAGAAGATTCGGATGTGTGGAGACATGCTTCCTTGTAGAGCAGGCTTTGATCTTACTAGTGAGCTTCCTCTGCCCGTGTGCTTGTATCTCAAGATGGGAGCTCTCAGCTACTGTTCCCATAACATGTCAGCCTACCTGCTGCTTGTGCTTCTTACCATGATGGTTATAGACTTTAATCCTCAAACCTTAAGGCCCCAATGAATTTTCTTTTATAAATTTCCCTGTTCATGGTGCATTATCATAGCAACATTACAGTAATTTCGATATATGGCAAGGCACGTTAACCTATTTTTGATAGTGGGTACCTTAAATATTACTTCAGCATTTCTGGTTCCCAGAAGAGAGCAAGGGTATTTGGAGCTCAAACAAAAGGAGGCCAGAATTGAGGTGATATTCACAGCCTCCACAGATTCAGCTGGCAACTGGTGATCTTCATACACAGATGGATATGGAAATAAATATATATTTGCAGATAAAAATACAATAAAAATTACAGATTTCTCTGTACCAGTGACTACACATGCTCTCCCATGCCTCTGAGCTGGAGAGGAAAAACTGGAGAGCTGCAAAGGTAAGCTTACACTCTTCCCTAGTATTCCAGATCCAGATGGCTAGACAAGACTACATGAGAATCAAAAAGACTGGTGGAAAATATGATATCAAAAGATGATTTTGTACAAGATCTGTATGCAAAATAATATCGCTGGCCTACATTACACAATCATAAAAAACAGTGTAAGGTCAGATTATCTTACTCTGTGTGATTGATAGAAGACATCTGGGTTGTTTGATAATGATATGAGGAACTCACTTAAGGTTCAATATCATGACATTTTAGTTCATATTCAGTAATCTCCAAAGCTAGTAAAACTAGCTGTGCATTTTTCTAATACAGTCTACAAAACACATCAGAGGTCACAAGACATGGAGTTTGCATTAGGAGCTCTGTGGCCCTCAGTCAGAGAACCACCTCCCATTCTTCGTTTCATCATTCTGCTCAGCCAGTTGGAGAACTTGTGTCTGCTCTATGATTCTTTCTCATGATCCCTCCTTTCATTAAAAGAAATCTCAGGAAATATTGTTTCAAGACAGCATACTTTCTTTCCCATGACTTCTATGGATAGGGAATGTGGTCAAAGCAAAATAGAAGGGCAAATGACAAGAAAGAAATGAAGATGGTTGGACTCTCTCACATTATTGTACCCAGAGAACCTTAGAAGAGGCTCTATGGAATGTTCTTTTTACTACATTGCAGGGCAGATGATAGACCTGGAAGCGCTAGAAATTCTGAAACTCTATAAAGCATGATGTTATCAATAATGCATGCCTTCTCCACAGCTTGGTGAAAATAAATTTTTAATATGCCCAGTTTTAAAGAGGAAAACAAGTTTGGGCTGGAATGTTTTTCACCGTGTTGATGCTCCTGTTCATATATAACATGCTCCCATGATTTTTATGCTATCTACACTGTGTAACACCCTGATATGGGTGATCATGCTTCCACCAAAACAAAGATGCCTTAGGTTCTCAGTAGTTCTGAGGACAACATAGGATAGTGTTATTTTTAATCCAAATGTTCTTGAGATAGGAAGCCGTCCCAGAGATATTCCTCTTCATCTCTTCATACTGCATTGTATAGTCAAGTTATAGCTTTGACTTGGTCATTTGTACCCCTAACATAGGCTCTCTAGTTGCTTTGAAATATGACCTGTTATTAAGATCATATGAGAAGTTAAGGTTCAGGTAGGTTTAGTATCACCCTAGCTCAACGGAAATACTAATGTGTCTTGATGCAATATCATTAAGTCTTTATGATTGTATAAAAGCAACAGTGGGAATCATAAGTGAGATATAATATCCTTCAGATGAAATTTGGAAAGCTGGTCTTCACCAAGCCTCATTTTTAAGCTGCAGGATGTGCACATAATGCATGTTAGTGCATTATATTTGTGTGCTTTACTGTACCCCAAAACATCTCTCTAAAACCTACTTTAACAATATATCAGAGTCACCCTTTATTTGATGGTACTGCAATTAGTAGAGAGATAATAATACTTATTCAAATTAAGGAACTTAAATGAAATCCAAATGATACTTGGACTTGACTCATGTTCTTCTAGTAACAAATGCTACCTAATTCTCTGTTTCACACAGGGTTTGAAAGAACCATGAGACTACCCTGAGGTCCTTTAGATGCTATTAAAATGCAAACAGAAGAGGGTTGAGCTGACATTAAAGAGACATGATTTTGAACTCGCATTTTGCTTCACCTGTAGAAACTCTACTTTTAAAGAATAGTTACTGTTATAATTTTCATGAGTGTTCTCTCTGCATAGCTAGAAGAGGATGCTGATCCTCGGCAATAGAAGTTAATAGGTATAGTGGATCTCCATGTTGGAGCTGGGAACCGAACTTGGGTCCTCTGGAGAAGCTACAACTGCTTTAAGCTACCAAGCTCCCTTTCCTGCCTTGAAGAAGCTTCTGTTTTGTCTTTTGCTCCCCACAGTATAGTCATATATTAAAAAGAAAGTTATGGGCATGTTCACTCTTTGTCCTTGCAGAAAATACCACCTTCTGTTAAGAAGAGAAATATAATTTGAAAACCCAGATACGAAGTGTATGTTTGAAATAACAAGTTTAATATTAATATTAATTACGCATTTTGAATAAGTGAGAAGTTACTTTTAGCTGTAGAAATATGATATAGGTGCACTGCTGAATTTTACAGACGCCCAACCCTGCCAGACATCAGTACCATGATTTTTCTAAACTTAAAATTGCATTATCATATCTATAAAATTAACATCCTAAATTACTTAAAATAAATATGCATAGCTGTGCACCTGTGTATTGGCCATGCAAATTAGCCCATGCAGTTATGCCTATAGATTAAAATGCATCAGGTTGTAGAACTAAAGGAAAAATCAGTCGGTCCATTTAAATTCTAGTAAGTCCTGCCACATACAGACATTTAGAGAACGCATGCATTATGGCTTGAGAGAACTTGTCACCGGGCGAGGCTTCAGATCCTGGGAGATGAGGGAGCACTGGCAAATGCAGGGATGGTTTTTATCAACTAAAAAGATGATAGAGATGACGCTATAAGGGGAAATTGGAGAAAGTAAACACATAGAGCTTCCAGGGTCTTGTCATCATGCTCTGCAGAGTACATGAAAATTATTCTGTCTTAGAGAACTCAGACTCATGCAAAGCAAATATCCAAACGATCATCATGAACGGGACTATCAATAACTCTGTTGGAAAAAGGATATCTCCCAATGAGAGTACAGTAGATATTACTGCTAAAAGGGATATTGGTAATCGATGAGCTATTAAAACCTATGTTCTTAAAGGTAAAGAAAATAACTTGGTTCTGAGACTGGCATTGGTGAAAGGTAGCTGAGCAGGGTAACTGGGTTAAAGCGGAAGAAGGCTGAGCGGTGTCAGGGACAGTGTCAGGGACAGTGTCAGGGACAGTGTCAGGGACAGCTGTCATTAGACTCAGTGCACTGCAATCAGGCAGAAAGGATGTAGGAAACAACAAAGTGTGCCATGCAAACTTAAATACAAATCGCTGTGTTTTTATTTTAACACACAAACCAAGAAATATAGTGGGAATGGAAGGAACAAAGCAGAAGCAGGCCTGTCAATCATCAATTCATATGCTCTCAGTTTACAGGAGAATTGAGTTCCAGTGAGGTTGGTGGCACTGGAGCTCCTGAGACAGCAATCAGAGATTAGTGTTCCGCTGCTCTAATCCTTAGGCAAACAACCTGCATCTTGGAGATTACAAAGCAGGGGACTCTTCAATGCGTCTCTTTTTCACAGGCTCCCTTAACTGCCAGGGCTGGAATGATTGTCATATGTGGAGCCTGGCTCGTCTGTTTCAGTTCAACAGCATGTTGGCAGCTCATTGGTGGTCCCGCCACAAAGCGAGGCACTGCCTGTGCCCTTTCCAATTCCTGCTCATATAAGGGCTCTGCTCAGGCCAGGACTAATTCGTAAAGGCCTTCAGGGTCAAGAGGTTGTTCTGTCTTGATTCTAAGCAAAGTTAAGGGAAATGTGAGTCCTTCCTTCTAATGAAAGAGCTGCCAGGTATTTAGAAGGTTTTGGTAAGAGCCTATCTGAATGGCACTCATTTTTCATTTCTCATTCATGTGCCCGGTTTTAAAATCCTTCCACTTAAACATATTTTTATTTTGCTATTTCGGTTTTCAGCTTTTGGCTGGCATTCATTCCTGTCAGTGGAAAAGAAGCAGGGAAGAGTGTTCTGCAAGTCAGAAGTCTGTTAAGTGTCACTGAAATACAAGAGGATGGCCTTTATTCTGCAGCTGTTACTCATGACCATGCCATACATAAGAGTAGAATTAGGGGTAAAATAAATTATCCATAGAAAATGGCTTATGAAAGCATTGCTAACTCTAATAGAAACTAGGTAACTTTATTCTCTATCTTATTTTTGAATAAATGAATACCTTGCCACTTAGGGTTGCCACAAGAAGTAACCATGGCATTTCCTGCCAAATAACAGTTTTATAACTAGTCACGATGGATGGAAGGGCTCTTCAAGTTCCTCGGGCAAGTACACACCACAGTACTAGACAAATCATAGACTTTTATATGTTCTAAAGTGTTTTCTCTCCTGGTCATCATGTGAATGGTAAGAGGTAAAAGAGATTTGAATCACACAAAACAGTTACAGAGTTATTCACTAAAAGTCTTCCAAGATGACTAGCAGTGGGTGTTTAAGGGCCATGCTCTGTGCCAAGAGCCAAAAACAAGAGCATGATGACACCTGACAGTTTCAAGTAAGAAACAAACAACAAAATAAAATCAAGCACTATCAAGGGAGTGAGAAGAGCAACCAGAGACTAGAAGTGAAGATTTGCAGAAGACCGTGCCATAAAATGTTTCCCTAACTTCCCCAAAATGAAAAGAACACAAAAGACTAGGTAAGAAAACACAGATCTTAGCAGAAAAAAAATGAGAAAATTCTGTCACTCCTCCGGGGATAGCAAATACTATGTATTATTCCTTGGATAAATAAAATCAAAATATTTACACAGCACTCTATATTGTGACTGTCAAAAGCAAGGCCATTACCAGCAACAAAAAGGACTGAGCGACAATGAGAATTCTCTCTCAATGCTCGTAAAAAGGCAACACTTCAAGGGCTCGTTAGAGGTCAGTTGGCAGTTTCTTAATGAACTACACATGATCTTCCCATTTCACAATCCCCCAATAACTCTTCCTCATTGTTTGCCCAAATTAGTTATAAGATTAGGTCCTCCTGAAATCCTGTCTGTAAACATTAATAGGTTTCTTTATTAATTTCCCAAGCTTGGAAGCAATGAAACCCTCCTACTCTTTCCTGTATGTAAAGGAGGGAGTGGAGACACAGAGACACTAAATATTTTTCACCACTATAAAAATAGTCAGAAAAAGGCATAGATGCACTTAAATATGTATGTACTAACACACAGAAGAAAGCTGTTCTGAAATTAGAAAGGAAGACACAGGGCATATGTCAACCTTTTGATTTTCAGAAAAAAAGTCAAAAGAAGAGATGGTAAAAGTAGCATTTGCTTTTAAAGCCTCCTGAAAAGCAGGAAAACATGGATAGACAGAATGCAAATACATTCAGAGCACTGAAAATATACTATATAATCTTCTACTATGGTTGTGGCTATTCTGCATTTATTGTTCATTTGTCTAAACTCATACTATCTAGCACCAAGAAAATATTCATGTATAGCATGAGCTTTGGATGGTAATGACATGTCAATTTAGGATAACCAATCATAATGCAGATACCAGTTAAGGGAATTATGCTGTCAGATAGCAGAGGCGATGCATGTGTGCAAGCGGGAGGTCGATTGCAATTTGTTGTGAACATACAACTGCTACAAAAATAGTCTCTTAAAAATCAAGTACAACATACAAGAAAATATTTTGACAGGATACGAAAGATTACCAAATATTTGCATCTTTAACATTTGCAAATAAGAATTCATTTGATTGGTCTGAATCCAGGAGAAGTCATTAATAAGGCAGAGGGCAGATGTGGCAGAAGGTCAGGGAATGCTAGAAGAAAGCAAAGTGCTGAGTGCTGAGTGCTGAGTACTGGGCAGGCAGGGTTATGTTACTCCAACCAGTTCTTAGCCATGTAATGCAGGTGAACCTAAACCATAGAGTAAGTGTTCTCTGAGAGGGAGGCTGGACTTTGACTTAGTTCTGTCTTTGCTACAAAATGTTTATTACTTGTCTGGGGTGATATTGCATCCTATTTAACGCTGGAAATAGAATTGTATAGAAAATTGTAACGGGGTGGAGTATTCATTGGAGAGACATGTAGGTAAGTGTGTTTAAAAATAGATTTGACCATACACAAGAACACAGCCCTGATGCTTCAGGTTTTTCTTAGATAAGTTTTCTCTGACCCAAATTTCCCATCTGGCCCTTTCATAAGTTGATAATGGACAATTAGGACAAATCCTTTTTCAGATTTTGATAAGTGGGCAGCCTCATAATTCAATGTCTTCCAGAACAGTTATACATTCAGACCTTCACATGTCCAAAGTGGGTACAGTAGTGTTCAGAATTTATGAGAATCTTGGGGGGGGTGCAGTTGAAATTTCTTCTGTTCTATCACAGCTACTCAAGATGGAGGTTATGCTGTTATAACCGCACTTGAATTTCCATGTTTCTGTCTGTGTAGCTCATGTCCTTCTGGAGAATCGAGTTTCTAGGTAGAGGTGCACATGTCTTCTACTTACCTAGAGACATAAAGTTTTAGGGAACCACATTAATGACTCTGAAACTAGCATTCGTTAAAAAGTCACTCTTAGTGATTCTGTTGCATTAGGAAATAGAACAGCAGCCCCATGTAACAAAGTCGGTGTCTACCCACACCATTGTATGTCTCCAAATTAACGCACACACTCTAAGTGCTCATTATATAGTTTTAAAATTTATACATTAAGTGTTAGGGGCATTTATTTATGCTGAAAATGCCATTATGGTACATTAAATTTTAATCTGAGGAAATATTTCTTCCATTGGAAACCCCATCTCTCCTCCCTCTATCTTGTGCATATAAAAAATAACACCACTGTATATAATTGCTGTAATCAAACCCCAGAATACTATACAAATGAAAATTTCCAGGGCACTTTTGTCTACTATGTTGTCTGGAAGTAGGCTACAATTGCTTTGGAGAGACGTGAATGATAAAGACCTGAGTAGCGAGTGTCTATACTTGGCCAGCCAATCAGAATGTGAAGGTTTAATGCTGTACCACCAAGCCTGAGAAGGCATAGTGGTATGATATTGAAGCATATTCTCGACATGTGGGAAGACCTATTCATGATATGAATAAAAGGATCAAGGAACATTTCAATCCACATAGCCACTTCTGAGGCATCAATCGAAAGTCAGTCAACACGCAGTTGCAAAACACTTAAAACATTTTTAATGTAGACATAGATATGCCAATATTGATATGTATATATACACAAAAATAGATGATAGGTAGAAGATAGATAATAGATAGATACATAGAGAGATAGATAATAGATAGATAGATAGATAGATAGATGATATAGATATCCTATATCCATAGATAATTGGAAGTAATATAATAAATTTATTAGATGGTTAATTCAATATGGGAATAGTTTTATTTTTAATATATTATTTAGACTCACATAATCAATTTGGATTTTTTTTTGCCACCAGGTTGGGAAATCACTAAAAAAAATTGTTAATTTTGTTCTTAAATTGTACATGACTGACATAATGTGCATGGATTAACCCTTTAACGTCAATGTAAGGTAAGTATTAACAATAAATATAGCAAGGAACATTATAATAGACAAGGAAAAGATATCAAAATGTATAATGGAAGTTAAAGCCATACCATTATTAAGAATTGAGTGTGGGGTGCATTGTGGTAGGGAAGAGCTTAAGACAGAAAGTAAAAATCCACTTTCTATGTTACATATCTTGGGTCCAGTGATAGCCAAATATATAAAATTTTAGAATGTGGTAGACACTCTGAAGAATTTGAGGGATTCAGATAGCACATAAAAAGGAGCTGTTCTGTTTCAGGGAGGGAGAGGAAGCAGTCTTGATGCCTGAACTGATATTGAAGGTAGAGAACAGGGTGGTATCAAGGCTGAGTAGATGGTTAGCTAGACAAAGCATGGCCCAGGCAAAAGCCATGATAGGAAGGACTCCTGGCTTTCTGTCATGGCCAGGAGTTGGTGAGGTTAACTTTAATGGAATGATTTAGAAATTTGTTTCTGGATTGCCTAATATGTTGACAGTGCACACAGGACTCAGGGCTATAAAAAAGGTTTAGTTATTTATTTCCAGAGACGTGGATGTTTCTGGAAGGTTCTCAAGCATAGGTGGTTGAAATTGTTTGATAACATTTATCATCCAAACATGGAATTTACTTGAGCAGAGCAAAATCATAATTGGAAATTTTATCATTGCCTAGAGGAGCAAGGATCACGGTCTGGATGAGCAGTGATGGTGACGATACAAAGGAAGAGAAGTGCATGATTTGAGCAAACTTCAGTAGATAAATCATGACGAGATTGGTCATGTATTTGGTGTGGCATGATAGCAAAAGGAGCCAAAGAAGATATGCTCCAGAACTTTGAGTAGATTCAGTGATTAAAGTTGCTTACCTAACAACCTGCGTTTGATAGCCAGTAACCACATAGGGCCTCCAGTCACCTGCCCTCATACCTGTGCATGTTCACATGCAATACATGCCTCTGTGTGTTGTGTCTGTTTTGCGCACGCACATGTATGCTTGTGAGTTCAGGCACGTATGTGCACTCGTATACATACACAAAACTAAATGTAATAATTTTCATGAAAAAATTGTGTTGTAATACTCACAATTACTCAAAGATGATTTTACATGGATGCAGTGTCCTTGGAGACGAATCTAATAGAGATCATTAACCTGAGATCCAATTTAGGATGATTTTCTGGATACTATACACTGGCATAGAGGCCAGGCCTCATGAATGTATATGGAGAGAAGCTAGTCAAGCAAGATCTACGCATAGGAGCTAAACCAGATCATGCCCTTATGGTCCGCTGGAAGAAACATTTGAAGTCACCTAAATTCAGGCTTCCATGACAAAACTATGGAACAATAAATGTGTGATCAATCTATTTACTATAAGACATATGAAAAATTATGGGTACTAATACAGACGTGTGTAACCAGAATACGTTGTTTCATAGTGAACACAAACCGATGGACCATAATCTGAGTTCTTCTACACAAATAGCTGAATCAACCTAGGGGCAACCTGATAAACAGCCACTGACTTGCATACCTCTGCTGGCTAGAAGGAAGTCTTCAGTCAGATCTCATTAGTTTTGCTACTATGTATTTTTTTAATCTCTTCAAGGGTCTAGCTGAATTGCATTTTATCTTCCACTCCATTAGTCTCTGATAATTTGTCAGGTTTCCTTGTTCACAATCTTGACAGTTGCAAAGACTACTAGTTAATATTTTTGTGGGATTTCCTCAAATTGAGTTTTCCTATTCTAAATTTCCCACAATTATTCTGAGCATAGAGGCTGACAGTTCAGATGGTGGGCAGATATCATGCCTCCCTTATCACATTTTATCAGAAATATATGATATCTACATGAATTAGTACTGTTCATCTTGTTAACCCAGAAAGGCAGAGTTTACTGAGTTTCTCCATTATCAACTTACTATTTTTTCCCATACTCTACTTTTTCAAAGTGAGTTCCCATGTCCTCTATACATTCAAGATAAAGTTACTTTTTATTTTTAAAGGATAAAAGGAAATACTCTTCATTGCACATTGCGGTTTGACTTTTTCTTTATAACCATTGGTGTGACCCACCCATTGACATTGTACTAAAATAGCAAACAGAATGGGACCCAGCTGGCTGTCACAGCAGAGCTCCTAAGTGCTAAGTGTTGTTAGATTGAAAAAGAAAATCTCACGATTGGAAAGCAACGCAAACTTTGTAAGGCTTCAAAAGACGAACTAAAGAGCTGCCTAAAATGGCTGTTGATGCCTCAAATAATTTGAAAACATCATCTATGACTTAGCAGATAATACTCGGGACATAATTTTTGAGTGGAAGCACCTTGAAGGTGCAGAGAATTTGCTAAGCTGCCATAACCTTGATTAGACTAAGAGCAGTGATGAGAAAATTCACAGAGTGGTGGAGAAAATCTGGCAGGCACCTAGAAAAACAGTCAAAATGTGCCTATCACAGCCTGCCTCTTAGAAATGCGAGATTGTCCTCTACTCTCAAGGACAGTTAGCTACAGTGACATCAGTTTCTGAATTCATCCTCTGTCTGTGCAAAATATGGATCCTTATGGGATTATGTCAGAGTGAACAGGGAATCCAACCTGATATTGCAATGACATTTTCAAGTTTACAGAAAGCAGTGTTGAACCATCAGTGACTAGAGTGAAGCGTCTTGATTTCTCTGAGATTTTTTTTCTTTTTCAAAACTGTCTCTCCCCCACATCCCAATATTTTAGAATCTGCTCTGAAACCATATCTAGAGGTGTGCATAGCACTCAGCCCAGGAAAGTTATGCAAGTCCTACGAAAGCTCTACCTGACCACAAGTACATACATATGGAAACAATCTGTCTCCAGATTCAATCCCTTTGTATTAATATGGACTGAGAAACCTGTTTAACATGACTTACCATTACAGAATTATGCTTTAGATGACATGGAAAACTATTTTCAGGAATAGTCTTATCTAAGGTCAAAACATGTTCCTATAAAGGTGGCAGAAGGTATATAAAACATATCTAGAATATAACTTATTATTTTCTAACACCAGCAATATAAACATGATTGTCCATGCAGAAAACACAGACTATATTAAGAAAGTTTCCCTCTCATATTGTTATAATCTGAAACTCATTTCCATGTGAGATGTATTACACACATACCTTTGCTTAGTTATATTTCCTCTTCAAAATCTGATAATTGTAGTACGAAAAATAATAACAACATATTAGATTATAAAACATGTGTGGGTCATTTGTTATCAGACTGACATAAATAATTCCTAGATTTTCCAGAGATTTGGATGCATATTCTTTAAATTAGTTTATAGTACTTGCCATCTCCCTGATAGAGTCACATTCTAAGTTCAACATACTTTTCTCATGTAAAATATTAATATATGTTTGGGCATCTAGTAGTGCATGGGATAGTTTTGATTTTTACAATTCTTTGTTTGCATTTATTTATTTGCTCAAAGAACAGAATTTACATGACTATGGATATGGTAACAAGCCAGTCAACTGTTTTTATCAGTTTGTGCTAGGTCGGCATGAATTTACTTCCCATTTTTTTCTGACCTGTTGCATCTCTCATCTAGTCTTCTCTAGCATTTTGTATATTTGTGAGGTCTCCATCAATTCCTACAGGATGTTCTTGTTCATTATCTAACCCTGTTCTGTTGACTTTTCTCCTGTCATCCCTCCTATCTTCTGGGTCACCCATACAAATCCCATTTCAAATGCTGAAATCCTGAGTAGGAAGAATGATTGCCAATAAGAAGACATTCAGAGAGAGGACACTGGTGGGCACTTTGTAGCCCTCTGTGTGAGAAATGACAACCTATGGAGTTTGGAAGTTGCTTTTAGGTATTCTTTTCTTCTTTTCAAATATTGACTCACCTAAAAAAAACATACCTATGAAATGAACTGTGAGCTTAATTCTGAAAATTCATAAAATCAGGTTGTAACTGTTGCCAGGGAAACAAGATGTGGGGCAGATGGCGGGAACAAAGACCATTGATTATTCTCAAAGTCTCACATTGTACAAATTGTAGGTACTATCACAGCTTTAATTACAGCATGTAAGGGCTTTGACCAACATGTGAGGCTACCCAGATATCTTCCTCAACACAATAATATATAGTAGCTCCCATCAGAGCATTTATTATTATTTTTTTGTATACCATTTGATATCATGTTCTCCTTCTATACGTGTCTAGAGCTTGGGATTTTATCTTTCTCTATAAACTTGACTCAATATTTTATACATTTTTTATTGTTTTTTTCTCCTTTAGTTGAATTGTGGCTAAACCAGTCAGTTATAGATGGGGTTTATCATGGAAACTAAGAGCATACTCACACTTCAGAATATACTAATAGCTGACATGGGTATCCAGATGGTACAAAGAAATATGGACCTGGCATTTAACTTTTCCTGCCATTTTGCCAAACAGGAATGCAAAAAAAACTGTTGCTTTTCACATATTATAAGATGCCTGTGCTGCCTCCACAATGTAAGAATATGTTTCTTGGTTATTTTTAAAACTTGTATTGTACAAGGAATATGAACACTGATGTCATGCTCAGCCTACTTCAGGCATCAAAAAATAACCACATCCTGATATTATGGAGTATGCAAGAGACAATTAATTGTACATTTCTACATACTTAATTAGATTTAATTTCCCTAATAAGTTTATTCCTAAAAACAGAATTATAAGTGTATTTGTGTAATGGTTATTGCCATTTCACTAAAGCCATCATAATCAAATAACCTAAGGGCAAGGTCATGAAAAAGACGAGCTCGTGGTTCTCTGAGTTCAGAACACACTCAAAACTATTGGGGAACTTCAGAATTTCTATCAAGTCACTGAGTAGTAGTATTTGTGTGTATTCGGGACACACATATCATAGACAGTTTCAAAAAAAGTAAATTATAACATTAATTTTTTCAAACCTGATTTTTAGTGATAGTTATAAGCCTTAACCTCCTCTTAGCCCGCTAGCCACCAGAGGTAGTAGGAAAGAAAGGATGCAGAGGAAAATGGACCTGTTGAAAAAGTTTTGGGAGCAACTCCCATCTGTATTGTCTGGAAATCAGCAGTTGAGTTCATAGTTTAGTAGGCAGAGAGACAGATCGATCCACTTGCAAACTTTTCACAGAAATCACAACACTTCAGTCAGGTAGAGTTGGGATAGTAAACAGGAATCAGTAGCTGTGGCACTATCTAGCATAGACAGTCAGGCCTTAACTTAAGCACTCGTCAGCAGGAGGGACCAGGAAGGGCACCAGGAGAAGTTCTTGGCTGTGCCTCTCTCAGGAAACCAAAGATTAGCTAAGACTCGAGACCCACGAGCACTGCACAGCTAGCTGTACCAGCAAGGCAAGCTCAGCCTCTGTTGATGTCCATCCTGTTCTATTTATGCTCCTTCAAACATCACATGTCCTCCACAGGTCTTGCCCCAGTATGTGCCTTGCCTTAGCACTGTGTCTGTCTCTGGTGACATAAATCAGCTCAAGTCCTCTGAAGAGGCAAGAAACTGCAGCATACCGCCAGAAGTTGTTTTGGTGCATTTCTCTCTATGGAGTTCTGAAAAATGGAGTTCAACTCTATGCAATATAAGGCAGACCAATACATGTATGTCCTTAGTAAAGAATCCTTCATCATGTATCTTTTCATGAGCTTGCTTTGGCAAAACATCCTCTCTGCTGTGTCTGCTTCTGCAAAATGTTCCTTGGTGAGTCTCTCTTAGACTTTCATGCCTGTGTCCTCTTGACCAAAACGTTACTTCACGTGTTTGCCCCAACAGAACACTGTCTATCAGACTTTCCAAAGAATGCTTACATTTGCATTTCAGAGCATGTTTTGTTGTTGTTGTTGTTTGAATCTTTACTACCCCCAACAGACCCAATAGGTTGTGAAGTGTTTGACCCATCCGATGGTCCTATGTCAGAAGGTTGTGAAACCTTTGCATGGTGGGCCCAGTTGACAGAAGTGATTACTAGGGATTAGCCTATGAAAGTTATAGTCTCATTCTGGGTTTGAATCCTACTCTTCCTTTCTTAGATCTCTGCCATGTAGCATGAGAAGATCTATTTTGCCTACCATAATATGAAGCTTCTGGAACATAAGAAAATGTATATCATTCCTCTCAGGGTTTATTCTCCTCAGACATTCTGTAGCAATGACGTGAAAGTAACTAATAAAATGCCATTTTAAGCAAGATTCAAATGTTAACAGGCACCCAAACTATTGGCATTTCAAAAACCAAGAGTGATAATCACTTTATTTGATATGTCTGTTGTTAAAATGTGTTTCTATTTGTGTTTAGCAATTAAGGTAGGGGGAGGGAAGGGCAGGGAAGGCCATGGCAGGGCAGGGAAGGGAGGGGAGGGGAGGAGAGGGGAGGGAAGGGAAGAAAAGGGAAGGGAAGGGAAGGGAAGGGAAGGGAAGGGAAGGGAAGGGAAGGGAAGGGAAGGGAAGGGAACATCTGTTACAGAAATTTACTGTCATAACTTTTCTCTAGGAAGCTTCTTCATGGATGCCATGAGGGTAGTGCTTTCCAAATGCACAAAAGCTCTTGGTGGGTTTATTGACTCAATGCTCCCAAGTTAATAAGAAACAATGGATCTTTGACAACAACAGAGGTCATGAAAGAAAGAAAAAAAAACAAAAAAATACAGTAACGAAGTAGTGTTAAAAGGGCTTTTAGGACTTCTACCCATAGTTTGAAAAGTATCAAATATGTTTTAAAAGCTCTAAATAACACCAAGTCCCTGTGTGTTGGTTGTTTCATCTGAAAATGGGAGGATTTAAACACTTTTCATGTTGGGTACCTTTGGTTCTATTATTCTTTGATTCTAAAACAAAACTGCTTGGTCCCTTTATGTAGCCCTCAGATTGGCCTTCCATTACCTAGCAGGGCCCAAGGTTCCTTGCTCTGTAAGGCTTTTGCCATGTGAATGAACAAGAGTCAGATTGAAATTCTTTTTCATGCTGTCATCTAAGTACATTTCACATCCCCTATCTTCTCCAGGATTAAAACATGTGTTTCTCACATAAAGGAAGATGGACAGTCTCCCTTAGCTTTTAAAAAAGAGCCAGTGTCTAAGTATAAAACACCTTAATGTTGTTCCTTTGTCCTTGTTTCAAAGAAAGTCAAGGCTTCCCAGGTATTCTTGAGACCACTGAACTTCAGAGGTGAGAAAAGGATGTGCCCTAGACCAGCAAACTCTCAGAAGCTGCATAAGCAATGAACAGAAAAAGAAGAGGAAGATGTCAATGTAGTCTCCATAGCCGGAGAGGCTCCTGACTCTTATGACTGTTGGCATAACACTACATCAGATACAAGCATTGTACTGGCCCTCCAAATCTGTTGCTTCTCTAGGAAGGCAAAATAAAACTCAAAATATCTAAAGTATATGTGCTACTAATTAATCCTTATAACACCCAGTATCTCACACAGATGACATTCTGTCTGATTTTCCTCCAACTGTCTGGGGATAAGCACTATATTTCTTACAATACCTGTTATAGCATTTCCCAGGTGCTATAGGTCAGGTCAAATGCCACCTCAGTGGTAATAATCCTGCTATGCTACTCAGTTCTATCTGGGATGCAGAAGACAGGACCCAGATGAGATGCAGGTGAAGATTCCAGTTCTGCCCTGTAACCAGAGCATTGTGAACTTGTCATTTAAGGATGCACTAATGGTGATAGACTCGCCTGTCCCAATCAGCTTGACCCCAGGAGAAAAGACACTACAAGCTGAGGTTAGCCAGGTATAAGGAAAACATTCAAAATGCTACTCTCTTTGCCTGTAATTTTCCAGTTCTCCTTCCACTATTAGTGCCTGTAATGGATGGTAGTATTGTATTTGTGTGAGATTTCTGGGTTCCCCTCTTTGTCATTGACTTGCATCTGGGGTCTGGGGATCTTCTATGATGTATGAAGGGCAGAACTACACCACAGGTGCCCCAACTTAAAAAAAGAAATGAAAAGACAACAACAAGCAAAAAAGATGGAAACAATGATTAAAAAAATAAGCAGACCCCAACCACAGTAAACTTGTCTTAGCTAAGTATTATTTAACAAACAATACTATTCTTTATGTATGTAAATGTGTTTCAGTTCCAACAGGTATACATATGACAAGCACAGTAATTTCCCATCAAATTCAAACCAGCTTCTAAATAGAAGGACACTCAAGACCACACAATGTGAACTTTGAAGAAGCACAAGGGAGAAGTAACTCATGAGCAAATATCAAGACAAAGCTGAAGTAAATAATTTTACAGAGATTTTTAACTTCTTTTCTGTCTGACAGTGCTGATGTGTTCACTATAAATAAATAACTTTATTTGATTATCCCAGAGCCTCTATGAAGGCATACTCCATTCACAAAGCTTAGGAAATTTGAAATAGAGACAAAGAAGAATTTATGCAACCTTTGCAGAGGCACTCAGCAGAGTTGGAACTGCTTACTTTGTCCAGTCAAATATCAATATCTGAAACAGAAGGGGCAGGCAAAATCCCCTCCCATCCTTACTACATTATGTACCTCAAGAGAGGAGAGGGAGGGGGAGGGGGAAGAAGAAGAGGAGGAGGAGGAGGGAGAGGATGAGGGAGAGAAGGAGGAGGAGGAGAAGGAGGAGGAGAAGGAGGAGGAAGAGAAGGAGGAGGAAGAGAAAGAGAAGGAGGAGGAAGAGGAAGAGGAGGAGGAGGAAGAGGAAGAGGAGGAGGAGGAGGAAGAGAAGGAGGAGGAGGTGGAGGAGGAGACATTCTGCAAGGAATTTAGGGGAAAAAAGGCTTGTATGCATGTCAACAATGGAGAGGGTGTGCTGGAGATGAAATGACCAATGAACTGTAAGTTATGAAGACTGACAGGCTTTTAGCCTTGACTCTGTAACTAGTAATTTTGCTTAAAAACAAGTAAGTCACATCATCTTCTCATGCCTCAGTGATGAAAGAGAGGCCTGTGGGATTTGTGTGTGTGTTTATGTGTGTGTGTGTGTGTGTGTGTGTGTGTGTGTGTGTGTGTGTGTGTGTGTGAGAGAGAGAGAGAGAGAGAGAGAGAGAGAGAGAGAGAGAGAGAGAGAGAGAGAGAGGTGTGTTCATGAGTAAGAATTGAAAGGGAGTTAGAGGGGTTGGGGATTTAGCTCAGTGGTAGAGCGCTTGCCTAACAAGTGCAAGGCCCTGGGTTCGGTCCCCAGCTCCGAAAAAAAAAAAAAAAGAAAAAAAAAAGAAAGGGAGTTAGAAACACTGAATATCACCTTGAGTTCTAGGACCAGCACATTCTATAAGTCACATGAAGTCTTCAGATTTTCTGCTTCTGAGATGAGTATCATTGCTTGGTCTACCTAATTGCTGGGTTGCTAAGAGGAAAATGGGATAAAGATATGCTCAGCCTCAGGGGAAGGGCAATTCCTTTCACTAGCTTGGGCACTGACCATCCTCTAATTCCATGTCCAGACTGTTCAGTATTGGAAGAAGGTAAAACTTTAAGGATAAAAGAGGGAGGAAGGTGGGCTTTTGAAGAAGATACTCAGATCGTAGTTACCTCTTTCTCCTCAATTCCTAACCAACATGAGGTACACATTCCTCTCTACCCCAGGCTCTAGTCATGATCCACTATCTTGCCAGGGGCTCAAACTGATCAGGAACAACTCGCTGTGGAAATAGACCCCCTGAAACCATGACCCAATAGGAATACTTGGTATCTGCTTGATGCTGCTGTTTGGGTTGTACAGAACCCTTGGGAAGTGGACCCTTGCCGAAGGAACTGTTAGTAAGAGCGATCTTTGATGGTGTAGAGCTTTGCTCCACTTCCAGTTAGTTCATCTCTACTTTCTGTGTGTGGATAAAATAATGGGAAATGAGTTTCTTACTCTGGTCCTTCTTGTCATGCCTTCTGTGACATTTTTGATCCTCAATCTGGAACTGCAATCCAAAATAAATGACTTCTTTTATAAACTCCCTTGGTCATGGTGTTTTATCACAGTCACAAAAAATAACTGCTAAACTCTCTTAAGGCCGATTATCTTAGGTATGCCTTCCTAGTAATGCACAGTTGACAGGAGTACAGATATACAGGTATGGAAATGATTATGTCAAAGCTATAAAGAACTGAATTAATATCCCAGTTTCTGCAATAATGCATAAAGGTATAAATGTGAGAACAAAGCTTTGCTGATAGAAGAAAAAGTGAGGGCTTGAGATTTAACTCCAAGACAGTGTGTTTGTCTAGCATGTTCAAGGCCTTGGATTTGATCTCCAGAGCCAAAGATAAAAAAATGAAGAGGCAGGATAAGTCTTAAAATAAAGGCAGGAGTATACATGAAAGGAAAAGGAAAAGGTGAATATCAAGAGCCTTTTGTGAAGAAGTAGAGAAACACTGATGGTCTCTATATGCTTAAGTGGAGGCCAGGTCCACAGGGAGACTATAAGCTCATGTTCTGTGAGATTTATAGCCCTGGGCCATACTGAAAAAAGCAGATCTGAAAGAACAGCAAATATTTTAAGAGTAGTCTGTACACCAATTTCCAAGAACATGGCACACTATCTCTATGTATCTCATTAGTAGTGTGACATCCAATGAAGGAAAATATGAGGAAAGGGATTTGAAATAAGAGGCTAGCCCAGAAGTCACTCTGCAATAGAAAGATGTTATGTGCCTATATGAAGATATAATTGTCTTTTTGTTCTTGAACCCCAAATCTGTAGTTGTCACCTCCATGTTTATACACAATCTTCCTCTAATCTCTTGTGCTGTGGCTTGAAAGGACCATGGGTTGAAAACTTTAATCTACAGTGCAGTCATGTTAAGAAAATCTTTATTTGAAAGTTAAGAAGAGGAGAAAAGTAAATTGTGGTGATAGGAATTAGAAAGTGGTTACTGTGAATCAAATCCTAAAGATGGGAGATGGCATGGAAGCTTCTGGAAGACCTGTTGATTCCTCCTCCTCCTCCTTTTCCTCCTCCTCCTCCTCCTCCTCCTCCTCCTCCCCCTCTCTCTCTCTCTCTCTCTCTCTCTCTCTCTCTCTCTCTCTCTCTCTCTCTCTCGATCCAAGTACTGTTTACATAAGTGTTTTCAATCTGTGGAAGTTCATAAAATTGTATATTTTTTATGCTTTTCTATTCATATTGTATTTCAAAAAGCTATCTCATACTCAAAAAGGATAAGAAACTCTTTAAAATGGCATCAGGTCACCAAATAGATTACATCTTTATCATGGATATAGCCTCACTCTCTCTTGGCTAAGTTGTTATAAAAGTGTCCTCAAGGGCTGGCAAGATTGTTCCACAGTTAGGAGTGCATACTGTTTCTATAGAGGACCCAAATTCAGTTACCAGCTCTGATATTAGGAAGCTAACAACAGCTTATAACTCTAGTTCCAGGATCCAGTAATCTCTCCTGGCCTCTGTGGACAACACTTCCATTGAGGTGCACATACTCATCTATTAACACACACAGATGTACATACATGTTACTGAAAAGTAGACTCAAACCCTATTTGCTGCACCATTTAAGTAGATTCCATTTCCTTCCACTTCTGCTACATAAGAAAAGAGGCTGCCTTGGGTGTTCTTTTTGTTCTATAGCTGAGGAAAAATGCAATTTTTGAAATGAATATTTTGTCTCATAGATAGAAAGTTTAGGGTGTCACAATGACAGCTCTAGCATGGTGACTGGTCACACTGAGTCTGCATTCAGTCGACAGAAAGAGATGTGTGCTGATGCAAGCCTGGTTTCTCCTTCCCTGCTTTAACCGTGAAGGCAGACCAGTGGCGTGCCTCCCAGAGGACTCCAAATGCAGTCACATTACTGTGAATAGAAGTCATCACCTAAGTTCCCACCAGATGTTAGGTTGTTGATGTGGCTTTCTTAGCCTCCAGACTGTGAGTAAGTTCTCTTGTTATACATCAGTTTGTAATATTAAATGACAATACTACAGTACTGATGGGACCCATATTGGTTCAGATTCTGTCTGCAATAGAGCACAGCCCTACTTCTCAGTCCTTCAAGTCTGAAAGCCTCTTCATTTCCCGATCCCAGTTTTTTAAGTATAAAATAAGACCACTTGTTGGTCATCTGCTTGCTCCCTAGAAACATGAAACTCTCAATATATTCTTTATTCTTAAACTTGGCTGCCTTTTCTGAGCCCTGGGGAGGTCTTTCTCACAGTTTTCTAATCCATTTACCTCTGCTACCTAAGGCTTGTCCTATAAAAATTGTACCTTGCCTGAAACTATTTTTTGCTCGTAGGCTTTTGTTCAGTTTGAAGGTATGTTAGCATTTTCTAGGGTTCCCCACTAACTGTTGAAAAAAATTCCATCCTAGACAATGCATGGGAGATGCATGCTAGCTGAAATTTTTTCACAGCTGATCTGGGTCATTATTTCATAGTTCTGTATGGTGTCACGGCATCCTCCAAGTGCATCCATTATCAGACCTGTTCACTTGCTCACTTGTTCCTACCTAGAACTGTACTATTCATGTATTCCTTCTCACCTCTCAGTGACTACTATGACCCTAGTTCAGATTGTAACGTACACTCATCACATCTGTTGGTACACTTCTTTCATTCAACACAGTGCATCTGAGTTTAGCAGTTGGATGCTGCGTTTATCTTTAAGTACTTTTAAAACCAAGTCCATATTCTAGAAAATAACATGTTTGTAGGCTTTCTTTTTTTTTAATTTTTTTTGTGCGTTTTTTTTTTTATTAACTTGAGTATTTCTTATATACATTTCGAGTGTTATTCCCTTTCCCGGTATCCGGGCAAACATCCCCCTCCCCCCTCCCCTTCCTTATGGGTGTTCCCCTCCCAACCCTCCCCCCATTGCCGCCCTCCCCCCACCAGTCTAGTTCACTGGGGGTTCAGTCTTAGCAGGACCCAGGGCTTCCCCTTCCACTGGTGCTCTTACTAGGATATTCATTGCTACCTATGAGGTCAGAGTCCAGGGTCAGTCCATGTATAGTCTTTAGGTAGTGACTTAGTCCCTGGAAGCTCTGGTTGCTTAGCATTGTTGTACATATGGGGTCTCGAGCCCCTTCAAGATCTTCCAGTTCTTTCTCTGATTCCTTCAACGGGGGTCCTATTCTCAGTTCAGTGGTTTGCTGCTGGCATTCGCCTCTGTATTTGCTGTATTCTGGCTGTGTCTCTCAGGAGCGATCTACATCCGGCTCCTGTCGGTCTGCACTTCTTTGCTTCATCCATCTTGTCTAATTGGGTGGCTGTATATGTATGGGCCACATATGGGGCAGGCTCTGAATGGGTGTTCCTTCAGTCTCTGTTTTAATCTTTGCCTCTCTTTTCCCTGCCAAGGGTATTCTTGTTCCCCTTTTAAAGAAGGAGTGAAGCATTCACATTTTGATCATCCGTCTTGAGTTTCATTTGTTCTAGGTATCTAGGGTAATTCAAGCATTTGGGCTAATAGCCACTTATCAATGAGTGCATACCATGTATGTCTTTCTGTGATTGGGTTAGCTCAAACGGCCCCGAAGCATTTAAGCCTGTAAGTTGCTGCGCATAACTCTTTTTGTATTACACCCCACTGCACATTTTATTCCTTCTCAATGATTTTTCATTCGGTATGCTCCTGTACCATCCACTCTATGCTATGCCCTGCCTTTCCCTTCATGCTCCTATAATATTTTATTAACATTAATGAGTTGTGCTTCTTATAAACTGTAAGATCTGTTTTCAGTACCTTCCATTCACTTATCTATAATGTTCGCACATATTCTATGCATGTCTAAATTAATGGGCAATGTGTGACCTAAGTGCAGATTATTAAACAGGAATAATTTGTCCCCCAAGAGCTTATAATGATGTAAATTCAGGCCTTCTGTGTCTCACTTTTCAGCTCCTGCTCAACCTGAGAAAACTAGACAGGTATTTCATTACGACCTAAAGGTCTCGGGTTCATGGACAATAGTCTTATGTAAACAAATTCAAGTGTCTTTCCTTATGCTCTTCCTCATTCATCAAGCAAAGAATCCCTAAGCTGTTACAGATGCTCTATGTGCCCACCTCCCAGGCTTAGGGTTGCTAATGTTGGCAGCTCTTGGTTGCCTTTCTTTCTCTTGGTGAGCGATGTGTCTGTGATAGATCATAACCCTGAAGCAGCAGAATGGCAGTGTTGGACCTGCACCTGCTTTCTTCAAGACATACCCACAGAGCTGTTTGCAGAGAAAGGCACCTGCTCTTGGACAGGTGCCCAGGGCCAGGGAATACTAGTCAGCATCAAGACAAAGCTCTCCCAGGAAACAGTTTTGTGTCCATGTTTCTGCCCATAAGTTAAGTTGCAAATATAGCAGAAACACGACTAACTAAATATAGGGCTAACTCGGCATGCACTTAGGGATGGTTATGGGATGAAAGGGAAAAAAAAGATTAAAGAAAATAAGAAGAGGAAGCAATGTAGAGAATGACTGCTTAACGGTACAGACACCAGAAAACATGGCTGACAGTTGGTTTCGCAGTCACTTGACAAATGTTTACCATCTCTTTGGAATTAACTTCTCATTTATTAGAAAAAGATGATTACTATGGACAATCACCTGGATTGTTCTCAGCTTTTCTATCTTATGATTTGGGGGAGGAAGCAATCAAAGACAAACAGCACAGGGAGCGAGGAGAGGCATGACAGGTAGAGAGAGACCTAGCATTTCTCCACTCCTTCGGCTCCACTTATTTTTCAATTAAAATATGGCATTTACGCATTTACCGAGGTATAGCTGGGTATTTTGATAATGTAAGCAGTTTGTGATGAATACATCAGACTTATTTCCATAATCTTCCCTATTTGGGCTGGAAACATTCATAAGCCTCTTTTGGTAGCTATGTCAAAATGCACAGTGTTTATTTTTGTCAACCACAGTTAGCCTACTTTGCTTTTGAACATAGAAGGGGTTTTTTTTGTTTGTTTGTTTTGTTTTTTTTTTGTTTTTTTTTTGTTTTTTTTTTTTTTTTACCATCTGATTTTGATTTGGTTCCCATTAATCATCCTCTCTACCTCTCCTCACTCTTATCTTTCCTCATGTCTGGTAATTACGTTTTACTTCTAAAGTACCACCTACTCCAGCCGCCACAAATAAGTGAAGCCATGTGGCAATTTTCTGTGTGCTCTTTAGTCCTTTTTCATTCTCTATGGAGGAAGCCAGCAAGAACAATTGTCTAGGGTAGGGATGAAGCAGTTCGATGGGAAACCAATTGTGTTTCCTTGATGGGGCCCTGGATTTGATGTCCAACCACCAAAGCAACAACCAAACAACAATTAAATTACAGAAAACGGTCTACTCCTTTCATTTTTTGCTCATTTAGTCCTTGTTTTACTGATTGCAATTCAGGTATGGCTGCCACTGAGGCCCATTAGGCATTGTAAGGGAACCAACAGTATTGGGATGATTTCCTTGTCTTCAATGACAGAGAAAAAAGGTTTTAAGTGATGCTCATGAATTGGCTGTAGCTAGAAGATAAGGCAATAGAAAATGAGAAGGGTAAATTAGGGCACACTTTTTTTTCCCTCCATCTTTATTAAATTGGGCATTTCTTATTTACATTTCAATTGTTATTCCCTTTCCTGGTTTCCAGGTCAACATTCACCTAACCCCTCCCCCTCGACTTCTATATGGGTGTTCCCCTCCCCATCCTACCCCCATTACCGCCCTCCCCCCAACAATCCCATTCACTGGGGATTTTGGGGATCCGGTCTTGGAAGGACCAAGGGGCTTCCCCTTCCACAGTGCCCTTACTAGGCTACTCATTGCTACCTATGAGGTTGGAGTCCAGGGTCAGTCCATGTATAGTCTTTGGGTAGTAGCTTAGTCCCTGGAAGCTCTGGTTAGTTGGTATTGTTGTTCATAAGGGGTCTCGAGCCCCTTCAAGCTCTTTCAGTCCTTTCTCTGAATCCTTCAACGGGTGTCCCGTTCTCAGTTCCGTGGTTTGCTGCTGGCATTTGCCTATGTATTTGCAGTATTCTGGCTGCGTCTCTCAGGAGAGATCTACATCCGCACTCTTTTTAATACAAACTCAGTTATTCTCACATCTTTTGGACCCTATATTATTAACTTGCTCTCACCTGACGGGAGCTTAGCAAGTGGTAAACAGCAAGCCAAAACTCTTTACCTTCCTAGAGAGAAAATGTAGTAGTCAGCCAGGCCTGGTTGGCCTGTATGTTCTTGAATGGGTTGATTTGCATTAAAAGTACTCAACTTGAGATTAGTGACCTCACAGAATGCCCTGTCTCAATGATTCTCTGATCTCTCTTCCTGGATCAAAGGTGCTTAATCCATAGACAGGGTGTTTGAAAGAGGAAATCGGGACCCCAGCTCATTATCATAGCTTTCTTTCTTTCTAATCTCCTTTAATTCAGCATCTGCATGTGCTTAGGAAAAATATGTGCTCTCTGAGCAAGTCTCTCAGGCTGCTCCAACACTAAAGTAGAAATGAGAATTGTTTTATTTTATTTGAGTTATGACTGCATATAACTTAGATTTAATAGGTAGAAAATGAGGCTAATGCATGAGGATTTATGAAGTTGACGATCACTGTGATCGCCATGGTACCTGCCTCTCTTTCCTCGCCCCGTTTTCTATTTCTTTTCCTTTGCTTCATAGAAGAGAGAGTGGAACACAGGTATTCTCACCACATTAACACCCACCTGCAGGGAGGGACATACAGAGGGTCAAGATGAAGGGAATTAGGAGGAGAACAGACACTAGAGACAAAAGAGATTTGGGCCAGCTCACAAATGATTTCAAGCTCCCTGGTCACATTAGCTAAAGGTAGCTATAGCTTCCCCCCTTCAGTGCACCTTTCTTATGTTTTATTTGACTTCCCTTCCACTGCTGTACAAAGAGAAGAAAATTGCACAGTAAAACCCAACGAATTCACTAGCCAAATGTTCTGCTTGATGGCGTTAGGCACCCATGGGTGCATTATTTGCCATTTTAATTTACCCATTTGTGTAAGGCCATGATACAGGAGACAGGGAAATTCTTATCAAGTGGTTCAAGTGTAGGAAACAGGGACATAAATGCACGGCAGCAGATAATGAAGGTGATGAAGATGGAGATGACAAGGGAGAGAGTAGAATTCGTCAAGTATTTACTCCGTGCCACGTTCATGACGAAACTCTACCTTTACCATCCCTTGACGTATCTTCATAGTATAGAGGAATTCCTACCCTAAATCATAGAAAATACTGGAAACACACTTCTGTTTTCATCTAATCACTGCTGGTACCAATTTTGTCTGTTACTTTTACTATTACTGTGACCAAAAAAAAAAAGGTTGTTAAAATAATTTAAGGAAACAATGCTTTTCCCCCTGGGGTTTTAATACATATGGGATACAGTCCACCATAGAGAAGATGGCCACATGCCAAGAGTGTGAAGCACTTCTTCAGCCTGAATAAGGAGGGAGTCAGAGAGAGAAGGTAAGGTTAACACAGTTTACATCCTCCTTTTCATTCAGTCCCAATCTCAGCCTACATGCTGGGGCTGCCCACTCTCAGGGTAAGGTTTTACTTCTCCTGTGAACCTCTCTAGAAACACCCGCCCCACAAATTTCATCATTTAATAAATGGCTAAAAGTTACAGTTCTAGAATTTGATAATCAGAGATTAACTTCCTACTTTGATTCTCACTGTTTATGTATTCTCTCTCTCTCTCTCTCTCTCTCTCTCTCTCTCTCTCTCTAACACACACACACAATCTGCAATCTCTCTACTATTATTAAAATAAATTATATTGTCTATAATTAATTTATTGCAGTGCAAGAAGTGAGCATGTCCATTATCTTCTTTTCCCAATAACAAGCACTGTTAAAACTCACCCATGTATAGCACAAATTTTGAATAAAATACACTGTCATCCTTACCTTCATAGCATTAAGTCAGTGTTTTAGCGCATCATGCTGATTGTCCTATGTACCTTGACCCCTATCTCCCCATCCTCTAAGCCAAAACACTAGTGCTTCCCTTGGGTGGTTTGTACAATTAGCATTCATCATCTAATAGATCTTGACACAGAATTTCCAGGTTTGGCACTCAAGTAATTTGTCCATAACCCGGTGTCTGTCTATTGGTGCCTAACATTATTCTTCAATGTCATAAGCCATGATTCATTCAGGAAAGGACTCACTAGGACTAGGGAAAGTTCTATTCAAAATGAACTTGGAATGAGTTGTCAGTTCCAGAAGGAAAGAAATGCTCACAAATGAGCACACTGATGGGACATGTAAGAGGGACACAGGAGATAAGTGAGAGAGTACCCATGGCCATGACTGCACACCTTGAGCATCCAAATAAATTAGTATTTAATGACCACTTTCACAAGACCAACATCCGTGAATGCAGACTTGTCTACATACATTAAGTTAATGAGATAAATAAACTTAATGTTCAGAAAAATTACTAATCACTTATGCAAATTATCTCATTTCAAGGAAATAGATAACTTGCCACTCCTTAAGTATGGGATATGTACAGTGACTTTGTCACCTAATCTACACTGTGGGTGGAAAAGCAGTGAGAAACACTTCTTCAATGCTCACTGTTAATATTGACTGAAATGAGTCATATTTGATGTATGCACCCATGATGATATTTTGTCACAATATTCTTTTGTCTCCATGGTGATCTTTCCCAAAAATTCATAACCTCACTCTATTAGAAAAATAATAACCCACTTCAACTGATGGACATTCCACAAAATATCTGGTCATTACTCAAAACTGCCAAAGTCATCAGGAGCAGGGGTTCTGAGAAATACTTGTCGTCTTGATTAGCCAAGGTGATATGGCCTGGAATGAGATTCTAGAACTAAAATAGCTACTGCTTGTCGCAGGGTATATGCCACTTTCTTCGCTGGTATAGCCGCAGAAAGTTACTCTTGCTTTATTAAATTAACTTTTGAAGCCATAAAAGGGCAAGCAATTCTAATTAAGCTCAATCTGTCACACATCAAAGAGAGATGAAAGTAGGAGGGGACTTCATTGAGAAAGTTTCAGGTGTGTTTGAGGGGGCAATGAGGCAAAGGAATAGGAGGTAAAAAAGACAGAAATCCATTATATAAATGTATGAAGGTGTCAGTTTATTACAAAATAGGGAAAGACAGGTGTTAGTTTTAAAATCTTTCATTAATAATAACATCAATACTATTTCAGTGTTTGCTCCAATATATTGCATTATTTAGAGGAATAGAGCGAAAACTCAGGGTGATCTTTGTCGTATTTATGTACCTTTGAATGTGTTCTAAAGTAATGACTTTAAAGCCTAAAAATACATTTTTTACAAGGCAGATGTGTTTTGTGATTTCATGATCAGGGATTGGTAATTGTTAATGATGGAGCTGTTCAGCAGGGTCTCAGCATATAAGCACAGCCATTCTGTCTTTCGACTGGACTTCACCATTCACTTCTACTTCCTTTCCATTTCTCAGATCCCCCAATAAATTGTGAGTGCAAGTCTTTAGTCAGGATAACTATAGTGACTCGTTGAGGTTTAAAAATGTTTCCAGGAAGCTGAAGTTGAAGAAATGTCTTTAAGTATTCTGTTTTTTGGACACAGGTTACTCTGATTGATTCTCAAGATATTATTTTATTTTCCTTAATAGGGAATGATGGAGCCCAACTACAAACCAAGTACAGTCTGCAGACTATTTGCAAGGTGGACAATTTCTGCTCAGAAATACAAAAACATGTCCTGAGCGAAGTGGTGGAGATAGAAGGGAAGTTAACCTGAGAACTGGTTGGGAATAAAAGTAAATCAGGTGAGCCAAACGATGGAAAGAGACTGACTGGTTTATTGTGAACAGCTCTCAGTTCAAGGACAGCAGTGGGCTGTGGTTCCCAGAAGAGCTGTGGAAATTTCCTATTCCCTCATTTCCCAGGTCTCTGTATCAGCAAAAGACAGAGTATAGTCTGTGACCGCCAGGCAATTAGAAAAACTGCCAAGTCAAGGGAACTTGGTGGAGTGAAATGATGTGGCAATTCCCTCCCTGCTAGCTGAAGGATGAGCCTGTGCTCGCAAAATGGGAGGGTGGAGTGAGCTGTACACATGATAGCTCTTTTTAACTCAAAGGTGTATTTACAAGCCTGAGACTAGCACCTTTCAACCCTGGGCCTCCTCCCACTCCTACTCCTGGAGCTACGAGTAGGAGAAGCCCATATATTATACCTCAGGCATGTGAGCTGACTGCAGAAAAGGCGGAGCTGATTTATTTCTCTGGTGTGGAGCACAGCTCTATAGGCATCGGTGGTTCGCTGCCAAAGCTGAGCTTACAGGTGCTAAGGCTGTGCTTAAAATACCCGCTCAGAGATAATTTTTTTCCACAAAGATAGATTTTACCAATGTATTCATGCCTTCAGCTTGGCTATGCCAACAGCGTCTTTTGATTTTCAACAAAGCCACATGTAATTCATTGCCTTAAAAATCAGCCACAATTTCTTTCTTATGCCCTCAGACTGTCTTGACGTTGTGGCTCCTTCTGACCCACCAGGTCTTTCATTTTGATTTTTGTGCAGTCGGTTCAATATCCCTAAAGAATGGTACATTCAATCTGATATCAGTATTCAAAATGTTCTGTCTGCTTGGACCATCAACTCTCTGCAGTATCTCCATCCACATACTACATGCTTCTTCAGTCTCTGACTGCTTTGACCCTCATAGATTCTCATTCTCATTTCATGCCATGATTTCTGGCAAGAGTCATTCACCCTGCCATTGCTTTATTTTTTTATTTTCAGTAGCGTGTGTGTGTGTGTGTGTGTGTGTGTGTGTAAGAGTACTTGGAAGTACTTGTCTCTCTGTGCCAGGCGTTGTTACAGACCAAACAGTGGCATAGTGCATTATTTCTCAGCTGTAATCCATACGTTTTTTGAGGTCAAGGCTCTCATTGGCCTCAAATGAGCTACGTAACCTAGGCTGGCTGCCCCATGGACCTGCTGATTTCTGCGTTCCTAACTCTGAGTTGTGACTGTGATCCACTATGTTGGTTTAAGTATGGTTTGATGACTGTTGTTATGGTGGTGTGCATGCACATAGGTTCTGTAGGTAGATGTATATTGTAGCATGACCCCTCTCCTGGTGCAATATGATATCATCCTAAAGCAGTAATTCACTAGCCAAATAATAATGACAAATTATTATGATGAAAGAAGAAGAAAGAAGTAGACAAAGAAAAGAAAGGAAGAAGAGGAGGAGGAGAAGGAGGAGGAGGAGGAGAAGAAAAGAAGAAAGAGGAAGAAGAAAGGAGGAGGAAGAAGAGGAGGAGGAGGAAGAGGAGGAGGAAGAGGAAGAGGAGGAAGACAAAAAAGAGCAGAAGGACTATAGAGTCGTAGAGGAAGGAGGGTCACAAGATTTTCACCTTGAGTTTTAGCCATTATTCTTCCCTGCCCCAAGTCTTATCTGCACATGACCTTGGCAGACACTAGTGTGTGTTGGAGTGGGAATGATAACTGAAAGAGAGCGCTCTATGATGTAGCTTCCACAATATTCATGACAAAATGAGACTTGTTGCAGCAGAACTTTTCTTCTGTCACCCACACTCTTATAAGTAACTTTTCACTAATATTTTACAGTTAAACCCAATACACACATTGGTTTCCATAGTTTGGTTTTGGTAGAATCTCATTTTGGTCTCTCATTGATGGCCTATTTGTAATGCATGGATGAGTATTTATGTCTCTGGATTAAGAAACGCTCATCCAGAGACTGCCCTACCTGGGGATCGTTCCCATAGACAGCCACCAAACCCAGTCTCTATTGCTGATACCGAAAAGGACTTGTTGGCAGAAACCTGATATGGATGTCTCCTGAGAGGCTTTGCCAGAGCCATACTGATACAGATATGGAGGCCTGCAGCTAACCATTGGACTGAGCATGGGGTCCTCAATGGAGGAGTTAGAAAAAGGACTGAAGGAGCTGAGGGAATTTGCAACCCCATAGGAAGAACAACAATATCAACCAAGCACACCCCACCAGAGCTCCCAGGGACTAAACCACCAACCAATGAGTAAACATGGAGGGACTCATGACTCCAGCCACATATGTAGCAAAGGATGGCATTGTCCAGCACCAATAGGAAGAAAAACCCTCTGTCCTGTGAAGGCTTGTTTCTCCCAAAGTAGGGCAATGCTAGGTCATTGAGGTGGGAATGGGTGGGTGGGAGTGCAAGCATCCTCGTAGAAGCAGGGGGAGGCGGGAGGGGGTAAGGGGGAGGTGCGAAAGGGGATAACATTTGAAATGTAAATACATAAAATATCCAAGAAAAGTAAAATTAAAAACAGAAGGAGGGTGAGCAAGTCATGATGGCTAATCTAGCCAGCAGCACTCCTCTATGGCCTCTGCATTAGCTCCTGCCTTCAGGTTCTAGCCATTTGAGTTTCTGCCCTGACTTCCTTCCTTCACTGATACACTGTTAATTTTGAGTCTTAGATGAAATAAAACCCTTTCCTCCCAAAAAATAGAAAAAAGAAAGAAAAAGATAATACAGCAATGAGTTTGCATGTCAAGCATGAGTGTACATCTGATGTGTGGATGTGCACAGGTAGAGGTCAAAGGATAACTTCAGCTCCTGTGTCACTTTATATCCATCTTGTTTCTAGTTTTGAAACAAAGTCTCCAGGATTAGCTGTTAACAACTTAGGATATAGGAGCTTGCCAGTAAACCCAGAGATTTACATCTCAGTAGGATTACAGGTATGCAACATCACAGGTGCGTAAAGTTTTTAAATATCTTTTATTCTTTTTGGAATCAAACTCAATGTCCTCCTGCTTCCATGTACCTTATTGATTAAGCCATGATTCAATGATTGTAGAACGATTACGATGATTTCATTATATCTCCTAGGAATGTTGGGTTTTAGACTCTGTTTAGTCACTATACGTTATCCTTCATGGAGAACGCTATGGATATTTATGTATTTTAGTACTTCAAAGTCCAGGGATTAAAGACGTAGATCAGAAAGAATATTGACAAGGAAGAGACCAATAGTGTGTTTTTTTGCAGCAAAGTGACAATGTTCTTGAATCAAGCTGAAGACAAAAACAAACAAGCAAACAATGGAAAAAAACCTGACTTTTATACTTTCTAAGTCCCTACATCCTCATGTGATTGAAAGAGATCTCAGTAAGCACTTCAAACAGTGCCAGTGTGTCCCATCATGATACCCACATGACATCCCAGCTCTTTACACCCTGAAGAAGTAAGATCATGACTCTGAGGCCAGCTTAAGCTACAATTTGAAGTGACAATCTGTCTCAGAAAAAAAATGTAAATCAACGTATAGATAAATGCATAAATAAGTATAGATAGTTACATACATAATGCATCATACATACATACATATATACATACATAATTAACACACATTGGTACAAAGCAAGTGGTGACTAAGCAGTAGACATTTAGACTGTTCCTGTTATTTTATTGATTGATTGATTGATTGATTCATATCTAATACCTAACCTGCCCAGACAATGAGTTCACTGCAGGCCTCTCTCATCCTGGTCACTTCCTTAATCCTGCCACCTACCCACCTTTCCTCTGACACTTCCTAGCAACATGTTCTCAGAGTCATTGTATTTTTGCACTGTCTCCCTGACTTCTATTCTAAAAATAGTACCTGACCACCTATTCAGAATGTCCCACCTATAATGCCAGCCTTCCTTTATGCAATAGTTAGCTCGTTATCAAATGGAGCAATGACTACTTTCCTATACCCAAGTAAAAGCCTGTCACAGTTTCAGCAGCTGCTGTGCAAGGGACCTTGTGTTGTCTTTACAATTCCATTCCTATGAATTTTGTCATTTTCAAATGTCCAATTTTTCTTCTCTCCTTCTTTTCATGTCAGCCTAGATTCCCATGACAGACAGACTATGAGGCATTCGGACCTATGACTAGTCCTCCAGGAACACTGGCCCTGAGCCACAGGACCATCTGGAAAGAGCTCAGTCTGGTCCCATTTGCTCTTACCCAGCCTTGCTTACACCTTACCCCCAGTGGATTGTGTTGAAGGCCTGGAAGAATCCTGGCAAGGTCACAGTGTTTCATTCTGCTGTCGGTTTAAATTAGGTCTGAGCTTTTATGTCTAAATCAAAATACCAAAAATAAAATGGAAAGAGAGGGAGGGAGACATCAGAGAGACAAGGTAACATCCTACACCAAGTGGAGAAATGACATTTCAATTGGCCAGTTGATCTGTTCCCTTGACAGATGTCCCTCACTCACTCCAAACCAGTATTTTACATGTATAACCCCGTGACATACTCCAACTCATCCAAGATTGTAATACATACCTTTTCTGAAAAAATAGGGGAAGAAAATTTTGCAAAAACAGCAGAAACACACCACAAAGTAATACATTTTAAAATAGTACTATGTTGAATATAACAACTTAAGGTGAGATCAACTATCCGTCACTATTATCACATCTCCTTTATGCTGAGATTCTCTCCCAGCGGAATTAATATTACACTAGATATCGGTCTTTTTCAGAACATATTTCAGTCTAGCAAGTGTTTAGCCCTAGTTAGTAGGCTCCCACTTCTATCGCTTATCATGGGGTGTTGTTTATTTTAATTTGAATGAGCCAGTATGTGCACTAGATGTCTAAAGGATTTTTATTGAGATCTGCAAAGAAATATTAAGAAACATGTCCATGAATATTTGTCATTAATATTTTATCATATTTTAAGAATAATTTATTTATTTGTGTGCGTGTGTTTTGTGTGTGTGTGTGTGTGTGTGTGAGAGAGAGAGAGAGAGAGAGAGAGAGAGAGAGAGAGAGAGAGAGTAGCTTGTGCACATCCAGTAGGGTGTTTATGTCAAGCAGAAGAGGATGTCAGATCCCTAGGATCTGAAATTACTGGTGGTTGGTTGTAAGTGTCCTGTATGGGTGCTGGGAACCACACGCATGTCCTTTGGAAGAGTAGTATGAACTTCTAAACATTCATCCACCACTGCAGCTCCTCACTAAAAACATAAAATTTAAAAGTATCAATTCCATTTCTACTACACTTCTGGGTGCTATTTAAGTGATAATTTCTATGTGTTTGTTTTGTTGTTGTTGATGATGTTTGTTTTTTTTTGCTTTGTTTTTGTTTTTTTTTCTATTAACTGGGTGCTAATTTTTAACTTTATCAATAACATGGATTTACATATAACAAAGCTACTTCACAGAGTCATTGCAAAGACTCACCACTCCAAACAATGACACTGGTTTTGAATTATGAATTGTATCAAGATATGATTAAACAATATAACCGTGGCTTTATTAGCTCCGTGGTTTGATCCCCCCCATTCTATAAGATAAATTATTTTCACAGGGGAAAATAAAAATCATTTGGTTCATTACATACTCTCTTGAGTTGTGTTCAATGAATTGGTCAGTGGTGAGACAGTACCTCCTGACTCTGTAGAACTGGAGCCGTTTGGCTGTTACTTTGAAAAGCCCCTTTAGGGTAATATAGTTGCAAATGGTTGGCTCTGAGACTCCCCCACTAGAGCAGTAACAAGAAAGGAATGTTGTTATTCTTGCTTCCCTTGGAAACAACAGCAGGAAAAATGCTGACTTTACATTCCACTTCCCAAAGGGATGCTCACACCTTTGCCTGTAATCTTAAAACACGTTTTTGTCATAGGCTCATGCTCACACCTCTCTGGAGCACGTCTGTTTACCTCTAGTCTTCTTAAGACTTAACAATATTTCCTATTTAAAACCATTAGCTGGTAAAGTGCAGATCTCTCCAGATCATGTCAAGTGCTGGAACACTGACTGTAATAATCTTTTTCTATTCAAAATGACTACTGTGCTTTCTTTTAGTTTATTAAGTCAGAGTCATTCTATGCTATTTGAAACATTAATAGTTAATTCTTATTCTAAAAATTGATAATGTTGTATAATGCAAAGTGAACCAAACAAAATGATGAAAGACCTGCAAACAATTACAAATATTTTACAAGACAACTACATTAATTATTTGTCTCTAATGTTATATTTTTAAAGAATTGCAATTTAAGGGTATGTCTATGAAAAATGAACTTAGGCTTTGTCTGCTTGGTGTATTTGTGGAATTTCTACAGTGGGAGTGGGTGTAACCATGACACTTTTCCTGCTCTTGGCACCCTTCCTCCTATTGGGTTTTCTTGTCCAGCCTCCATCTGAGGTGTTTTTGCCTTTTTCTTGCTGTATCTTGTTTTCTTCTGTTTGATGGCCATTTCTTGGAGGACTGCATTTTCCTGAAAAGAAAATGAAGGGAGAGAGAGATCTGGAGGAGAGAAGAGGTATGAGAGAGATGGGAGGAATGGAGGGACAGGAAACTATGGTGGGGCATGCTCTATGAGAGAAAAGTATATTTTCTATAAAAACAAAAAGAAGGAAGGAAGGAAGGGAGGGAGGGAGGAAACAAGGAAGAATTCTAGAAAAAAATCTGAATGAGCAGTAACAAAAAGAACACAGCTTAGAGCAAAAAGCACTTTTTTAAAATTTAGTTTGTTCATTTTAAATGGTTGCTAACAGTTACTCTACTATGGCTTGAAGTCAGATAATACACTGGAGATAAGAAGTTTATCGGCTACTGCTCTATGAGATTGGTGAAAATGTGAATAGCTTCCAGGTTTTTTCTTGTTAGTAGGGGAGTGGGGAGTCCTCACTGTGGAACTATCAGTACATAGCCATTTTACAGTTCATATCTGGCTTCTCAGGGTACAGGTGCTCAGTCTTTCTCAGCCCTGACATAATGGATTACACTCAGTTTTCTTTGCTCACTCCAGTGGGATTATTTTCTAGATGGATGACATCTAGGACTGACAGGGTGCTCAGCTTCCTGTTCCTTCTGGAATTTAAGGGCCAGGAATCAGGGGTTTCCTCTTAAAATGTATGTTAAAACTTCTGCTATTAAGAAACATGTCAATGTCTTCCAAATCATTGAGCAAATTGGAAAGAAGAGAGACACTCACAGTGGGAGATAGAATGAATGATTAATTAGAGTTGACCTTCGAAGATTATTGATAGCAAACACAAATGTAATTGTTCTCTCTTTCCTGTGTGAAATCTCCAGCATTTGCTTCAAGCGTGAGTTGCCATGAATGATAGGCACATTAGGTAGCAATTCTGGATGCACTGGCAGCTCTTCCATGCTCTGAGTGACGGATATGATGACTTCTAGAATACCTGGCTTTGCAAACAGTAATCCCAGGATCGAGGATGCACACCATGTTTAAGGAAAAGGGCACTAAATGAAGCAAAAATATATAGGTAAAGAGAAATTTTAAAGGCAAACCATGCTTCAAGGCATGAATAAATACATTCACAGCCTTAAACTGGATGGTGATTCCTGAAGAAGGTAATAATTGGAAAATATGGAAGCTGTGTAGCATTCATATTAGATACAAGAAGGACCGGTAAGGTTTCTAGAACATAACTTAGGAGATCATTAAATTTTCTACACTTTTCTTCTCTTGCAACGTGAGTCCTTCTCCTGACAATAGTTCATAATATTCTCCAGTTGAAGATCTAGCTTGAGTTGAGTAGTTCTGCTGAAATACCTTTCCCAGTAGAACAACATGTGATCATCATGTACCACCCCAGCCTGACGTTTTACATCACAGTATGTAGTTTCCATGTGCACATCCCATGGAAGTAGTACCATATTACTGCTATCTTTGCGAATTGCTCTTACCGTAATAGTGAACTTATTTTTCTTTATACATGGAGTATGTTTAACTCAGCCAAAGCATACAAGAAAATGTGTTGAGGGAAAACTGAGAAAAGTCAGGGAGCCAGATGATACGTTGTGAAGTAAAACTAGCAAACAAAGAAAGAGGCAGGTTTTAGTTTTTACCTGTATCATAATCAACTTCGAATCCTATGAGGATAACATGTACTCTAACACAACTGCTGATATCATAGAAATCATGTATGCTAAGCACGTTGTTGTGCTAAATGCTATCAGATATATATGTGTGTTTACATGGAAATATATATGTGCATGTAATTACATATCCATATATTATATATATATGCCTTATAATATGGAAAGTCTACAAATTACTCTTTTTCCTGTTTAAATGAGGAAATTTGAGCTAAACAATAAAATTTAGAAACTTTGACAACACCACTCTGTTTGGATTCAAGTCCTAATTTATCTTTTGATACAAATCTCTTCTGTGGAAAGAATTTCTCATTAGCCCCTTTTTAAGTCGAATCTGCTCCTATTACTTAAAGCAAAACGATACTGAAAGACAGGACAGAGCCTCAGTGCCAGGCTCCTTATCAGCATTTTGTTGTAGGGATATATTTAAATATTCAATTCTGACCTTTATATAGAGAGGCTAGAACTCCATTAAATTGGGTGCTTTGTATGTTAGCTTTGAAATATCTGAATATGACTGAAACACAGTGCCTAAATAATAAACTTACATTACAAAATTCACTATGTTTACTACCTCATGAATACCTGATAGGCGTGCCCTCTCACTAAATTCATATTATAAATAGCTGAATCTGCTCCCTTCTAAATCCCCTTTCTACTCCTGATTTAGCACATATCATTCATCATATAGCTCTTTAGGTGTGCCCTTTTCTGTCATTGCATTCATAAAGTAGACTGCAGCTTTATGAAAAGCTTGTCTTCTTTACTGTAATACACACCATCATGACCAGCCCAGCTCCTTTCTCACAGTAAACTCATACACCCCATTTCCTTGCTCCTGGTATAAATACTATGCAGCCAGTTCTCAAAAAGACGTTGACAAGATGATCAAATCAGATATGTATGTTTTCCTTTCGGAGATTACTTAACGATGAGGATGACAGTAATTATTGTAAAAATTGTAAATATAAGATAGGTGGTGGGGATGGTAGTGCATATCTTTAATCTTCGCTTAGAAAGAAGAGACAGATATGTTCTTGTAAATTCATGACCAGACTGGTTTAAAAAGTGAGTTCAGGCAAACGGGGCTACATCATAATATTTTTTCTCAAAAACTGTTATGTGTATGAATAGAAAAATTATGAAGAACATTAAAAGTATTAATAAGGAATACGTAAGGCAGTCAGTCTGAAGAGGAAGAATTTTATTGAATTCATTTTTTTCATATAAGACATGAAATAAATTATCTCCAAGGATGTTTCACAAAGGACTTTTATATTTGACTGTAACGAGATTTTAAACAATCTATAAAACTATAGTCATTTATAACAGTTTTATAAGAAAACATGCTCTGGGACCCACTTCTAAAAACTTAAAATGCAAGCTGTTTCCCTTTCCAGTCTTCCACACTTCGCAGTAAGAGCAAGCATCTGCCTGCTCTTCCTAAGTCATACATGTAAATACAGGATATCGTCCTCTTGCTGATGAAGATGTTACTGCAGATATGGGAGCCTTGCAGGGGAATTGTGGCTGCCAAGATGGAGAGAGAACTGAGAACCTTAAAGCCACTCTTGGGACCATTTTAATTCCGGATCTTTAGAAAGCAGCAAAGAAAAGAGATGATATTACCCAAGCGCTGTGTCTTACTCACTTTCTACCTTCCTCTGTCTCCTTACAATGTCTGTTGATTTAAAGACTACTCGAAGGACATTGACAATCCTCGAGTGTGACAATTGTCTCGATGAGATAATGTGAAAGCTGGCATGGATCCAAGCTTTCTTGCTTTTTACTTTGTCGTATATACCCATATAATTAGAGGATCCTCATGTACTCCAACATAGCAGGTGCTGGATAGTCACTGACTTCATGTTCCAATTCTTACTTACTGTATTCCATTCCTTTGATAGTCTCAATGATTTCAGACACATTCTCAATTGCATGTTAGATACTCTATGAGACATATCTGTGGTGATCAGAGTTGATCGCTGACTCCTACATAAGTCTCAAGTCCAATTATATAACAATACTATGTTCAACTTACAAATGAAAATGAAAGTTGAAAAAACCAAGGAAGCTCTAAGTATTTTTCTAATGATAATAACTCAAAAATTAAAGCTATTATCTTGTATTTGTGATCTTTATCTAATGTTGTTGACTTTACTTAAAAATTCATTTCCTTATAAAATAGCAAAACATGTTTGCTTCCTTTATTCATTCATTTATCTCCTCTCTCCAAGTGAAGTTCAGTTTATCTGTCTACTGAAAAACAACTGCAATTTTGATATTGATTTTGAAATCATGTATACCCAAACTTATCTAAAGCAACCCTGTATGTTCTATCATTTTTAAATAGATCATGCCCATCAAATACACACACACACACACACACACACACACACACACACACACACACACACAATCTTTCTATATAAAAATCAATGAATAACAATCCCCAGTACAACACTGTATTTAACAAATACTTTAATAATAAACGGTAATTCTGAGTTAATAATAAATGGTAAAGTAGATGACAGTGATGAAAGTCTAAACACAACAGAAAGTATAGTAAAGGCTCAGTTGAGAAGAGGAGGACATTGGGATCTTAACCGGGAAGTAAAGAGAGGCTACTGTTTTAGCCTCTTAAAGACTCACATACTTGCCATTGCGTTAAAATGATGTGGTTGGCTCAGGGATCTCCTTTCTTCATCGCTGACCTATAAGTTCTTTCAAGATGGGAATAATTTCTAATCTATGCCTATCCGGTCTCTTTAACTTTCCTAGAATTTAACACGGGGACTTGTTTAAAACATATATTTAACACACTATTCTGAAGAAGATGGAGAAAACTGAGTTTATAAGGGAGGAGAAAGGCAAAGGAAGGGAAAGTAAAGGTGGCGGCAAGGTAAAGGAAGCAGGATAATAATAAATAGAAGGATGTGAAATGAAAGGAAAAGAAAAGCAAAAAGAGAACAGAAATAATACGTAAACAACTTCAACAGTTAGTAAGGGTTAGTGCTCATATCAGGACAGCCTGAACCAGTTTTATTTGTCTTAGGATACTTCTAGTATTGTAGTCTATGCCTCAGAGGCGTGTGTGTGTGTGTGTGTGTGTGTGTGTGTGTGTGTGTGTGTGTGTGTGTTTGTGTGTCTCTGTGTGTGTGTGTGTGTGTGTGTGTATTGCATAGTGGATATAAAGAGTAATAATAAATCCTCAATTTGAGAGCTCCTTTAGTAAAATATATTTTAACAATTAACATTTTATATTTTCTATAGACTGTAAATAATTGCTGAGAGTACTCAGTAATCAAAATTTCAGTAATCAAAAATGAACTTATTAAAGTTCAACTTATGAAGGGAGACAGGCAAAGACACAGATGTTTGCCATGGAATTGTACTGTGCAAGGCACTGAAAAGATCTTACTAAGCTATAAAATTTAATTCTCACATTAATCTCTACCATTACTCTTGTTCAAATGTGGAAACGGGTGCTCCATACATATCAAAGAACCCAGGCTATGAAACTACTAGCAGTTCAATTTGTCTGATCTGTTTGATGCTAAAGAAGTTGAGCTCTCAGGATATGATACCATATCTAATTATAAGAGGAAGATTCTTTGTTTATTTTCAAAGTCACTATTTCTGAGCATTTCTGCAAAGTCTCTATGAGTTGAAGAGAGAATAAGCGTTCATTTGACTGTCCGTGGTGGCATGAAACATCTATTGGAAGGATAAAACAATATCAACCAACCAGATACCCCAGAGTGCCCAGGGACAAAAACACCAACCAAAGACAACCATAGCTCCAGCCACATATATAGCAGAGGATGGCTTTGTTGGACATCAGTGGGAGGACAGCCCTTGGTCCTGTGAAGGCTACATGCCCCAGAGTAGCAGAATGCAAGGGTGAGGGGCAGGAGTGGATGAATGGGTGGGTGGGAAAGCACCCTTACAGAAGCAGGGGGAGTGCAGAGGGATAGGGGAGTGCTGGAGGGGAAACCAGGAAGGGTGATAACATTTGAAATGTAAATAAATAAAATATCTAATAAAAATAAAATAAACAGGAGAATAAAGGACACACACACACACACACACAAATCCAATCATCTTATATTCACATGATTCTTCAATGTCAACAAATGGATATATTTTATTTTATGAGTGACATGCCTATGGGCTTGTTTAACTATACAAACGACCCCAAAGCAGTGATGACTTTAGATGCTCCCATTGTGTATAGTGACATGCTTTACTATGGCTGAACATATTCACTCCCCTAGTAAACAATTCAGGTTTTCCTTTAACTTTTAAACTCTGAAAATTTCCCCAAAAACAAGCAGAGGGAGGAAACTCACAGGACTTTATTTTATTGCAAAAGAATAATAACTCAAGCATCCAAAAGCGGTATTAACTGTTTCTCGTGTCTCAATATAGAAAGCCAACCTCCTTTTGGACTAGGCTTGCTAGGGGACATTTGTACATTTGGATTTGCTGTTTCTAGAAAAGTCTAAAAAGTAAAAGACAAACTTAATGTTGTGGAAGTCCTATGATGATTTTAGAATAGCTACGTTATCTTTCTTGTTCTGACTCATCTAAATATGAAAGCTTTAAAGTATGATCACGGCTTTAAAGTATTCACATTAATTTTGTAAATCATAAAGTAGATTAAATAACTGATAGATACAAATTGTTCATCCACACATGAGGTAACTATAGCAGAGGAATGAAAGTTACTAACTCCATACTGTAGAACCAATTAACAGCAACTCCAGTAAAAAGTCAAGCCCCTCGCTTTCAGGTTCTGCTGTCTTTCTAAGCAGGTATTTCCCATATTATCCACTGTTTGGCTTTCTACGAGATTGCCTGGCAATAAATTTGAATTATATTTAGGCAGACAAAATTCTGAATTATAACTCAGACTTTAGGTTGCCAGCTGGATACAGTTCAGCAAGACACCCAACTGCCATTTAGAGGCTAAGCAATGTGTAAGAGGCCAAGACAGCTCAGAAATGCCTGTCCTCATCAGTATCAAGGGGCTGGCATAGGTCCTGCCTGGCAAACACAGTTTCCAGTGTAATGGAACATCACAATTCCACAGACTAACACAATGGTTTTAAATTTGGATGGTTTTAAAAAGTTAAGGGAACTATGTCTCTTTTCAAAGATTTTTGCAACAAAATTTGATATTGGTTATTTAATATAAGTTGTTGTCTGTCCTCAGTCTTCAGGGTAGATTGGTAAAAATTTAAGAAGTAGTGTTCATTGCTTTTCAAGTCCTTCTTGTGCCTATTTTTCAGTGTTTATCCAAGGGCAAGCTATTTAGTATGTTTTTCCCTAATTGTTTTTAAGCTTGAATGAATTCACATATTAAAGCGTTTGAAGCAGTTCTTGGGATATATTAAGATTCAAGTAACTATTTATAAGGTAAATACTTTAGGGTTAAGTGTCTGAGTATAGAAAGAAAGGAAGGTTGGTGTTTAATAATAGACTGGAGACATCACTGCAGTTTCAAGGGACCCATATTTTCCTAGCTCCTTTTCCAGGATTGTTCCAAAGCTTAACTAAATTGCACACATTCTAGGAAGAAATACATTTTCATAAATATCCCAGTGGCCAAGAGACTTCTTCCAAGTCACCAGGCATTCATATACATTTCCTACCTGAATTGCAGTTCTGATCATTTAGCCAAATATAATTTCTGGAAATTACCAGGGACATATTCAGCTACAATACCCAGTACTGCAAAACCCTGAAGTTCTACTGTAGTTTTTTTTTTCAGTACAGAAATTTTTGGAAGATGATTCTTGCTCATATCCTCTTGATTGTAGTAGTTAGGTAGTAGATTGAAGCTATGGTTGCCAGGGTGACTGCCTCTGGAATTCATGATGATTCTTTTCTTTATTCTAGAATTCATCTAACCCAGAATACTGAGTTTCAAAAAATGAGGCGATCAGGGTAATACCAAAACAGAACTTAAAAAAAATTAGGAGACAAATCTAATTAAAGAGATGGTTTCTTGATCGATACTAATGGAAAAGGCAGGAAGCTGAGTGGATTAATGACATCAAACTAATTTTTTTCTTTCATTCCGAAAATGAAAATATAAGGAAAAGACATCACAGCCAAACAACTAAATTTCTCAACATCATTTACATATTAGTGGAGAGTTGTGGAGATATTTATTACTAATTTTCCTATTGCCTTGGTAAACTTCATCTCTGTTTGTTGTAAAGTTTCTAGGCAAAATGATCTAAGAATGGCTTCAGAGTCTGACTTGCTCAAATGAAAATCATCTGCTAAAAATACTTTTCTAATAATTTCATAATTTCCTGAATAGTTTCATATTTTATTGAATTAAAAACTAAATTTAATATCATAAAGCTATTATATGCAAATTACCAAAATTTAAAGTGTTCAGAAAGTGAACATTACACTTAACAGATTTGAAAAGTAAACTCATAGCTATGATTATATTGACTAGAATATAAAATGTAGTATTTGCAACTGATTCAAAAATTGGGCATAAAATATTACATTGAATATTGTTTCTTTTTTAGTTGAGTCCTCTTAAGTTTGTTAATGAAGACTAATTAATAGGAAGATTACTTGGGTGTAATTATTTTGTTTACTCACTTATTACAGTGACTTACAAGATCCTGCCTTATTTCTTTTTCTAGTAGGTATGATTAGCTATGGGAAACAGCTACAAAGGTGAGAAATTTGAGGGCATTTTAGTGACTGAAGTTCTAGAACTGGAAAAGAATGCCTGAGAGGAAACTGGTTAAAGTTCCTAAAGTTCATTCACAGCCAGAAAGAATTATCAGAAATTTCTAATGGTATTCACGCACCAAGAAGCCTCTGTCTAGGAAGTCATGTCTTGGTAGGGAGGTCTCAAGGGAAGGTTGCCTACTGAATCATCTGTGACAGCAAGGGATAGGCAATAAGTAAATAAAACCTGAAAGCAAACATTTCCCAATGTCACAAGTGGTCAGCACCTATTGTTAAATCCCAATGATCATGTTGATTTCATGTTGAAGAAAGTCTAATAGATGCCTCTGAACAGGTAACAATAATTTAAAGTGAAAGGAGGCCATATCTATAAATCCTGATCTAAGTAATGGCCCAACAGTTTGAGACCGTGTAGAAAACGTATTTCTTATGTGGATGTGATGAGGGAAGAAGCAGAGGATGAGGTGAAGTGGTGTGTGGGAAGGGAGGTGGTATGTTCGCATGTTTGCTAGGGGACAGTGACACTGTAATTTAGCTGCATCAGAAGCCAAACCTTCGAAAACATCACTCCTCCAGGAAGGTCTGGAAAGAGGGGGAGATCATTTGTATTTGGGGAACCATTTGAAAGTTAGAAGAAAGATGAAAGTCTCAGCCTCTCTGATGATGGGATTCTGAGCAGTACATTCTAACACAGACAATCTATGCCTCCAAAGAGAAGGGCTTTCAACTAAGTATTATTTTTCAGTAAATTCTACACATAAAGGAATGCATTTCCTAGTGTACAAAAATAAGTTCTGAATGCCTGCTTATTATAATACTTCTCTGAACTCCTCCTGAACCTATCCTCTATCAGTAGAAAATGGAATTATTTATTTCTATGGGCCATCAGACAATGGATTTTGGATGCATTGTAAGCTGAACTTAATTATTTTTACCAAAACTTGGAAATAGTTTATTTATGTTTGGGTGCTTGCCAAGGCTATCTGCCAGGGCAACAACGTATCTGGCTGATACAGGCTGATACAGGCTGATTTGTTCCTCCCAGCTCCCCAAGTTAAAATCCACTGCTTATGAACATCAGCTAATAGGCTTTTGCAGGTTTCTCAAAAATTAATTACCGTTGATGTAAATTAATTGCTAAGTAGATAAAAGAATTCCCAATGAATCTTTAACTTTTAAAACTTAGAATGGCGTTGTTTCCTATCAACAGATAACCAGGTCTCCGGAAAAGTCTTCGAATAAATGAAGTCTGATAAAAAACATTGCTTCCTTCCCAGGCTCACTCTCTCTTTATTAAATTTGAGCAATAGAACACATTCTTACGTCAACAGGTATTGAGGGAGGATCTGTAATGCAATGATCATTCAGTCAGACGCTAAAGATAGAACCCCAAATATGTAGAATACCCTCTACGTTCTTTAATTTATGAAAATATCACACAACCCTAAATATTCAGTTTCCATATTAACAAAATTAGAGCTGCTAAAACTAAATAACACCCATGTATTTTTTGGGGGGGGAGGGTGGGATGGTGTTGTGGAGGCATAGGACTCACTATGACCTAAACAATAGACACATGGCTTTCTTCAGATTTCTGGCTTAGAGACATTACTATAACAAGTAGACCCAGCAACTCAAATGCCAATGAAAGACATGCTTAGACCAAGAGCTCACTTGGTATGTAGCCCAAAGTACATATAGCTTTTATATGTCAAATTAGCAGCAAGACTTAGTGTATGGAGTAAAGGCAAGCAGCTAGGATATCGTGTTTTTTTAGGATGGTTTGTTTCAATTCCATTTGATTTCTCTGGCCTAGTTATGTAACACATTAGTCACAAAAGCAATAAAGTATACCAATCTAAACCGCATAGGAGAACAATGGGTAGATTGCCTTAGAACGCATTGCTTGAGCTAAACACCTACTTGATAGATTGAAAAACCTGGTGATTAAAACGGATTGCAGAATATTGAGAAGACAGCAATGGAAAAAGACTAAAGACTAAATTTATTAATACAGAAGGAGCATGCAAAAAGAAATAGACACTTTTCAGGGATGCTTAGAGAAGGCTGGAAACTAGCAAAAGTCTAAGCTATGTAATGTATTTAAAGAAGAATTGTGGTAAGGCTCTTAAGCAACTGGAGTGAGTGCTGACAGAGTAGATCCGTGCTGGACGAGGTTTAATGAATAGAGGGAACTGATTGTAATTAGTAGCAGTCGTCTGGATAAAATGACTATCTGATAATTTATTTAAATTGGTTCCCTTTCCTTCCAATGGTCTGTAGAAGCACTTCCCTAAAGAGTGAATTAAACTTAATTTTGTTTAGAGGCTTTTCGTGGTTTTCAAGACGTGTTCAAAACTAAATGGCATCCTTTTGAGTCGCTGTAAGGAATAGGTTTCAAATCGGTTATTTATAAGACTATTTATTGACCTAGCAATTTTCAAGATTTTTGTATGATAATGAAAGTAATTATAAAGTAGATTGTCAAACCTTGGGAGATAGGCTGAGCATATTTGAATTATAGATTAAATGAATTGTCAGATGTACAGAGAATCAACAACCAGTAAACAGGCAAATGAAGGAAGGAGCTTCACTTCAGGTCACAGAACTCTGCCTACACTGTTGCTAGAAAGGCATTTACATGCACAAAATCCCATTCACTGAGGGTAAAATATACAATGGTTAAAAAGTTATCAGAAATTGATTAAAAATAAAATGTGAGAAAATGACTTTTAATAATTTTGAAAATATCTTATTCATTTGTGTCAATGATATACATCACTAAAGAGCACACAGTACAGTAACGTATAATTAAAAACTAACACGTAATTAATGCTAATATTCTCTGACACCATAGCTGTGAGTCATTTACTCACATGTGATGTAATAATACAAACATGTAAGCATATACTATTATGAAGAAGTTCAATATGCTATACTGGAACCTCTTTTACTTCATACTCAAGCATGTATTGAGGGAATGTTCTAAAATAGCCAATATGATACCAGTAGCCATAGATATGCACATATATACTCATATATATATGCAGCTACCATTTTAAAAGTCAAGTCAGGTTTAAAAGTCAAGTATAATCTGAGCTATTAGCTAATTAAGTAATAGCTTAATGAACAATTGGGGTGTTTGTTTTATTAGAATGCCTGTTATAAAGCATTCTCCCATGGATATGTTTAGAGTTACAATAGGAGTCAGAGTGGTATTCTAGGAATAAAGCCCCCAGGTTAAATCCACACAATTAATATGGTGGACTATAATGTGAATTGGTGAGAAGAGCAGTTCATTTTCCAAATCTTTTTCTCATTTGTTATGTAAGCAGTGTTTTTCTCCTCTTCTTCTCTTCAATGTTCTTTCTTTCCCTTTCTTTTTATCTCATCTTTAGCCAATCACTGACTCTTCTCCACATCTCTCTCTACCTGTACATTCATTCATGATCCGTGTTCACAAGCATCCATTCAGGAACTGTGTTCACCTGCCACTCTCACTTCCTCATTCATAAGCTGCCTATCTAGCATGTTCTAGTTTTCCTAAGAGCATACCTAGTATTTGGGAAAGCATTGTGACACAGAAGTAGAGAATTTTCTATTATTATACATGCAAACTTTTATCCCTAATATCACGGTGAACATTTTTATTGTTTTAAATTTACCACGATGCTTTAAAACTTTGTTTTTAAACTGATTTATAAAATGTGTACACGTTAACATAGTAGGGATGTTGTAATACTCCACACATACACGTAGTGTAGCATACTCAAATAACGATAAACATTTCTACCAACTCAAATGTTTACCATTTCTTTCAAGAGAAACATCCAAGTTGTTTTACTCCTGTGTAAAAATACTCAGGATATACTCATCTTCCTATTTTTACCCTAAATACAGTTCTCTGGACTTAAATCACTACCTTTATACATATTTTTCTTTATTTTGTGTAATTGTTAAGACACATATGAATCAAGTTTTGTACTCAAGTTTCTAGAATATTTCCTTATTTTTTCCTCCAATGCTCCTTGGGACTCCATTTTCTGTTTATATTTTATACCGTCATCTACTTTTGTTCTTATATATTTGGACTTTAATATGTGCTAGGGATTAGATTATTCTTTTTATTGGTATCCAACTTGCTTGAAAAATTTAGTAAATAATTTACTTTTGCTATGGATTTGAAATAAAATCAAATAACTCTAAAACATCCTATGACATTTCTTTCATTCTTAAGTTCATCTTTAAAATAGACTTGGAAGCATATGGGAATATTTGTCCTACTAATCTCTTTTATTGATTAAGTCATGAAATTTAACTCTTTACATCTGTTAAACTGTATGACGTTAACTACTGAAGTACTATGGTGTATACTAATTGGCAGAACGCATATTTTAAGCTTCACGTTCTGCCTTTTCTTTCTGTAATTCTGGCAGTAAAAAGGCTCTGGAAGGGGATTTGTCATGAATTTGAGGGTAGCCTGGGCTATATAATGAATTCCATCAAAGCCTACCTGTTCTAGAAAGTCAGATTTAATGTCACAACATACAAAACAAGACAAGAAAGAACACAGCTGTCATAAGTCATATGATTTATGGGCAGTGAGAATGTATGAAGACACAAGCAGTCGAAATCTCTTGCATAGGATTGCTTTCCTTGCCTATTATTGTTACAATCAAATGTTCCTTATTAACCCACTGAAACCCTCCTCAAGTTTAGGAGCCAGCTTGTGGTAAGGAGCCTTTCCTCAAACACCTCAGCCCTCCCAGGGAGTTTTGCATTTGATCCTTTGTGTTTTGCCCAAAGTCCTTGGATGAAAAAGCTAGAGGGATCTTCCTGCAGAAGCATCATTCTCTGAAGTGACAAGGGAGCGGCTTCCTGCACAGCTGGCAGTGTGTGCAGGCATAATACCTGAATGCCAGAAGTGCTCTTGAAGAACAAACAGGCAACCTGTTTCCTCCTCAAGCTGTAGCAAAAGCTGTCAAAACCACAGGTGCAGCAGGAGCCTCCCTCAATCAAGCTGTTTGCGTTCCTCCTTCCTTCTTCCATTTGGCAGCTGAGGTGGAGTCTGGCCTCCGCAGCTGAGACAATGTATCTCTTAGGATTTAAGTCGTCTGGATGGTGTTGAAATTTATCCCTTTAAATCCAAACATTCACAAGTGATGGAGTTAAAAGACCCTGAGCCAAATAGTGCAGCATTTTTATTTAGAAACAGGATGCAAAGCAACTGCACAGTTTCTATTTCTCTCAGAGATTTTGGAATGATAAGCCTTCCCAAGCTGATGGCTGGCAAGTCAGAGGCTAAAAGTTTGGAGACAGGGAGCTACATTTACTGTGATTTTAAAGGAATATTTAGAATTACCAAATTCACAGATTCTCACATTAGATGTATGAAAAAACATTAATATATAAATTACCCTTCATTCAATTATCTTTATAAATACTGAATTTTAACTACTATAAGTCTCATAAAAGTATTGATATTTGCATAGAATAAATCATAATTCTTATACCTATATACCACATTTTATGGTCCAGCTTACAAACTGATTACTACATCTAAAAACTGACCAGTTACATGGAAACTAAAATTGACAAGTATTTACTTATGATATTTGTCATTTTAAAAAATAAGAGAATACGCTATCTACTTTGATTTCTCCAAGTCTCAGCTTAATATTTTAAGTGATTTCTATGAACTTAAATTTGTTCAGCTGATATTTTTGTATTTTAACATTTTGGGGGGAGACACAGGAGCTGACCACGTAGCCCCGGATGTTTTAGAGTTCTCTATGTAGCCTAGGCTGGCATCAAACTAGCAGGAATATGCTAGCCTCTAACTCTGGAGTGTGGGGATCTAAAGCACGCACCATTTGCCTGGTGGGTTTTTTTTTCCTGAAATGAAGTTTATGCTAATATACTCCAACGTGAAATGAATGTTTTCATTAATGTTAATGAAAATAAACTGTTTGGGTCCTGCTAGAATACTTGAATATGATTTCTATGTAAAACCACCTTTTAAAAAGATGATATTTTAGTTCTAGTATCCATTTGAGAAGTTCCATCAGGTTTTCTCATCAGTCTCTTAGTTAAACTAGCTTTTAAATAGAGAGAATCCTTGCATTATAATAATATATTTCTGCTTGATTCCTCATTATGTTCAACTGCAATATCCTGTACTTACTGATGGTTCAGGACATTATGCAACATGCAGCTCCAATATAGCATCAAATATTGTATTCATAAAGGAGAATGTGTAGTGTTAAGGGCTTAGAAGTCTATGAACAATCTTTCTGTCAAAAACGTATCCTAAATTATGAGGTTTTCTACCATCGGGGGACGTCTCACCTGTCTGCTGTGTTCTGCCTGGAAGCTCAATGCAGGGATGAGTGCTAATGCAGTTGAGGATGTCAGATATCCTCAGGGAAAGGAGGGAGACAACAGTGTTACTGAGAAGACAGAGGCTCGGTCCAGCCTTCTGTCATTTCACAGCACATACACAGATGTTCACAACCAGTCTGTTTTATGAATTATCTTTATTCAGCCAAAAACACGGGGCAATTTTTTGAGGATTCCAAGATCCTAGAGATAACAAAATACTCCCCTGTATCAACTCTGGCTTTGTGTCTTCCTTATTCCAAGCATATAATCTGTAGATAAAATGTTTCCTGAGTGCTTTCTGAAGGCTGGCTGACCTTCCTAAGTCTTGGGCACTTGAAGCAGTTAAAGAAGGCTGATCACTGGCAATCTTAGTTGGTATTGTCTAAATCTGAAATCAATATCATACATTCGTAATTTGAGACTCTCGAGTCCACTCATGAAATGATAGGTTTATCATTATCAAGGGGGTGGTTATTTGAACTGATCCAGAATTCTAAGGGCATTGTTACTAACCAAAGACCAGTGTAGCCCTACTCACCAAGGTTTGGAGCAATCATAAGGAAAGAGAAGAGGGAAGCAATATAATTGCATTTTAATTAAAAAATTTAAAATATCAAGAAACAACTATAAATATTTTTTTAAATAATGCATATATGCTTTGTCACTGTGTAGACATATGCCTGTGGGAGTGCAGATGACCCTGGGGTCCAGAATATGGCACCATATCCCATGGAACTGAAGTCATAGCTAGTTGTGAATGCCAGAAGCCCATGTGGGTCCTCTGTTTAAGAGCAGCACAAAATCTTAACTACTGATTTATGTTTACAGTCCCATCAAAATATTTTAAAAATTGATGAAGATAAGATTTTGAGCAGTGGCTGTCCAGATGAGACCGTTTAGTCTGTGTGCCTCCCTTTGTGAAAGACTTTTGCTAGTGTGTGTAACTGACATCTTAACACACAGCGGGCAATCTGAGGAAAAGCTAAAGTGAATAAAGAAGGCTCATAACTTACCACAAACCCTGGCTCCCCCTGATGAGTCTCTCCCATCCCAGCCTCAATGAGGATGGTTAGCTAAGGCTCGACAGCTACACCATTGGTTTTCATGTAGCTGAGAGGATGACAAGTTCACTTGTTACGTGTAATGGTTAATCTTTGCTGTCAAGCTGATTATATGTGGAAACAGACTGGAGGCATGTGGGTCTATGAAGGAATTCCCTGGGAATATCACTTAACGAGGAGAGAAGGACTTTTCTATAGCAGCCCAAATTGAAAAAGATCTAAGGAAAAAAAAGCAAAAAGCAGTTCTATGACCCTTATTTGCTACCAGAACCCAACATCTTCAGCCTTCCAGTATGGAATAATGTCCGTCGCTATCCAAGATTCCTCCAGGTTTCAACACCAGACTAAGGTCCACTACATGGACCAAGAAGATACCAGATTTTCAACTGCTTTAGCTTAGAAACATCCATTGTTGGACAACCAACCCACGCTATGTAATATGTCTTTGTATAATAGAAATTTAGTCTGTTTTTCTGTTCCTACAGAGAACTATATACCACAACTGCTCACACACAGAGATTTAAAATCAAGGTAAATTAAGTAAGTTACCTAACGTTTTCTTTAATAGCTTATTCCTTCTTTTATAGTAAACTTGACTGGGAAGGCAGTCACAAATGGAAATATTTTGTTCCTTGCAACTCTGTTAGTCATAATGCCATCTTTACATTGACTATTCAATGATCATGTAAAGTTTTGTGTGGTAGCAGGGTCTAAAGTTACCCAAAGCTTCCATTGAGTTCTTCAACATTGGCTTCTGCCATGTTAGCAACTACTACTACAACTGAGTTCTTGGATCTTTGGAGAAAAAGTAATTGTTCAACTAGTTCAGGGAAAGACTACTCATGGAGCTTGGTTAGACACCATTAAGACATCGAAAGTTATTGAAAGATCTTTCCCTAACCACAAAGCCAAAACTCTTAAAACCATCTTTGTCATCCTTACTGTTTCTCTTTACAAGCATGGTGCCTTTATGTTAGCACAGAAAGAGAAACTCACATGATAGAAAATTACTGGTAGGCATGTTTCTGTGGATTCCCCCAAGAGTTTAGTCCTGGAGCTTGTTACAAGGCTGATGATAACAAGAGCAATGTGGATAGCAATGATCTACCCAAGTGAAGGTCTGGACAGAATGGAAAACCAAGTTCCCCCTTTTCTGGAATTGAAACATTCCTGGTGTTCTACTCTCCTTGGTCCTAAGGCCTCCATGTTCTCTTGCCCCTGTAAGAGGAAACCTGACTTCAGGTTCTCAGGATTTTGGCTTCATGGTGTAAGACACCAGCAGCTCTCTGATTTTTCCCACCTTGTAGACAGCATATCTTGGAATACCTCACCCTCCATATACATGAGTCAATTCCCATGTTAGTGACCTTCTTTTATATTAGTATTTTTTCTTTGATTCTGCTTTTCTGGACTCAGACAACATCCTTTTTCAAAAATATGGAAGCCATTCTATTCTGCCAGGGCAAGTATAATCTCAGAATTAACACGTAAATATTCCTGCCATCAACAATTTTTTTTATTTACCTGAGATAGATATGGAGAAAATTCCCCTTTTAATTATCTCAAAACCCAGTAGCAAGTAGCAGTAAAATCCCTAGCCTATCTATAAAAAAAATAAATAAAAGATTGCTTTTTCAAAGATGGAAAGACCTGTCTTCCTGAGACTTCTCCTCCCACGGCCCTCGTGAGTTTCTTCCCTCTTCCCCTTCTGGGTAAATGACTGTGAGTCTCACTTTGACTTATATGGGGTGGAAACTTCACTCTATTTTTAAAATGCATCACTGACGTTTGTTCAGATTTACTTGTAATTATATTTTCTGTGGTTGGACTGAGAGGAAGGTCCCTCTGTGGGTCCATGTCTGTGACAGCTGAAGTGACTGGAATAAGCCTGCCCTGTTCCGTGTTGTCAATATGATATGGCACATTGATTTCCCAGGCTGAATTAAGGACACAATCTGAGAGGTTTCAGAGCACAGCTGGCCCTAGGCAAAATGAAAGGACAGACAACTTTGCTTGGTGATTCAGCCTCATGTCTTGCCTTTCTGTGTGTTGCCCCCACCCCCTCTCCTGCTGTTGGGATTTCTGGTTGTCATGGCTTTTCCTCTGGGTCAGAAGATATCCTGATGAAAGTAACATTTGACTTCCTCTCCACCATGACATTTCTCTGTATCTTCATCATATTTTTGAGCTGACAAGTAAAAATTAAAGAACTGGATGTGATAGCACACACACACAAAATCTCAGTATGTAAGAGACTGAGGCAGAAGAATGGCTGGGAGTTTAAGGTCAGTCTTAAGTACTGGATGGAGTTTCAGACCATCCTAGTGTACACAGTGAAAACTATGGCTGAATAAAATAAAATAAACAGGAAACAAAGACAATTTATATTTTAGTCTTTGAGATTTTCTTGATGAGGGGTGAGGACCACACTGATCAGTAGGGTGCTTTCAATAGCCTCCCTTCTAACAGCCCAAGAGAATCATTCTTTCCTGATTAAGCTTTCCCCTGCATTTTCTCCTGCCAGTCAATCTGGAATCACTACCTCAGGTTTCAATTTTCAGCCACCTTTAGGACGCTGCAGTAGCAGGGTATTTTATCTCCAGGACAGAAGTCCTTCTGCAATACTATTGTGATAGTTGAGACACTGTCCTTACCTGATATCCTTGGTCTTCTTTCTTCCACACACTGCTGACAGATTAGTCTTCTAGAATGCAGTTATTATCTTATTATCCTAAGCTTAAAAACCATCATTAGCCACTCAGGACTTTCAATTACATCCTAATTACTTTACCTGACACTTAAGACCCTACATGACAGAGAATTGAAGCAGCATGCCCAAAATTCCAGCTAAATAAAACCACAGACTCTTCTTAGAAAATGACCTAGCATATTCTTAATCCTGGTGGCTCTTCTGTTGATGTTGATTACTACAAACCCCAGGCCCAATTCTACCTGAGTAAATCACTTTAGATATTTCCAGTCTTCAGTGGCAACTTCTAATAGTCTCTCTATATTCAAAATTGAATAGAATTGCTCCCTCTGAACCTCTAGAGTATTTTTGGGGTCCCCTATGACAGTAATATTGAAATGATCAAAATTTATGTTTCAAAACCTGTGACATTAACGTATTAGCATTGTTTTGCTGACACACACATATACCTTCCCAGACCACCTGTCAAATCATAACTTACATGATATTTCGATGAAGACAACTTAAAATAAGGTCTCAAAAACCATAGCATGTAATCACTAACTGATTGTGTTGAATTGTATTCCTGACCAGGACCTGAATGACCCTGATTAGCATGGCAGAGATTTTACAACTATAAATTAGATTAAATTAGAAATTTACATAGTAAGGGATGCTGCATGACTAGATTGAATTGACATATCCGTCAGCAATGTACCGATATTTCTAATTGTGTAAAGGAAGTCTATGCTTCACTATGAAAAAGTTTTATCTAGAAGCGACTGAAAATGCAGAGGCTGTGTGTGTGTGTGTGTGTGTGTGTGTGTGTGTGTGTGTGTGTGTGTGAAGACCCAAGGAACATCATGAAGAAAGAAGTAGGATGAGTAGGAGAACATTTCTCTAAGATATGCCAGGCCCTTGCAATCATAAACATTCAATAGCAGCATTCACATGCCTTAGACCTTCACACCCACAGTCATACAAACACACAGACCACGAAAACACAGAGAGATACACAGACATACCACACAAAAATAAAACACACAGACACACACACCACAAACACTTATACCACAAAAACCACACATACACACAGAGAAACACACAAGCATACAACACACACAGACATGCACACAATATACAAACACATAGGCACAATACACACATACATAAACATGTATGCTCACAAACACACCCACCACACACATATACATACACACACACACACACACACACACACACACACACACACACACACCACTCATGAAAACACATGGACATACACATACACAGACACAACAGAAATAAACATACAGAGACCCACAATAAACGTGCACACATACACACATATCCATACATACGCTTACATGTGAGAAGATGACTGAAGTATGAAGGGGTAACTAGGGGTAGAAGAGGATTAGAACTTGTAAGAAGTGGCGACTATGATGATATATTCTTTATATAAAAATTGTCAAAATAGAAAAACTTTAAAAAGAGTGTAACTTTTATTAGCCAGATGTGGACTAATTCTGTCAGTGGCTTGGCCTCCATGAGTGGTAGGGCTGTCTTAAGACTGCTTAAGTCATTCATGTTTCTCTCTTCTCCAGGGCTTACGGTAAATCGTTTCCTACATGTAGCCATTGAACAGGGTTTTAGGGAAATCTTAAACGTTCCAGCATGCAGCAGCATTACAAGTGTGTCACCTGTGATGCCAGCAGGATGCCAATATGTAGATGGTAACCTGTCAGTTTCAATGAAATATGTGACTGACTCAAGTTGAGCACAAGTCCATTGTCAATAATGCAGCAGTTAATGCTAGAAGAATTGAACAGAGATGTGGGGATCAGCTTCCTTCCATTTCATATTATATTTCTATCCACTCTGCCTACTGACTGACTCTGTGTGTGTGTGTGTGTGTGTGTGTGTGTGTGTGTGTGTGTGTGTGTGTGCAGGTACATGTGTATGTATGTGTACAACCTGGAAATAGACAAGTTGGATGATATTTAAAATAAAATTTCTTTTTTTTTTCTGGAGCTGGGGACCGAACCCAGGGCCTTGCGCTTCCTAGGTAAGCGCTCTACCACTGAGCTAAATCCCCAGCCCCCTAAAATAAAATTTCAAGTGCATTCATTATTTTACTGATGTGGGATATGCAAAATGATTGACGCCCTTATAACCAATGCAAGAGGGGCGGACATAAAGGCAGGCAGATCTCTTATTAGCAACACATTTAGATATCTAATTGTTCAAAATTGTTAGTGCAGAGGCTGCCTAAAATAATTCAGCAGGGAAATGTGCCTAATGTAATACTTTCTAAATATTTGCCTCTGGATACAATCTCCTCCCATCACCCTTAGTTTCCTAACCTAGCCAGCATTACCGGGCATGCGGGCTTCTCTCAATATACTGCCTGAACAAAGCTGTTGCATATGTAAATCTGAAATGCACCAATGTGTGTGTATCACACACTGCATGGTGATTTAAACCAGAAAAATAGGAGCCACACGTCTGTATCTAAATCTCCCTCAAAGCGCCGAGAGCATGAGAGAGTGAGAGATAGAGAAGGAGAACTCGGAAAAACAGTTCTCTGAGAAGAGACTCCAGTGCAGGGTGCTTTTAAGCCTAGCAATGGCCACGGTTTCTCTCTCCACTTTCAGCTCGGCCTCCATGTGTGAGAAACGCTAAGCACGTTATCGCAATAGATTAGCATCAGTAACTGTCACCGACGGCGAAAAGCTAGAGATAAACAGAGCAGATGACTTTATTTTTCACTTTTTAAGCAAATGAGGTCTGACATCGTGCACCGACTCCGGCCAGGTCTCGTGGTTAAGTGTTTTATGTTCATTTGACTAAAAGCCCAGTGACAGAGATGGAATGGCCACCCTTCGGGAAAAGGAGGGTTATGTAGTGGGAACTGAGCAGACCAAGAACTGCATACAGGAAAAGCAGGATGGCTCATAGCACCAGCTTTGTAACTGCCCTGAGTACTTGGTAGATGGGTACAGGACGTGATGAAAAGCTGCTAGACCTCTTCATTTCGTAATATCTCTGAAAGGGGTAGAGGCCAATGTCTGAGAAAGAAACAAGCAAACAAACATCAATTCGACTCAGGTACAAAGGTAACCCTCTTTCCTAGCTGCTATTTCAGGACTGGCTTGCGAGGAAAGTGGGATAAAGAGCAGGTAATATTTTATCCCCTTCTTTGTAAATGACACAGTGTGTTCTTGCAGTAAGCACTGTAGTGTTTTATGCTTATTTAATTTTCACAGTTCTAAAATGACATCCATAAAAGCAGCAGCGTGGATTTCCCGTCAGAAACATATACATATTAATGGAATCTAAGAGAAGAAATGACTCCCTGGAGTTCATGGAGGGGGGCTACTAGTATTCAGGGGAGACTGCTTCTTAGAGGTCCGAACCAATTAGACATCTGTAGTCTTTGCCCTGCATACTTGGAGTGTGCTAGAGAAAGGGGTCTCATAAACTTCATCTGGAATTATAAATGAAATTGAACGTAGTTTCCAGGTCTGTTTCTCTTTAGTAACAAACAGCCTAGGTATGTGACATCAAGAATGTTTCTACCAGAGGCCCAGAACTGTGGTACCAGTGGAGGCCCATGTACTACTGTGCACCATAACACTATCATCTGCCCCTGAAGACTTACCAACTTTAGATCCTCAGTCACTTAAAGCTCTCATTGTGTTGCAAGGAACACAAAAACGGCAAGATCGCTTCTAGTGACTTTGCACAAAACACACAACTTTTGCCTCAAAGAGGATAAGAGGTAGCTTATTCTGGAACCAAGCAGTCGTGGTTCATGATTGCCATCTCAGATTACTTCAAATTCCATTTTCTAGTATGGCAGCAGGTTTATGAAGTTTTAATAGTGCCTTAACAGTGAAAGTGGCACATCAAGTTACTTTCCGGATGTATTGGTGGAATCATCTTGTAGAAGGGCGGCAGTAAAGAAGGGAGCTCTCTGCGATAGGCCATAGATGCTGTCTGACAGTATCCTTAGCCTTTTGATTGGTCGCAGCTAAGTGGTCTGCTAGATTAATCTGTTATAAAGGATTGAGCTGCCGGGTACCAGTAGGTTAGACCAGACACAGTGATGGACAAGGACTGATGATGAACAGGGCTAAAGATAACCCAGATAGATTATAATTAGGTTGTGTACATGCAACATTCCAACCTCTCTGTAATCACTGACATCTGTTAAGTTATTCAGCTTTAGAGGTGCAGTAAATTCCAGGAATATTTGTTTATGTTTCCTCAAACTTATTTCCTCTTCCTGTGACCATGCACTTGTCTCCTGTTCCTGTCTCTACCTCAGTTCTACATTGTAAACCTTTACTAGGCACCTCATCTGTCACCTCACACACTGTCACTAAGATATGAACTTTTCCTCAGCAGTCTTAATGAGAAAGACAGGCAGAAAGAGGCCAGTGAAGACCAGGGAGATGAGTGTGGAACTTTCTGAGCAGAGAGCATTATGGGATGAACCTGTTATGGTGTAGGAAGGCAGTGGAAAAGTCCAGAAGAACCTTCTGGGTGACGAGTTTGTGACTCTAACATGAAGTGCCAAAGGTAAGATTCCCCACAGTATTGTAAAAAGGGAACGCGCATAGTTCCTTTTGACCTGGATATAGGGGAATTCCTAATACAGCCAGTCTATCTCAGAGAAGCTCACAGTCAAACATTAAGACATCTCTCAAGTCTACAAACACTAATGTGGACCACCAGAAATCTCTATTAATTTTCTCATTGGATAAGAGAGAATGACATATCATATTTCATATCACCATTATCAACATTAATCGCCTGATAAGCAGGGAAAGTACTTAATGATAAATGAAAAACAGTAGGTTTTTTCCAAATTAATAGACTGAAAAAAAATCTGTTTGAAGTCAAGCCATCTTAAATTAAATATGCTTTCCATCATTCATCAGGCTGATGAAACTTTATTGGGTAAAAGATATAATTTATATGAGCACCAATTTCCACAGTTATAAAGATAGAGAAACCACCATCTAGCTTCATGGCAGCTGAGATGTTTAAACTGCTCTGTATGAACATAGTCAATTGTGTATTGGAAAACATGGCAGGTGTTAAATAAGTATTATTTTCGCCCTCCTGTCCTCACATACCCATTTTCTTAGGTCATATTCCTACAAACCTCATTTCTAATAAAATTATATATAATATGTATGTGTATATATATATACATATATTCATTACCATACTACTAGGGGATATTTGATATTATACTTATAGTATTAAAGTAATTATTTTCTTCCTCTAAGTAGAAATAATCTGCATTTATTGTAATAAATACATTTTTATTGATTCATTTAGCTCTCCCTTATGACACTTTTTATCTATCTATTATCTATCAATCATCTATGTATAGATAAATGTAGATATCTATAGATATATGCATTTATTATATATCTATCTACATAGTCATATGTAGATATAAAAGCATGTTCTGTCTTGAAAATAAATTTATGTTAGTAAATATTCAGGTAGGGTTAGAAATACTAGAACTCTACTTGCTATATATTTTTTACTCTTCTATTTATCTTCCAGCTGTCTCATTATGTTTTTAAATGTTATTTATAAATACAAAGCAACAAAGCAAATGATAATATTTGAAAAATAACAACAATGACAACAAAAGAGAAAACAATAAAATGTGAGATATCTGATCAAAGTCTAAGGTTCCCAAGTGTCTGATCAAGAAACAAAAGGCAAATTGATGTTAGATATCCTGGTCACTGCCATGTGAGTTTGGGTAACCTTCATTTTTCTCTTTTCTCAAAATATTCATGTGGATATGTCTCCATTCCTCTTGCTTACTTTGAAGCCACAGAATGCTATGAATTTTCTTTGATCCTTTAGAAGGTAAATCATTAGACCTTCGCCTAAGAGAAATTATTAAAAATACAGAATAATATTCTTGTTAGACCTTTTAACTAAATCAATGCTTTCTAGTCACTGGAATCATAGCACATTTGTGTGTGTGTGTGTGTGTGTGTGTGTATGTGTGTGTGTATGTGTGTGTGTGTTTGGGTATAGGTGTGCAAGTGTAAAATGTAGTGTGGAATTTCAAACTGCTACACTTTAGCGATGCTTCTCATGTACAAAAATACAAAAGGAGGCAGCACATAGGCTCAGGCTCATAACTTATAACTGCTCAAACTTCTCCCAGAGAAAACAGAAATTGACATATACATGCCACATGAAACACAGAAGAAGTCAAAAGAAAGCATCTTCCCAAGTACACTCAGTGGTAAGTGAGAGACCATCACACACAAATTGATCTAGAACAGGGAAACTCAAAAGAGCAACATAGACAAAAACAAAACAAACAAACAAAAAAGGCACACATTAAAATACAGAGAAAAGAGGCAATGTAGAAATTTTAAGTTGTAAAAACATAGCACTTTTGAGATGGCCCCATACCTCGACAAGGGGCTATGTCTAAATACTGAAGGTGATCTCTACAGCTTCTCAAAAATTTTAACCCAGAAATGTTTCTGTCCAGAAGAACAGGGACAAAAAATGGAACAGAGACTGAAGGAAGAGCCAACCAGGAATTGTTCCACCTCGGGATCCATCATGTCTACAGAGACCAAACCCAACACTATTGCTGTGAACAAGAGGCACTTGCTGACAGAAACCTAGTGTGGTGGTTCCTGAGGAGGTCTGACCAGCGAGTGACCAAAGCAGATATGGATGTGCATCAGACTGAGGTCAGCAAACCTGGTGGAGGATCTGGCAGAAAGACTGGAGGAGTGGAGGGGGATTGCAACCACACTGGAATAACAACATATGTTGGCCTGACCACTCAGTTCTCCCAGAATTAGACCACCAACCAAGGAGTGTACCTGGAGGGATTCATGGCCCCAGATACATAAGTAGCAGAGGATGGCCTTGCCTGACAGCAACAAGAGGGGAGGTTTGATGCCTCATATAGGAGGATGCTGGAGCAGTGGGTCAGGAGAGTGTTGGTGGATGGGGGAGCACCCTCATACAGGCAAAGGGGAGGAGGGAAGGGAGATGTGGAATGGGGGTTTGGTAGAGAAGTAACCTGGAAGTGGGATATCACTTGAGAGGTAAATGAATAGAATGATTAATAAAAATATAAATAAAATATAAATAAATAAATAAATAAATAAATAAATAAATAAATAAATAAATAAAGCACTCTCAGAGAAAGAAACACTTGAGTTTTTGAGAAGGGGTGATGATATATACTTAGTATGGAATTCAATCTTTGTATGAAACAGACTCTCAATGACTGATCATTGTTTCCATAGATTAATGCATTCCTCAAATCTCAGGAGATTATGAATAAAGCAGAGACTAATAACTAGACAAGGTATAGAAAATAAGAAAGTTGAAAAATATTCAATTCCGAGGCTCAGGGATTATTGTGGAAGAAATGTGAGAACCAGAGCTAGTAAAGACATAAGAAGTGTCTTCTGGATACAGCAGGGAAGCTGTACTCATGAATTCATAACAGCTGCCACCACATGCACAAGGCCTGTGTAAGCCAAAGCCTCACCAAATCCCAGCGTAGACAGGGAACTTAGATATAAAACCCCATTCCTTGCTATGGGGGTATTCGCACTATCTACATGTTGGGAAGAAGAGAGTCAGCTTTGTCTAAGAGTGTAGCCATTGATGCAGGGTCAAGCTCAAGGAAGACCCCATGGGGAAGAATATTTGAGCAGTATAAATTGGTCTTGAGGTAAAAAAAAGCACAAAGTTGGGTGGGTAGGGAAAGAGTCTGGACTAAGGAAGGGTCAGAAGATGGGTGAATAGGATCAAAATGCATTGTAAGAAATTCTGTAGGAACTGATAAAATTGAACTATTAACTAAAAACACAGCAACCATCATTAAAGAAAGAGACTTTAACAAAGGGGAACAGGAAAGAAGCAATTCTAAATTAACTTTCTGATTCGGGCATTCTAGAGGGATGGAGCTCTAAGCTCTGTGGACACAGACTATGAGATATTATAGGTTTGAAGATTAAGGTAATAACAAAGAAGCCCGCCTTGACTGGGCCAGATCCACGCTCACATGTGTACACAGAGATTAGAGTAATATTCAGGGACCAGCAGGAGAAAGTTGCAATCAGCAACAGTATTTGTGCTTGAATGGTTTGTAGGGTGTTATTACCGAATTAAATCTAATGAGAGAGAGAAAAGAGGCAGATCATAGGACAGAGAGTGAATTATAGTGTGGCTCTCTGAAAATTATAGGAGGCGTGTACCTTGGCAGTATTAGAAAATAGAAATACTTAGTCCTTTTTCCTTCCCTTTTTGTGATATGTGGACATGACTTGTGGGTATCTGTCCAAACTGTGCAGAATTCCAGGAAGATCATTTCTGAAATGAGTTCTCAGAAACCTCATTTGGAATATGACTACTACTACTCTTGTGAACTGAGTTTAATGTTAGACTAGCTCTTTACTGGTTGAAAATAAATCAGATTACAGATAAGGACTATTTTAAAACTTGGACATGTGTTTCTCGGCATTGATTTTCATGCCTTGAGCTTGGCCCTGACCTAAGAGTGAGATGTGGTGAGGTGGAGACAAGGCTTGCAATATGGGATATTTCTGAATCTTTCCACAAAAGCAGATTACACGGGTTTTAGAATGGGAAAAAAATAAGTAGATTAGGGATTATTTTCTGTTTTCTCTTTCCAGTCCTTCCACTTATCCTAATTTATTATCTGTTTCCATCGTGGTGGTGCACGTTGATGTCATTAAGTGTGACTTATCCTATTTAGCCCAATAAGTTAGACTGGTTAATGGGCCATCTGCATGTATTAGTTGACAAGGCCGCTCAGAGATACACAATCATACCTGACATATACACATGGAGACGCATACACTTGCTAAATAAAACTGCTTGGGGCCGTGTAAAAACACATACTCCTAAGAGACTGCTAAGCTAAGGTTTGCTGTTTCTGTTCTGCAGTGCAGCTCTGCCCTTGATATTCAAAGTTCTGCCTGGCCAAGTTCACAGGGCATAGCGGTTCAGGAATTAATTTCCATAATTATCTCTTTAACTTTCTCATTATAAAAGACATCGTCTCTGGATGGCAGGAAGCCAACCTGCTGACCCCAACAGGACACTGCTCCACATGAGACACCAAGACTGGCTTGGTGTCTGCATTTCTTTGTGTCTTTTCGAACTACAGAAGCCACTTACAGGCATGCTGTATTTGCTGACAAAAAAGGGTCTATCATTAAAAACAAAGAGTGGATCTGCCACAGAAGCATTCTGGTCATCGAACAAGATATGGACTTTGAATGAGACAAACTTGACACCCTAATTCTGAATTCCCGGGGAAATCAACATTTGAGAGTTCAAGAATTTAGTTAGGCCTTTGTTTATTTATTGCTATGATGTTTCTGATGGTTTGATGTTATTGAAAGTTTAGAGATCATGGTAATTCTTCATAAATATTGGATTTGTTGAGAAATATTGAAGGGTCACTTTCTGTCATTCAATACAGTACAAAACGGAATCTGAAAGAAATCCTTTACATCATGGAAGATACTCCAATGCAATACAGTTTGCTACGCAGCTGGTTGTCTCTGGTATGGCTTTGGTCTTCTGGCATGAAAAGGCGAGCATTTACCATAATACAAATGTTTATAGTGGTAACTTTAAAGTTTTAGGATTTGATCATACCATTTCTTCATAGGGACATTCATTTAATTATGACAGTAAAATCGTGAAGTCACTAATCGTTTTAAAACACTTTTTCCAAATGGATATACTATGGATAGAAAGTAATTCATTGGCCATGCTGACAAGATTATAGCTAGAAATACAATCTTAGTCTCTTAACACCTGATAGAGAATGTGCTCAATTACATGACACCAACACTTCGGGAGAGCACATCCATTTGTTCCACCTATGTTGAACCAGTGATTGTTTTTATGAATGAGGAATTATGAGTGGTGGGAGTACAAATAACTGAAGACAGAATGTTATAGAAAGAAAATGAGGCAAGACTAGAGAAAAGGAGACATGCTATTTTTATGAAGAAAACAGGAAATCCATCTTCTTGAGCAAACCGGGAACAAAACAGCAAGCTGGTTTGGAAGACAAGCTAAATGGATGGGAGAGCAAGGACGATGGGCTTCTATGACCTTGCTGAGAAGTTTAGACATGGAAAAGCACACAAATGGAAGAGTCATTACTTCTGTCATCCAATTATTAACTTATGTAGTTAAATTTATATACTGTTAGATGCCATATAATAAAAAATTACAGATAGGTCAAGCCATAAGGAATTTAATGTTAGTGAAGGGACATCAAGTTGTGGTGTATGCGATAGTATGTGATTGCCCTTCAAGAGAGCAGGGATGGTAAGTACCTGGTGAGAAATGACCCATATGCCATCAGAATGGACTTAGCATTTGTTCCATGTCAAAAAAGACAATCAGAAGTATGTTGAGATGCTGGTACTTTAAATTCTGGATAGCTGGTTTGTGGTGGACAGACCCTGTGGGAGCACAGGTTGTTAAGGCACTGAGAATACAATTCAGAGGCCAGGTGATTAAGGCCCCTGTAGAATTATGGCTGTTGAGAAGAATTTTAAAGGAGGATATCAGTAACATTTAGGAACTGATTAGATTTAGAGGTCAAAGAGAAAGAGCAATTGAATAAATTTACAGTGATGAGACTGGGGCATTGAATAGATCCTTGTGAAATTATGAATAATTAGGAAATGGGACAGGAATGATGGGGATGCTCCCCAGTGCTCCCATCGCAGTCCTCCACACCCAGAGAAGGGCTCCTAGAGCTTAAAAGCCATGGCATGATTTAGAGTTAATGATTCCCTCCAGGATACAATTCATGGGCAAGGTGATAAAGCCAACCGTGAAGGAGACCATGCGCTGCCCCCTATTGGATACTCAATTGATGATTTTCTGTGGAATTGAACAGAGTTGTGAGAGGCAAGGGCATCATAACGACATTGCAGAGGGAACTCAGAGGCAGTCCTGAGTGGTATAGAAGACGGGCTGTGGACCTCCGAGACCTCCAGAGATGGAGTCCAAGCTTTCCAACTAAGTGGGAAATTTAAGGCAAGTGACTTCACCTTTTCCTCAACCAGTGTTCACATCTGTAAATTAGAAAGTGTAATATTCTTATACCTCACCTTGCAAGGCATGGAAATAATGCTGTGAGACAGTGAAGTACTTGAATAACTTCTCTAGACCTTATTTTATCTAACAAACACTAGGTATTTCCACATTTATATGATTACTGATTGAGGGGCACATTGCTAAAAAGTCAGGTAGATGTTTTATAACCTGAAGAACAAGAGCTGAATGTACAGTCCTGGTTATGACTTAGCAAAAGCCTTTTAAGGAAGAAGTAGAATAAGAGGTGTCCTAGCATTTAAGAGCATTTGCTATTCTTGCATAGGATCAGAGTTCAGTTTTGAGCCCTCCAATTAGGTGGTTCACAACTTCACTGGAGTTCAGAACATTGCTATCTGGTATCCTTTGCAACCTCTGTGAGCTATAAATAAACACACACACACATACACACACACACACACACTTTAATAAAAAGTATAACTTTTGAAAAAAATGGAATCATACTTCTTGGGATCAAGGAAGAGGGTGAAGATGAGAAATCAAACCAGTGCCCACAAACTACACTTTTAAAGACATGATGAACCAGAAATAACACAGAAAATTTGACCATCTCTAGTGACATAAAGCATTTAAATAAAAGGAGCAGTGCTCTTTGAAAGTCATCACTAGAGGAGATACTAATGCTTCTGCTACTGATACTCCTGCTAGAAATGAAAACACAATGCTGTTCATGACTATTTTCAAACTTTAGGCCAACACAGAGGAAAGCTCATGGGAAGGAGACAGTAATGATTAATAGTAGCCAAAGGGCACCTCTTTTCCAATCTCTTATTTGATCCTAGAAAAAGGCATTCTGCACACAACAGTTAAAAGTATGAGAGCCCATTCTTAATTTGATTAATCAAAATAGGCAACTTCAATGTATAGAAAATTAACAATAGCATTCCTAATATGATAATGCTCTAATTCCAGTATAATCTTGGTTGCATTATAATTTCAATAGTAATAGAAAAAGGCACATAAGTCCTGTGTCCTCAACAAGGTCAAGTACCAAGGGCTTATAGCTAATCAAATCCTGGGCTAGTAGTTTCTTTCCAGGTACTCCAATGCTGTCTAATGTTTCCTCTCTTTTTCCTGCTAAGAAAATCTAAATGATCTAAAAGCAACTCCAGAGAGGACAATAGAGAAGAGAACAACTGTTAGAAAATGTGCGTTTGTGTTCCACACTCCCAGGGTTTTCAAAGTAATAAAAACCAATTAGATGAAGAACAATACAATCTTACCAGTACTAATAGAGGTTTTAATAATAGATAGGGTTCTTTCTGCAGAGCAGGAACTGAAAGTAGCAGCAGTATCCATTGCAGAGCAGTCTGCTGACCAATGTTCAGTGGCAAACCTTGTGTTAATGTGGCAGTCTGCCAACTTCAGCTCTTTAGAACCAGGATAGGGCTCAGAAAATGACCATATGCACCTTGTACTTGTGATAACACCAAGAGGCTTCGCAAATATCCTCCCTGGAGAGTGTAGGCTAAGTGATAAACTATGCCAGAAGCCCCCTTAGAAGGTTCTCAGCTGAAGATTCTACCCATACAGTGGTGTTCAGTCTTAACATACACAGTATTTTTCCCCAGCCAAAGGCACCCAATATCAATAGGTCTTTGTTTCACTAACTTACATTTTCTCTGCATTTGCTTACTAATTCTTTGCTTAAACTGCAAAGTATGGAGAACTTGTTGTCATGGAAACCATCATTAAAATGATTCATCAGTTTGACTTAATTCATCACTCCCTTCTCTTTAACAAAACTGTTAAAGGGAACTCTTTAAAGAGAAGGGAATAGTACGTGGTGGTGGGGGCTGTGTGTATGTGAGGGGCATGTGTTCAAAAAAGATCACTATGTGAGTCTCCCACATGTAAATTAACAAGAGCTCTACCCCCTTTCAGGTTTTAGTTTCATTCTTCTACACTCTTCTTTTAAGCATAATCATTTAGGTCTATGAAAGGAATTTCCTGAGGGTGTGTGGTTATAGTGCAAATTTTGTATGATCTGATCAAGCTTGTGAATAATACATTCATCTGTGCATAAGCTTCCCAGGGCATGTCCTCCTGGCAGAGCCTCTATAAATGAAGCATTTTAACGGAATTCTTTTAAGGATGCAGGAGGTGTAAATATACGTGGGCGGAGAGGGTGGAGAAAAGACTGGAAACCACAGTGACACCATTTCCTCCTTAGGATCCTGTGTTGCATTCAAATGCTGTGTAGAGAAAGCAGCTGCTGGTTGGCATGGGACTGAGTTATAACAGCATTTCAGAACGGAGAGTGAATTGAATAGAGCCTGATCAAAAACCCTGTCCTGAGTAAGACAAGTGGCTAAGTGAGAGGTGATAGGCAAGACAGTTCATTTCCAGGTCCTTCTCTATGCCTTAAGGGGTAAAGACAGAATATCTCATCTCTCTGTTTCTCCCATACAGAAATTGAAGTGTTACATTAGTTTCTTTCAAAGGTCTTTTTTTAAAATTGGATAGTTTATGCATTTACATTTCAAATGTTATCCCCTTTCCCAGTCCCCCTATTTCCCATCCCCCCTTCTCCTGCTTCTATGAGGATGCTCCCCTCCCACCCACCAACTGCCACCTCAACAACCTGGCATTTCCCTACACTGGGGAAATGAGCCTTCACAGGACCAAGGGCTTCTCCTCCTATTGATACCAGACAATGCCCTCTTCTGCTACATATGCGGCTGGTACTTTTAAAAATAGCATTTATTCTAATCTATCCTGTAACTTCTTAAGAGGTCATAGGCATTCATTAAATAGTATTAGACACTCAGAGTTGTTCTGGAACACTTGTTAGAATCTTAAGAGGTCTGAATATTTCTGGCACTGGATTTACTTAACTGGTAGGAAAGTGAGGAAAATTTAGAGTCTTGCATAGTCCAAAGCATCTCAATATATCTGATTAGGAAGGTAGCAGGGCATTCACGCAAATACAGTTCTCAAGACTCCTCTTGCAGCCTATGGTTCAACAGTCCTCTACAGATACCTATGTTAAGAAGAACTCTGTACACTTTTGTACTTAGATTAATTTAATAAGTAGATGAAGGAGTTGATGCACTCTTACTGTTGAGACGAAATGAGGAGACATCCAATATTTGAAGTTTCTCATTTTCTATCAGATCCAAATTAGATGAGTTGGCTTTGAAAACACGTGGAACACTACAAACATCTTATAGCTATAAAGGCCACAACTCCCCATCTATGTCTTAGGCAGGCAGGGAAAGTCATGCTCCCCTCCGGTTCTTACTGTGATGGCAGTCTCCTGCAGTCTCCACAGACAAAATGACAAATCCATGCACGAGGCTAGTGCGTGCACATCTTAGAATACCACAAGAAAACGAAGGAGCTCAAGAGCACTAGAGAAGCTGGAAAAACAAGGTGAAACTGAGTTCTAAGAAGCATTGTGGGAAGAGAGCAGACGCCCTCGTGTAGACCCACTCAGCAGCTAACGCGCTCCCTCACCCTTCTTCACAGCTGCATCTACGTCATCTCGTCAGTAATCGCCTCCAACTCCATACCGTCCTATCTCTTTAATAATAAATAAACAGCATTATTTGCCTTAGCCACTTACTATATTTATTACTAAGTAATAAAGAAAAGGGGAAACTAGATTCGTATGTGGCTGTGTGTGACCATATGTTGGTGTACCTGAATGTCTCAAACTTTCCAACAGTAGAGGAACAAAATAAATGATATTCTTTTTTTTTTTATTAACTTGAGTATTTCTTATATACATTTCGAGTGTTATTCCCTTTCCCGGTTTCCGGGCAAACATCCCCCTCCCCCCTCCCCTTCCTTATGGGTGTTCCCCTCCCAACCCTCCCCCCATTGCCGCCCTCCCCCCATAGACTAGTTCACTGGGGGTTCAGTCTTAGCAGGACCCAGGGCTTCCCCTTCCACTGGTGCTCTTACTAGGATATTCATTGCTACCTATGGGGTCAGAGTCCAGGGTCAGTCCATGTATAGTCTTTAGGTAGTGGCTTAGTCCCTGGAAGCTCTGGTTGCTTGGCATTGTTGTACTTTTGGGGTCTCGAGCCCCTTCAAGCTCTTCCAGTTCTTTCTCTGATTCCTTCAACAGGGGACCTATTCTCAGTTCAGTGGTTTGCTGCTGGCAATAAATGATATTCTGAAGGCGAACAAAAAGGTCATCACTTTTAGTTAATTAAGTAATGATTCAGCATTAATAGCTTTCCTTCATTACTAGAGTAATCTGTAATGTTAACCATTTTATTCATTATTATTATTATTATTATTATTATTAATTTTAACTGTTTTATTCTAAATAAGATTATTCTGCCCCAAAATAGTAAGTATTTCTCATAAAGGGTAAGATGCTTAAAGGTAGGTCTAGTATACCGGCTAACCATTTGGAAGTCAAGAAAATATTTTTATGGAATACATCAATGACTGTAAAATATAGATATGTCTATTAATGTATATATATGTACATTATATACACATTATATATGAATGTATAATATAATTTCTGAGAACATTATGAATATGTTATTTGAGACTAGAGAGGACATAATTGCTATTGCTTGCAAATGTCAATCAAACTAATACGAAGTTAACCCTGAACAAAAAGCCACTGTCCTGGAGAGGCTCCAAATTTTAAGGCTTAAAATTTATCTTCTGTTTTTTTTCCACACAGCTTGATGCAAAGCCTCTATTTCAAATCCCTGAACCTTCCCTATCAGGAAATACAGCATATTTTCTGCTCTGTGGATTTCATAGTCATGGAAGCTGGGGGAGAATAGTTTCCATGATTAATCTTAAAACTCTACCACTAGTATGTGGAAAGTCTTTTGCTCTGTTGACTAAAGAAAGTGAAGATTCCTGAGAGGGTATTCCCACTAATTAAGGACTTTATAATCTCTTTGAAACTACAGGATAGATTAGATAGAATCTTAGAAACCTGAAATAGACCAGAGATGTGTGATTCGAGTCAAATATACAGAACTAATTTTAAAGTATAGTAAAAGTATTAACCAACCACCTTCTCTCTGGTATCATATCAATCATTTTTATAGCTCTTATTTCATTTAAAAATCTTATAGTGACTATGAATGTTGCATAGTCACAATTTCAATGTGTTCAGTGAGACCAACAGATGTTTAAGTAACTTGAATGCAGTTATCCTGAAATGGTGCTACATCTGTATTATATGTATAATGAATTTTATGTAGGATGGAGATAGGAAACTAAGTTTATGATATGAATGAATAATATCATTCAGAAAGGCAGACTCTAAGAGGAAAAGACTATCTTAGGATTATTAATTTCTATTGTTGGGCTCTAAGCCATCCCCTTACACATGCCGTATAACCCCTCCTCAATTATCACAAGACGGGATGTAAAGGCACACATGGCAATTAGAGTACTGGCTTGCTCTGAGCTCAGGAGATGCACACACATGGGTCTCAGTAATGACCCAGAACTAGATAGATTGAACTTAGTCGAAAGCTGAACTTTCTATATTTGTTATGTCCATATAACCATGAATTAAAGTTACATTTTGCAAGTTTAGAAAATATATTTTTTGTTTGAATGATATATTGCAGATAGAGTTTAGACAGATGAATAAAACCTTTATTTCTTAATTAGCTAAATGAAAATGTATTAGAAACCGACAATCCATAGACACAAAATTGGAGCCTTCTCTTCTATCTCCCAGGTTTAGTATGAAAATATTGCTTTTCAGATAAGAACAGAATATCGGACAACTGACCCATGGAGGGTTGGAGAGTTCTAAGAAGGAGGTTGTAGAAGACAGTGAGCATAGTATAACATGTGAATGCTAAGCAGTCTCAGCCTCCAGCCTGCAGAACTCTCCAGAAAAAAACTTTTTCATTGCAAGAAGTTATCAACAATTAACAACAGTTCAGCTATAAGCAACACTTATGTCAGTAGTACATAAGCTCGATAACGAAAACAAACTCACGTATAGTTTCAATTGGTGCAAAGAATTACCGAAAAAATAAAGAATTGTTTTCTTCTCGAGTAAACCAAGGCCACAATATAGCTTTTCTGTACTTGAATACTTAGCAAGAACGCAGGGCTGAAGTTCAGTTATATTTTAGTATTAACTCTATTGATATTATAGAAAATAAACAAAAAAGGAGAGACATGAGAGGCAAAACTGCAAATATTCTCCATTACGAGCCAGCAACCTGAAGAAGATATTTATAAAAATTAATAACTATGTCACAATTTTCAGGTATTATGTTAAACATTTCTCCTAATGAGTTCAAATAACTCACAAAGGATGAGAAACACTTAAATGCTATTTGGTGGGGCCAGGAAAACTAGAAAAGTAAGAAAACTATTCAAAGTCACAAGTAAGATGGTAGAAATAAGAATCTGGCTTGGCATATCTTTAAAAATCTTGGGTCATAAAAAAATTTAAAAAAAAAGAAAAAAAAAGAAAAAAATCTTGGGTCATCTAGAGTATTACTTCCCCTGAACAATCACTACTGTTCAAAACTTTTTTCTTATGGGTCCTCAGCACACTGCAAATACGGAGCTTCCTTAGTAGTATGTGGCTCTCTACAACTAGGCTTGCCCTGTCAGCAGTGTTCTGGAAGTCATTGATAGCACCTTGAGTTAAAACGGGACGGTCTGACTCAAATAAAGCTGTGTTAGATTCACTCGTGAAATATCCTCTTGCTGCTCGTGTGTGTATTTGGTTAAGATACTTCCCAGGCCAATATTTCTCTTAGGAAACCCCTAGCCACATGCGCACTGTACAATTATACCATCATTTTGTCATGCCCACTCTTACACATTAGAAGAAGCTGTTTGTACCCGGGCTGGAATCTACCTCTGCTGCATTTTGGATCTTGAATATCTTTTATTGGTCCAGTTGTCAAAGGGTGGTCCCAATTCTATATCATTACTGGAAAGTAGTGACACCTTTAAACATGGGACCTAGATTGAACTTCTTAATCATAGGGGTTTAAATAGCATGCTCCCAGAGAGGATCTAAGACATTAATTTCTGTTATCTTCCTTTGTCTACCCTATGATATGAACAGTTTACTTCATCCACAGTCAACATGTTCTGTCCCATACTGGAAATCTCAAAGCAAAAATTCTATCTGACCATAAACTAAGTTCTCTAAACTGTGAACCACAATGAACCCTTTATCCTTATAATTTATCTCAGGTATTTCCTCTGTATTGAAAAGCTAATATAGCTACCACATTAATGTATTTTTACAATCATCATTCATTGCTGACATTTCTCTAAGTGAGACCCAAGAGGAGACACACTGGCATGTCACACAGGACCCTGCTGCAGTTGATGTTGGTGAAATGAATTGGAAAAATCGGAGTTTTGAGATCTGTTGACATAATCTTGAGTTTTGGATCTATAATACCTTCTATATAACAGTATTCATATTTCACAGAAACTCAGATAGTAAATGTTATGAAAACGAAAATAAACTGAATACATACATCAAGCTCATGTTGTAAAGTATGTGTGTGTGTGTGTGTGTGTGTGTGTGTGTGTGTGTGTGTGTGTAGAAGCATACATTTTGTCAACAAACTTTAAATGACTCGGATTATAAAATATTTACATGGGCTGTGTTGAAGTGTTATTTTAAATACCTATTTCTTAATACGATTTTCCTTCAAAGCAGGATAAACCCTTTTATCCTTCACATTTAGCTGAACCATGAGTTCAAGTGTCTTTGAAATCTCTGAAAAGTGTTTGTATGATCTCTCTCTCTCTTCACACTCTGAGATGCAGGGCCTGTTTCAGGGCGGGCTGAAACACTCACTGCTCATGACCTCTGAACCCAGCTTCATATGAAATTATGCACGTGCGATTGGAGAGTCTAGCACTTGCAATTTTGTTCAATCAACTATTTAGAAAGTTGTTAGATGTAGGCTTTGTTTGACTTCATTCATTGAGCCACTCTGTGTTAACGATCATTCAGGCCATGTGTCAACCCACTGGAGAGAAAATTCAGAATGAAAGCCTCTGAAATTTGAGCTCTAGGTCTTAAACATAGAAAATATGTGGCTTCCTGTCTTGACCATGAGTGGCTTTTTTGAAAAGTGATTGGCAAGAATAGGCTTCAAGAATCTTTCTCCAGTCAAATAGATTAATTATATTTCACAATTGATTTTATATTTCAATGAAGATGTCAAGATCATAATTTAATGTATAGTTTATAATGTACAATGAACAAACCAAGCACTCCAAGAAGCTTGTAGGGAAAGAACTGGAGGAGTGGGATGGCTCCTTGTCATACCTTGTCTTTTCTATGTGTTGTGTGATACATTGTTCTTCTAATGAGGAGACAAATAATTTACTGTCACCTGCACGTATGCTTAAAGCCAGTGTGTTCCAGTCTCTATAACAATAAATCAGCCTTGGTCATATGGAAAAGGTATTAAAATATTTGTGGTTTATATTGTTGTACATTTCTTTACATTTCTTTTCAAGCTGAGCAATTTTTGGCACAGTCTTGGTAAGCATGTAGATGGCAAACTTGAAGCATCAAGAGCCTGCATTTCTCGGTTGAGGGTTTAGCTCAGTGGTAGCGCGCTTGCCTAGCAAGCGCAAGCCCCTGGGTTTGGTCCTCAGCTCTGGAAAAAAAAAGCCTGCATTTCTGAAACAATTTAGATGTTATCTCACAATACTTCCAAGGGACTTTCAGATTTAATTTCTTACCGAAAAACCTTGCAGCACTACTCCCTCACAGTTTTCGCTCTGTATACTTTTCTTGGGACAATGTGATATGTATACATAGGAGACATTTAGGAAGAAACATTGCTGCTCTAATTCATCTTTGAAAAATTACTATGAAAAGTGTCTGCCATTTGCTACCTGTATAGAGTCCTGTTTCAAGTGAATAGTCATTGATGTTTACATAGTTATTTTTACTTCTTGTTTTGAGATAAGATCTAATTCTAGAGTCCTCTGTGGTCTGGAACTCACAACAATCCCCCAGTCTCACTCTCCTTTTGGGCTGGGATGAGAGACATCTAGGTGTACATCACTATCATTATCTGACATGCCACGGGGATCAACAGGCTGTACTCTTTCAAAGAATCTTCCATGTTGCTTTCTATGGATAAAAAAATAGTTATCACTCAACTAGCAGAGATAGAAATATAAAATAAACGGTTAAATTGAATGTATAGGTAAGAATATGCTAAATTTATACCTTATATATATTTATAAATACATATGAATGAAAATGTCTGGTAAATTTTCTGAATATTAAGAGATTAGTTAAAACAAAATAGTTCTCATTCCAAAATTCACCTTTAAAGTTATTTTAAAAGCTAAAAAGTACCTTAGTTAAAACATTGGTTTAGAGGTTTCCAAAGAATTTTTGGTGCAGTGTTGTACTTTGGAAATGAGCAATGAAAGACAGAGATGTTCCCATCTGCAGCTGTTCCTCTCACTCTTGTCTCCCACATTATGGAAGATGATGAGACAATACATACACCAGTGAAGGTTGACTCTCCCCCTCTTTAATGTGGCATTAAACATTCATTTCCATTGAGCCCTTGAAATAATGCTGAAGGAGTTAAGGCATGTTTTTCAGTTACTATTATTGTTTTCTTTTTGCTTTAAGTAGAAAATATTTATAAATAAATATTGGTGTGTGTGTGTGTGTGTGTGTGTGTGTGTGTGTCTCATTGTGAACTATCTTTGCCAGCCATATTATTTTTCAGATGGATCTATGTACCATTTGGGGATACAGTCCTTTCCAAATGTTTTAACAGCACTGTGTCAGGTGAATCAGATAGACAGGACTTTCCCAGGTTTATATGCCTTCGGATGAAGAGTGATTGAACTTCACCCTGCCAGAAGCTGAAGCATTTGCTGACACTCCCTAAATACTGGTTGAATCATTCCTTCCTCCTTTGCTGGGTTACTGAGACCTCTGTGTGAGCCGAGGAAGTCAGGGAGGAAGTGGATTTTAGTATCAAGCATATTTGATACAAATCATTTGCTTCCTAATTAAAAGAGAGAAATGTACAAATGTACTAAAAGGCACGTTACACATTTTGTCTTATTTCCTTATTGTTTTAATTAAAAATGTAATAAAGAGAAAAGTCTACCCTGAGGGCTGACATTCAGTAAGCCCTCAAGAAACAGTGTCTGCTCCTAACCTGCCTCATAAGATATTCCTACTACTAATCCACTGTAACACATGTAATTATTATTATTATCACTGTATGGAACCTTCCTTTTTCATAATATTTTCTATATTGTAAGTGTCAGGTTATCATTTATAATTCAGAGACAATGCTCTCACAGGTGTATAACCTCAGTGTTTGGGCAAATGCTTCGCAGTGGTGAGAGGGCAGATCTCTATCTCACAACAGCACCTTACCTGTTAGAATGAAAGAAGTCAATTGGATAGGAATCAGCACTGTGGAATTATATACAACAATGTCTTTTCAGGCATTTACCGAAATGATTCAGAAATAAATACTTTAACCTGTCAAGATCCAGAGCATGGAGCTGGTGGGAAATCTCAGTGTCTTTTGACTCTTTCAGACTTCCAGGGCTTTCAGGGTTGTGGAAGATAAAATGCAGACCTAATAAAGCTGGTTCTCTAGGGTCATTTTCTTATACCCAGTACCAGAGAAAGGGCTCACTACACCGTTAGAATACTTTTATTTTACCTTACAACTAAATGGGTCTCATGTAGGGAAAGAGAAGTTCTTTCTGTGATGCAAAATGAGTCAGGCCTAGATATCAACTGTGGGACATAGTATTAATTGTGAATATGTGTAGCCCACTAAGGTGCTACTGAGAAGGTATATCTTGCATTATGAGTTTTATCACAATGCTATAAGTAAACACGATGCATCTAATCTCAGAACTCAGGTATGGTAGTGACATGGATTATGATAGAAAATATTTTTACTCATCCTCATTCAGTTGTGTACATTAAGAGTTAAGCTTTGTGTATTTATATATCTATTGTATCTCAATAAATTGGTTAACAGAATCAGAACATCGGCAGCAACAAAAGCTTAAACTTAATAATGTAAAACTAGGTTTAAAAAGTTTATGTAGTAAGCCCATTGTATTTTATGTTTCTCTTTCCATTTTTCAATCCCAACTTCTTTAAGGACAAACTCTGTTTTGTTTTGTTTTTTGTTTTTTGTTTTTTGTTTTGTTGTTGTTGATGATGATGATGATGATGATGATGATGATGGTGCTTTGTAAACTCTGCACTGTGTCTTTAGTAGATGCAGGTTTGTTAATGTACACCCCTCTACAGTCTCCTCTCTTTTACATCTTCCTTGCTTTTATTCATACTCAATGCCTCCATCATCTTAGTTTGCCCTACAGGACTTCCCTCATTTTAGCCCATGCTGCCTTCTTCGTAAAGAGGAACTCAGTGAGAACTTAAAGCAATGTGAAAAGGGGGAGAGGTGGGAAAAGAGAATATTGGATAAATTGGCAGAAAGATAAAGGAAGAGTAGGAGGGGAAAGCTACTTGGAGGGAGAAAATGAAAGTGGTAAGGGAGGAAGAGGAGAAAAGGAGAAAGGCAAAAAGGGGGAGAGAAAGGGAAGGACAAAGCTTGACAGAGGAAAGGAAGGGAAGAAGGGGAGGAAATCCCATCTGATGAACCATTGCTATGATAGGTATAACAGGACGGACTGTAGGCCCTAACAAACTAGGAATAAAGAAAGAGAAAAAGAACTGTAGGTCTGCAGCAACTGAAAGGACTATTCTGATGAGGAATGTTCTGGAAGACCAGAGGTATCAGGTGAGTGTGTAATGGGGCATTAGGAATCCTCCCCGTGTACAATGGTGGAATTTGCTTTTGTAACAGTAGAAGAGAAGGCTGTTGTTCTTTGCTTGCTCTTGTTTTGCCTTTTATAATTGGCTTATTCATTCTAGATAACTCAGAGTAGGAGGGAGCATATTTTTCATTAATCTGCCAGGGAACTTCAGACCTCAAGCGCCGACCCTCTAAGAGACAGCAAGCATAGAAGATGTCATCAGGGACCACATGAGCATGGTATTGCGGTCAAATTTTCATCTAAATTTGAGGAGACCAATAATTGTGCATGTCTGAACTATAATTAAGAGAAAAACTATCATGCACTCTGTTGGTTGTTTCTGATAAATATTTGGGTTAAATAGAGAGATGGACACTATTGCACACCTCCGCAAACTAGCACCAGGGAGGCTGATGGAGAAGGTTACAAATTCAAGGTCAGCCTCTGCTGCACAGTTAAGACTGTGCCTCTAGTGGGTAACTATGAAAAGTTATTTCTTCAGTGTCTGAGATATGGTAGATACCTATATAAAATATGCATATGGTGCAAGCTATTATTAGAAGAATGCAGCCTATTTGCATGTTTATAGAAGGACTAAATAATTTTCCTTCCATTCTCAGAGCAAATAAAAAGTCCTTATTTTACTTAGGCCAAAGAATCCTTTTAAAGCTTAATGTTTTCTCCTGGGTCCCAAAGTAGCAACTTTTTCTATGACTTTTAAGTCAAATACAAGCTTTTGTATGCACCAAGGAATTTCTATCAGATATTACAAGCATGTAGTATTACAACTGCCAATGATTGGTCCACAGGCTAAGGCAGAAAACATAGAATCTGGGTTCTCTGGCTGTACCATGATTTGAGAATTCTCTCTCAGTGTTATACTCTAGGCCAATGGGAAAAAACTCATAAATTCCGAGTTATATGAATAGTTTAAATCTATATCATAACTTATTGAAATGTTCAAGTAGTCTCTTAGGTGTAAGTAGAGATAGAAGTGAGAGCCAACTCCTAGAGACAAGAGTATCACTTCTTGAGATGCCTTAATTATTATTTTTCTTCAGATTGGCCTTTGAAAATTCTTGGCTAAGGATAACAGGCACCATATCTACAATGGAATCTTTGAGTTTAATCATCATAGCTAATCAATGAGTTAAGCTGTGTGTCTGTTATTCCCTTACCAATGAAAAATTGAAGCCTACAGGGGATCCATATCCAAGAAAGAAAGAAATAACATTTGGAGTCTCTTTCAATTCAGATTCCATAGAGTTAAAAATGCCATATTAATCTTTATTTGTCCCTAATTTCAAGTCCAATATTCTGATGCCTCTGTGTGTGTGTGTGTGTGTGTGTGTGTGTGTGTGTGTGTGTGCGCGCGCGCGCGCGCGCGCGCACACGTGCATGTATGTGATACTATGGTTGGACCCAGGACCATACATAGAGTAGAAATTATCGTAGTACCAAGTTATTACTTAGCCCATACTTGAAAGACCCTTTACCGTTTGTTTGTTTGTTTTCCTATAGATAACTTTATTCCTAATTTCTTTCTACATGCAACAAACTCATGCTCATATTTAATTATGTTCTATGCTTTCTGTAACTTTCAGTTTTACTGCTTGAGAAACAAGCAGCTGAAATTAAATGCCTATCATTTCCAAATAGATATTTTGAAGGCAATATTATTTTTCAGGTTTAAAAATCATCATTAACTCAGGATATTAAAACTAAACACTTGTCTTTCTTCCAAAGGATGACGAATTTCCATGGGGGAATTAAAGAAATAATTTTCTGTGTATCATTATAGAGAGGGTAAGGGAAAATTTGGAAAGATAAGGCCTCAGGCTAATGGAAGATAATTGACATTTTCTTTTAGGAGTTGTTAATTAAAACAACATTAAATATTCCCCTACAATCTTTTGTCAGTCAACAGGATAGACCACTGGAACTGCCACTGAGGGGCCCATCAAAACCTATAACATTCTCCCAGAGTAGCTAATTACAGCCATTTTAAAAGGTTTCCAATGCACTCCACAACATCTTTTTAGAAATTCCACTTCTATAAAACACTCAAATGTTAACAACCTGCCATAGAGAAGACACCATGGAGAAGCATTCAATCAATACTTCAGGGCACTGTCCAGGCATCATCTTATATAAGGCAAACTCTGTTTTAAGAGGACCTGTAAAAGTGATCCAATTCTTTCCAGTTTAGTCCTATAGAAGAAATAAGCATCACAAAACAGCATGCTGGGGAAACAAAATTAACAAATGCCATCAGGAAAACAGTTTAGCATTTTATTCAAAAGAGAAGATAAGCATGTAACATGAACTTAACTCCTTTTAAGGCAAGGAGTAGCCTATGTAAGGCTGAGTGGGTAGAGAGGCATGTGCGTGTATCCAGAGGCATGCACACTGCTCCAAGGAGACAAATGAAGGGCTCAGACATTCTTGTCTATTCAGTGTCATTTAGAGTCAAGGAAAAAATAAAGTTGAAAAATGGAAGACAGGAAATATACAATAATTAACCTTTATATTGTATAATGTATAATCCTGCCCTTATTAAATTAAAATCAAAATAGGAATAAGTAAGTGAACAAGATTTTGGAAGAAAATAGTGACATTTTATGAGAAAAAGAGAATATTGCTGAAAATTGTATGTCTGGGATCTCAGTCTGAGGTTGACATCATACAGAGATACCAGTTTACAATGCAGGGAAATGATAAATAAGCAGCAACCGAAATATCTGTTAAGGAAATCAAACTCTTAAATTGAGCTCATTTGTGAATTGTTACTCACAACCTGGCACTATACTTTGCAAGAAGGGCTTTAACTCCCCTGCCAAATAATTCCACATGCAGAAGCTCGCTGTGCAAGAAGCCTATTGAAAGAAATTCACAATAGATGTAGATTTTCAGAGAAGAGTTTTATAATGCTGCTTATAAAAAATAGAAAAGAAATGGTTTATATGCCTGACCCAATGGACTGTCGAGAATTAGGACTACCTATACACTCAATAGAAAGAGAATATACACGAATAAGTAGGAAGAAATATGGAATAAATATGGAAGAAAGTTCTTGATTAGATGTTAATAAGAGGGACACAGTAAAAACATACTATGGCTGGGGTCAGAGGAAGACAGACAACAAATACTTTTTAAAAATAGGAGACACATATTCATATGAACAACAATTAATGACAAAAGCAGACGTGAATTTGAAAGTGAGCTTGGAGGGAATATATGGAGTGGGAGAGGGATGGACGAAGTGAGGGATGGTAATGTAACATAATTATGATATTAAAAATAAAATGATGAAAAATAATAATGGTAGTAGTTTGACTTTCTCATTTTTAAGTTTATATTATTATGACAATTTTATGAGAATAATAAAACTTCGAGATACCTTATGCAATTGTTTCCATGGGTACCTGTTAGGCTGTCTATAATGGAACTGAATCCTAGACTTCTCAGAACCAAATAAATAGCATAGTAGTTGATATGTCCATGAGGTCTTTTGTTTGCAAAATAATTCACTATTTTTGTCTAAGTAAATGATCAGCTTTATATCTTCTGACTGTTTTGTGATGGAATTTGCAATAAAATTCTCCTTGGAAATTATATAATTGGATGCTTTCCATCCAGGAAAGGCAAGATCCTTTTGCTGGTCTAACTAAATTCTTGTCTGACATTTGGTTATAATTCTATGTTATTCCTGTATTTATCAAGAAGACATAGAAATTAGCATATGAAGCATAAGAAGAAAATACATTATCTATTGATTAACATTTTTACATATGCAATTTAAAGGACATTGTTTGATATTTTGGAATAGGGTAACTAACAAATGATAATAATATTTATTGAGCATGTGATAGCCCCTATGGTAATACTTTATTATTTAATACCATTGTATAATATCCATGTTTGACTCCATTTTATAAGAAAGTTAATCGAGGCACAGAGACACTCAAAGTACCTTCTTAGCTTCATGCTTGTAAGGGATCCTGCTGGGGATTATGTAATCTTTAATGTACTAGCAATCCTACTTTCCTTCGCCTCTGATGTCATGTTTAAATTAGATGATGACACTTATGCAGAGATCAGAAGCCAGTCTAAGATTTGACTACTTCTTATACTACTTACCATATGTGTCATGGTGTATCAGTGGGGATGTCTATGTGATCAGAGTCAATTGTAACTCCAATGCCTATGCTGCACCTTCCTAACCACAGCTAGATCAAGGAACCCTGAATGCTGACACACTCAGCGTCTGTGCATGAGAGAATCTACAATGGATGTGCTATAAGAGATTATAGAAGATACCAGTCCCTGTCTTAGTGGAGCTTATACTATCTCTACCATAAGGAGACAGAAATGAGGAAATATTTTGACATTATATTCCAAGAATATATTATATTATTTGAAACAAATAAGGAAATACATGTTCAATTTACATCTGTGTTTGCCTCTATGACCAATAGCCCTGGTGTATACAATGGCACGGATAGCCTGATAACACTGTTGCTAAAACTAGAAGTCCCCGCATTGGCGTAATCCAATGACATGTTAATTGTTGATGGACATTGGCTGGCTCATAAAAATTCACCTTGTCACCCATATAAATGTCATTTGTTATAGTTTTCACATTTGCATACAGAAAAGGATGCTTCTAGACCACAATGTACAACTCCTTGTAGAGTGATTAATAAATATTCATGATTTCAGTGTTGCTGTCAATGATGACAGATTTTATACATTAGTAAGAATATTATAAAGATAAGTATGTTACACTTTTAAAACAAAAATCATTCTAATACCCTTTAATATCAGTTCCAATACCCCAGAGGCATTTCATTTTTTACTTATGTCTCCCCTTCAGTCTTTATAGCTCTGGGAAATATGAAGTCATGAACCAGAAAATACTTGTATCCAATTATATTGAAAATATTTATCTACATATTACCCAAAATTTTACTATACAGCATGTTTCTGTGTAAGTACTTTGCATTATTTTACTTCAAGATATGAATAGTTTCTTTCTATATTGATTTTCTTTACATATTCTGCAAAACAGGTTCTGAGTTTGAATCTCTTCATATTTATACTATGTTCACTACACCCATGATTCATAATAATATTTACTAAGTGCCTTGTAAGTGTCAAGTACCAGTCTGACTATGGACATATAATAGGAAAGAGATTAACATTTTCACAGATTTTCCGTTTCCTGAGAAACACAAGAGCTAGTTACCTAAATAATATATTAATAATATAAAAATTTGAGATTCTGTGACGAACAAGGATTGTGATAAAACTTATATAGATAAAGTCATTTTTAGGATCAAAGACAACACACGAACTTAGGCGTAGGAAGGAGCAGAGACTATAAGAAAAGTTGAGATAGCATTAGAATTTTGAACACAACTAAGAACATTCCCAAAGCTGTACAGAATGACGCATTGCATCGTTAGAATTTGCTCAGCAAAGGAATGATTGAATTTGGCCATGCCGTTTCAGTTCTTGCTCTGTGACTCATTAAGTCTTATCACATGAGGCAGACAGTAGTCTACATTCAGCTCCTTTTAAAGAAGAGAAAACAGAATAGTTATGTTTTGATCCACTCTGTTTTCTTTCCCCCTTTCTCCCACCATGGTGTCCTCCTCACATAACCTCTAATGGACTCCTGCCTTTACATTCATACTAATGACACTTTTACTATGAGGGCTGCAGTAAGAATCTCACTTCACGGCCCTTGGTCCGGTGAAGACTTGATACCCCAGTGTACGGGAATGCTAGGGCTGTGAGGCGAGAGTGTGGGGTGGGTGGGGGAGCACACTCATAGAAGCAGGAGGGAGGGGTGAGATAGAGGTTTTTTTGTGGGGGAGGAAACTGGGAAGGGGGATGACATTTGAAATGTAAATAAATAAAATAACCAATAAGAAATTTTAAAAAAAGAGAAAAAGATAAAAGAAGAATCTTACTTCACGTTGAGGAAGAGGATCATAAAGAATGTTAAAACCCAGGAATAAGGCCACTATGTCTCCTAGAGATGTCATGAGCTGTCCTCATGAACTCTTACCAGCATGTCTGCCTAAACATGACTGGAATGAAGACAGACCTGCTAATGTGGGAGGATAAAAGCTCACTGCCTCACAACTATGCAAAGAACTACAGACAACTGAGGAATCTGAAAGCCATAGACACTCTTCCCCTGGGAAAAGCACCAAGTTATCTAAGACGAGATGATTGATGATCAGCTCTAAAAACATACACATATAAGTAACATGATATAGACTAAGCAGCTTTTATTTAATATATATATATATAACACATAGGCATAATACACTGACATGTTAATTGTTAATGGAACATATATATATATATATATATATATATATATGAAAAGAGGCAGGACATTATTATGTAAAATATTTTTTAAATATCACTTTTCCACTGTGGCATAGTACCATCTCTCTCATCATAAAGTGGTTTCACATAATTATATTTTATTTGAATATCCATGACATTTCATAATTTTAGGTTCATAATATGACATAAAATATGAAGTTGTAGAAGTGGAATTTTTACCTTTTCATCTAGCTCAATGCAGAAACAGTCTCTGACTATAATGATAAGAACCAGTTCATAATATTCCTACATTTACCCTATAGAAAGACACATTAACTGCATAATACAAAACTAGGCTCTTTGCTCTTCTCTGCTCTCTTGCCCTCTTCCCCTTTGTCCCTTCTCTTCCCATTCCCTTCTCCTCTTCTCTCAACATGCTCGTGGTCAGCCTTTCTTCTCCTCTTCTACTCTTCTTCTCTCATTAAACCTCTCCATGTGGAAAAAAACTATATAGATGTATTTATTTACTCAGACACATAGCTCATAACAACACTATATAGTTGTGGATGTGTAGCATAAAAACATGCACCCATAGATATTTCATATATGGTATAAGTTTACCCACATATATATATATATATATATATATACATATATACATATATATACATACACATATATATACTCTTTCAGTTCTCTTTGTAGTTAACCAGACAGCCCTCAATTCACATACACTCTTTCTACAACTCCATCTATCTCTAGGTCAATTGACTAAAACAGGAGATGCGGTCATCAGCAACCAATACTCCCTTTAGGAGAATGCATGATCATAAATCTTGTCAAGTGTACAAGAAAAAATACAACAGCAGCAACCACCGCCATAACAACAAACTCAGCCTGTGGAAATGCCAGCTTTTGTCATGGTTATTGACACCTTCGTATTAAAGCAGGTGATGTGGGTGAAAAGGCAGGATGAGAAAAGGGGACAGCAATGAGTGCCGGTCAAATACAGGATACACTGGTAGAGTCAGAAGAGAATAGTCAAGTAGTCCCTAATAAAAGACAGAGGAAACATTGGCAATATGAACACCCTTGGGGAGTCGTAAAATGGCTGTATAGATGCTGCTGGGGGGGGGGCATCTCTACAACCCATTCAGAAATTGAGACGATGATTATGAGGGGCGGAAAGAGGTCCTCTTTCTGGTGAACTAAAAAGACCCAAAGGTGTTTTCTACCAAGCAAATGCAGCCGGCTGCTTCCCAAGCAAGTAACTGAATAATTTAAGAAGACGTAAGCTAAGGAGAAGCAGGCTGTTTTCGTACCAGTTCGATTAGTTTCACGTAATTCCTAAAATTTGTTTAAAGATAGGAAATATGCTAAGATCTTCAGTTTTATAGACTCTAATTGTGGAAACGTAAGTCAATCAGTTCCGTCTCCACACTTGGTATCTTTGGTCCTCCGAGGATGACGCTCCCTTGCTTACCTAGTTCTAGCTAACAGTTTTACTTTAGATACCAGTGCTTATATGCAAAAAATAGATATGCCAATTAAAACAGATGGGTTTAACTAAGTATATTTAATAAACTCTTGAATATGTTTCCTATTCTTTTCACAATAAAGCAAGCAATTCATAAATTTTAAGAAGACATTGCAGTGGGTAAAAGATTTTCTGAGCCCCCTGCTGACGGCAAAAGGGAATTGCATCAAGGTTCATTACAGGGAACCAACCTGTTAACTCTTAGCCTTCCCACTGCTAATATAGACAGACCATGGTTGAAACGGGGAAAACAGATCATATCAGGTGAACGTATGAACACACGAGTGTTGACTCCTTTGTAGTTCTTGTACATAGTTCCACCTAGATTGTGATAATGAGAATGCGTACTGTCTTATTCTGATTAAGAATAGGCAACAATGCTACTTCATCTGATAGACACATCTCCTTAATTATCTACTTGATGACATACTTAGTGATCAATATTATGTAATATGGTAAGAATAGAATTGTATCAGTTAAGCACCCTGCTTCTAAGGGTTACATCTACTGCGAAGAATCAAATATCTGTAAAAGATGATCATGTTTTAATAGCAACAAGTAAAACCATAGCAAATAGAGAAGGGAGTGGTGAGAAAGGATATATGGCCAGCTATTGATTCACTGAAGACGTCTGAAACCTGTATTCTTAGGTTTGAAATAATAAACACCATGGACTTTACCTGTATTCTTAGGTTTGAAATAATAAACACCATGGACTTCATGGAAATGGGGCAGCTAAGGAAGTGATTGAGGGGAAGGCAAAAAATAGTGAGGAAATAGATAACATCGAACATAGATAGGCAAATATCAAAGCAATATTGACAAATATCAAGATAAAATAGTCTCATCCCATACCAGGGACACATTCTGGGGTTCTCTGTGGTTTCTTTCTCTAAAAGCATCTAGACATGAAAACCATTCTGAGTTTAGGAAACTAGATAAATAGTGGGAATTCCCCCAGGCAGCATTAGCATCTGTGTACTGGTAAAGAGTCTGCCTACACAAAAGGAATCCTTGGGACAAAAACATGGGTCTAGAATTGCAAAGGCCTAAACACAGTAAGGGTTCCTCTGATCAAAAGGTTCCTAATACTTATTGAGCACCCCCTCATCTGTGAGTCATACACACACAATAAGTACAAGGGCATCCAGGCGTCCAGAGGTGAGTTTAATAAGCTAGGAACAAAGGAGACCCTTAAGTGCTCTTTGTCTGCTCCAAGCCTAACCAAGGGCTGAAGTATTTTAGGGATAAATAGACAAGATGCACAAACAATCTGCTTGAAGCAAAACACAGGAGATACTACACATCCCCAAGACACAAGAAGGAAACACTAAAACTTAAGGGCACAAAGTACTTCTAAACACTAGTGATCAATGACTGATTCCACTGCTCCAAGCTCTATAAACAATATGAGTCAGGTGTGAACACAGGTTCCAAAGTAACGGCTTCTGCTAAGGGGTATTTTATAATTGATTAAAGAAAGCTATGCATATTTCAACATACCCATAAGTATATTAGCATTTCCCAAATCCTGGCCCACAGTGATAAAAAAAAAACAACCTTGAAATACTTTACTGAAGGAAAATCTGTTTCAATGTAAAGGGCTCTACTTTTTGTGAGGATTATTCCATCCCGATACTTTAATAATGAACGTCCTCTTTCATTCATGTAATTGGAGCAATCGTCATTGGAATATCTTATTGAAATTATTTCAAAGATAAGAACTTGGCAACTCACAAGGAGCTCGTCAATTTTATGGGAAATATATCTTCAAAGAGTGGTGGAAATGTCTAGCATAGAAAATTTAATTAAGAGTAGATTCATACACATACAGATCTGATGTGAAGTTCCAGAGAACAGCAGAAAATCAAATTTACTTCCTGTGCTTGGGGGTCCAGGGAAAAAGAGCATAAGAACCCCGGGAAAGATGTCTGATGCAGAAGCTACATGGGGAGTGAAAAGTTCAATGCCAAACTGACCAAGATAAGCCTTAGATATAGCTAAGGAGATCTCCTATCTCCTATATTCAAGGAGATAGGAGAGATAAGATTTTAGAATGATTTTAATCAAATTAAAGAACTTAGGTAGAAAGAAATGGAGAGAAGGAAGGACCTGGTTTTTAAAGTTCCAGAATTATATAATATCTCACCATATTCCCAGGATAAAACCAGAAGATGAACAAAAGATTTTACAAGCTCAGAGTACAGTATAGAGGGAAAATAAATGGATGGGCATGCCAAGAAAGAATGACTAGGACTATGTTCTCATGGTTCCAGGAAATTTGATATTTCCCATTCCCGAAACTCCAATTCCTCTCATTCAGGCAACTCAACTAAGCAAATAACATCTTTAAATTTTTACTTTCTCTATGAACTTTTTCACCAGCTTGTTGCTAGTGCCTTGCATCTAAGCCATTTAACAAAATCCATACTCGTCCACATCAAACTGTTCACTGTGTTATGGTACTTGCCTATCAGATTGTATTACATAGTTTATATCTAGTGATATGTGGCTAAGTGATATTAAAATCCTTTGGAGAATTATGTGTGTTTTGTACTTATGTGTATGTCCTATAAATCTCCTAGAACATAAATCATTTGGAAGACCCCAGTAAGGTTTATATCTCCAAGATATTAGGGGGACTGGATGTGAATTCTGGTATCTCCATTGAGTCGCTATAGGAGTATAGATAAATGAAAGCAGACAAGTTTTTCTGTTTCTTCGTCTATATAGAAAAAAAATCATTGCCCAGATTCGTAGAGAGTTGTGAGAATAAATATTTGGAAGAGTGGCTAGTGCTAAGAAACTTGTCAGAAGTGTGAATTTCTGCTGCTTATGGAGGTGTTATTAACATGAAGAGTCTCAAGCACTGATTCTCAAACTTCCTAGTGATGTGACCCTTTCTTACGATTCCTTATGTCTCTGTGACCCTCAAGCATAAAAATTATTTCATTGTTAAATCATAACTATAATTTTGCTAGTGTTATGAATCATAACGTTGACATCTTATAAGCAGGATGGTCTTAGGAGACTCCTCGTACAGGAGCCATACAAACCTGAAATGGGTTGCAATCCACAGGTTGGGAGTCACTGTTCTAAAACAGCATGTATTCTAATCAATCCCCCTGCCTCGTCATTTCTTCAATGAGCATTTTGAATAAGTTACTTGATCTTTCATTATTTCATTTTGTAGGAACACATAAGGTGGATATTAAGTTATTTCAATTACAGATATGATGATAGTTGAACCTTTGACACTGTGATTTAAGGTAGTACATGTTGCATATTTAAAGCCTGCCTGACCATATTTAACAGGTGTAAAGACTTAAAATCACGTACTCTATGCCAAGGAGATTTTTTTTTCGTTTCTTAATAATACGCTTTGCCAGCCTTATAAACAGACTTCAGATTTTGTTTTCATTTCTTATGCCTTCCTTTTCTTCCCTATTTCTCTTGCTTTCCCTATCTTTTTTCCACTGTTTTTTCCTCCTCCTTTGAAGTTTTCTTTTAATAATTTAAAATCAATATTCAAGCTATAGAATCGTCAGACAAGAAATTTCTCCACAGAATAAAAATATCTAAGCAGAGTAAATATGATTACATGAGAAGTAGAGTCATATGCCTTTCCAAAAATAAAGAATTCTGAAGCTATATGTCTTGCAATATTCTTGTCCAATCCAAATTCAACTGAAATGCTGCCAGGTAACAGAAAACACCATCTGAAACCCCTACCCCGTAAAATGTTAAGATTATGCTCTTCTGCAAAGAAGAGAATTTGGATTATTTGTTTTGGGGATCACAAGTAAAATTAAGAGCTAATTAGATCACATTGAGAAACAATGGAATTAGTTAACTCATTTTATGAATGAGACAGAATAGTTAGAAAAGTAGGGAGAAATGTTCAGTATCTAAAGCTAATATTGATCAACCCATAGAGGAGTAGAACAATCAGGGGGTGGGGACTACTAGGAGAGAACAACATAGATCAAAGAAGGAGTGCTTTATACTATGAATATCCAGACATAGAATGGAGACAATCTCGCATATGAGTAAGGTGTTCAGATATACACTAACTGCTCCCTTAGTGACTATGATATACGAAGCAACCAAACTGAGATTTAGGTTCAGATGGGCTGGGTTTTTCACATGATTAAGACTTGATTTTGATGTGCAGTTATGATTATCGTTGTTCAAATTAAATCACTAACTCTAAAATAACCAAGTAATCGGAGCAGTTCTGAACCGTGAATGCTGGGCTTCTCCTTCTGCGGTTTAACTATGCCTTTATTTTTTTTTCTACTTGCTTTTACACATACAACTTAGCTTGGAAATGCAAAAGTAATTTACAATTCTCGCCTTCGTAATTTGAAATTCTACAAGTCCAAGAGAGTAACTAGATTATGGAAACACTTGATTAATTGCACCCACCAGCAGTTACATATTATAGCTTAAAAAACTCAAGTCAAAACTATTTCTTTTCCTTCAGGAAGAAATATGAATGGTAAAAATGTGGTGCCTCACAGAAGCACAGTTCCAGAATTAATCTATGGAGCCATCTCTACTATCATGAGCAGAAAGGTCCCCAGAGAAAATACTTTTCCTGTAGAATGACTCTGATGTTAGTGCTACACATGATCAGAAGAGAGTTCCAAAAGTGTGTTAGAATTTCTTTTAGAATTCTGTTTAGAGCCCAAATTACAAAATAATGTGTTCTGACCATTTACTACTTTCTAGAGAATAATTTGAATGATTTCCATAAGTTAAATATTTATGAACAACAGCTATCTAACTGGAATATAGATGTGAATATCCTCTCGAATCACTACCATGCAACCTACCTTAGAGTAGAAGAGAATCCTCAACTAAGGAAGAGCCATAGTACCACAGCACTGGAGACGTAATGTATTCACTAAATAAATGTGAATTTTCTTAGATAATGCCTGAAGCATTATACGCAGTCCTACAGTACTAGTCAAAGGGTACAAGGTTAAAACAAGTTACATATTTCATTATAAAGTATTAATAAAATATACACTCTGGATATGAAGATCAGATTTTTAATGAATGGATAGAAGAATCTATATCTATATACATCTATATATACATATATGCATCTATATATAAAATAGCATTCAAAAATAAGCTTAATCCTTAGAAAAGAGTAATAGAAAAATTCCATAAGCATTCAGATAAATAATCCTCTTCTTCGTGGAGACATGTGGCCATTAAGAATTTTTCCTCTTCTTCTGTATTCCTTAGAGGTGTCACATATTAAACATGCCAAGATTTAGAAGCATTTCCTTAGGCAGTAATTCAAATAGGGATCTACAAGTTATCTTTCATGCTCCATTACTGGAAGAAAGGATAAAATCCACAAAAGTAGTACCTATGTGTCTATAACTCGATACTTATAAAAATACTCTTAAAGCGTATTATTTGCCAGGAGTTTTGTTTTTGATCTTAGAACAATGACAACATTTGCACTCAATTCCTTACTATCTGCTTTGTTCTGTCCCATTTCACCTAAACTTGAGGAGCTAATAGAATTGGAAAAAATAGGTCCAATTTAAATAAGCAAGTATAAAGTATTCTAAGACGTGTTCCTGGCTCACCACCTATTTTACTGAAAGCAATCAACACAGTTAGCTGAAAGCAGATGATTCCATCATGCATGTAGTTTCTGAAATCAGATCATTATCAGTAGAATCCTGCTGTCTTACTCAAACTGAGAGAATATGTACGAGAAACCACACATAGTTGGCCTCAAGGGATACTGCAGTAGAAGAATGCTTCCTACCTCATTAGGCAGTCTTGTTCTCTTCTCTACCTTCCAGAGAAATGACCCCTGTCTTCTCCCTTTGCTCATGCATGTGGTACATTTACATCCCACTGTCCATGACTTGATCAAAATCCATTTTGAGAGATGACGGTACAAGCATTCCAACAGATGTGAAAAGAAATAGGAAGATATTAAGAAGTATCAAAGCCTTGTACTCAGAGGATAGCACTCAGAGGTGTGCAGACATTAACTAAAGAATTGTATTTGGGAGAATCATGTTTTATAAATTCAAATTCAGACTCTTTGAAAATATAATCAAAAGAATGAAGAGGGTGAGGATTTAGAAATTCTCCTGGGTGATATTGAATATAGGAGTATTTTTGAAGCAGTCTCTGCTAGTCAGTCATTCAAGGATTCTATAAAAGGCAGATTATTTGATACTGGAGATTCACCTGAATTAGAGCTATAGCACAGCAAAGACATGTATGATATTCCTGGTTATAAGGAATGAGCAGGAGTATACGATTTGTGGATGGATGCTCTCTCTGCATAGTTGAGTGGACCACAACCCTTGGAGGTGTAGTCTCTGTTTCTGTCTTGTATTCGTAGACCTGGATACCACCACAGAGCTGTGCTGGATGATGCTCTACAGAGCACCTCATTTAAATACACAGGTCATCTCAACACACTTTCCAACATAGCTATTAGAAGGTACATTGTTCAAGTGTTGTAGTTGGTGTGACGTGCTTGATAATGAAGTGTTCTGGCATCACGGGAAAGACCTGACTTTATATCAGCTAGACGATTTATTTTTATCTGTCATATGTACAGATTTATAGAATCATATTTTTAAAAATGCTGTGTGTGTGTGTGTGTGTTTGTGTGCGCACGCGCGAACGCACGCGACGAATGCACATTCCCCTAGAAGTGCTAACATTCCTAAAAGGCAGAGCTGGAACCTTTTGTGAGCTGCCTGATAGGAGTTTCTGCTACGGATGCTCGGAACTGGATTCAGTCAGGTGAAAGAGCAGCTGATGTATATTCTTAACTACTTACTGATTCTCAAACTCTAGGGTAGCCTCTTGGAGGGTCATTATTTTAAGTACAATGTTGTGTCTTTGAGCTGTAATTGCAGGGCTTAATTGAAATACCTGACTCTATCACTGATGCTGTGGTGTGCTTCCAGACCGGAGCCTGGCATGACTGTCTCCTGAGAGGCCCACCAAGCAGTTGATTGAGACAGATGCAGATACTTATACCCAACCATTAGACTGAAGTCAGGGACCCCTGTGGTTGAATTAGGAAAAGGCTGGAAGAAACTGAGGAGGAGGACAGCCAGCAGTTTCAATTGACCTGGACTCCCGAGATCTCTCGGACACTGAGTCTCCAACCAGGCAGCATACACAAACATGTCTGAGGCCCCTGACACATATACAGCAGAGGACTGTCCAATCTGACCTCAGTGGAAGAAGACTTGCTTAACCCTCCAGAGACTTGAGGCCCCAGGGAGTAGGAAGGTCTGTCAGCAGGGGTGAGGGGGTTGCGAGGAGGTACATCCTTTTAGAGACAGGGAGGAGAGGAGGAATGGGATGAAGAACTGTGGGAGGGCAGACAAGGAGGGGGTTAATGACCGGACTATGAACAAAGGAAGGAAGGAAGGAAGAAATAATATAAATAATTAATAGGGAATAGAATGCTTGGAAGGTATCTAAACCAACAGCTGTGATGGTAATTTTAGTGTCAAATGTTATCATCAAGTAGGTGACTCAAAGTTCAAAGTTAAGGAAATGCCAGACCACGCAATACAAGGCCAACACTCATGTTCGGTTAGAGTAGAGGCGCAGAAACCAAGTATTTGACACAAATGTCACATACCACCTATCTCAAACTTCTGTGGTGCAGATATAATGAAGGCCCACAGGCAAAGAAAACAGTTAGTGCACCTCACACACAAGGATGATAGCAAAGGATGGATGTTAGTTCTGCAGGGACACACCTCAGAAACTCCTCTACTGGGCCACCGCAAGTGTGGCTATTTTTGATGAATAATCAGATATTTTTCCAAGGAGAAACCACAATAAACACATAGCAAAGCACCTACATTTTGTTGTGAAAATAAAGGAGGGAATGGATACCAGGGGTTTGGCAAAGGTAAGTGTCTGTGAGGAGATTGTCCGTATTTAGTTTGAAACGGCAACACGGCAACACGAGCTATGCTTACAAGGAGTTCTGAGGTTTGTCTCTAGGGATCAGAAGTTCATTGTCATAGCCTCTCCACTGATTGTTCCTCCCTCCTCTTCTTCCCTCTATCTCAGACCAGCCATCATTAACTATCTATTCATTGGAAAATTCACACATATCACAACATGACATTTTTCCTAGCGCAATACCTCTCCAACCTATTAATATGTGTGGGATGCACATCTCAGCACACTCAAAGTAACTTCAGCAAATAATTATCATTATAACATTTTATATGTGTAAGAAACAATTTAGAGTAAACAGGAATAAGTACCTGGCTCAATTTCACAACCTGCTAAAAAGACAGATTTATAACTCCAAGGACAGCACTTTTTCCACCCGACATATAAACATTACTTATACGCAAAGAGTCACGGTGCTGTACGAGAACTGACACAAAGTAAAACTCTGATAGTTACCCTAGCCCACTAGATCTGCATTCATTTATCTTTCACCCCCTCGAGATAGAGACGTTTGGGGGCATCTCCATTTCTGAAATTAAAAGATGCCCAGTGCACGCCAATCCCGTCCATCTTAACTTTCCTGTATATACCGAGACCCACAGGACACACAATAGTAAATCACTGGATGAGACACTCAATTAACAATGAAGCAAAATGAAATGTTTGGTTTCTAATAATGCATCACAGAAGGCAAGTTCCAACTGTGACCTTCAAGGCGAGCTGTTCAGGCTTTTGCTGTGAGAACATTCTATTGTGCTCTGTAATTAATAATTTCACACATGGGTATTGATGACAGAAACTCAAACAGGGAATCAGCAGCACCTCGGAAAAATCTGTCCTCATCAGGTGAGCAGAGGGGCTGGCTTGATGAGCTTCATCAGTGAGGATAATTATTATGAACAAGGAGGTGTGTCACCTCTCTGTCAGAGGCAGGGGTGCCTGTACCAAATTACAAACGACTGACATACAAGTCAGTGCGTTGGAACATCTGAGATGCCCAGGGTAAATGCAAACAGCCCAAGCCAGCCAGATTGATTTCTGGGTAGAAAAGAAAACTGAATTTGGAAGACAGAGAAAGGAATTAAAGAACGGTTAAATGCAAAAGGCCAAGAGGGTAGCCAAGACTTGGAGACTGAGTAAGATTCACCGCCAATGTTGGAGGAGCCGTGACTGCTTGGATATTTAATAACTCCGAGTGTTCTTTTCACTCTTTTCCCATTTGTCCCTCCTGTTGCCAACTAAATCATACTCCACATTGCACTTCGAGGAACTCATTTTCTTCGAGATTAAAACACTAACCTCCAAGTAAATTGGAAGCACAAAGAATGAAGCAATCCATTTTAATACGCTAAATTCCCGAACACACCCAAGCCGTGCAAAATCCACAGTTTTAATCTACTTTTTTTTCCTTTTTTTCTTTATTAACTTGAGTATTTCTTATTTACATTTCGAATGTTATTCCCTTTCCCGGTTTCCAGGCCAACATCCCCCTAGCCCCTCCTCCTCCCCTTCTATATGAGTGTTTCCCTCCCCATCCTCCCCCCATTACCGCCCTCCCCCCCAACAATCTACTTTTTAAGATGATAGTGAGAGTTTTTTTCCTCAAATGATAAAAATCTAAGTCTTAGAAAATCCTCTACACATATTTGAAAAGGAAAAGGGAAAAGACACAGAGAGGATGGAAGATTGTTTGTCAGTGGACATTCGACCTTAAAGTTGCTATAAAGTTCACATCCATTAATGCTTTTTTTGGGAGAAGCAAACCAAGATTCGAACAGCTTCACTTACCTTAAATACAAGTGCAACAGACACTCTTTAGATACACAACCATTAAACATTTCTTAACCTCAGGTTATTTTTTCTTTGTTATTTAGCAGAGGGTATAGGAGACACTGCAATGTCACCTTGAGGTACATTCAGTGAAGTCTCTTGTGATGAAACAATGAATTAATCACTTCGGTGGGTGGTAAAATTTGCTTTCACTTACCTAGAAGAAAAAAAAACAAAGAGAAAAGATCAATATGATTATATATCAATTATAGTTTTATTATATTATGTTTATATTTCAGGAATTATATCTGAGATCAGCATCTCAGCGTTATATCTGTGCCCATGACACAGCAGAGAGGATGGTAGCCTCCACAGACTGATGAAGGATGATCAGGTCCACCTCTGATTAGAGCTTCTCTGTGGGTTTCCCAGCTCGGCAAGTGGGAGCTGCCTAAACATCATTTCCCAAAGGGATATCAGCGTTACTTCCTGTCGGGGTGGAGTCAACCTGCTTCCTGGGAAAACCCTCCAAATCCCGTTCTTTTGAACCTCAGAAAGGACACAGTGATATGCCATTCAGTGTTGTTTTAGGTTCCATTTTTTGTTTCCCAACACTAAGGTTCTGCTTAGTGATGTTTTTCTATATTATGTGAACTTCTCACACCTCCTCTGAAGAGAGTTTGCAAGGTACATTTTTTATTACTCCATACTAAGTGTTTTCTTTATATGTCTACTTTTCACTTATATATTTAAAACTGGAATTATAACCTCACTCCCAGGTAACCACATATTTAACTCCCTACCTCTGCTGGAACATGAACATCCTAACCATCTATTCTTCATCCCTGCTGTGTTTGCAATTTCCATAGTATTATTCAAGATATGCAGAGTTTTATTTAATGAATAAATGAATGTATTCATTGTATTCAGTATATCCTGGGAAACAATGGTCAATTTTCTTCTTCTCTGAACATGAAAATAACCTTTTCAAGCACTATGGATTAAAACTAACTGTTTACCATGGGGTCTGTGTACCTGATGTTCTTGTCAAATATTAGTGTCAAAAATTATGCTTAGATTTAGTTTTGTGACTTTCTATTACTTTCTACTTTCCTATTCTGTTTTCATTCCATACCATTTTAATCATTATGGTTTTGTTATGAATCAGTAAGTAAAATACTCCCATTTTGATTTAGATCTTGCATATTCTCACCATGGCACTCTCAGAAATTGTTTAGAAAATCAGAGTCCTATATGGATTCACAGAACATAAGACTTAAGGTATTTTCATTTAAGGAAACTGGGAAAATATTTTATGTTATAAAATCTATATATTGATCTAGAAAATAAAGGCATCTTAGCAATATTTATTTTTAACTCATAAACAAGGAGTATCTTTCCATTTATTTAATGTTTTCTTCAATCTTATATCTGTATTTTATCATTTCCAATATATAGATTCTTTTCACCTTGATAAATACTATTCCTAAGAATAGTGTAGCATATTTACTACTATGAATAAGAATGTTTTCTTTATCTGTTTTGTAAGGTATTGGTTAGAGATTCATTTTCTATATCCAACCACCATCTAACAGATTCTTTCACTATCTATATCTATATCTATTTATCTATATTTCTATTATCTAATATCTATGTATCTGTATATCTATATATCTATTCTATATATTTATCTATCTATCTAACTATATATATAGTGTCATTTAATTTGCAACTAGAGATAATATTACTTGTTTATCTCTGATTTGGTTAAGTTTTGTTTCATTTTCTTGCTCTTATAGTACTTCTTGTATAATTTTGCATGATCAGACTGGGCAACTATGACTTTGACTGAATCTTACAGGATAGACTATCAGTGTCTTCTCATTCATTTTAATATTGGTAATAGATTTTTCAAAATGGTCTTTAAAAAAGTAACTTTATCTAGATTAGGCTGGCCAGTGTCTTCTCTGCAATCATAATCAACAGAATGAAGAAAAAGTTTAGAAATTGATGAATACTATTTTCCAAACTATAAATTAATCAAAAAAATCTGATATATAGTACTTAGAACTTGTACAAGTCAATAGCAAGAAAACACATCATTGGATTTTTAAAAGGTGTTTACCAGCCAAAGAGCACTCATGTACTGGACCTAGGCCCCCAACACATTTATAGCAGATATGCAGCTTGGTTTTCATGTGGGGTCCCTAACAATTTTAGTGATGGCTTTCTGTGATTCTGCTGCCTGCCTTTGGATTCCCTTCCCCAACTTTGGGTGACTTGGCTTGCCTCAGTGGTAGAGCATGTGCTTAGTCCTTCTGTAACTTGGTCTCCCCATGTGTATTGGTACCCATGAGGGCTTTACTCGTCTCTGACCAAAAGGGTAGGGAGAAATGCAGGAGGGGCACGTAAGGGTGGGACTGAGAGGAGAGGAGTGGGGGACTGTGATCAGGAGGTAAAGTAGATTAAAAATTCACATCTTGAGGAAATAATTCTTCAAAAGGTATGTTTTTGTCTAACAAATAATCTTATTACCTAAGCCCTGTTCTCCTCATATGCAAATAGAAATTTTCACATTTGGCCCATTGACATCATAATTTCATGTTTTTATTCTTAAGGAAAAATAACAGACACACAGAGAAATCTCAATAGTACACAGAGTGCTGTGAGGGCTTCTATTTCTCCCTCAACATAACCTTACGTATAACTATATGAAAAGAAAATAATTATGATTCATTGAGATTACCCATTAAGATGACAGAAACAGATGCCTCTTGAATTATTTTCACTTAAGTGTTTAGCGTTTTATTCAAGCACTATTCAATAAAAGCATACTGTATGGTTGACACTACTGGACACTTGGGATGCATTTGTGACCAAAATAAACCTATACAATGGCCTCTAAGATATATGCATTGTCTTAAAACAAATAAAGTTGAGAGAATTGTAATTGTGATATTCTACCCTTAGCTCTCTTTGCATAACTGTTTAAAAACATGAGAGTTGGAATGAGGCCACTTCGGTAGTTTACATAATCTAATAACATTTCCAAAAATAAAATTACAAACTTGTACTCAAAGAATGAGAGAAGTTTTACCTAGGAAAAATAATTTTTTGGTGGAGAAAAGTGGAAAAAATTAATCTAATTATTATTGCTGTTGTTATTAGTTTAGTTGAAAACTTATTTGGTTTAGTTTAGTTTCATATGTCTTGAGCCCAGGGACTCAAACATGCCTAGCCTACACTCTATCCATAGAGCACATTCCTAATGTTTATCTAGATTATTTACTCTCACCAGTAATTATTTACTACTTTTGTATTTCAAAAATTATTGACGTAAAATTTTATATCACTCAATATAGCCAGAAGGCATTTTTGCATATTTGGTATCATGAGAATAAATACATTGATAGAAAAAAAAAGTGTAGAAATTTGAAACTCATTTGGAGACTTCTCATTGATCAGAATGTGATTTTCATCATCAGAGTCTGTATGGTATTAAGGAAGATTATCCTTCTCTTCTGCCAATGAAAAAATAAATAAAGTTGGAAGACATGGAGCTAGAGTAATGGAGACTAAATAACATTAGTAAGACACAGTTTTAAGTCTCACCATGACAGGGAATAGATAACCAAAGAGGTATGTGTGGATATGAGAATTTTGCAAATGAAACTGATTTGATTTTGAGATGTTTACAAAGGAAGAAACAGTAAAAATTATTAAGGTATCTAGACAGGCAACAACACACAAGTAGGCGAGTGTATATAGTTACACAATTCATAAAAAGAATTATGAGTGAAAAACAATGTAAGCTAGGATACCACCTCAACTTTGTAAACTGAAAAGCACTGTTGAATTGCAAGTTGGAGCTGGCTTTCCACACATGGAGTATATGAAAGGCATGTACACACGGTTCCACAATTCTCAATGGGATTAAAAAAAAAGTGGCCTACTTTTAGAAAGCAATGTCATTGTAAGGCTTATATACTGAATACTTGGTATTCTTTAATAACACCAAGAGAATATCATTTTAGGAAAATCAAGATCAAAGAGGTTTTTCTAGTAGAGCATGTCCCTATAAATACATTTATATACATACCCATGTGTAACTGCCCACCTATGAAAAAATCAAATTCACTGATGTACTCATAGGATCCCTTTAAAGAAGCTGTATTAAAAAGCAATTTTCAGTCAGAAATTGACATTAACACAAAATGAAAAGGAAAAATTGCTCAAGAGATGGGCAATTAAATAGACCAACATGCTTATTATTTTTCAGTATATCATCTGAATAAGTACCAGCTGACAAACAGAATTCTGCCAGTCTTTGGAGAGTCCCGTATAATGAATGATACAAGAAGTCTTCTGAAATGAATTTGATTATGGATTCTTATTAGATTATTGTTTTTGTACTGAGTAGAACCACTTGTGTGTGAGTCACAAATCTTGGAGACTCTCGCTTCTTTTCTAAGTCAGCTAGCGTCTACCCACCATAGCATAATCTTATGCATAAGACACACACACATAATATTGAGTTTTAGAAATGAAATCCACCAAGTTTTACAATGTGATTTACTCTCAACCAAATAGTACCAGCAATGAGGACAAAGAATTTTGCTAGTGATAAGGCAGTTTGTCAAGTTTTTAGAAAAAACACCATTTGCTTTAAGTTAAGAAGCATAATTTATCACAGGAGAGTAAGCAGTAAATGGAACATCTTTGACTAAGTTCCAGTAAATGCATTTCTTGGAAACACCACACTTATTAGTGCTATTAACTCATGCAACATGGCTAATGCAAAATCTTGATAATAGACACTGTTGCTTCATTTGTGAGTGTCACGTGTGACTGCGTGTTGCCTATCTTCTTTATTACTCATAGGATATTACTAATTAGATAAATTCAATAGGTAAACTGGTAGGAGAGAAGAACCCAAGGTCAACACAAGACTGTCAATCATTTCAATTAAGGATTATCGGTTATATGTCAGATGGCTTCCACATTTTTGACTCAGTGTAACTTCCGTAATTTTGCTGAGTATGACTTTAAAGGATGAGGAGACAAAATGCTCAACTCCCCTCCCCAAGACTGGGAAATCACTGCTACTCCGTCTTCTTGGAGCTTCTGCTTCACAGCTCACCAAGCCTGTGAACTGGAATTGTGGACTTCACAATCGGCTTTCAAGTAGGTAAAGTTTCACAGCAGTTGATGAAGGGATTTTTCAGATCTGTGCAGGCTGGGAATGCTTTAAAAGTCAACAACAGAGGAGTGTGGACAAGTGTCTCATTGTTTTAATATAAAGTATTCTATATCCTAGTGACACCCACAATTACCCTGACCTCTAGACAAATTACATATGTATAAATTATATATATATATATATATATATGCATTGAGATAGCCAGCATTACATTTTTTTTTTGTTTTTTAGGAAGGAACACATGGGGAGCTCACCAATTTTCCTCACACTGGGAGGCCAGGAAGCCATGACCCAGAAAAGTCTTGCAAACATGATTGGTGAACACATCTTAGTTAGGTTTATTAAAAGTTCTAATATCATGTGATGGGAGTATCAAGACAAGCACAAGGTTGCTTGGAAAACAGAGTTGGGGAAGGGGGACCTCAAGAGGGCAAAGCTCTCACTCCTCTGTGTTCTGAGCCTGGCCCAGCCTCCCACTACTCATCAGAGAAGAGGGAGAAGAACAGCATGCAGAGATGCTGTCATCTGAAGGCTAAGATCAGAGAAATTTGCGAAGATCTCTGGTTGTTGAGATGCCTCGTCTGCTGCTTATTCACCAAGGGATATGAAGCATTACGGGGTCATGACATTCTCCCCAAATTTTTCTAAGTCAGTCCTGTAATGCTACAGGCTAGTTGTCTCGCTTTGATCCTGTGATTGCTATAAGAGACTGCGGCTTTCAGCCTTAAGAGCAGGTGATGACTACATTGCTCAGATTGGCTCTGGAGTGGCACTTCCCTGGCTTGGTGGCCCTAAAATTATCCTCCCTCTTCATCACAATATTTAGCACCTGGAATAATGGTTTTACTTGAAGCAACCAAAGAAGAAAGGGGAAAAATTTTAAGATAGAGAGTTGAAGCTAATATTTAAACTTCTAGAATAAGTTTATGTTGCAAGCATGTTAAAATGCTCGTGTCTCTATGCTTCTATATTGATGGTCATTATATTGTATGAATTTCAGTATGGTTCTTTTAGACAGTGAAAAGAATTCTTTCCCATCATTTAATCGGGAGATATTAGTAGGTAGCCTTTCCCATAGAAAGAAGCCAGTTTTACACGGAAAGGGGAAAAATGAACCAGGAAAAGCACTCGCTAAGTGTTAACCCTTCTCAGTCTGCAGTGTCTCAAATGACATGTCATGGACATGAGCATTCACCATTTACTGTAACAGAAATCAGACGATTCAAGAAACTCTTTATGTGCTTATTTGCTTGCTGTGGAGTTTTTATTGGAAGTGGTTATGTGTGATATCTAACTTTCCTCTCACACAGATGGTAACTCTCTTAGGTTCTATTATAGATCCTGCCTGTGTTCAATGAAAAACCACAAGCTGGTAGGCCTGAAAGACCCAGAGAAAAATTATGCGAAGAACATTGTAAATGGGGGCAGAGACTTAGATCACAGCTATATCAGACTGCCCAATTTCCATTTGAAACATATATATATATACATACATACATACATGCATGTGTATACATACATATGTAAGTACATACACATAGAAACGCATACACACATACATATATATCACAAACATTCACTATTATTATGTATTTTAAATAAATTTCAATTGTGAATATGCATACATACACGTCCTCCCTAACAGAGGCTCCAGTTGCTCTATTAACTGTCTATGTTCTATAACGGTTGTTCTTAGATAGCTTTTCTTCAAACAGCTGCAGTGTTAGGACTCTGCGTATCAAATGGCAATTCCAGTAAACATCCTTCATACACTGATCTGTTTTCCCATCAGCAAATGGGTAATCAGGAACACCAAGTGCAGAGCTGACTATGCATGGTTTCCATCTTCCTTCCATTCTTCTAAGTTTTAGCCAGAGAATTACTCTTTACCTCCTTACTAGCTTCCTGAGGTCATTAATTCTGTCGTCTGTAAGTTGATGCCGACTAGTCCTGTTTCATATCTTTCTAATTTGTTAAACTCTTAATAAGTGTGAGAACATTTAAGGGGCATAAAAGTCACTGCGATGGAGATAAAATGCTCTCTGCAGAGCCTTCTTAGATGCTGAGCTGATGCTCAAGAGCTCCTTTAGTGGTGGGATTTTGTGCCACTCTGCATCATCCACTCAGGTCTCAGTCCTGGAATGGAGTCTTCCGTGTATCAATGGTTCTTTCAATTGGTGCTCATTGTATTTATATGAAAAGTTTCCAAACACATGCCTTCCTCTTTGCTTAGTCCCACAGTTATGCTGTCACCACAGTTTCTCAGACACTACCATAAATCTCTCGGTTTTCTACTGAGTTGGAGAGGAGCCAGATACTGGCTTGGGTGTTTAGACTTTAGTTTTGACCTCCTTGATAATTTTTTTCTACCCCTTACCACTTCCTTTGCCCCCTTAGCATCAGCCTCTTAGCTATTCTTTCTTCATGTTTAATCCTCCACAACATAACTACACAAACACTGCAGGAGTTTGAAACAGTTGTTAACTTCAGTCTTCTGTAGATGCTAGTGTAAGTTAAGTTTTCTGGATTTTTCATGTTTACTTCTTGGCTGAAATGCCATCTTCTCAGAGGCTTACCCTGACCATGCCTCTTTGGTACTCATTTTATAACACTCCTTTTTGCTGCTAATACTTAAAATGGCTTAGCCTTAGTGAACTACCTCATAGTTAACTTACACTGTGTGTCATTTCTATCCATACAGCAAAACCCACACATGTGTGCATTCACAGTCACAGAGGCATATATATGTATAAGGTTTGTACATATAAAATGTATGCTTGTACATGTATGTATATACAAACATATTCATATATGAATTACTATAGTGTTTTTTTCATGAATGTATGTTCAAACCATCAATGGCACAGTGAGGCTTTTGATGCATTTGATGGTTCCCTTGCTTTTGAAACTTGTAACGCTTCCAAAGAATACATTATGACTTGCCCTTCTCTCCCAGAATCAGTATGCCCTGCTGGCATCAAGTGCTTGTCTTTTTTGCTGACCCTGATTTTCTCTTTTCCCATAGTATGGTTAGCACTGCCTGCTTTATTTATTATTAATCAAGTCTTCAAATCTCACTGTCAGTAACTCCAGGAAGAAGGATGTATCACTGACAGAAAACGAGATTAAGTCTTGAATGTGTAGAATTGAAGGAAATCCAGGGACTGTCTTTTCTGATCTCATTATACATCAGCCAATCAATGGGAATCTCTTCTCACTGATCTAGATGGAATTCTAACGACTAAAGTCATCCAAGGTAGAAAATCGTCAGAGATTAATTCCTTCTCTTGTATGCAAGCCATGTAATTTAGTAATCACTACTCAACTACCATTGACCTGTTAATTAATCCATGGATTTTTTTGTTGTGCCTTTAATCATTTCCCCTGATAACTGAGTCACTTTAGAAATACTCATTTTCTGCTCAAACTCACCAACTAAATGCTACTAGAGTTCCGTAGTAATAAAACACTGAAATATATTGACTCTCTGCCAACTCATTCTCTTTCTGTCCCTCTCTTTTTTATGTGTCAGCGGTGACTACACAGACAGAATACTGAGAAGGGAAGTGAATGGCTAGTAAACAAATAGTCTATGTTACAGGTGGGACTGAAAGACGATTCTTCATTTGGGTGAAGAAATGTCGGACTTCTTCTTTATGAATTGAAGATATACCTGTCCTCTTGACTTCTCATCAGTAATTTGGAATCGGACTGAAATAACTGTATGGGATTTTCTTTCTTCACAGAAGCCTCTTTTCTGAGAAAAGAGTTTATTTTCATCTTCAGCTGCCATCTAGTAAGTGCTGTGAGCTTCCTCTCTGAGCTGTAGTAACAAATAGTGATTTGAGTAATTCTAACTAAAAATGTTAGTAAGTAAGTGACCCTGAATAGATTACATTTCTTGGTTAAAAAGAAGTTCAATAGAATCTACTTTTTGAAGGAAAACTTTAATGATAGCATCACTATGCTTTTAAAACTGTCAGTTCAGGATCAATAGAGATGGTTCAGTAGGGAGATAACTGGCTACATTTTTTTTTAAAAAAAGGATTTGGGTCATATCCCAGCTGCACAAGTGACTGTCACCCCAGTGCTGTGAGTATTATTGGGGGCTTGCTGACCATCACCATAGCTTTATGTTCAATGAGCAGTTTTGTCTCAAAGGAATAAGGCTGAGAATGACAGGGCAGAACACCCGGTGTCCCTGTTACCCTGGCAGATACAGAGGGTCATCCTCCCTGTATCAAGGCTATCACTTTATGAGATGATGGTGCTCCTGCAGGCATCATCCTTCATGGCCAAATACATTATTAGATCACTATGATAAAATTCCTCCTACTAAGAGCACAGTATTGTTTGGGTTTCCTACTGATAATCTGAAAATGTGCCTCATAACTCAAAACATAAGTTTACCATAACTGAATATATTTCATACATATATGAGATCTTGAATATAGAGATCTAGAAATAATGTGAATAGGACAAAAACAGCTCAATTAGTATAAACAGTAATCTAATGCTATCAAAGATATATTCATAACCCTAAAGAGAAACTATATTAGCTATGGAGTGAGATTGTCGGTTTACTTCTCTAGGTAAGACTTTACAACATGAGAGGATTATCTAAGTTCTCTGGAGGATCAAAATCCTCTATGTTACACTACAGCCAAATGTAGAACTCCATTTATACACTTACTGGAAGAGAGAGCTGTTTGATCTATTAAAACATTAGAACAGTGTCTGAAATAAGGTAAAAAAAAATAAAGAGTGTTATCTATTTAGGGTGCTATTGACATTATAATTTCAAAGATCCAGACTAGATGTCTTAGACGTTAGAAAGTAAAAGGATCTTTGAGTAACTGCTTTCTCTTGGGTCTCTTAAAAAAAAAAGACACCTTCTTCGCCACGATGTGTAAGCCTGTATTTTAACAGCTGCAAACCTAAAGATAACTCAAGAAGGAGAAACAGGATAACATCATGCCAGAAATCTAGTGAACAAACAGGAAAGTCCTGTCTCCCTTAGATATGTCCACAACACTAAACTCTTCCAGAAATGCTTGATTCTTTCTTCTTTATCAAAACTTAAGATAAGTGCCAGGCAGGTCCTGGGACCGAAGCCGTGCTTGTATAATGCTAGCCACCACCATTGATTCTGCATTGACTTAAAAAAGGAAGAAGGAGCTAAGTGTCAACACTCATCTTTCTGCTTCCTGATTCTAGATGCAGTGTGATCTGATAATTCATGTACCACTTGCTCCATTCCTCTCTGACCAATGGATTGTATTCTAGCTGCAGCCCAAAGACATTTACCTTTCCCCAGTTTCCTTAGGTGATTTTGTCAGCTATGTTTTTATGGCAACACAGACAGTAACGAACACATATGCGGATTTATACATTGTTTCTTTTCTTTAAATGGAATTGGTACCTTATAAAAGAATTGTTTATTTATTTTATTCCTATGAGTATCCTGTAGCTCTCTTCAAACACACCAGAAAAGGGCATCAGATCCCATTACAGATGGTTGTGAGCCACCACGTGTTTCTGGGCATTGAACTTAGGACCTCTGGGAGATCAATCAGTGCTCTTAACTGGAGAAGCATCTCCTGGATTCATATACTCTTATTTACAAAAATTAATATAATTTAAATTACATATTATTTAAAAGTACTAAGGATAGAAAGACAAGAACAATGTGTGTGCTCAGTTCAGTTCAGTCCTCCCATACAACATTCACCCTTCACTCTCTTGCCTGATACTTTCTTCTACCACATCTCCAGTCATTCCTCTTTCCTCTCTCAGGGTATTTTATTTTATTTATTTTATTTTACATTTTATTTATCTTCCACACACCCATCTTGTAAAGCTTCATTGTTCATTTTTGCCTTCCCAAGTATGGGAATCCTTTTGTAACTTCCTGAATTCTACTTATACTTAATATGACTTGAATACACACACACACACACACACACACACACACACACACACACACACACCAGTCTCCTTAAAAGAAAGATTGTGTAGTACTTGTCTTTCAGAGCATGTATTGTCTCATTTAATATATTTTCTAGTTTCAGCCATTTTCCTGCAAATTTCATAATTTCTTATTGATTTATGAATAACATTGGAATGTGTATATACATTTTCATTATAAGTTAGTCTGTTGATGGACCCTTCTGTGTGTGATTCAGTTTCCTCAAGGTTTATAAATAGCAGAAATAAATATGGATATATGAATATTTTTGTAGTAGGGGCAGAGTATATATATATATCTCCAAGAGTATTAGACCTGGGTTAGAGTAGGTAAGACTGTTCTTGATGTTCCAAGAAGCCTCAGCACTCATTTTCATAGTGACTGCACTAGTTTGTGTCCCCACCAATGGTGAACAAGATTCCCTTTGTCCGTGCATCCTCTTCAGCACTCACTGTCATTGGTTTTCTTGATGGTAACCATTCTGACTAGGGTGAGACGCAATTTGAAAGTAGTTTTAATTTTGTTTTCTTTAATGGCTAAGGATTTGGAACACTTCCAAATATCAACTAGCCATTTGTATTTCTTTTGATAGCTGTTAAATTCATTGTCCATTTATTGATACGCAGTTTGGAGTTCTACAAACAACTTTTATATTTCTTTACATATTCTCACTACTAATCCCTTTTCCTGAGTGTAGCCGGTGAAGATTTCCTTCCATTGTTTGGGGTATGTTCACACTTGATTGATAATTTATTCTCCTCGGTAGATTTTTGTAACTGTATACAGGCATGTTTGTCAATTTATGGAGCTGATTTCTGTGTTACTGGAGTTCTTTGTAGAAATTGTTCGCCAATGATCACATACCTAAGAGTTGCAGCTAGGTTTTCTTTTAAGCAGTTTCATTGGTTTTCATTTTAAATTAAAATCTTTGACTTAGTTTAATTGACTTACATGCAGGGTGAGAGATGGATCAAATTTTATTTTTCTGCAGGCACATATCTAGTTCCACCATCGCCATTTGTTATAGAAACAATTTTTCAGTATATTTCTAAAAAGAGAAGTATACATAGCTGTGTGTGGTTAACCATAGATCTTCTACTATTTTCTGTCGGTCTGTGTGTTTGATATAGGATTCGTATAGTCCTAGCAAGTAGATTAATTGTATAGATGTACACTGCCTCTTTCTGTCCTCATCTTCCGCATCAGCTCATCTTTCCTTTTCTCTTCCTCCACCTCCTTTTCCTAATCCTCTGCCTTCTACTATTCTGATCTTTCTACTTCTACAAACCTCCAGTGCCTGTTCATGTTGTGTTCAATAAATTTTGCTCCTTCAAAATAATTCAAGGTTCCATAGTTAGTTGAATTGCATTTCAGTTTCTAAAGCAATTCATTCAGATAATATCCACTCTCTGTTTACTCAGGGAAATGATGAAAATGTGAAAATATTTAATCAAATAACAAAAGGAAAAACATGTCTCATATATCAGTCAAGTAAAGTAGTAAATTGCACACAGTTTAAGCCAAAGTGACTGTTAATTTGGGGGAAATTTTTGTTACTATTTAGTAACTTGAAGCTTTTAAGTTGTTTGTTATTAAAGTATTCACAATATATTAATGGATTTTGCTGTATCGATGAGGGCATGTTGGTAAAATTGTGAAAAGGTATTTACTGTAATTGGTCTGACACTGTGGGAAGAGAGACAATTCCGAAAAAAGAAAAATCCATTTGTAAAAGAATGCAGTAGGCATAGGTGTCAATAGCTAAGTCAATAAAGTAATGTCAGACCCCAGAAATGGGCTCCAAGGTACTAAAGCAGCTACTGTCACAAAAGTCCCCCGTGTTGCTGATTTGGGCAGGCAATTTGACTTTGTCTCCTATTATACCCTGAAAAAAATAGATAGCAAAATGTGACCTATGATACTAATTACAATTGAAAAAGGTTCTTTCCTGCTCAACATTCAATAACTTGTCTAATTTGCAGGTGTCACAATGCTGACGGCAATATCAAGTAGAGCAGAAGACAGAAGTGAGAGTCAAAATAATTTTGGCAGGGTGAAACACTGGGCATAAAACCAGTAGAAGTGTGGTCAGAATAAATATGAATGTCTGTATTTGGGGATACACAGATATTTTCAAGAAAGGATAGAAAAGTAATAATCCTTGAGAAAAGTAGGATGGTAAATTAGTTTTAATCCAAATGAGAAAACTATTTTCATGAAGACTTCTTTAAGACAACAAAGAGTTAAACTACAGAATTGTAGAAAATGCACAAAACATATATATGGCAAAGCACTGGTAGCCAGGATACAGGAAAAATATGTGGTGACTTGTTAGCAACATTGCAAATGTAGAATATAAGAGAAATCTCTCTCAAAATTTGTATAATGTGACATTGATAGATTAGGTGTTATAAGTTAATATATAAGCTATATGTTATAAAATATGTTGTATGTATATGTCTTTTTAGTTTATACTATGTTTAGACTTTAAAAATAAAATGTTGAGAAAAGTGTAAGTTATGATTGCTTAAGTTATTCTAGAAGTACAACTAATGTATATAATAAAACTAATTATCAAAAATAAATTACAGATTTTAAAAGGTTTTACCATTTTATGGATGTGTTTGCCTGTTTGCATTTTTGCACTTATTACATCCATGGTGAAATAATGGCTACCTGATGCCTTTCTTGCAATGAGTGATCAACGAAAGAACAAAAGAAACTTCTCACCTTTGTGTTTTTGTATTTTTAGTTTTTCCACTGTAAACATGTGCTACTTTTGTACTTTGGTATAGATATTCTACATTTTAATTGTCTTTAAAAGACATTAAATATGTAGTACTTATTTTTAATTATCACAATTTCAGAAGAAATGAACAACTGTAAAGGGAGGCATAATTGTCTGCTTTTTATAACTGGGCACTGGGGACCATGAAGGTGGTCTTCAGTGGAAAAGGGGTGTGTGGCATGAAGGTTGGAAAGTAGGAAATTCTCCCTAAAATTCCATTTTCTTATTTCTCTCCAGGAATACAGATCTCATTATTTCTTTGAGTAGAATAATTTCTTCCATATTATTAGGTCTCCATAAATGTTTTCCCCCTACCTGATACCTACTAACTCACCTCCATTATAATCAGTTTGCACTTGAATTTAGGCTTCTTCCTGATTATCTTCTAAAATTCATCTATGGGTCCTAGTTATACACTCTCTTAGAATGTGACAAATTATAGTATTTAAGAAAATTAACAAACTGCTTATTGAAGGACTATTCATGTATCATTTCTCCATGCTAGAACGGAAGTCAGTTTTTCATGGTAAACCAGCTGACTAGAGTAGTAAGTGACCAATGGAAAGATTTGTGAATATAATAAAGTCATAAAAGCTAACTACAGATCTGTCATATTTACATGACAAAATGATGCCTAGGTGGTAACAAGAAGAAGAATTTAAAGGTCTGTGTAGCTTCAGTTGACAACAAGGAATGGGACTAAGGTGAAGCTTCCAGAAACATGCCTGTGAAGAAAACTGCATAGTATGTAAATGAAAGAAATGGGAGCACTGTGCCCAGTTCTGCTTTCTGTATCCTTTCCCCATTTACTCTTTTTGCAGCTCTTTAGCTTGCTCTGACATGCACAGGAAACAGGATGTCAGTTTAAGTAGCCCTAAATTAACTATGTCCTCGGATGTGTGAAGTGATGATCATCTCTGGGACAAGCATGCTGCTTCAGATCTTGGCAGCTTAAACTTGGCTCGGGGCTTCTCTATTTTTCTGCATGACCAGAAAGAAGAGAAAACAAATGTAGGAACAGATTCTTAGATAGTACAGCTCCAATACTAAGGAAATGCCAGAAACCCTCAAGGCTTCGTTTCACAGCCAAAAGACTTATTATTCTATTTAAGATTAATTCTGTAAGAACTTCATAAATGCCTACCACTGGAGATGAGCAATGAAATCTTTGTGCTAATGGAGCTCATGGCTTTGTAGAACAAGAGACAAAATATATAAACCAACGTTCTGTGATTGATTTAATGATGCCACAAAGTTTTATCATTGGGTAGTGGCTATCACAACAGGAGAATAAGATCATGGGTGGTAACTTTGGATCCTACCAAAGATGATGCTTTAGTCCATCTCTGCAAAATTAAGAAGGAGGTGGCTCATAAAGAGTGATGGAAAGGTTTCTAAGCAGAAGCAGTAACACTTTAGAGATAGACAGAAAATATCATCTGGCATTCAAGGACTCTAGACAACTTAGTAGTGTTGGAACACAGTAGAAGGAAGGAAAGGCTACATTTGAGGTAGAGTAAGAGGCTAACCATACAGAGCTACTAGAATGTGGGGCAGAACTAAAGGGCCAACTTTAATTTGTGCTTTTAGGACATGCTAAGCATATGAAGTTACCTTGGCTTTGACATATTTCTAGCAGATAAGTGGTTAAATACTAGCGTGGATTCCCTAGATCCTCCCTAGACTTTCTTTCTTGGGCCACTAGAAATTATAATATGAAAAAAAAGGAATTATAATATAATTTGTCCAAAATGACTTCGAAATTTTCATGTCTAAACTGACAAAGATGGAAAAGATTTTCTTTCAAGATTGCCTTGAGATGACACGGCTAAGGGTCCCCAAGAGTCTTCTTAAATAACAAGTTTTACCTAAGTGAGATTAGAATCTGATGATTAGTACCATTGATACCAGCTAGACTGAGGTTAGATATAAACATTGTATTTCTAACACTATTACATCTTAACAGCTGCACAATGTTGAAAGCCTGATTTTTAACAGCCTCCCAAATAAGATATATCCAGGTAATACTTTGAATATTACACCATCCATGAATCCCTCAAATTGGCGCTAATGTGACTTGAAGACTATACATATTTCCAGCAAGAGACCTTGGCATCAGAGTCAGACAAAGCAGTAGCTAGTAGGAGGCACAAGTACAAGGAGAAAACTAGCTACAATATGGGAACAATTGAATGTTAGGGATAATCCTTGCCAAACAGGATGGCAAACACCATGAAAAAGCTAGTGGAAGTAGCGAATAGAGCCCAAGGTGGCAGTAGCCCCTTGGAAGAAGTCTGCCCACTGGCACAGGCAGTACATTGCCAGCCGAGCAGGGGAAGTCAATGAAAAGCATGTAAATCAGGTCAGGCCATCCCTCTGGCAGCAAGGCAAGCTAGTCGTTGGATCAGTCGCAGTGACTCCAAAGGCAGAAGCAGTAGGTCCAGAGGAACATGGGATGGAAGCTATCTACAGCATGAGTTTGACGGAAGCTCACCAACGGGCAAAGGTAATACATTTCAGCATTGCAGGAGAGCAGTGTGCAAAGATGTGTTCCGAACTGTGCCAAACATGCACAATGGTCTCTGAGGAAATGGCAGCTTCCCAACCAACCAAGAGGCGCCAAGCAGTGTGCGAGCTGCGTGCACACTGCCAAGTGCTGTGGGGCAAGGCTCATGGCAGGAGCCGTGGATGATGCACACAGAGAACAGCTCCGCTACTACACTGAAAGCCGGCATGCAGTGCAGGCAGCTAGTGGTCTCATAGCAAGCAGAGCCTCAAGGCTTGAAAGAGCTTTACATAAAGAGGTGGAGGTTCAAATTCACTCTTCCAGTGAGTTCCTGCTTTTCTACTGAAACTTTTGCTTTAGAGAATTCACCTCTGATCTCCCAAAAATCCTTCATCTCTAAAGTAAATGTCACCTCTGAGCTGAATTAGATGGATCATGTTTACAGGGTTCCGATATGCAACTTCCTCCTCTTGTGAAACCATCTCAGGAAATGCAGGTCTTTCTCCTTCGTCCTGTGACATGAACAGCTATTCAACCTAGTTTCCCCTCAGTTTTAAGGGTCATGGCCATATTCTATTGCCTGCAACCAGAATCTATTTTTCCCAGAACATTAGAGGGACAAAAAGCTACCTTTAGGTTATGGCCATTTCAATTTTATCCACTTACTTAATATAAACCACCTGTACAGAGAGATGCAAAAAATGTTTTCAGATTCTCCACTCCAACTTTTACCAGGAAACTATATATATATATATATATATATATATATATATATATATATATATATATATATATATATATATATATAATAAAACTGAGCATAAGCAAATTAACAATCAGAATAGTAAAATTGTTTTCTATTATCTGGGCATTTTAAGCCCATTGATCCTTTTAAGACCAAATTGTGATGGGAAAGAGGTTATCTCTCTAAGCCAATGAAAATATTAAAAAAAAAAAGATCATGAAATCTGAGTCTCTTTAATACATCAAGAAATTTGAAAATGTCTTTAAGAATTTCAGTTCAGTGAAAATTTCCTATAAAGTATGTTTAATCATATTCACACCCTTCTCCCCACATCCCCTAAGATCCAACCCCTTCAAAGTCCACTCCACTTAGTGTCCTCTTCTTCAATTTGTGCTTACCATATACTCTTTGATATGTAGCCGTCTACCGAAGCATGGTTGACTTTTCAGGGCCTACATCGTTGTGGACAACTAACTTTCCTAAGAAGGTATCAATTACCTGTATGTCCTCTGCTAAGGATGAGACTCCTTTTATGTCTATCCCCAGGCTTAGGGTTGACTTTATTTGAGCTTGCATATGTTTTCTGTACATTGTCATAAGCACTGTGAATTGACATTTGCTGCTGCCCTTCAGTGTCCAGAAGACACAGTTTCCTGGTAGTCATTCACCACCTCTTGCTCTTATACTTCTTCTGTCCCTCTTTACACAAAGATCCCCAAGTTTTGGGGGGAAGATCTTGTGATATGCATGTCTCTTTAGGTGAATATTCTATAGTCTCTTATTACCTGCACTTCATCAAGTTCTGGATCTCTATATTATATTCCATTTACTGTAAATAGAAGCTTTTCTGATATGAGATGAGACAAATATTATTTCTATGAGTATTGTGATAAATTACAAGTAGTTTTTAACACTATATTAGAATAATAGTAACAGGTTCTCCCCTAGATCCTATGATCTGTCTAGCCAAGTAGTGGCTACTAAGTAAAAAGGCACATAGGCCAGTAATGGTGCCAGGTATGTGTATTTTCTTGTGGGGCAAGATTTTAACTCAAGCATAATGGTTGGTTACTCCCATCATGTCAAGTCACTCTTTTCACCAATGGTGAAATCTTTCTAGAACAGTCATTATTGTAGCTCAAAGTGTTTATAGCTGGCTACTATAGGGGATTACTTTCCTACTGCTCAGAGAAAGCACAGAGCCTTCTATCATATGACAACTAGCCAGCTTGGATGAAGTTCTCAAGTCATTACAAACTTGATTTCTCTATGTTCTATGAGTCATTAATACTATAAATTATGACCAAAGGAAACAATTTTACAGACTAATAAGTTCATTTCTCTATTTATAATATTGCCACCTATAATTCTTTGAAGAAAATCTTTTATTATCCTCTGCACTGCTTACTCATAATCTGTTTCTCTCTCTCTCTCTCTCTCTCTCTCTCTCTCTCTCTCTCTGTCCCAAACTAGATATGAAATATTTATTTTTGCATTTAGTACTATACGTACTATATTCCTTTCCTGTACCCATCAATATTATCAGCATTAGAGCCAATGGTTACTTTGGTTTTAGAAGAGTAAGCTCTGGAAAATATGTAGAATACTTCTAGGATAAAAATAAAATGGGAGGGGTTGGGGATTTAGTTCAGTGATAGAGCACTTGCCTAGCAAGTGCAAGGCCCTGGGTTCAGTCCCCAGCTCTGAAAAAAAAGAAAAGAAAAAAAATGGGAAATGCCAAATTTACAAGCAGATCTCCATATGAGAGCATTATATGTAAAGCCTTGGCATTTAATTGATCGAAATCAAGAACTGTCTTAACAGGATACAAAGTTCCTATTCCAGCACATCAGGATTGTTTTTATGTTGTAAGACTTGAAAGATTAATCACCATGAAGTAAACGCTGATAGAGCCAAAGCGAAATGGATAAATATGCATACCAGGAACATAAAGAGAAGTATCACCAAGATCACAAGAGTGGATTTTGAAGAGTTGAGAATATTATGATCTAGGCACTAAAGAAATATCTCTTTATTTATACTCCTTTCCCGCTATCTTCTATCCAATTTCCTCTTGTGAACTGACAAAGCCATCATATAAAAGACAGAGCTTCAGGTTGGCACTCTTCAGTTCCTCTCTGTGTCTCTGAGAGCTTAGGTAACATGAAATATAATCATATTTGCCTCACAGTAGTTCTAATGTGAAATTGCAAACCATCGTCGGGATATTGAGTTTATAAATGATGTATTTTAAGAGTCACACAAAGACTTTTCATTACACTTACATACACGCTAGCACATTGGCATTCTCCACTTCAAGTAACTGATCTCCTCAGACCTTGCCACATCCGAAGCCTCATCTTATCACACTTGACGAACTCAACTCCTACTCTAAGTTTATTTCTAGCACCAACCCACCTAAGCTTGCTCTGCTCTTCCTCTCGCTCTCCCTCTTAGAAGCTATATCCAAAAGTTTTCAATATCATTGGAAACGGCAGAAGAAGACCCATCTTGATCATTGCTACTATCAGAACAAGTTTTAGGCAAGAGCAGTGAGAAATCCAGTTGGCTTTTGTTCTTCAAGAGTCCATTGCAGGATTTAACTCTGGCTATTGAGCTCACTAAGAGGTCTATCAGGATGCTGAAGTGCTTAAAAACAAATGAATGGAGAGGTGAAATACCCCAGAAAGTGGTGATACAAAGAAATCAATTGTGTGGACTTGTTATGAAAATGTACAATATATGTTTGAAGCATTTATATGAATAAAAATTAAAAAATGATATCTTGATTAAAATTATGCAATAACCTCTATCAACCCAAAAAACTAAGTCAAAAATTTGTGCAACATTTTCTCATTGGCCTTCCCATAATCTGGACTGGATATCTCTTCAGGGTCAATAGTTTTCAGATCTCCCAATGTTTTGTCCATACCAATCTTCATTCAATTCCTCAAATGTTTCATGCTCCCTTTCTTTCTAGGCACTTTTTTCTGGAGTAACTACCCCAGGATCTCCCATTCACATTTATCTTCTACTCATCTTCTTGTATACTACTTTCCCCTTCCTGTTTTCAACTTTTAGGGTGTTTCCCCCATTACAGTCCTGACAGCTCTCTCCAATAAACTACTCATATTCTCCTAGAGAAGAACAAAAGGAATGTCTATGTGCACTAGCTTGCCCTATTGCAACAGTATAAGGAAGTAGGGGGACCATACAAGTAAGTGGAAGAAAATGCTCACTGGCTATATAACCAGTCAAGATAAGAAAAGTAGGACTCAGATCACTGTATTGATTGGACAACTGAGCCTGCGCCTGTATCTCTTTTAGGATAGAGTCAACTTTGTTCACCTCTCCTAGGGATGTAAAACGCATTTCGTATTGCTAAGACCATGTTGACAAGAGAAACTATGAAAGGATATCAGAGAAAAAACAAGCCAGGTTCATCCGATTATTATCCAATCCTGTCCTGAATAGAAAATAAAGGGGCTTCAAGCAAAATGCTCTTGTGATTGATCTCTGCTTCTGCTGCCTGGATGTTTATTCACTGTGATTAAAAATGCAATTAATGAATTATAAGAAGGAAAGAGAGAAAGACTGCTCAGAGTTCTAGTTTCCTAAGACACTCCATAATCTAAAAAGATGTTTGGTAAAAAATAAATGGGCATCAGGACATATTGGTTCACAGGACAATAGTTGAAAACCATACTGGAAAGTATGACATAAAATTATTAACAAGATTAATATGCTGTTGTAATATTTACACTTGAATAGTATTTTCATTGCACTACAAAATAGAAATCATTTATTCCATCACTACTTATCATTTTAAATTCAAATTACTTTCAGTCAAACATCAGATAACACGGACTCAGTTATATAAAACATAAACGTCTTAATTTACTGTCACTACAAAATACCAAAAAAAAAAATCATTTGGTATCGTAAAATGCGATGAGCAAAACTGACTGAAGTTAAATGCTGCTGCTAGCTCTGGAAAGTGGAAAGGGAGGAATAAATACAAGAACTTGCAGCAGGAGGCTAGAAATTAGCTTTAATATACAGTAAAGTTCTATTAGTGAAGGAAGCATTCACAATACTGCAAAGTATAGCACAACATACATACACACAAACACACGGGGCTAGAAAGGTTTCGGGGTGATTTACAGATTCTCATGGGACCTCTGCCTTGACTTGATCACCTGCAGTTTTAGAACTCTACCACAGATGGGGCTATTTCATGACCCCTCCCTTATCTGTGCTATCTTTTGCTATAGAGCTAAAAACCTACTTAAGCCCTTCTTTGGTATTCTCCACAAGAAGTAGTAATCCCTTCCACCCCCCAGGGACAAGCACAAACTTCATCCTGACACTATCTCCAAAGAGTCACTTTGAATTTTCTATCTGCCACAGATTTATCTCACCTGAAGCGCTAACTCAAATACTGGCCCTATGTGTGTAGTTTCAGAGGAGAATGGGCTTGAGAGGAGCCGTTTTCTCCACTGCTGTGATTGTCAGTTTGTTTTATTTTCACTCTACATAATGTACTTTCGACATATTTATAGCTGCGGAAAGCTGGGCTTCGATATCACCGCCCTTGGGACCTTTTCTCTCATGAGTACTACAGTTCCGTGACATTGGTCATTCCAGCCTGTTAGACCCTTTCCCACCTGTAGCAAGTAGCATTACTTATAAAAGACCATTATAGCATGAAATAACATGAATAAATTTAAGTTGGAGGGCATTGTCACCTTCCACTTCCAGTCTCCGGGGAAGGCTGCAACTTAAGCAGGAACACTGGCCCCCTCAACTGAGGAGTGAGTCCCTGCAGCTTCTTCTGGAGGGAGTGAAAGCTGCTTAGAGCACCGTGTAAATTCATGGCAAGAAGCAATAAAGGTGAGTTTTATACATTCCCATTATTGCTTCTACGTCTTTGCAATAATGTTTATTGACATGTTTGAGCGGAGCACAAGCTGCAGTTCGGTTCAACTGCCTGTGAAAATGGGACATTTGTCAAGAAACAAACCTCGCAGATTTTAGTGGCTCTGACAGTGGGTATTAGAGAGGATATTGATGGAAAAAAAGAGAGAGTAGGCAGGCCCAGGGGGAGAGTATTAAAGAATGTACTCTGTGCAGATGCCTACAGTGGAGAAAAAGGGGATGGCTGGGGATGTAAAATTGAACACTAAACACATTGAGGGACTACCAGTCGCCTTGCAGCATACGCACTTGCTTGGGGAGCACTGACAAAAGCTCCATTTGTCCCCGAAAGCAGTCTCCACAGCGCTGCTTTCATTCAGGAAGGGACTACCACTTTGCTTTATTTCCCTCCACTGTGCCTCTCCACAGACGATCTGATTCTTGGAGTATGTGTACTACTCTGTTCTCTAGCATGTTCGGGAGCTAAAAGGTAAGCCACAGTTATCAGGCAGTACACTGTTGGTGATACAATTGCTTCCTAGGCTGTCCCGGGGACTAAAATAACGGGTGTGAGACTGTCAGGTGCAGGGTGGGCAAGGATCTGATTTCATTCTCAGACCTCATTGCATTCATTAATTAAATTGAGAAACCCTTGTAGATTGAGGGACCAATGTTCTATTGGGATCATTTATGTTTCAGTGTCTTTAACTACCTAAGCAACTAAAAGGAAAAAGAAAGAAAGAAAGAACTGTTGGGGACTAGGTAGACATTTAATAGGTGCGTGCTCCCACCTTGAATGTAAAAACATTTTAAATGTCCAAAGCAATAAGAGGACAGCAAAAAATGGCCTTTATCTTTCCCGTGTTGAGGTTAGCACTCTAGTCTCCACAGTCCCTGCTGATGCACCACAGACATTCTCAGCACCCAAGCTGTCAAATTTCCAGCCTAGCCTTCCAAATGCATCCTCGGAAGGCAAATCAGCTTCTTACTCCAAAAGCTCAGCCATACATTATTAACGAACACATTTTGTTCAACAGTGTTTTTTTTTTTTTCTTCCTTTCCCTTCCCGATATACAATAACAGGAAAAAAGTCGAAGAGTAAGACCAATTAACTCTTCGCAATGGAAACATTATGCCTATGGTACAGGAATAAGGTGTTTTTCTTCTGGGATTATCAACACAGGCTTTCATAAGGTTCAAAGACAATCAACACATCACCCCGATATAAAGTAACAATGTAAGTTAATCACCAGTTGATGTTCATTTCTGCCATCAGAGGGTTAATAAAATTCCCACATCATAGTTTCACCACAATCCTGTGAAAATGTACTTTTGCACATACATTGCCATCTGCCTCCTTTCCCCTCCCTCTCTAAGCCCGAAGCTTAGCATTTCATTACAGACTTGCAAAAGCCCTGGGAATCTTTGCTATCTTTTCCTTCTCAGTACTCTTAGTAAGTCAATCAAGCCTGCCTTCCTGATAGCATACCCTACATTTCTCAGGCAGGCTTGAGAGGGAGCTAATCATTCTGTGGGTAAAGAGACCTATGCAAAGCACACAGTTGCATGATGACAGTCAAGAAGGAATCTCCTGTCCGTGTTTTTGTTGTCCTCTTTAAAGGATGCTATAGTATGAACATAGTTCTAAACATGTGTTCTAGCCATGTGTTGACTGTAATAGCACTATGTTTTTTCTCTTTTTTCCTAGCACCTATCCCCTGCTAATGACAGACATTGTAACTCCATCATACCTTGATGCTATTTATAATCAGTTTTAATTTTAACATTGTAAGTACAAATGGTCTTTTAATGAAGATTTGCTTGTCTCTCCTAATGCTTACTTAGGAATACTCGTGTATGCAGAATGTGCACTTGTACATTATGGGGGAATGAGAAAGTAAAAAACATTGGGATCAAATGGCCAAGAGTCAGAGAGAAAGAGTTGGGTGGTGGTGGGGAGAATGGAGAGAAAGAAGAAAGTACAAGATAAAAAGAGGCAGGGAAAGAAAGGGAAGGGATGGGCAGAATGGGAGTGAATGAGATGATCAGAATTTATCAGTCTCAGAAAAAGTAATTTACTGATAAATGATTATCCATTTAGAGGTGACCAGTGTCAGCCAAAGCAGCCCTAAATTAATCCTTCTGCCAATCCTTCCAGATCTCACACAGGATAGAAAGCAAGTCAGCCCAGCCATGTCACGGAGTCTTTCATATACAGTAATAGATTGTCATAGATTTCATTTCACATCTCAGCAACTCTGCGCAGAACATGATGAGCAGAAAAAGGTGGGAGACTGAGGGCAAACATCGAAAAGGAGAGAGCTGGGAGAGAGAAAACAGCCTGCTCTCACCCCACAGAAATGCTTCCCCATAAGACCTCACACATCCGGGCAGCAAAGATCACAGAGACAAAGTCACCAGGGAAGAGGACATGACTAGGCAGCAGGAGGGACAGTCAGGATGATACTTGGAGAAATCACTTTGCAAGTCACTTGAAGAGGAGGAAAGTACCCAGAAATTTAGTAGGAAAAAAATCGGATTAAATGCACTCATGACCTCATCAAAGAGCCAATATTCTCTTAACAAGAAATCTTTAAGCCAGTAGCTGTCCTATTAGGAAGCAGCCACCCTAAAAAGCAGCAAGCTCTCAAAGTACTCATAATAAAGTGGCCATGGGAGAATGGTAAACATACCTTCGGGAAAGACTGCAGTCACTGTTGGAGTAGAAAGAAGTGCAAAGTGCTTGGGAAACAGAAAGAGGAACGTAGCCTGTGACGAGGGGCAACGTTACCATTGTAGCACTCTGGTTCATTATTTATATGTCAATGTTCCTTAGGAAATTGTTAAATTGCTTGTACCTGAACACTGAAAAACGTGTTTGCCTCTTGGCTCTCATATTGAAAACAATGCAGCCCTTGTAATTAATAATAAAAAGTAAACACTCTGGATGTTTAATATCTGAGGCTATTACATATTTTACCATGTCATTACTCTAATAACTTGGTGTGAGCACCTCATTATAATTACTATTTGGCAGTGACAGGAATTCTCCTTTGGAGGACAGCATTGAAGGCATTGGCAAATACTCAGTACTTATTTTTTGGTTAAGTAAAGAGTTCAAAGCTAAATGGTGGGGTATGAAATAACTCACACATTTTGCTTTATGTGATACGTCTGATGTATATCTATGGTAAAACGCAGTTATAGTATTTTTATTTCTATGTAACTTGATGTACACAGACACTTGGAAAGAACATTTTATTCATCCATTCTTTATGCCATCTGAATGAATTTTTATCCATTCTTTATATACTCTGAATGTTTCCTCAAGGTGTATAAACTATTAGTGTTTCTTTTTGATAAAGCAGAGCACTAGAAATTTGTGAACATTCAAAACAGAAGCAATTCTACTATACATGGTCTTAGGTTTTTTCCTAATTACTGTCTATATTAGTGACTGGTATCTGCCAGAAGTTTCATGTCTAGTGTGAGTTTAATTAAGCTACTATAATAGAATGTAAAATTCCTTAGCTTATTAATCAATATTGTGAATGACTGAAGTTGAGCTTGGTTTTTGCAATGAACTTCCTCTACTTAATGCAGGAACCTCTACCTTACTCCTTTGGTGGTCAGTTTTGGCTGCCAAATGGGCATAATCAAGCATCACCTGGGAAGAGAGTCTTAATGAGGAGTTTTAGTTGGATCAAGGTAGCCTGAGGACCTGTCTACAGGAAACTCTCTTGGTTACCTTAATTAATGTGGGGAGATCGTAGCCTAAAACTGGGTGACATCATCCTCTAAGTTTGGGTAGCAGAGAAAGTGTGCTAAGAAGCCATCGGTAATTTTCTTCTCTGCTCCAGACTGTGCTTGTAAGTGCAGTATGGTATCAATCTCCGGCCACTGTGACTACAAGGCCATGATGGTAACCTAATCTTGTAACCTACAGTGAATCATCTCTCCCTTTTTGGCAGGACAGGTTGTCACAGACACAGACTTAAAATTCAAACAACCAACATGTAAATTATCTAACTAAGTCCCAGTGGAATGCTTAGAAAATGTCAATTTTAATCTAAAGCACGTTGAAACTTTTAATGTACATGAGAAATAAATACATACACAATCATAAAATGCACAACTAATTAAAATTGTAAAGTACTGACTGAATATGTCTTTCACTAAGGATGGTGTAAAATTTTGGCGTATATACTAACTAATGGTTCTTTGAAAATGTAAAAATCAGTATATATTATAAACATTTGCTTGTGGAATGCCAAATAACGTATATAATTATATCCATGTAGTAACTTGAATTTTACAGGGGTATTTTTATGTATGCATATGTGATCTTCCATTTATAGCACATAAAATGGTATTTTTGGTCTATTTAATATTGGACAAAGGTGCATTTACATTGGGCAGTGCTGGACAAAAAGAGCCCCTGGTGCCTATGGGAGCAGATATAGATGATATAGATATAGATATAGATATAGATATAGATATAGATATAGATATAGATATAGATATAGATATAGATATAGATATAGATATAGATATATCCATCTTTTGGCATCTATAGGATTTATTTTTTCCTTTGGAGTGGTACAAAGGCACTTTAAAGTTCTTATTTTAACAATTAATGTCCTGGACTGAGGGGATAGTTCAGGAAGTAGGAGTGCTAACCCTATAAGCTGTCCTGAGTTCAGATTCCAGAAGTTTGGGAGATGCTCACACTGTACTGCAAGCCTCTCTGAGGCTACCTGCTACCAGAGAGAAGCAGAAACAGGGTTCTCCAGATGGTCTTAGGTTAGCTCACCTGGCTTATAAGGGGGATAACCTGCCTCAAACAGGGTTACAGGTGAGGTTTCACACATGAAAATTGTTCTCCAAGCTCCACATGTGTACTGTGCATAGGTGCAACTACACCCAGACACATGGACTGACACATATGTGTATGTATTCATTAGCTACATAAAACATACAGACGTGCATGCATGCATACATACATTCATACATATAAATTAAAACAAAATAAAACGAATAAAAATGTAAACTTTAAACATTTTTTTCCTAAGTACAAATCCGATTCTAGTATAGCATGGCTTTTCAATGGTAGTTTTCATAGTATATCTTAAGTATACACACCAGGAAAAGCCTGGTGTGTTTACTGAGCAAGGCCAACATTCGATTTTACCTAGTTACTAAGTTCACAAAAGTAAAATTGATCTGAAAGTAATTGGCATTTTGTTGTTTCTCCCTGAGAGTAGTAGAAACTCATAAACAACTAAATTGAAAGTTTTGATTGAAGTGATTTTTGGAGTCAATTAATTATAAAGCTTTTCCCCTCCTTGTTTCAAGGGGGAAACAAACTCCACTATCTCCACAAGGTTGTATACATATGACTTTGGGAGAAACAGACAACTGCTTTGAGGTAACTATGAAGAACGCTGTAGAAGGCTGAAGGAGACAAATACTTCTCCCCTCATTTTTTGAAGACGATAAGCAGAGTGGTTCAACAGCTCAATAGTTACTGACAGAGATGCATAGTTGTTTCAAGAAATATCACCTGGTGGTTAAAGAAAAAGCCAGGGACTTCATTCTCTTCCGTCATCTGGTTTACAGTGCTTGGATTTGTAGCCACAGTTTCATCCATTGCCAAAGACTCCATACTGCATGCTGTCATTCACACTGCCAGACTGCAACGTCTGCCAGGATTTATGGCGACCACGCTGCTCGCTCATTGCTAAGAGCAGATGGCTGGGCTGAGGGACAGCAGATTGCTTAAGGGCAGAGGCAAGGGTGTGGGGGAAGACTGAATATGGTAGCCACAGGGAAAGTCTTCATTCTCAAACCTGGGGAAGATGAGTTGGAGGTTTGTAACAGCTCTCTTCCTTATGAGCTTTCCTCAGGTAAGCTAAGATTTACAGTAAGATTCAGGAAGTTTTATAAACTTCTTAAAGGGAGCACGAAATTAGGAGGAATACTTTAGACATGTTTTCTTTCCCATAGCTATTAAGCTATTTAGATATTGTCATAGAAGGACCACTCCCCATACCCTTAAGGAGAGTTATTCTTACTGTTTATATTAAATGGGTAAATCTTTTGGAATACCCTATATCCTTTCAATTATATATGCTTAGAGAATCACACTTTGCTCAGGATATACACAAAGAGAAGACGGTTTTGATCTAGTATAAGTGAAAGTATCCTAATAAATTATTAAGCATGAATTTTAAAAAGAAGATTCATTAGTGGCTTCAAGATTGGATGCTCTGGGTGATGTCATCTTAGACAGAAATTGAAAAGGCAGAGAGGTGTCCATGTCATATGAGTTAAAGGCTCACTGTTCATTATCAGCACCTTACCTACTCTGTGTAACCCTCACTGACTTCACTAAGCAAAGCTTTGGCAACTCTCACTCTTCCAGGTAGCAGTGGTACTCAAATCCAATTCTAAATTGTTCAGGCTACACGCTACCAATGCCAAAATGATTATCCCAGTTTCTAGATTGTGATCTGTCTGAAGACAGGAATGTTATCTTAATTCGTGTTTTAGTTCTTTAGTTCTTTAGTTCCAATGTATAAAATGTTCACTAAGGGCAATGAAGGATGGATAAAATAATATGTCTGACAAGTTCAATGGTAGGTAATGATGAGATAGGACAAGAAGCACGCCCTACACTTGCTGTACAACATGTCATTGCAATTGCAGCTTTTGTCCAAGCATTCGCCATTCTCATATGATATAGTATCAGTCAGGCCACAGGACTATCACTCCTATTCTGACACCATGGGGACATAAAGAGAGAAGGAAAGAATACACAAATGATGTCAATAGCTTAGATCTTTTCCTCTCTTCCCTCTCTGTCTTCTCCACCTCCCCTCCCTCATTCTCTCTCTCCATCCTTTCCTCTTTTTCTTTCTCTTTAATGCTCTGCATAACATGCTGTATTATTTAACACTTAGATTGGTAGAAATTATAGATTTGCATTTCTAAAGGTCTGTCCTATTTGGTTTTTCCTATGAGGGAACCAAAGCCCAAAGAAGGTAAGTAGCTCCTTTAATGTCAGCCAACTTGTTGGTGACAGCATCCAGAAGCACAGACTCAAGTCTTCAGAATCTGTCTTCTAATAACATCAGGCTGCTACAGTGTTTTAATCTACATCACAACATGTAATAAAATAAACATCAATGGTAATGATAACACTAATATTGTCAAGCCTTTTGAAGCATTCTAAACGGTGCCAGTTAATTGAACAAATCTCTCTGGTTCTGGATCTTCCCACAGGAGTTTTGAGGTTTTAACATTTCTAAGAATAGACTAAATCCAGGATAATAAAGATGTGGCAGAAAACAAGCACTGTGCATAGGGGGTTAGCACACCAGACTGAACGCTGTAAAGGGGACACTGAAGACAATGCATAATTGGTAAATCAGTATGACAAGGCTGATTTTCCTCCCCATCTGTATCTGCTGGCATGGATTCTCACAATGACTTTCTGTGTTGTCTGAGAAGAAGGTCTAAGGTATAAGCCATTCATTCAGTTACCGCAGAAGCAAGGCCAACCAAGATGGGGTGGGCTAGTTCCCATCACTGGTTTGAGCAACTGAACATAACAGAGACATGATATAAATATTGTAGGTCAGTTATCCCAATGAGTCTAGACCAGAGTCCGAAAGATGTATCTGTAGCCTTAACTAGTAGTGTTTGGATATATATATGGAAATGTTGGTTATCATAGTAATGGAGGGTTTCTACTAATGAAAAGTTAGGTGCTTTGAATGGTAGATGGATCATTGCATAAAATTATGCTGCTCCCTATAAATACCAAAGCAACTCTGTGCTTGAGAATCATTGAGTGTATTCTCAACTTCTGGTATCTCAGACAATAGAAGAAAAACCAAGACTGTGTAAAACTTCAAGTGTTATAGATGTCCTGGGACTTGTAAGCTGCTTAGTTGGAGATGATAAATTTTGAGGTTATTCAAAATTAAATATATAAGCAATTGATGAGTCGTCCATGTTGTAGAGGAGGATACTGAGTGAAGGGTGCAGTTTTGCTTAGTCCTTAATAGTCAAAAGTCATCTCAATGCACAGAAATTTTCTCATCAAGATAAAAATTCTCACAAGTTAAAATCGTCAGGTATCACGGGTTCCATTACTGAAACAATCTGGTAGAGTGTAAACAGAGGATGGCAGGACATAAAACACTGGCTATTCCTACTTAGATTGACGACCCATTCAAAATTAAAACCACAGTATCTAAGGCAAGGTGTCTAGCAGAGTGCTACATTTGCCCAGAGCATCCTTCTGACTTTGGACCAATTCAAGACTCTCTAACATCCACACCATAGTGCAGTCCTCTCCAAGACTTGTCAAGACCAGACTTACCTTTCCAAAGTTTCTAAACTTACTTTCCAAGTGTCTTGATTTAGATTTGTTTTGTTTTGAGTTCATCTCAAACAGACCTTATGTCAGGACCACCCTTTTCTAGAATTACACAGTAGCAAACCATTCACTATCCTTTGGCGGGTCCTATGCAGTAGATAGTAAGGGGTGTAAAGCGATTTAGACTGGGAGACAATCTATCTTCTAAGGCTTTATACTGAGAAAAAAACATTTATGACTTTTTAGGAAAGGCTTATGAAGTCTCAGGCTGTTTGGAAATAATATGAACAAGCTACTGGGACAGTGGAGGAGTGGAGGAGAAAAGAACACACTTAAAATCAACAATGGGCTAAGAGTGTACTGATTCTTTGTCACCTATCGTCTAAAACTTCATTCTCGATTTCTTTACTTCTAAAATGTTTGCATTTGACAATGGTCTTTTCTGCATTCTTGACTACAGGCTATGGCCTCCCATCTACAACCGAATTGTATATTCTTCTGAATAATTCTACAGCTTCATACTGCATATATCTCGTCTATTGGGACATGGTTATTCCCTTGACAATATCAGCCGATGTCTTTATATTTTTGTATGGAGATCAGTCACACCCCACCTAACAATTTCTTGCCTTATTGAATACAAATGAGAAATTAGGATCGGTGAGAGTGAATCGAAGCTGCTAATACCAGTGTAATTTGCATGCATTGCAACCGCCACAATACATTGTCATTTAGCATAGTATCTTTCACTAGGTAAATACTTTTAAAGATTAATTTATCTAAGGCACTTACTTGTTTATGTATTGACTTCCAGGAAGAGACACTGCTTCTGGATAATATGACACTTTCAGGAGAGCAATCTGTAATTTTCTGCTCAAAATATGTCCCTCTAATAATGGAGGCCACAGTACCTCCATTATCTTGCCCCAAACTGACCCCTTTTAATGGTATGGCAAGGGATTAATCAGGGATGTCCTTTCTGGACTAGCTGTGACTTGTTGAGAGAGTATTGCTCTGCCTTTCCTCGGAGTGTTAAAGGAACTGGTGTTCCTTGGATGTCTCTGGCTCCATTTCCAGTCAAGAGCAGGATATATCTTTCTCAGTCCCTAATCCGCATATCGTACACTACAACCTCTTATACTTTGTTAGTGTCTCAAGACTTTTTTTCCTTATAAATTTTCACTTAATTGGGGTTGGCTTACAGTTTCAGAGGTCTCACCTATTAGCATCCCAGCAGGAAGCATGGCAATTTACAGGCATTCAAATCTATGAGCCTATTGGCACTACTCAGATTCCAGTCACCACATTTCATTTCCTGTCTCTACAGGCTTGTAATATCACATGCAATATCCAATCGCAATGCAAAAACTCAAACCTTTAAAAAAAATCCTTCGAAGCATTAAGACTTTCCTTTCTGAAGAAAACAGTGTCCAGCACAGAAGCAGGCACACGAGCGACATTCAACAACTATGTTTTAAGTGAATAAAATACAAGCCATCAAATGAGACTGACTTCTTAAGATCCCCGTGCTTAGTGACTCCTGATTCAATTCTGTACTTTTCTATCATGAATGCTTAGTACTCTTCTAGGCTCTTTTACATAGGAGCACCTACCACAGAATAATTGGTTTTGGACACTTTAGCATTCTGCATTTCAAAACCTTTTGCTCTTGGCAGAGCTAACCCCACATATGTTTTTCCTGATCCACTATCAGTAATGTGTGAGTTTGATAACACACAGGGCTTATTCTCCTTAACTGGAATTTGGAAGGCTGGGGATGGCCTTACTTATTTACTGTGTGTTATGACACTTGCATCTCTATGTGGGGAGGACACGGAATGTTTGACTAAATAAAGCTTGTGTCTTGGATACTGTCTGTCATTTTCATCCTGTTCAGAGCTTCTAGGGACGATCGGCCAAGAAACCAAGACCCAGGTTTAGGATCTTGGGAGGCATAAGATCAGAAGAGTCCATGCTCTTTTTCTATCTGCCGTCCCTACAACCATGTTCTGTTTGGAAATGAGTTCAGGAGAGAGGCCTTAAGATATTGAAAAATAAAACAGCCATTCTGCCATCCTCAATTCATCCAGAGAAACTGGAATGTGAGCGGACATATATTTAAATATTTGAAAAGCATCTTTTTCATGTGGGTGTCAAAATGACAAATAATCCAAGGCAGGGAAAAATGCACCCAATGATCCCCAATCTCCCTCCTCTCATTATGGAGATAAATCCCAGAGGGATATGAAGATAGTAGAGGAAGTAGGGAAAATAGCAGCAATCCCAGATATGGTGGCCAGGGGAATGAATTTAGAAACCATTCTGGATTCAGGCTTAGGGACCTGTGTTTGCCCTGATGATGGCCAGTGCAGAGTAGCATAGAGCACTGAATCAGGAGGCAGCACGTTGGGAGGGAGACCTGAGAGACTGTTTGCTTTGGGGTTTCTCTCCTAATAGAATGAACTTTAAGGGATTTCAGTGTGATTCTGTCTAGTGTTCCTAAGTAAAAGTGGCTCACAGAGCCTTATCCAGCCCACTTATGTATGTAGAACTACATGGGGACTTTCAGGAAAATAAGCTCTCTAGGGAGACTCCCAGCATCACTGCCAGAAATCACTGCAGATGCTAGCCAGCAGAAGAAATGCCAGCTCAAATGAATCTTTCCCTGGTTATGACCAGAATATCAAACCATAGAGGGCTTTAGAGAAGAGGACCAAGGGTCAACTGGGCTATGGGGAGATTCTGAGGCCAGACGTTTATAAAGCAAATTGAGTGGGGTTGTATCTTCCACAGAGCTGAGTCTAGATAGGGTGTTATATATGAGGACTTTAGAATAGGACCCAGATACATAAGTCACATGATGGACCTTCTACTGGAATATCTGGTGGCTAGAACCAGGATAGCCCAGCACTGGACAGTGTCCAGTCACCCAGCTGCAATGCAATTTAAATGCACGTTTGTGTGATGCCTCTGCGAAGTGTTATAGACAGAATGCGCACCATCACTTTGAGGACTTCATCTGCATAAATCCCTGTCCAGTGCACTCATTCCCAGTGACAGATTAATTCCTTTCTCAGGTTCTGCTCAAGAGTGTATTGCAGAATACTAATACTGTTCCCTAGAGAGGGGGGTGGAGACCGGGGTGGAGAGGGAGTAGGAGGGAGAAGAGAGGAGAAGGCACCTTCCAATATCTATCTCAGCACAAAGAAAACTTGGATGACAGTATGCTTAATGGGGAGGTAGGAATCGAGCCTTCTGACTTTCCCCAGGAGAGGAGGTTCATGCAAAATCTAAGTTGTAGGGTTCAGGTAGTGTGCAAATTTGCAGCCATTCATGTTGGCTTTGTATTCTGAAAGGCTCCAGGATAATGGTAAGACACCAAGAGTTGTTCTAGAAGCTCAGCTTTAGTTCCTTCTCACTGTGTCCTCCTAAGCAGGTGAGGGATGCTGTTCGTGGAGAAAAGACTGAGCCTATGATTTCATGTCAGTCTATTTAAAGACAGAAAGATCATTCCACCGAAGCATTCTTTAAAACAGCCCTGAGACACAGGTCACATCTGTAGCGATGTTAGCTGAGGGGAGGCAGCATTTTACCTCCCACATCCAGCATCTCACTGGGTATCTTTCTGAGTCGACGCCTGAAAAATGACTGTGATGGTATTTGTAGTTTATCAAGTCTCCCAGCTGAGGTGTCAGGTGCAAAGAACTAACTCGTCACTCCAACATTCCCTGGCATTTGCTAACCACAAGGAAGAATGGAGGGCAGAGGGATTCGAGAATTCCGCAGCACTGGTGCAGCAGCTGGGGAGGGACAGAAATTTAGCTGTCACTTGGAGGAAAACTCCATTTCATTTTGCGATTAGAAAGGAATGAAAGTTAAACTAGGTGGGCCATCCCCGGCCAGCCTCCTGCCAGGGCTTTAGGGAATCATGAGAGGTCTGCTCAGCACAGTGAAGGGTTACACCTGTCACTTTTCAAGATCAGTTCATTTTCCTTTTCGATAGCAGGAGACACCATCACATTCCAGTGAGGGCCAATTCCACAGCTATTGCAAAATGCTGAAATGGGTCACACTGCCGCGTAGACCGCTGGCAAACCTAGGTTTGGGCCTCCCCATACCTGCATAGCAGCTACATAGCCAATGAACCTCACTTCTAACTACTACATCATTCTCCAACTATCCCTCTTCTCAGCATAGTAAACCCACTTGTTGCCGCCAGTGGAGCTGTAGCCTCCTTATCTGTTCTCTTGCTGTGCCTAGTTTCTTGCAGTGTTTTCTCTTCTACATAGTGATAAATCGCTCAAGAGTGTGGGCAGAGTTGAACTGTGTGTTTAACATACCATTCTAAAAGTACCTTACGCGTCATGTCTGGAGGACTTATGCCTACTTTTAGGAAATAAAGACAAAAGATTTACTAACATTTCCCTGATATTATGGTTGAAACAGGGAGACAATACAATTTTTATATTCCACAGGGCACAGAACTTCCATCCTCCTCCTTGCTCCCTTTTGCAAGGTGTGTGTGAGTGTGTGTGTGTGTGTGTGTGTGTGTGTGTGTTGTGTCTTTTTAAAATACTAGCTCATGTAAGTGTCAACTAAACACCATAGTAATTGTAACTTTTTCTGTACAACGAAGTCAACAGTGGGTATTAAAATAAAGGAAAAAGGTGTAATAGGTTGGGAATATACCCAGGGGTCTGTAGGCAAGTTAGGGATCATAATAGGAACTTCTTATTTTGATTCTTCTAATACTGAGTTCAGTAGTCTTCGACTTTATGTTCTGTTGAAAATCTGAATACATAGAGAATAACAGAATTCAACTGGTAGATGGTTCGATCAACTTCCTAAACCTGATGTTGGAAACCTTCTGTCCTTGGGGGACCACCACCATTTCTGTGAACATGTTACTCAGTTTTCTCTCTTAGAACATGAATATTTAAGCTTCGAACCTTTCATTGAACAGATCCTTTCCATATTTTCATATTTTTTGAGAAAAATCATAGAAAGGGAAGTTATATTATCTGGCATTTAGCCAAAAGATTCTCAGATATGACAGATGATGAAAAATAAACTGAACTCAGTCCTCCACCATTCCCTTCCTGAAAATTCTATGTGATAAGTTTGATATTTGGCATGAAATTCGTCAACATTTTCAAGACTAAAAACAAATTACTGTATTGTTGCCATGTAGTTACTCGAGAAAACTGACAGATTATTGAAAATATTTCTTGCATTTATGGTAAATAGGAGAGTGAAACTTTAAACCCAGGTAAGTAGCAGCCCTAATTTTCCAACCTTTAAAATAATTTTATAATCCTCCATACAATCTTCCATCCCTGAAATTTCCACAGAGATAAATACACACACACACACACACACACACACACACACACACACACACACACACACACGTTAACTATCCAAATCCTCATTTTCAATTCCTTTAACCCAGAACCATGTTACAAGGAGAAAATCCAACTTGCTCTTATTAAAAGAATGATTAGTCACGAAATCAAATAAAAATATGTAGCAGCGGAGCGGGGGATGAAGAACTGGGAGTAGCCACTGGAGGGTTCCAGACACCAAGAAAGTGAGAGGCTCCCAGGACCCAACAGGGATGACTTTAGCCAAGATGTACAGTGAAGGGGAGATAGAACCTGTAGAGACCTCCTCCAGTAGATAGGCATGGTCGCCAGTTGAGAGATGGGGCCTCCCACCCATCTCAATGTTTTGAACCCATAAATTTTCTGTCGAAAGGAAAGACAGGGACAGAAAATAGAGCAGAGACTGAAGGAAGGGCTGTCCCTGGATGGATCCAACCCGTCTGCAGATAACAAACTCTGACGTTTTCTGTTTCCAAGAGGCACTTGCTGGTAGGAAACTGGTATGGCTGTTCCCTGGGAGGTTCTGCCAGAATCAGACCAATGCAGATGTAGATGCTTGGTTCCAACCTTCAGACTGAGCTTAGGAAACCCGGTGTGGTGTGGGAGCTGATGGAAGGACTGGAGGAGCAGAGAGGTACTGCAATCCCATAGGAAGAACAATGTCGGCTGGCGGGACTACCCAGTGCTCCATGGGAACTAGATCAGCAACCAAGGAGAGTACAGAGAGGGCTCTAGGGCTCCAGACACATATGTAGAAGAGGATGGCCTTGGCTGATATCAATGGGAGGGGACGTCCTTGATCCTATGGAGGTCTGGTGCCCCACCATAGGGGGTTGCTGGAGCGGTGGGTCAGAAGTGGGTGGGAGGGTGGGTGGCATTCTTATAGAGGCAAAGGGGAAGGGGAGAGGACGGACGTTGGGATGTGGGGTTGTGGAAAGGTAAACGGAAGGGGGATATCTTTGAGATTTAAAAAAAATGGAACGTTAAAGAAAGAGAGAGAGAGAGAGAGAGAGAGAGAGAGAGGGAGGGAGGGAGGGAGGGAGGGAGGAAGGAAGGAAGGAAGAAAGAAAGAAAGAAAGAAAGAAAGAAAGAAAGAAAGAAAGAAAGAAAGAAAAAGGTGATTTTGGAGGTCATACTGGCTAAGTCACTTTTATAAGTGAATTGTGAAAGTAAACCCTTCTTGCCAGAATTTATACATCGAATTATGTATTGTTATAAAATATATCTAATAAAAAACGTATCTCAAAAACATTTCATCAGATTTTCGTGTGCTGACTGCTACTCTGAATGTTTCTTTCACCATCCCCCAAAATCCATAATGCTCTTAAACACCAGAGGGTCAATGTCACCCACATGCATTTCTTTCTATGCATAACTCTTTTCTTCTTAAAACACTCTTACTAAGTTACATTCTATTTATAGGTATTCAGTCCTCAATAGTCCTATAAATCCTGATTACATTCATTTTTCAATTAATAACAAAGCCATTATGAAACTCTCCAGTATTGAGTAAAGTAAAATATAAATCAGTGCATTTTACTTTGGGAAAGAATCGAGTTGTGAAACAGTGCGACTTAAAGATCGTGGTTTGTGCATGATTAAACATCAAAGCTCACACAGGAAATATGCCCCTATGATAGCTAAGATGCTTTTCTGAGAATCTCACTAAAAGCAAAGCAAGGACAATGTTAAGCTGGGCCCTGAGACTGAGAGATACGAGGAGAGAAGAAAGCTACAGCACAGTGACTGAGGAAGAATCCCGAGACACAGCAGGAGTTACTCAAAATGCGTTAAGTGAGACTTTTGCGTCAACGTCTTGGTCACTTTATGAAGTACATGGGTTTTGATGCTTTTCTGCCATTTATATCAGCTACTTAATACACTTGATTCTAATTAATTCTGATTAATATGGGCTGCGTTCCACAATGAGATGGAAAATGACTAAGTAGAAAACAGTAGATACAGTGTGTACTATTTCTCTTTGCTCTGCATCCTTGCAGCAGCATGGTGCTTGCTTTGTCTCTCTTTCTTTCTTCCTTCCTTCCTTCCTTCCTTCCTTCCTTCCTTCCTTCCTTCCTACCTTCCTTCCTTCCTTTATTCCTTTCTTTCTTTCTTTCTTTCTGGAAGTACATCGTCTTCCCTCGAGTAAGGATGTGTGAAGGTGGTGTTACACCCTTTAAATCAACAAAATTCCTAAACAATACATATAGACATGTTGGACTTTTATTTCCTTTAATTAGGAAACAAGTGGAAAGATTAATAGAAAAAGAAAAAGAGAAATAGCCTATCATTCAACTCCTAAGGAAAAGGGAAACAACAAATATCTGAAAAGATTTATTTAGCTTGATTTAAAATTTGTTCAACCACATATATCCCTGTATTAAAATATTATAAGCTACTTCCTAAATATGCATATTTGCAACCACATATATACATATACTAAATATCATAACTAACCCCGAAATATGCAGACTTTTGCATCTGTATACCTGTTCAAATCAATCTAAAGTAAAGTCTATACTTTATAATGCAGCACAGGATGAAACAAACACAATGATAGATTTGGAAATATTTAAAATTTACTCATAGTTGCCTTTCAGAATCTCATTCTTGAATAATGTGTAATAATTTGGCCAAAATTATCTATGAGCCTAGAGAAAGGAAGATCTTCAGAGCATTTGCCTTAGGAATTCCTTCCTCTTTTGACTAATCTCAAGTCTCCTAAGTAACTTGAACTACGGCTCCTTTATCTGGAATCATCAAAGTAACAAAGATGTGCTCAGCATATGATCCATAGGACATATATTAGTCTTGGAGAAAATCATTTTTTTCACTATATACAGCCAATGGGTGTGTGCTATTTGGGGACTGCCAATTCCCTGAAATTACATTAATAGCTAGCTTCTATGCAACCCATGGAAATATGTTGGCAGATACAAATTAACTGTGTTTAAACTGAAAGCCTGAAAAAACAAAGCCTCCATGAGAGAGAACTAAAGAGAGGAGTAGGCTACCATCCACTCCAGGAAATAGGGAGACTCAGATCTCAGACATGCCTGACCATTTTTCCTCAGCTACATTTTGAGACATTTGCATCTTAAGATGCACTGTTGAAGGTTTCACGTGCCAACTCGCTGGTAATCACACAGCTTTAATTTACAGGATGTGAAACCACAATATTAACGCTCAAATTACAGAATTAACATTAAGAGACTTCCTGCTTCATAAAATGGGCGATAATGCAAAGTGGAAGCTCTTTAGTGGTTCATACAGATCAACTTCCCACAAATACCAGAACTGGGCTGCTTTTTGGTCAGAATAAAGAATGTCAATGTGTTTCTACTCAAGGTCATATTGTGGTTATACTTAGAGGGCTGCTCTGAACCCAAAAGGTCACAATTGCCCCATTAAGGTGGTGAAAGTAATTGGCATCTACCCACTAAAAAATTGTTTGGGTTCTCTTTCGGCTCAACTGTTAATCATAAGGAAGGAAGAACAAGATTTCTATGACTTGAAAACAATTATGTGTCTAGAAAGAAAGCTTCCCAACAGCACTCCATTTTTCATATATTTATTTATGTCAGGAAACTTTTGATAGTATTAATATCTATGATATTTGATAAGGGAAGATGGAAGATATTGTCTGGGACAATATTTTATCTAACATTATAAATGATGGCAGTATCAAACAGTTTATCATAAAAAATGCCCACTGAATATCCACACCTTGATTTGAATGTCTATTTATGTTTCGTGATTTGTCAAATCCTTAACATCTTAGGAAACTCAGTCTTTAAGCAAAACAACTGGGAATGAACTGTCATCCAAGGACCTAACTGAGGTGAAAGTCAAACTGTAAAGCACCGGTTTATCATGTTAATGTGCTGAAATAAACTTCTGACCCCTGAAATGATGCCTTTAACCTCTGAAATATTGTTATATAAACATACAAAAATGTATAATATTGTAAAGAATAAAATATACCTTTCCTACAGGAGGTACAAAGAGTCACCCTAGGGTGTACAACAGGCCACTTCATCCTACCTCATCCTATCAACTACAACACATTTGTTTGCAGTAGAAGAATAAGTATTTGCTGCTGACCTGCTGCTTTTCTAAGATACGGGGAGAGTTGACCAAATATTTACAAGAATCCCATGTTTGTAAAAGTGTGCATTTTTCATCTTTATTTTCAGATGAGAAATGAAGGCTAACACTTCAAGATTTATATGTATATACAACACTTATAAGAATGAGACAAGATTTGAGGCCAGATGTGTTCATTTATAAAACCTGCTCTTCTCTAAGCAGCTGACAACCTCCACATGCTCAGGTTGACAGAAGCGAATCTCTGGCGGGGGGGAGGATGTTCACGTGTGCATAGTCATACCCTTCTGGGGATTAGCGGTATCTTAGGGGCAGTGTTTGGTTACTCTCAGTTTGGTCTTATTTTTTCCTTTATATTTTTCAATCATTCTTTATATATTTTTCAATTATTTTCTGTTTCTACTCATTTTTATCTTCTTATAACTTCTAATAAGAAAAATGAAAAGCTCTACATATTACAGTTTATTAGTATATAAAAAGCCTCTCGGGGAACAGTTAAGCACCACAATGAAGTATAATGAGACTCTAATTTAGAATAAGAAGTTTCAACATGATTACAGATGATCAGAGCTTTCTACCCCCATAAGAGATTACTTCAGGTCAACATCTCTCTAACAATGATAGCCCAAATCAGCCCCAAACAACCATTTAATTCACATGACAATAAAAAAGAAAGTTGGCTAATTAGGATCTGTGTTTTCTGAAGTTATTATAACACAGCAACATTTTAAGTAGACCTTTTGTCTTTGAGATTTTTGCACAGATTAATGAATCTAGAATTGAATAAAGCTACACTCACCCTTAGTTTTTCCAATTCCTGTGTGTGATTTCCTCCAACTCTGGATGAATCTATCCTCAAACTCTGGAGTCTGATCCTGAACAACTTCGTCCTCATTCATGCAATCGAGGCCATATCATTAACTCACTGCTTGTCTAAGCAGCAGAATGACTACTGTGAACCAGATTGTAGGGGCAGAAAAGGCAGATATTCCCAGCAATGGTTTAGGAAATAGATATTAATAATTTTAAACCACAGATGCCAATAATAAAAGATGTCTAGAGACTTAACCAATAATGGAAAACAATTTGACCTAATGAGAAATTCTTAATACAGTGCTACTTAAGATTGTACTCAAGAGTCCTTAGAGCAAAGGGAAGAAGGAAGGGGTATGGATTATAAGAGAAACAACAGCATGTTGCAGAGAAAAATAGAACTGTATTTGAAAGCTACAAGAATTCCAAGTGGCTTTCTTCACTACAATGAGGTAAGTCACATGGTCGTGTTATGCTGTACAATCTGACAAGAAATATGAAGTTACTATGGAAGAGTGAATCTATTGCTCTGAGAATCCTGAGGAACCATTTATTGGTTAAAAGCAGCTACGATCAATCACAACTATGCTGGGTGCCAGGAGATGCGGTGTAACATATTTGTAAAATTTGCATTTAATGTTGGCTAGTCTAAATACCTCTCATCTTTAGTTAACAAAATCATTGCCCTCTTGACTTTCCTGAACTTTCAAAGATTTATAATGACAAACATATTAGAATCAGTGTTTTGTGACAATAATGCATGTGTTTGTGTGTGTGTGTGTGTGTGTGTGTGTGTGTGTGCTTGTGTATGACTTCACATGTGTGTCCGTAAAATTAGTAAGGTAACAAGCACTTTAAAAACACACTTGGCACCAATAAATAACAAATTTCCTTCACTATAAAATTACAGGGGAAGGATATAGTAAGCATAGCTCAAAATGGTTATCTAGGAGATTGTGACCCTCAATATATAAGTACACAATTATAAATGCAATCTTTGAGATGATAGAAAGGAGTTGTGATATTCTGCTTGATGCCCAAAAGAGATATGGTGAATCACTTCTTCCTGCCAATTGACAAAATGATAAACTGTTTAACATGAGTTTCAGATCAGAACCTGAAGATAAAATTAGCTGTTGTATGTGGTTTTATGGCCAGCATCATGCTTCTTTGTTTCACATTGCTTATGCAACTTGAAGACTTTTAGTCAGCGTTGATAAACTCTACTTACACACAATGTGCATTAGCATCCATTACTATATGTGTCTGTTGTTTCCTCCGTGTCTTCTTTCCCTAGCAAGTTGGCATGGATAGATGTAATATGACTTTCTTTTCTTTTTCATTGTATCACTTTATCAATAAGAAACCTATGTTGACACTGCTCTGTAAACAATGACAAAGATCAAGGGAAACACATCAGGGATCATGTAGACAGTAATATACATTGTCCTTTATATAATCAATTTATAATAGTTAAGGAAAGTCCTTATTAAGCAATTTTGCATACACTTCCTTCTCTTTATCTGTCTGTGCCTTTATCACTTGACTTTAAGCAATTCTACCTAAATAGATTTATCTCCTGGGACTATCTCTTAAGACCAGGCATTGCTTGATCATACTCTTTTAATCCTTGCCATCCTTTTGTTTTTTGGTATAGTGCTTTAGTATTTGAAGGGTCTATTTCAAGAGCTTGCAAGCAACTGTCAATCACCCCAGCTAGTTTAACATCTTCAATTTACAAGCACCAATATTCAGCACACAACTTAAGACTATAGGTTGCAGGCTGGATATATCTGCTTTCTCAAGAAGAGCCTTTGAACTATCTATGTACCTTCTGCATATTCTTAATAGCCATCTCCCAGTTCTGAGACTTGAAAAAAGTATTTCCAATGTTTTTTAACTCTTTGGATATTAATAAAATTTTATCTACATCTTTTAAATCTATATCAGCATGCTCAGGGAAATTGGGATGACTATCCCCAGAGCTATCTTTGAGGAATATTCCCCGGTCACCCCTTCCTTCAATTCTCCACATTTTGCAATAACACACACTTTGGCAGGTCTTTCCCCATTTACTTCTATCCTTTCAAGCATCCTTGCCATACTTAGTCCTTTTAATACTTGACCAAATACCACATGTTTCCCATACAAATGAGGAGTTGGACCTGTTGTGATAAAGAACTGAGAACCATTTGTATTGGGGCCTCCATGCTCAGCAAACCCTCCCGATCATGGCTTATAATGAAAAATTTCATCTTCAAAGTTTTTACCATAAATACTTTCTCTACCTGTCCCATTCTGATTCTCTACCCCAAATCACAAGTTTCTTAATAATTCAGTGGAATTTGAATTTAAAGTGGAGGGGTTTCCCAGTTGTGGATCAAGTGCCCTTTTCTCCTGTATACAACACACAAAAATGTTCTGCAGTTTTGGGGACAATATCTGCAAACAATGCTAAAACAATTAGTTCAGCTCGCTCCCCACTGATGTCCACGTCAAAGAAGACTCGCAGGTTCCTGGAATTGGTAGGCCTGGCCATTGGGAATGTGTGGGACATCTTCACGGCAGGCACTGGAAAGGTGGACCATGCATGAGAGGGGCTCAGATCACTGAGCTCCCTGCAAGGATATGAATAGGGAGGATTCCTTCATTGTATCAGAGGACCTTAGAATTCTAATAAATTCACTTTTCATCTTTAAAGAAGACTCCTCCATACTTTCACTCATGCTTCAGATAAGACCCAAAGCATTTCTAAGTTATCCAATTATGATCCTGCTCTGACTGGAAATCTATCAAACTTTAAATAAACCTTTCCAGTAGAAGAGGTCTTCAAAGCTCCCTGGACTAAAACATGCTTAGTTTATCTGCAAAAATCTTTCATATTTCAGGTAGACCATTCTTTTAGAAATCAGAACAGGACATTTCTCTCCACGTTTATTTTAACATTATATGTATTGACTTATTACGATCATTTTCAATTATGTTTTTCTTGGATCTATTTAGGTTGCTTGTTAATATATATTCAAGGAGGATGAGAAAGATATCAATTATAGGTTTGTGAAGAAAATGTTTTCTTATTGGAAGCTACAAAAGATGCTAGAAATGACTGCAAATGAAAAAAATGTCATATCAGAAATGATGGCATGATAGTTTTACAGTTCCCTCCAATAATAGCGAGGATAATAGCATATGGCTTCCTGGTTAAGAGTCTATAACTGAAAACGCCCAGGAAAACCACCAGTGTTTAGTAACAGATCTGTGAATCCCATCTGAGTTCTGAGTTCTGCTATGGAGTCCCTAAGAAACAATATTATGCATAAGGTCTGAAATTCAGCTTTGAAAATTACTTGTTGCTTGACTGTGAGATCGTTGAATTGATAAAGACTGTAATAAAGCAGAAGCAAACACAATAAATAAAGTGACTGGTTATTAAATTTCATACTTGAACATTATTTTTAAAATCGATCACAGCATAATTTCTAATGTCTGGATTTCTAATGTCATAATAGACATTTATCTAGGGGTAAGTATTCTGGGATAATGGATTATACATATAGTAATGAAAACTATGTCACAAACAGAATACCTTGAAAGAAAAAAGTCTATTTAATCAACGGTGAATAAATGGTGTGTTAGAAGACCTGAAAAGAAAATGATCCTTAAAAATCAAATGATTCAGTGGAAAATATAAATCCTGCCCTGGATAACACATGGTGTTCAAAATGAGAGGGTTTAATTTAAGAAAGAAATTCGACTTTCCATGTAAGATGACTGACTAGAAGCTGCCTGCATGTGAGCTGATGAAGGAGAGTCACAGAAAGAAATATTAGTAGTCGAAAGAGAGAAAGGAAATACATCTTAAAAAATCATAATGTTATTGATGGAATACTGTGAGATACCCTTGCTGAACCGGAGGGGTTGAAATAGAGCCCTTATCTAGAAGATGAGGAAAGGCTCTGTGGGTGAAGAAAATGGTAGACATACCTCAAGAGTAAGCCACCAACCCTGTAGAGCCTCGGGAGTCCAGTGAGATGTCAACCCCATTGCAAGAGGCATTAATAGTGGAGAGAAGTCTTAGTGTCTTGACTGCTTTCTATATCTCAAAGGGCAGTGTGTAGGAACAAATGTGTCTATACTAAGCACACATAAGCATAGTATATAAGCTGTCTTTAGGAGCTTAAAAAACAGAACAACCTATCATAATCCCAAGATAAGCAACATAGGGAGAGCCCTTGGTTATGTGAGGGCTTGTTTCCCCAATGTAGGGGAATGCCAGGATGTTGAGAATGGAGTAGGTAGGTGAGAGTGGGAGCATCCTCATAGAAGCAGGGGGAGGAGGGAGGAGATATTGGAGAGGGGGGAAAGGGGATAACATTTGTAATGTAAATACATAAAATATCCAAGAACAATAAAATAAATATTAAGAGAACCAGATACTATAAGGATGCAGATGCTGTCATTATTTTTAGATACTTTTGTTCTTCTCTCACATATTATATCTGTAATAATTTCCCCTCTCTCCTTTCTTCCCAGTTCCTCCCCCGAAACCTAGCCTCTTCTCCAGATCCACTTCCTATCAATTTCTCTTCAGAAAAGCACAGGCCTCCCAGGGAAATGAACCAAATATTCCTACAACATCAAGTTGGAATAGGGCAAGGCATACCCTCACATATTAAGTCTGCATGAGGCAATCGAGTAGGAAGAAAGGACCCCAAAACAGGCAAAAACATCACAAACAGCTTCCACTCACTCTGTCAGGAGTCCCGTAAGAATATCAACCTACACAACTATAACTTTTAAGTCAGACCTTTGCAGGTTCATTTCTGTGAGCGAGTTTACTTAATTCTGTGAGTTTTCTTGCTCACAGCTCTGGCTGTGACCCTCTGGCTCTTACAATCCCCCTCTTCCCCCTCTTCCACAGAAGATTTTGTTCATGTATATTTCTGTATCTTTTTGGTTTTAATGTTGCTGTTGTTCCAGTACCAGGGACTCTTCAAAATATGTTAATCAAAATATCACAGGAGAAATTCAAAAGGTATAAACAAACCATCAGTTATGTAAATTGCAGGAGAAATAAAATAATTATGAAATTATCAATGCAACATAAACTCTCCAAAAGACCATAATTCGTCAACTACCACATTCAAAGATACCAAAAGTGGTAAAAGTACAGAAGCTTTGACACAATTTCTAGCAGAAATGATCAATAAATTCAAACATGCTGAGAAAGAGAAATAATTTTGAGTATGGGAGTACAATCTAAAACAGAGAGAAAAGCAAGAAAAGGGGATTAAAAAAACACCCAGTAACTTAAATAAAAGAAAAATAGAGAGAAACATGCAGGAAAAATTCTACAAAGATATCAAAAGAACAAATGAAATATTGGTAATACAAAGCTCAAGGAACCAGAAAAACTTACAGTGGAAAGGACTACCAATAGATGGTATCAAGTAGATGGATGTAGGTAGATGAATATATTTTAGGGATGGAAGACAAATCAACAAACAAACAAGCAAACAAAATAATCAAATGAAAATAAATGTGCTCAAGTATGCTTAGGATTCAAAGGCACATTGGAGAGACCAAGCCTTTGATTCCACTTAAAAAATAAGGAACTGAGTTGCAGAAATCAAAGCCACATGAATAAAGACAGAAATTATATGAGAATCTCAATCATTGCTAAAGGGCTTTGACAAAATTCAATATGCTTTCACAATAAAATCATGACGAGTAATAAAAAGAACACACATCAATGAAATAAACGCTATGTATGAGAAGTCCACAGTCAATATTATATTCAACAAAGACAAAACAGAATTCTTCATCTACAGTTGGGATCTAGACAAGAGTATTTATCTTTCCATTTCTATTCAATATAAAGATTTCAGCTAGAATAATATTCAGTTTCCTTTCTGTATCTATGGTAAAAAATATCCAGACCATAAAGAACTTAGATGAAATAGGGTTTAGTTTGAGCTTATAATTCACTGTACATCTTTGTGAGGAAGTCAAGGTAGGAACCTCATACAAATAATCCTATCAAATCCACTATCAAGATCAGAAAAAGCTGTTGCATACATGATAGCTAACTTACTTCCTTGTGCTCACTACTATTCTTCAACTCGTGCACAGTTCACTACCCTTTGCCTAGTACCTCAGTCTTTCAAATAGGCTGGGTCATCCCCCATTAATAAAGTTAAAATTTCCTTTGGAAATGCCTCTAGGCCAACATAGTCCCTCATAGAAACTGTTGTTTTCCAGACCATCCTATATTGTGCCAAGCTGATAAAGTTAACCATCATAAACAACACCCTAATAGAAAGAAATAAAAATGGTTTCAAATAAGAAATCAAAAGCTATCTATATCTATTTATAGATATGGACTTGTTTTTAAAGACTCTAAAGGAACCATTAGGAAATGCGCGAGATGGTTCAGTGGTTAAGAACACTTACTTTCCTTGCAGAGAAAATGAGTTCAAATCCCAGCACCCCCATGTTGGTTCACGACTATCTATAACTGGTTCTGATGCCCTTTCTGGTGTACATGCAGCGGAGTGTTCGTACATTAAATAAATATATAAATAAATAAATAATAAAAATAAAACTAAAGACAAATCTGCAAAAAATTACTATAAAAAGGAAGAAAATTACTTGATCTGAGAAACCATTCATCGAATATTAGAATTCAAAATTTACATTCACAGTGGAGAACTTTGCCTGCATCACAATATCACGCTATCTGAGAAAGAAATCAGGAACAGAATTTTGCTAACAAGAGTGTAAGAACAGCAATAGCTTGAAAAAAATACCTTGGAGTAAACCTAAGCAAGGAGATGAAGCATCTCTATTTAAAGAAAGTAAGAATTTGAATGAAGAAATTAAAGATCATAGAAACATGGATCAGGATTCAAGATTGTGAAGATGGTTTTACTTAAGAACAAGATCAACCTATACATTCAGTAAACTCCATAATAATTTCAATGACACTACTCACAGACACAGGAAAGACTGCCCTACAATTGATACCAAACCCCAAATAACCCAAATAGCAGGAACAATTCTTAGCTACAAAAGAAATACTGATATCATCAAAATTCCTAATCCCAAATTAGACTCCAGAGCCATTGTGGTTAAAGCAGGGTACTGAATAAATATGGGTACATAGTCCAATGAAATCAGAGGAGACATACATAAAAACAGCTATAACCATCAAAAGTTTGGAAAAGTTGTTTAATAATAAAAAAGTTTGAAAAAGATATCCACTTCAATAAATTGTGCCATGAAAATTTGATATCCACCTGTACAAATGAAACTAGATCAATATTTTACACTTTCCACAAAATCAACTCAAAATGAATCTAAGACTTTAAGTTAAAGCCTAAAACTCCTAAAATGCTGGAAGAAAACATAGGCAGTTTTTAAGATGTAGGCAAAAGACAAAGGTAAAGTTTGTTTTTAATAACTGTATTTATACAGGAACTTACTTTAGTAACTAATAAATGGGATAGTATAAAATTAAAACATTCATGCTCCTGAAGATAAAAAGGAAAAGCAGCAGATTTCAGAAATATGTACAGACTTAGAAAATAAATTCTTACCACACATACCTCTAATGGAGGATCAATATCAATAACGGACCTCAAAAAATTAAACACCAGAAAACCAAATAATAAAATCAATAAATGTGCTAAGGAAATGAGTAAACATTTCTCAAACTAGATATACAAATGTTTTCAATGAACATTTGGAAACATGTTCATGGGCCTTACTCATCAAGAAATGAAAATTAAAATTATATTGGGATTCTCATCTCATCCCAGTCAAAATGGCTACCGTCAAGAAGTTAAATGGGAGCAAACATTGAGGAGAATGTGGGAAAAGAAGAGCTCTTATACACTATTGATTGAACTCTTATCTAGTGCAGCTATGATGGAAATCACTCCAGAGGTCCCTAAAAATAAAAAAATTGAATTATCAGTTTACCTATCTATACAACTCTTGGTTATATACTCCATCAAACAGATTTTAAATCGACATACCACAGAAAAGCTTACATATCTAATGTTTTTGTGCACTTCTCACAATAGCCAAGATATGAAGCTGATTGAGAGGTCCACCAACATATAATTGCAAAAGAAAAGGTGGTATGGATAGACAATGGGATTTTATTGAGATGTTAGAAGGAGTGATAGTGACGATTGATTTAGAACATAGAGAGTTCTTCGTACACATGCACATGTGCGTGCATGCGTGTGTGCGTGCGTGTGTGTGTGTGTGTGTGTGTGTGTGTGTGTGTGTGTGTGTATTGGGGCATACATTTAGAAAGGGATCTATAGTAGGTGTGGAAGATTTTGAAAAGAAATAGAAAATCAAAATGTGTAATAAAATGCATGTGATACGGAAGCTGGGAGGAATATTTGCTTGGGAGGAAGGGAATCAGCAAAGAAGAATGAAAGGGTGACAGAAATGGTTAGTGAAAGCAAACAAAAATGAAACACATACATATGTGCATAGGTACATATAAATACACATACATGTATATAATGCACATACATAAAACTATCACAATGAAAATTTTATGCTAATGGAAAATGGACATATTTAATCTTAGGCTGAAAGTCTGTAAGTCAAGGAATGGTTTGAATTCACTTGGTAATAATCTTAGTTATTCTGAAATTATGAATACCTCAGTCTCATCATCTGTAAAATTGAAATAATCACACTCTAGAGGAAATTTCTTGTGGAATAGTTACTTAATGTTTAGTGCAAGGTTTATTATAATAAGTTACATAAGAAATTTGAATGCATGTGCAATGGATAAAGGATGTCGTGAATAAATTGATATAAATCAGATCTTTGCATTTATATTAGATGTATACATAAAAACTTATAAGGAGCAGAGTGCCGAAATACTTCCTTAAATGGAGAAAAAGAAACAGAGCCTTGGAAGGCATAAATGGCTCATTGTTAATGGATGAGAATCTTATAGATAGCTTACTGTTCATCACCGAAGATGGGGCTTACAACAGTGGCTGTCTTGAATGTGTAGTTGTATTTTCAAACATCTAGCAGATGAAAGTTTGGAACTTGGAGCATTTTCTATGTGAGCTATAGAATTCTTTCCCATGAAAGTATCTGTACTTTTCTTGTCTTTGATAACTGGTGTCTTCCTTTCAGTGGTCTCCTGTCTTCCTGGCTTACTGTTTCATAACCTTGTAATTCTGTGTTGCCTGGACTATATACATGTTCCTGGGAATTCAGAGAATCAATCACTAGCCTTCATTTTCTCAGTGCTATTGCCCAAGAATACTCAGTGAGTCTGTCAGAGAAATTCAACTTTACCTGGAAAGAATATTCAGAAATAAAAAAATTCTCATCTATCTCAGAAATCAATGCTATGTTAAAATTTGATTATTATACTTATGCAAAAGTATTATAGCAGTAAACCTTTTATTTGGCATCTGGTACAATAGTGTGCCATTAGTTATTGTGTCCTAGAATGGATTGGAAATTGTCGTATGTTTGAACTTTTTTCATACAGAGTCCTCAAAAGGGCATGAAAATATGTGTTCTAAGTAAATTCTGTCACTATTATTTCTAAAACTACAAAATATTTTCTAGGTGTTGTGCATAGAAATCGAAACTTCTAAATGGGAAATTTAAGTATGTATGCATCTAGAAACATATTTGAAAAAATGTCACAGACATTCCTGAGAGCAAGTATGGATTTCCTGAAAGATTCATTTGACTGAGGGAACAAAAACTCCCAGGATACTTCAGTCCTGCTATATGCTATATTCATAGATACATGAATTATCCGATGACTATTTTAGATAAAATAAAAATGGGTTGTTTCTTTTATTATTATCTAGACCAGAAGTTTTCAGCCATCCTAAGGCTGAGACAAATTATCATGCTGTGGTGACCTCAATCATAAATTTTTGTTATTTTATTGCTGAAATTTCACTACTGCTATAAATTATGATGTAAATATCTGGGGTTTTTTGTTATTGTTATTGTTGTTGGTGGTGGTCTTTAGGGAGCCTATGAAAGGGTAGAACAAACCCCCAAAAGAGGTTATAACCCACACTGATCCAGACATTATAACAACTTTGTAAGAACCTATAGTTCTTACATGATATACTGTTACATGATAGAGAGTCAAATAACCAAATATATGGACCTCTGTATACAAGTCTCTATTGTCTCCATTAGAGTAATTTCTATTGTAGTTTCCATCTGGTTTTAATGTTCTCATTTCCTAACTGTTGGGTCTTAGCAGCCCTCATGTTTTCTGTATCAAATTGCTGGCCCTTATCATTAATTCTGCAGCATCATAAAGAACAATAAATTCATGATTTTTCTACAACTGTAGCTGAAATTACCCAGATCTGTCATTTGAAAGAACTTGATTTTCAACACACTATCTTATTCCTGTTAAGTGTGAACTTAACTCTAGCTTATAAATCAAGAAAAGATATCATGACATGAGAAGATACATATATATATATATATATATATATATATATATATATATATATGACTTAAATTAGAGAAGAAAGGGAAGCAGATGAGAAAGATGGAGGACAGTAGGAGAGAGAAATTTCATGATACAATTTCTTAGTCAGGGTTTCTCTTCCTACACAAAACAGCTTGACCAAGAAGCAAGTGTGGGAGGAATGTGTTTATTCAGCTTACACTTCCTCACTGCTTTTCATCACCAAAGGAAATCAGGACTGGAACTTTCCAGTAGCAGGAGCTGATGCAGAGGCCATGGAGGAATGCTGCTTACTGGCTTGCTTCCCCGGGCTTACTCAGCTTGCTCTCTTATAGAACCCAAGTTTACCAGTCCAGGGATGGCACCACCCACAATGGACCCTCCCACCCTTGTTCACTGCTTGAAAAAATGCCTTATAGCTGGATCCCATGGAGGCATTTCTTCAAGAGATGTTCATTTCTCTGTGATAACTTCAGCTTCTGTCAAGTTGACTAACAACACCAGCCAGGACAGTGTGTTAATCTAAAAATTCATTAAAATTAGTAAAAATCAATGTTTCTGGATTTGTTACTATTCTGTTGCCTTTATGAAACACAACAACAAAAACATATATTATAGAAAATATTTAATTGGGTTTGCAGTAACAGAGGGTTAAAGATCATGATGCCAAAGTGAAGACATACCAGCAGAAATAGTTCCCATTTCAAACTGGGAAGCCGAACTAATACTGATCATGGCACAAGTATTTTAAAACATCATGCTTCCTCCAGCTACACATGTCTTTCAATGAAATTTTACCTACTAGTTTTCCCCAAATAGTTCTACGTGCAGGGAGCAAAATTCAAATTTATAAGCCTAAGGGGGCCATTCTCATTCAAATCACCATGCTTGTCATACATTGATTCCAGAATATTCCTAAGATCCTGTTGCATTTAGGCTCATAGTTTTGGGGTTTTTTTACTTCTCTTTTTCTATTTCCCTTCTTTTAATTTTAAGAATATAACTTTATTACATTTTTCCTTTGCCTGTCTCTTTTTGGACGCTTTCCAAATTTTCAAATTTATAGTCTTCATTCACTAATTCTTTTTTTTTTTTCTTTTTTCCGGAGCTGGGGACCGAACCCAGGGCCTTGCGCTTGCTAGGCAAGCACTCTACCGCTGTGCTAAATCCCCAACCCCATTCACTAATTCTTATTGCATGAATATATTGATATACATATATACATATGCTCCTAAGTGCAGTATCTTTAGTCTATGTATCATTATGTATGCATATATATAATACACATGATATATACATACATTAATGTATGTTAATATATGCATATGTGTATTTGTGTCTGACCATTTGACACTGGACAACCCATTTATGCTGTTCCTTGTAGAAGACCATCTTTTTTTCTCTCAGCTTTTCTCCATTGCCTATAGTTTTTTTTGTATAATTGAAGCCTCAGGTGCTTTTCTCCATCCAGTATTGACATATTCTATTTTTTCTAGGGGGAAAGATAGGGAAGATTTATGTTTCTACTTCTGTAGGAAATTGTCAATAATGGGTCATTTTACACTTCTTATTTTATATACCCAGGAAAAGGCCATTAGCAGCACCTACTAACCACTATCAGAACCTCTTTATATGGCTCCATGGTAGCTGTGGTCCCCACTCAGCTGTGCATTTGTTGACCATCATGTTGTTCCCAGAAGGTAAGGTATCTGGTTTAACCGCATAAAGTAAGACCATGCTGTAAAATTGGTTGTTACTTTAGTTTCCCTTCCTAAGTAATAGACTAAAGGGACATGACTGGAAAACATTCATGAAATATGTCCAAAATTAGCAGTAGGACATAAACCAAAAGGGTCACAAATATGTTCAAAATAATATGTCATCTACTTTGACTACATATTAACAGGAACCAAAGATGCTCATGTATACAGTTCTGCAGGACATGAACAGAGGCTGCCATTATTACAGTGAGCTCTGTGTCAGAATCACTGGAGAAAACTAACTTATAGCACCCTCTGCCAACCCTTGGCATTTAATAACAAAATTCACCATACAAGTTTCAAAAGTTTAGCAGTTTCTTAATAGCCAGCACTATGATCTATTAAAAATGATAATCCCCCATGCCTCTCAAACAGTGGACCCTAATAATCTGCTTGTATATTAATTTACTGAACAAACAATCAAGTGTACCTTTGAAGAGATATTCTACTCATCTGATTGAGATAAACATCAAGGGAAATAGAAGGCAAGGTCTGTGGGATGACTTCAGAGCAAACACTGTTAAAGTTTCTGTTATGAGGAGTGGAACAAGGAGGGGGGATTCCTGCTGTTGTGCATATGTATTATTAAGCTGAAAAAAAATGAGAGTACAAAATCAGAATAGATTAAATTTGAATTTTAAGCATTTACAATAAAAGAAAACAATGCTCTTAAGAGTGAAAAGAGTAGAAAAACCATCAGTCAGAGGAAAGCAGCTCAAATGGGTGGAGAAATTGGGAAATTTTCACTTTAAATGATGTTGAGATCTCCTGCTGAGACAAATTACATCCTTGAGGGTACAATTGAAGTAAATTAATTACTGAGAGAGTTTTTAAAGAAATAATGGCAAAGTACCAGTGTGGTGAAGACCAACGATAGGCAAGTACTTGATTTTGAGAAGACAAAGCGTGCTTATTGGAAACCCGAGTATTTTAATGTTAGTTCTCACAAAATAAAGCAGTCTCACTAAGATGCCCTGTGAGTGCACAACGAAAAGTTCAATCCAGAATTTTCGTAGTTCCCCTCTCCAATCAGAATTTTTACTTCATCAAAAATATGGCAGATATGTCATGTTTTGGGGACATGCTTATCATCATCCTCACCATCAATACGAGTTACATTATAACTGGCTGTTTTGTAGGTTGCTAATCAATGACAACAACATGATTATTATTAAGTAAAAAAACACTCTATATAACTATAATCATTGAATACAGCTCTCATCCTGATCTTGACTTTTTTTCTGTCCTATTTTTCCTATCTCTAGAGTCAGTTTAACCCTCTGTGGCATGCTTATGGGAAAGGAAGCAACGATCAAATTGTGTGATAGATTTGGTGCCAAAATAACTCACTATAGTAGAAACATAAGACAGATAGGAGTCAATGAAAATTTTAGCTAGATTATTGGGTGCCTAATATAGGATCAAAATCGACTATCTTAGGATGATGTGAGAAGGTATTGGTGAACCTCTAAAACAAAGTTCTTCACTCCTAATTCCTTGTTGAGAGCTACCACACCCTAAGCAGCCATAAGCACTGAGGAATTATCTAAAAAAGGGTTAAGACATAGTTCTGTTTTACTCTGCAACCTTTTCAGCATTTCAAGAAGACTCTACATAGCGTCGAGTGTGGCAGAAATATAAACGAACCACATCACCTTTGCATCATGTTCTGTAAGAGGGAGCTCAAGTTTCTCATGAGTCCAGACATGAGCCCAGGAGGCCTTAGAAGAGGACACTGTCAGAATCAGGAGACAATGGGATATTGAAGAAATATAGACAGCAAACATTTTAGTACTATGAATGAGGTTTCTCCTTTACATTTTATCTTGTGCTTTGAAGCTACCATAATAATAGTTATTAAATAGGATCACTGTTGAAAACACAAATATATTGGCAACACTAGACAAAAGAAGATGATGTAATTTGTTTACAGATTTAGTCTGCTACAGTGCAGGGTTTACATACTCTTTCTAATCATTTATTCTATAATTTTAGATGTCAGGATTTAGTTCCTTTACAAAAGTTTTAATTTATTATTTCTTCAATCATGATAGATTTCTATGAGAAAATGCAGAATTAAGTTTGATATTTTTAAATAATCAAGAGCCTAAAATGTACAATTATCAGATGCTAAGGACAAAAAGAAAAAAATAAGTTTCTGGCATGGGCAGGGAGACATATGACCTTCCATTCCCAGTATTCCAGGAGAATCTCTATGAATTCAAGGGCAAACTGGTCTACATGTAGAGTTCCAGAATTATATAAGCGGACAGTCAGAGTTATATAAGTGGACAGTCTTATAAGTAAAACAAAACATAGGAATACTCTCAACTACTATAGGTCTTATATGTGGATGTATATTGGTTGATAACAGGCACCAATCACAAAGAAAATTTCTTATAATAATTTCTAAAATGAAATATGATTTGTCAAATAATATCCTCCCAAATGTCTGACATGTGACTTCTAATTCAAGACTAAATGACAAGTTGAAATAACAAAGAAGTGAATTCTCCCAGGAGAATGTCTCAGACAGGAACAACGGCAACTTTGGAAGTTTATCAAAATGGACGAATAAACTTGGTTTGCTCAAGGGATAGAAACACCAGTGCTATGTGAGTCTGTGAAACTGAAGGGATGTAATTCCAGGCAAGTCACAAAGGTAGATACAAATGATTAGGGCAAAGGCAGGTTATGTCATTCCACCTATACAAAAGGAGTTTTTAGAAAAATTGGAAAGGTACACCCCCTTTTCTGATTAATTAAAAATCTCATTTATTGTTACTGCAGAGATGATGGCCTCTAGTGGGGGCAAAAGAATTATAGAGACAAAAATACTCAAACATGTATAGGGTTTCCCCTATAAACACACAAACATAAACTGAACTGATGGGCTCTGGTTCTTCCTTGTGCAAGATGTAAAACAGACAGTATAGCATCTACATATTTTTTGAAACTCACACTTGCAGTAGTCTTACCTGCTATGGTAGTGTATGAGCTGAAACAATTAAATAGTGAAGTAAATCAATGTTATTATTTGGGCAATAAGAAAGAAAAGAAATTTAAAGCAATAACTTTCTAGTAAAAATGGGATAATCTAAGCTCAGTGTGTGTTTGAAAAATCTTTGTGCTCCATTCTTGTACTTTCAAGGTCTACAGTGAAAATAAATAAGGGGCTGACAGTTTTTAAGACTGAGGACTAAATATAAAGAAATACAAAGGGAGGGGTGAATAGCGATTAGAGTTGAGGATAATAATGAAAACCTTTACTGAGCACAGACCACATAAATAATGTGTTTTAAGCCCTTATAAGTGAACTCCAAGGATTTTCTTTATGTATTTAATCATCTTCAAACAGTGCTTTTTATATTTAGCCTCTTATCTATAATATAGACATTACTTATTTTTGTGGCCTGACTAGAAATTGTTGCTATTGGAATAATTCCCCCTTTGCCTTAATTCAAATAAGATAATTGCCTTGTTCATTTGTTTTATCCTTTTTCACTTTATTTTTCTGTTCATTCTTAGTGTAGGGTAGAAAGGAGCCTATGCCAGCAAATAAAGAAGAGGTTAAGGACAATATAATTCAGGGTGCTTGAGCCTGGAAATAAACAGGAGTCTCTGGCCAAGTTAGGGAATGGCTGTGACCTTGAATGCTCAGGAAACATGCTGCACATCACTGAAGTCTGGAAGTCACCTGGGAAGCAATTCTGCCCTTGAGGCAGGATCTTCTCTATTCCCTTTACTCTGGAAGTCCCATGCCTACCTCAGCAACCTTGGCTTCCCCAGTGTTGGCATGGCACCAGAGTGAGAACTACCACAAAATCCTCCATCTTTTATGTCCTCAGATGAAACATATCAGGGCCTTTTGCCTTTTTTGAAAAAAAAAAACTTGAAAACTTGGAAATGCAAGGTTGACCACTAAGTACCAATCTAGCTCCCAGGTGGCCTAGTTTGTTTCCAGGCAAATTTATCCAGAGCTGTGAAATATCACTTCAATCATATTTAGATTTTTCTTGTTGAGCATTTCTTGTCAGGTTAACCATGTGACCTCTTCAAACACACTTTTTAAAAAGTAGAGAAGAAAGAGTCATCATAAAAAGTATATTCCAATATAAGCTTTCTTGACAGCTAGCTGCGTTCTTGGTGATAATAATTATTGAGTTTCTGAATAGACACAGAAACTGTTAGAACAGGGAAAAAATAATCACAGGAGATAGAAGGAGGAAGGGAACTAGAAGGGAGAGAGGAGGGGGAGGGAAAAGGAGGGTAGGGTCAGGTATTGGAAGGAACAGGAAAGAAGTAGAGTGTCAGGAAATGGAATAGAATCTTGTAGTAGTGGGGGATGGGGAACAGGGGTATCCATTAGAAAGTCCCAGATGCCAGAGAAGCAAGAGGCTACCAGGACCCAACGGTAATGGCTTTAGCCGAAATAACCAATAAAGAGAAGATATAGCCTGTATACAACACCTTCAGTAGAGAGGCACACCCCAACCCCCAGTTGAGGGATGGAGCCACACATATCTCAAAAAAAAAATTAACCCAGAAACGTTCCTGCCCAAAGGAAAGACAAGGACAAAAAAATGGAGCAAAGATTGAAGGAAAGGCCATCCAGAGACCGCCCCACCTAGGGATCCATCCTATTTGCAAACACCAAATCCCCACACTATTGCTGATGAAAAAAACAAAAAACAAAAAACAAAAAAACAAAAACAAAAACCAAAAACAAAAAACAAAAAACAAAAAACAAAAAACAAAAAAAAAAGCCTGCTGACAGGAACCTGCGGTGGCTGCTTTCTACTAGGTTCTACCAGCACCTGACCAATACAGATTCAGATACTCATAGCCAACCATTTGACTGAGCCCGGGAACCCCATTGGATGAGCTACTAGAAGGACTGAAGTAGCTGAAGGGGATTGCAACTCTACGAAGCATAATATCAACTAACTGGACCACCCAGAGCTCCCAGGGACTAAAGCACCAACCAGAGCATGTATGGCAGGAGCCTTGTCTCCAGACACACAGTAGCACAGGATGGTCTTATCTGATATCAATGGGAGGGGAGGCCATTGGTCCTGTGAAGTTTGGATGCCCCAGCCTAGGGGCATGCTAGAACAGTGAGGACAGAGTGGATGAGTGGCTGGAGGAACACTCTCCTAGAGGCAAAAAGGGAGGGGTAGAGGGGAGATGGGTCGGGGGTTTTGTGGAGGGGTACCCTGGAAGGGGATATCATTTGAAGTGTAAACAAAATGGGTAATAATAAAAAATATTTCTTTTATTTGGGTATCCATGAAAATGAAAATGGTTATCTGTGAAAATGTCTTTAGCTCTTTACTAATCATTCTGGAAAAGGCCATTCTACCACAAGGCATGCTGAGATTCTCCAGTGAAAGTCCCAAATTATATTTCCTTTGGGCTTCTTTCAGTGTATCTCCACTTTTATGTCTTGGGTCTAAAAACATCACCGTGCCCATGAGTGTGCCCGTGGGTGCATATATACTGTTTGCTTCTCACACTCCAATTCAGGGTGTTCAGCTCTTCCTACTAAAGTAAAGAGTATAATTACTTAAATATACTGATACCCAGAGCTTGCACTATTTCGTGCTTTTGGCTTAAGAACTAATACTGCAGCTGTGTGAATCTGCAAGGGTAATTAGAAGCTTGCCTGTTGTAATCTAAGCACACACACTGACTGGAGCCTGGCTCTGTTACATGCTATCCTCTGAAAAAGATAAATAAATGTATATCATGGACCTCTTTCTCGACATTTCAAATGACTTGATGAGATACGTCTCTTAAACAATACACCTTAAAAATAAAATGCTCCTGTGAAAAACATCTTAGGCATTGTAGAAGATAATTCTATTTGGTTGCTGAAAATCCCGATACACTGTTATGAGATACATGTGGAAATCACATGGAACGATAGCCCAATGTATTCTACTAATGTGAAAGACCCATCCATTCTCCATGCATGCAAAAAAAGCACTGTGTGCTATTTTCTGAACACTGCATCCAAGAATGGCATGACCTTCCTGGGAGCTGAAATGCAGCCTTAGAGTCTGCCTTGGCTCAGGGACTGGGCTCTGTGGATGCTAAGGGCAACACACTGTGCCCTAGAAGTCACAATAGACTAAGGCTTTCTCAAAGGCAGAAAGGCTGTACAACCTGAAGAGCTTAGCGTAAGGTTTTGTTGTTCCCAAATGAATCAGTATCTTCTTTGTCACAGAATGAAATACATTAGGTACACACTGCTAAAGAGCATCTGTGTGATGAGCTTGGCAGAGGAAAAGATCCAGAGTCAGAGATGTGGGCTTAAGTGTTAACTGGTAGAATGGATTCTAGCCAAATCATACACTGCCCATTTCTACTAGGAGTGCAGCTTCTTTCGCTGTAGAATGGGAGCAAGAACAGTTAGCATGTTTCTGGTGACTACTGCAGTCTAGGCACCTGTACTGAGAGGTTCATGTGAGTGCAGCACGCCCATGACAGTCTCATTACAAGACAAGATGTGGCCGGGATACAATGTTGACTGGAAAGCACCAACTGTCACACTTTGGAATCCTCCACTGATGCTTCCAATCAGCCTGTGTCCATCCACCAGGCTGTGCAAAGACTACTAATGAGTTCTTCCAGGTACAGAGCTTCCACAGACAACTGTTTCTGCTGAGTCCTACTCAGAACTTCAGTCTGAAGCTCTCCTCATCTATCCCTTTATTTACGGTTGTAAGCTGCTCAAGAGCTGGTCTCACTTTTTCTGCCTCCTGGTCCTCTTCCCTGCACATCTAGCACTTACTAAAGAAACCATTCCATGTAGGCTTCTACTTCTTAGAGGATCCAAACAGAAACATTCAGTGAGGGGCTCATAGGAGATCTCATTTCACTTTCAAAACAAAGCAATATGTTATTATTTATCCTTGCTTTACAAATGCACAAGTAAGAGTATGGAGAGGTTAACTTAAAAAAGAAACAACCTCTTATTTCATAAAATTGCAAAAATATATTAACATAATCAGAAAGTCCAAGAACTGTTTGTTTCTTCCATGCTGATTCTCTGACACAGCACTCTGCACCTTCTATATGCATCAGAATTCCTGGCTTTGTATCCCTTTCTGATGTACAAGAACAACCTGCTTAAGTCACATCCTAAATCACAAAACTAAGGACATTTCTACAGTCTCATAAGTCATAGGCAGACACTGAGTGAAGAAGAAGAAAAGTTATGAGACAGGCATTATTCTGAAACCCCCAAATGGTAATAGGAAATAATTTTGGCCATTTCTGGTATTGCTTTTATTAACAATAAGGAGAAATTGGCAGGAAAGAAATCTGAGGGGAAAATTAAAAGTCAAGGGGGTGAATCAAAATAGCACGGGGCAAGAGAGGGGCAAGAGGGGCACCGAAGGGAATCAGCAGTTATTACTTTATTTGCTGTTTCCCTTGATTGCAAAGGGCCAGAGAAAGCAGCAGGGATAAAGCTGGCTGCATCCACAGGATTCCCGATAGAGCTTCAAAGAGAGACACTCTGATTATGCCAATTGATGCGCTGGAATCCTTTGGGAGTCAAAAGTCCATGTCTTGAAGATGATTGACTACAACCTCTAAGAGACTCAGCAATGTCAAAGAACCCCAGGGTGCTTAGGGAACATGGACTCCTCCTTGCTAAATCTGCTGGCTCTCCCTACAAATGCAGAGGCAGTCCTGGGGTGGAAATGCCATTCTGCCTCTCCCTGGAGGGCGATAGGCTGCAGCAAAGTTACTCCGTCTATGGAAGTCAGTGGCGTCTTTATTTGTTCTCATTTAGCCTCCAGATACTTCTATTTATACTACGTGGAAGAATATCTAAATAATGTCCTTTTGCTGTGCACCATGCAAGAAGGGCTAGGAATTTATCTGTTCTCTTCTCTGTTTATAGACTACAACAGCGCTTCTCAACTTTCCTTTAAAGTGTGATACAACCGTTTAATGCAGTTCCTTACATTGTAGAGATACCCAGCCATAAAAATATTTTCTTTGCTCCCTCATAACTCTAGTTTGCTCTTATTATGAATTAAAATGTAAGTATATAGTATGCAGGGTATTTGATGTGTGACCCCAAAGGGACCTTACACTGGGTGAGAACTGCTGATCTACCAGGACCTTGAAGTGAAAAAGCTGCCTTCAAGATCTTATCTATGCAAATTAAGGGACAGAAGGCTGCTTTGCCAAGTCTGAGCAATGCGAGAAAGCATGAATCTACATGGTTAATCAAAATGAGGCTTGAAAGCAGACCAAAAATTACACACACACACACACACACACACACACACACACACAAGACCCACTGCTGGTCCAGATTCTTTCCAGTAGTCCAGTAATTACTTTAAGGACTGTCCACCACTTGTTTAAAAACAAAACACAACACAACAAAACAAAAATGTCGCTTCGTATTTACTGAAGTTTTTAAAATAAGGCCATGCTGTATTTTTTTGGCCAAAATTCTGTAGTTATTTTGTGATTATATGATAGTTAAATAAACATATTAAAGATTGTCTTCGCCTCATCTGTTGTTGCCCCATAGGATGATATTCCCTAAGTATCCTCCTGGATTTTCTCTATGCATGATTTTTTTTGTCATTGGAGAAGTTTTCTCACTTATCTGAGATTTGAATTTTGGATGAATAACACAGTATGTACTCAATCTTAGGAGTCCAGCTTTGAGGAAGGTATCCCTTGCTTTGAAAGGCAGCACCCTCTTAGCTTTCCCTTTTGTGTCATGAGGGCATTCTAGGTGCTGGGCCTTGATATTAAAGGGAAAATGCACTCAGCCAACAGACCACAAATGTCAATCCCTACACTACTATAAAGACTAAGATAACATATTGACCTCTGTTTTGCCTGTGTTTTCTTCTTGTCTGTTGATAACTCAGACTAAGAAGACCTCCTTGATTGGGAACACCTTTGAAGGGTAAATAAATATAGAATAAAATAATCTTAGTAACATCTGAATAAAAATGTCCTTTGTCTACGATAGAGGTAAACTCGCCATTATTGATGTGAAGAATACTTTAAAGCAAATACAGAAGTAAGTGGATACTGGGTCATTGTGACCCAAAACTGATTCTAAGGTGGAACCTGAGTGCTTTTCAGAGAAACAAGTGAAATGATAGAATATATAAGGCATACAACAATGTCTTTGCTAGCAAGAACTTTACTGGAACCTGCTGTTAAACTCAGTGACTAATCTCTCAACGCTCACACAAGCAAACCCACAGAAATGCTAACATACACATTTAACTAAGAGGCAGGATTTCAGATAAACTAGGCAATCTATGTAGACAAAAGCTTTAAACTGATAAATTGCTGCAAAATGCCAATGGAAATCATATTATTTATTAAAAGACACTGAGACACTGAGCCATGAGTTAATGACACAAAATTAACTGAGAAAACGAAAAAATAAAATAAAACAAGCAAACAAAAACAAAGCAAAACAAAACAAAAAACAGTAAATCATGACCCGACGTTGTCCCAGTGCCTGTAAGATGTATATTCCATGGTGAATAGCAATTGTGTGCTATTTTCTTGATAATAAAGTTACATCTTAATAGAATTTGATAGTTCATAAATATGATAATTCATAGAATTATGAATCCTTACTGTTTTACATATGTTTTTTGTGATATGCATACTTCGTTATAAGCAAACATGTTCATTTTGGACACAATTCAGCATGAGCGTGTCTATTAGCAATATTTTGTCTGTCTGTTCCAAGCCTATATGGAGAGTGCCAATGGCTGTCACAATATGATATTCTTATATTTGTAAGAGACAAGGTAAGATTATCATGAACCTTAACTCGCAGTGAGAATTGGACTCAACAAAGAGCATACAATTCAGGCAAATGAAGCCCACTCCATGTATTAAAGGAAAAGGTAATCCTCCAGGAATTGAGGCCTGACTCATCACAAACAGCTAACTTGCTTTTAACATCTACTATTTCAAACATAGTAGAGACAAAGCAGTTGACAGTCCTCTCACCTAGAGTCCTGTAGCCAATCCAGGGCTGATTCTGAGATATTAACTACAAAATTTTGCTCCAACTGTAAACTCAATTCTTCCAGACTTTAGAAGCAGACTTGCTCACAAAATGTTTAATGGACAGCCAGTTACAGAAGGCAGGCCCATGGGTTAATTTTCCTCATAAAATGCTCTTCTTAAATGTGCGTACATTTATACATAATGTATATTATCCCCATTTCAAGAAGCGTCAATACAACAAATATGTCTATAAGAATGACTCCTGTCTAGTATCTGCTTGATTTTGATCTTTAGATAATTTGTCAGCTGAAACTCTGCTGATGTCAAATCAATAGAGATTACCATGTCCCTCCAAGTGCATAGACATTTTTTATGGTATTTGTTTTATTCCTTTGGTTATAAATTTAATTATAATTCCATATTTGTTTATCTGACTATGTTAATCAATACACATGAAAGAAGATGATAATACAATATTCAAACATGGCGAACAAACAAGTACAGTCCATGTGTCTAGTGACCTTGCTCTCCTGAAATGGTAATATGTGAGGTGTAAGTATGTGTGTGTATGTGTATGTGTGTGAGTGTGTGTCTGACATAAATACATATGCCTTTTAATAAATGTCATATATACTTTATTATAAGAATCATAGACAGTGTATAAAATCTAGAATAATTGAAACAGGATTAATAACTTCTACATTGATTATTCATGGAGTAAATTCTTGATTGTTTTTTACTTTTGGTTTATATCCAAATAAGAAGTCAATTTTTCTTCCATGAACTCAAAATAGAGACTTTTTCAAAAGTATACTCCTGGTTAAATTACGTAGGGACAAATATTCAGGGCTACCAAGAAAAAAAGGACCATTTCTTCAAGCATCTCTGTAGTGGAGCACAACAATGGCAGAAAAAAAGGGAGATGAACAGATGGGATGGCAGAGTTTTGCTTTACATGCGACATTGTGCACTTATTATTCACATGAGGACTAATTTATAAACCCAGATAGTGTTTATAAACTCCACCGTCCTAATGGAAATGAAAGCATTAATACAACCAGAGGATTCTTTACTTTCCAGGTTTTAATTAAAATCACAGGCGTTAAGAAGTGAAAGTGTCTTCGTGGAATACAAGCCTAATGAAGTATTTCCCTGACTAGCACAGTGCTCTGTGTGCAGCCAGGTTTTCTGGCACCAGTCATTTGAAAATCCAACCGCCATGTAACCAGGAGAGCTCGCTCTGAAAATTAGAAAAGCACATTACAGTACTTTATTTTCAAATAAAAACAGTTGCCAAGCCAGAGACATGCAAAATGATGGTAAAGCATAGGAAGCCAGAGAGAGAGAGAGAGAGAGAGAGAGAGAGAGAGAGAGAGAGAGGGCGAGGGGGATTGGAGTGATAGTCAAAGATTGTTTCCCTAGACTGGACTAGTGACAAATAAGTTTGTTTTCTATATGATGAGTAAAGTCCTTGGAAGAAAATGAAAGGCATCAGTTTGGGAAAAGAAACGGGAGAATTCCCCAAATGAAATGTGAACTAAGACAAATAAGAGGAAGTGGGCAGGAGAGAGTCATTCAGACCCACATCACACTGGCACAGATGAGCAAAGAAAAACCAAATGACAGAGGAAAACAACTTGGAGTTCTAGGGAACAAACAGGACTCAAAAGCCCTCCCTGCCACCGTGACTCCACCCACTGTCTCTCCCCTTCTTAAATCTAAAAGATATTATCTATTTCTGTTTAGGAAGATGAATGGTCCATAGGAATAAAACTGGCTTTCCTATGAGGCAACAGAAAGTTAAAATACACTATATTCTCAATCAAAGAGAAATCCACCTGCTTTGTTTACTGATAATGGTCACAATGATGATAATTATGTTAATGACATAAATTATGAATGAGAATGTAATATAATATGACAAATATGAAGAAGCAATGTAGTATTAGACAGTATACTGGTTGTTTAACAATGCTCATTTTAAAGAAAATAAACCTGTAAGGTAGACCTTAATAACCCTTTAATAGTATACAATTACATAGGAATATTACTCAAATTTACTGAAAATTAGTACCTGAAGGGAAGGCACGGTATTTGAGAGCACCTGCTGATCTTCCAGAGACCTGAGCTCAATTCTCAGCATCTACATGCTAGCTCACAACTGTCTACGACTCCAACTCAGAGAGAATTCAACAACCTCTTCTGGCTTCAACAGGTACCAGGCCCACATGTGCTGCACAGACATACATGCATTCAAAATACCCATGCACAAAAAATAAATATGTTTCTAGAAAATTACTCAAAATTAAAGTTAACTGACAGACTGTTTGGAAAGTGGGTTTAAAATGAGAGACTTCATTGTGTCCATATAATAAGATACACACATATATTGGTGCCTATGAATATATGTATAATTATTCCTCCCCCATCTGTGTGTGTGTGTGTGTGTGTGTGTGTGTGTGTGTGTGTGTGTTTGCATATACTCTATGGATGGTATTGGGCTGAACTTATTGATATTGAGTGAGGAGATACTTAGTAGATCGTTATCACCAGATACATATTTTGTATAATGTCTATTCTCACTATGTCTTACAAGACATAATTTCAAGGGATTTTTTTTCCACACATTTAAGAAACTGAGACTGTGTGCTATGAATTTTTGCCTAAACTCACTATTAAATAGCAGATGTTTTACCTGAATCACCTGTCAATAACCTGTATCGTCTAAAGGTCGTTTCAGGTACTGGACTGTACACGTGAGTCACAAGCAATTTCAAGAGTTATAGTTATTTCTTCATGTAAAATGTAAGAAGAGAGTATACACAAACTTATGCGTCCTAGCCTCCGCCAACAGTTTCCAAGTATTGGATTCAGGGTCGGGCAACTTAAGGATTTGACTCCAAGTATTTCATTTTCCCATGTATTAATATGATAAATTACATATACAATGGTAGGGTTTGTGAAAGTAAGATACATAGAGTACAGGTGAGTTCTCAAGTCCCTGAATGCCCATAAATGCTAAGGATATATACATCATCCACACAGGCACAGTTTCACACAGGGCTACTAACTGACAGGGACAAACTTGATCTTTACGGAACTCACCACATAGTCTGTGAGAGCTTATTTCAAGTTAATTTTGAATCCTTAAATCAGAGAAGTGATAATCTTAGAAGAAATCAGATTATGTGGAGTAGTGCCCATGTGTTTGCATGTATTTTAGATTATATGCATACATGTCAGTACATTGACTTGACGCATAGTGTATGTGAGAAATAGGAGTTTCTATCACATGTAAATGTAATGATGCCTGCTATGAGAATGCAGAATATGATGCAAGACCTTGTCACTCAAACTGTACCTATCTTTTAAATTAAAGCTTGATTTTAAACAATGAACCAATTCATGTGAGTCTCAGTGAAATCCTACCTTTAAAAAAATGTTCATGGCGTTGTTAGAATAATGACATGAGGATTTACAAATGTATCTATCTATATCTACATCTATCTATATCTATCTGTCATACACACACACATATATACATACACACACACATATATATATATATATATATATTCCATCTTGTCTATTTGTGAGTACTCTTGTGTTACAGTGCTCATCTTTTAACTACCTGAGCCTAGAAGAAGTTTAGAATTATATAATTTCTTCTTCCTGATGTTTAGTAAGTTAAAGGTATAGTAAACAGGGATGGCATCATTGTGTATTAACTACAAAGGAAGAGTCATTTCCTATCTTGTCTGTCCAAGACATATTCTAGATGTATGAAATTGAAAATTGACACAAGTTCTGTGAGGTTTAAAAGAACATAAGTCGGGATCCTGCTATTATCTGCAATCACACACAACACACAATGTTGCTGCTTTTCCTTGATTCAATAGAAGCTCACTCTTGCCTTGTGTGTTGGCCCCATTAGCTCAAATACTTGAATGGTTGGTTCCTAGTTATTGGAACTGTTTATGAGGAAGTATGGTCTTATTGGAGAAGGTGTGTCACTGGAGCGGTAGCTTTGAAATCTCAAAGGATCGGGCCAGGACCAGCCTCTATGTATCATTGTATGTATGTGAGTATGTATGTACATATGTATGTTTGTGTGTACGTATGTATGATGTATGTATCTGCCTATCTGCTGCCATGCTTCATGATGTTCATGATGTCAGATCTTCACTACAGTTCCAGTGTTAAGTTCGCCTGCTGCCATGCTTCCTGCTCTGATAGCCGTGGACTAACACTGAATAGCTCAGCAATATCCCATTGAAATGTCTTTTAAAAGTTGCCTTGGTCATGGCAGCTCTCCATAACAGTAGAGCAGGAACTAAGATACTGCGTTCATCAGAAAATAATATTCTGTGAATAAAGACATATGCAAATACACAGTAGCTCCTGCATGTTGAAGATCCAGCTTGTCCAGAGGAGAATTCACTCTGTTGGTAAGTTCAACATGCCTATTGTATAGAATTGTGAGGGAAATGGACAAATAACCAATAATACAGGTGCAGAACAGCTGTAGTCTTTTCAGGATGGCTTCTCATTTTGATTTGAATTAGAAAAAGATATGATTTTTTCATGTTTATTAAATTGGGTATTTCTTATTTACCTTTCAAATGTTATTCCCTTTCCCGGTTTCCAGGCCAACATCCCCCTAACCCCTTCCCCTCCTCTTCTACACGGTGTTCCCCTCCGGATCCTCTCCCCATTACCGCCCTCCCCACAAGAATCCCGTTCACTGGGGGTTCAGTCTTGGCAGGACCCAGGGCTTCCCCTTCCACTGGTGCTCTTACTAGGATATTCATTGCTACCTATGGGGTCAGAGTCCAGGGTCAGTCCTTGTATAGTCCTTAGGTAGTGGCTTAGTCCCTGGAAGCTCTGGTTGCTTGGCATTGTTGTACATATGGGGTCTCGAGCCCCTTCAGCTCTTCCAGTTCTTTCTCTGATTCCTTCAACAGGGGTCCCGTTCTCAGTTCAGTGGTTTGCTGCTGGCATTCGCCTCTGTATTCGCTGTATTCTGGCTTTCTCTCAGGAGAGATCTACATCCGGCTCCTGTCGGTCTGCACTTCTTTGCTTCATCCATCTTGTCTAATTGGGTGGCTGTATATGTATGGGCCACATGTGGGGCAGGCTCTGAATGGGCGTTCCTTCAGTCTCTGTTCTAGTTTAAAAAGTCAAGCACAATCACGTGTGCCTGTCTGACGCCCCTGGCACATACGTAGCAGAGGTCTACATGATCGGGCCTTAGTAGGAAAAGATGTGCTTAATCCTAGAGAGCCTTGAGGCACCAGCGAAGGAGGAGGCCTGGGCTAGCGGGTAGAGCGCCATCTGGGAGGCAAGGGGGAGGAGAAATGGAATGAGGAACTGTGGGAGTGGGGACTGAGGGGGGAATGACTGGAATGTAAAAACAATAATTTAAATTAAAAAACTCAAGAACATGGTTTGATAGTCATTTGTGTTCTGTGACAAGATGTTAATCATTCTGTTAACCCCTTTACCAAATAAAGAAAGAGAACAAAACACACAGCTGCAATCGATTTAAAAGTGTAGTAGGTATCTTTCTATTAACTCTGCGTTTTCCAGATGTGGTTTTCAAGATGATGAGCAGGTCTAAGAGGAAAAAAAGTAGAAAGTAGGGACAGAAAGCTTGGGGAGGGATGTGGCATGGGCATTAAATTGAGACCCAGCAAAGGTGACAGATATGAGTGGCTTGGGAAAACATTTTCCTCGTCTTTCCATTTCATACTTGGATGCCTCCAACATTTTTATGGACCCTTCCAACCGCTACCCTACCTCCAGCAAATGTTTTATGTAATGTTGGCCTATCATTGTGCCAGGATGATGAATATAACAGGCGTGCTGCCAACATTCACCCAAGGAGGGATGGCAAGGCCAATGGCCTAGAGAATGGATGGGAAACATGTAAACATACCCTTCAAAGGTAAACTGGAATAGAAACATCAGACAATAAGACATCAGCCTCAGACATTTTTTTTGCAGGAGCCGAATCTGCTAATGCCACAGAAAAGACTGTGGATGAAGGAGCAACTGTCACAGTTATAGATTCTCTGGAGGGTGCAATAGAGGTAGGAGTGACAAAACCACCTATCAACCACACTGGAAATGATCGATGAGCCAGAGAAGCCAGGCTCTGAAGCCCAGCCTCTCTGTAGAATCCATTTGTTATTTCTGATCTCTCTCAGTCTCTGTCTTAGCCTCTCTCACATAGCAGCTAATCAGTTGTGATAGATGAGGGCAGATATTCACTCTTTGCTTCAGGCTCCCAATTGCATTTTCCCTAGCTTGTCACCCGGTCTTTCACTCCTTTCTCAATGAGTCCTTTATTCAAATACACAAGGAGCCAAACTGCTCCAGAGAACAGAGTGAAAAACAGTTAAGGTTGTAAGGAATAGGTTGGAAAGGAAGGAAAAAGGTCAAAATATTTCATCATGTTATTATTAAACAAACAGAAAAAAACTTTTTCAGAATGAGTTTGTAGAATAATCAAGGTTGAATGTTTAGAGGTTGGTTAAACATAATTGTCGTGAAAGTAGCTAGAAATAGAGTGGCTTGGCGTAAGTCTAGTACCCATGCCTGTGCCCCAGTTGAATTGGAGGTAGCTTTTCCAATTGACTCATTAAGGCAGTCCAGTCACCACTGTGGCTCTGTTTAGAAGACACTGCCATCTGCATAGCTGTATGAAAGATGTGCTTTAAAAGTTGTAGTTTTCTCTTGTTTTTATCTGCCATCTTCAATGAGTAGAATCCAGGAAGTATAGCTGTAAACTTAAGACTATAGCTGAGTCTCTAAACATGAACAGGGCAGTGTCTCAAGATGGCTGGGTTCCTCTTTAGGACCAAAGCCACATGGTGGATCCTCAAAGCAGTGCATTCGGCACCAGCATGTGAGGCCAAAACAGCTTCAGAAGATTCAGCCCCAAAGAAGAATATTTTAGTCTCAATGATTTGGCAGTACACAAGGTGATCACTTCAAATCAGAAAGATCAAGAGGTGTAGATGGTATTGCTGATGAAAATGGTAATGAGGGTGACATCAAAGACCACCACAAAAATAATGACAGATGTTATCAAGAGCAGCTGGAGAAGTGTGATGCAGTTGGGTCTCATATTTCTCACTTAACTCCTATAACCCTACATAGGAGAAAAACTAATACCATTTATGCAGCTAGGCCTTAGAATCATGAATTTCTACACATACGTCTCAATCTGTTTCCATTTTCCACTTTGCTTTTAAATAGGCATCCCAGAAGCAGGCATTTTTATTTGAAAGAAGCCATTCTTTATAAGCAACAAGTGATCTTTGTTTATACAAAAACTTTTAACTTATTGAGCATTATCTCCTTTCCATCTCATTCCTCCAACCCCTCTAATAGCATCCCTTCTTGTTATCTCTAAAATTCATGGCTTCTGACCTTTTTAAAAATTGTTATTGTATACACAAATGCAATCTGCTTTGTCCATCGAATACTATTTGTGTGTATGTTGTTTCTGGATTGACCACTTGGTAATGTACAACCATCTAGGACCTATTCTTTAGGGAATGTTTTCCCCATTCTCCACATTCCTTAATTGTCTTTAGTTCTTTTGCCTAGAATTGAGGTCTTGATAGAGTTCATGTTCTTATTACCCTTCAGATATATGCTCTTCAATTAAATATAGAATAAAATTCTGGTTTTCCTAACTGGCAGTATCTCATTATAAGATAACTAAAGGAATATACCAATTTCTACTGCACATGGAATTATCGATGTGATTATTCTATAACACAAGAAACATTTAAGTTAAAAGAAACATTACATTTAAATAAGAATGTCTTCTATGTTTCCCCTGTTAGCACCAAGTCAAAATGTGTATTTCCGTACTGCTGAATTTATTATATAATCTCACATAAGTTATGTGTCTATAACCATAGCACATAGTTTGTGTCAATTAGTTTAGTATGTCTCCTGATGGTTAAATAGGCAAATATAGTAGGGGTATATGTGAGGTGACCTTCCATATCTGATAATATTTATACTCCTGGACTAGTGCTGTAGCATTATGTGTGGCATTCAAAATGCTTACAATTGTTTCCCTGGATAGCTGTAATACTTCTACTAGCTTGAACTAGCAATTTGTCAGCATTAGAACTTAAATAAAAAAATAATAAAACTTTAAGATAGTATGCTGATATTATTAGGAAATTTAACAATATAAAAAAATGAGTTCAAGATCTTTCACTCCTTTTTCTGAATCCCTCAACGGGGTAATAACAATTGAAATGTAAATAAGAAACACCCACTTTAATAAAGATGGAGAAAAAAACTGAAAGTGTGAAAAAAAGAAAAAAAATGAATTCAATACCTTAAATGGGGGAAAAAAAACCTAAATGAATTCACTTTGGGATGGAAAGCATCTGTACCCAGATCTTTCCAGTGTTACATCAACATAATTTCTGCTACCCTGTCAAATACTACTTACTGCAAATATTACCCTAATAACAGCTATGACTATATAGTTGAAATCACTAGATAATGTTCCCTTCAGTACGGTTATTTAAATAGTTTCAGTGGTCATATTATTAGTAGAGATTTATTTTTCTGGCACTCAGTCTTTATAAAAGAAGGAAAAGGGTCCAATGTAGAGCCAAGAATTTGATTACCAGCCAGCATTCTAATCTGTGTTCATGAGAAACTGCAACTCTCACATGAATTAAGAGAGATTAAGAAGCCCGTTTTCTATTATTCAAGACACAAATATATAAACAAGCCAAACGATTCAACATTCTGGCCTTTGGTTATCAACACGTTTTTCAATCCTTAGTTCAACAGTAAATTTTGTTTTAATTATATAAGAACATTTTAATCATTATTTCCACCCATTAGAGCCAAACAGTTGCTCCTTCCCAGTAACCACGCCCCTTGTTCTATCAGGGTGGTGTCATTTCCCAAGAGCTGACAACCTAGGCAAGCAGCATGCACCTGCAAAGGCAGAATGCTTCTGTTGTTGTACCCCGGAGGCACAATTGTTTGGATAAATATTGACATTTCCCCCTTCATCAATGCTAAAATTTAGCTCTGAGACCCTCCAATAAAGGCTTCTGTCTTCAGCCTCTTTCTCATTAATCCTATTCCTCTTGTCTTTATGAGCTCTCCTAGTCCCATTTACTCCCTCCGGGCTTAGCTGCAAATGAGATTTCACATCTCAGTGTAAAATAACCCGAACATTTTTCTATAAAATTAAATAAAAGTCCTCCATCGTGGCACTACATGCCTCGAATCCAATTTCTGGAACCAATGTCTTTCCCAACGCTTCCTTGTCTTCGTGCCATCTAACTTTTCTTAGCACTAAGGAACATTATTTTGTATCATTTTTGTTTTTGTTTTAAAATGGTATGAGTATGAAAGGAGGGTACTGTGCTGATAAATGTGGAGAATAGACAGCCGAACCAAGGAGTACCATCATTTGAAGACACTCTGTGGCTACACTCAGATGATAAGCCTTCCAATAGCTCATGAATTTCATCCATAGCTTACTCTTTTATACTTCTACACCTCTCAGGTCTATCTTTAGAATGTGCCCATGTTGTTACTGTCAACTTCCTAGCTAAATGCATGCACAAAAACCAATATTTACAAACACACACACACACACACACACACACACACACACACACACTACAAATGGTTGTACTTCCACAGCTCTGAGATTTTCTTCCCTCAAAGGCAATTTACAAGTAAATTCAGGCCTAAAACATTCTGGAAAGGTGGCTTTCTATCTTGAGGGTTCTAGGTCCAAGAACTTGAGCTATTCAGAAGCCAGGAGGTTAGGAAAGCCTCCTAGGATTCCATTTCATACGTCTAAGTTATGATTGTAATCAATAGAAACTTTATTTTCTTTTTATGATCCCAGGTAGCATTAAGTGTCTATAAATAGTCATATTTAAGAAAATAACAAAAGGAAATGATTCATTAGAATATTCTTCAACCTCTTCAAGATGTTTAAATTTAGATCACAGGTGCAATGATAATACAATTCAACTTTTTAAAGTCATTCTTATATAAAACTTTGCAATGAATGTCAATGAATTAAGCACATGGGAAGTATTAAATGCATCATAGTGTTCTCTAAAAAAGATAAATTATCATTCTAGAAATTTTCAGAGCAAAGTAATAACTTTTTTCCTGGTTCTAAAAATTATGTTAGATTGCATATGTAGTGGAGGATGGCCTTGCTGGGCACCAATGGGAGGAGAAGCCCTTGGTCCTGAAAAGTTTGGACCCCCAGTGTAAGGGATTGTAGGGGGTGGGGCAGTAATGGGGTGTGGATAGGGAGGGGAACACCCTTATAGAAAGGGAGGGGGAGGGGTTAGGGGCCTGATCAGGAAACCAGGAATGGGAATAACATTTGAAATGTAAATAAAAAATACGCAATTTAAAAAAATGGAAAAATAAATAAATAAATAAATAAATATGTTAGAGAAGCATGTTTTAAACTTACACTTAGACCAAGATTTGTTGTTGTTCTTTGCTCCTTCTCTCTCTCAATTTTTTTATTAGATATATCTTTACTTACATTTCAAATGTTATTCCCCTTCCTGGTTTCCTGTCCATAAGTCCCCATTCCCACACCTTCCCTTCCCCCATACGGGTGTGCCCCCCATATCTCCCCCAACTACAAAGTAGAATTTACACAGAGTTACAAACATTATCGTCCTAGCACCACATAAAGGTGGGATGCAGATAAGCAAAGATGGCACGGGAGTTCAGAACTGAGGGAAACTGGCCAGATTTATACACATAATCCAAAGAAGATCTTGTTCAGACAGAATTAAATACAAATCATGTTGTAAAGCTTCTGACTTTTAAAGTGTCACTTGCCAGAAAACCCTGGGGCAGAAAGACACCACAAATTTAGTCACAAACTAAAACTCAACACTTTGGTATTAGTAGTTATAAAAATATTAGATGTCGTGAGAAAGGAAATTAACAGCCACAGTGGCACTTACCTGGACATACTAGAGTCTTTTTTTTCCCTCAGGAAATTATTACAAAATATACTGATTTCTGACTGACCAATGAAAAATTCTAGACCCGAGAATGCAGCTCAGTAGTAAACGTGCAACACCAAGTACTTCCTGGTGACCAGAAATAAGCCTGTGGGTAAATTCCTCAACACCAGAAAAGTATTGTGGTGATTTGAATATGCTTGGCGCAGGCTAAGTGACACTACTAGGAAGTATGGCATTTTAGAGTTGGTGTGGCCTTGTAAGAGGAACTTCTTTCCTTTGTGGATGGGCTTTGAGGTCCCGTGTTCAAGCTCCTCTCAGTTTGGAAGAGAGACTGTCCTTGTAGTTGTGTTCAGAAGCTAATATGCTGATCAAGATCCTCTGAAACTGTAACCCAGCCTCAATTAAATGTTTGCCCTTGTAAAAGTTGCCTTTTTGCTAATATCCACTTACCATAAGTACATGCAATGCATGTCTTTTGGGTCTGGGTCGCCTCAGTCAGGATGATATTCTCTAATTCCAGATGATACTTTCTAGCTCCATTCATTTGCCTGCAAAGTTCATAATGTCCTGGTTTCTAATAGCTGAACAATATTTCATTGTGTAAATGGACCTGTATTTTCTATATCCATCCTTCAATTGAGGGACATCTGGGTTGTTTCCAACTTCTGGCGATTACTACCAAGGCTGCTGTGAACATAGTGGAGCATGTGTCCTTTTGTTATGGTAGAGCATCTTTTGGGTTTATGCACAGGAGTGGTATTGCTGGGTCTTCAGGTAGATCTATTTCAAACTCTCTGAGGAACCACCAGATTGATTTCCAGAGTGGTTGTATCTGTTTGAAATCACACCAACAATGGAGGAGTGTTCCTCTTTCTCCACATCCTTGCTAGCATGTGCTGTTACTAAGTTTTTATCTTAGCCACTTTGAATGGTACAAGGTAGAATGGCACAGGGTTTTTGACTTGAATTTACAGGGATAACTAAGGAACATTTGAGATTTCAACATTTAAGTGCTTCTCAGTCATTTGAGATTCCTCTGTTGAGAATTCCCTGTTTAGCTCTGTACCTCATTTTTAATTTGGGTTATTTGATTTTGTGGTTTTCTTACTTCTGGAGTTCTTTATATAATTTGGATATTAGCCCTCTATTCGATATAAGGATAGTGAAGATCCTTTCTGAATCCATAGGTTGCCACTTTGTCCAAGTACAATGTCCTTTGCCTTACAGAAGCATTTCAGTTTCATGATATCCCGTTTACTAATTGTTGATCTTGGAGCCTGAGCCAGTGGTGTTCTGTTCAGGAAATTCTCCCCTGTGCTAATGTGTTCCAGGCTCTTTCCCACGTTCACATCAGATTCAGTGTATTTGGATTTATGTTAAGGTCTTTAATCCACTTGGACTTGAGCTTTGTAAAAGGTGATAAATATGGATCAATTTGCATTCTTCTACATGCAGACCTCCAGCTAAACCAGTACCATTTGTTGAAGACACTTTGTTCCACTGTATGGTTTTGGTTTCTTTGTCAAAGATCAAGTGTCTGTCCACAGAGTGTGAGTTTATTTCTGGGTCTTCAATTTTACTCCATTGATTGACCTACTTGTCTCTGTACCAGTATCATGTGTTTGGTTGTTGTTGTTGATGTTGATGTTGTTGTTGTTGTTTATCACTTTTGTTCTGTAGTATAGCTTGAGGTCAGGGATGGTGATTCCTGCAGAAGCACTTTTATTATTGAGAATTGTTTTCACTATCTGGTTTTGTTTTTCCATATGAAGTTGAGAACAGAATAACGATGATACAACTCACAGATTGGATGAAGTTTAACATAAGGATGACCCAAGTTAGTCTGCTTCAATCCTACTTAGAAGGGAAATAGGGACTTGGGTGGGAAAGGTGAGGGGAAGGGGGAGGAAGAGGGGCAAGTGAAAAGCAGGACAGGATCGGGAATGGAAGGACAGGACCAGAGAGAAACCCAGAGGGCCAAGAGAATGAATGGAATTATTTAGCTGCAGGGGATGAGAGGGGCAAGGGGAACCTCTAGGAATTCCCACAGACCTGAAATGTGAGAGACTCACAGGACTCAATAAGGATGACCTTAGCCAAAATGTAAAACAGTGGGAAGATGGAACCTGTAGATACCACTTCAAGTAGATAGACAGGAAATGAAGGGGTCACCCACCTACAATCAAAATTTTTGACCCAGATTTGTTCCTGTCTAAAAGAAATGACTGAAAGAATGGCCATCCAGTGACTAGTCCAACTTGTCATCTATCCCATGGCCAACACCAAACCCTGACACTATTACTGATGCCATGTTGTGGTTGCAGACAGGAGCCCAGCATGGCTGTCCTCTGAGAAATTCTACCAGCAGCTGACTGAGACACATGCAGATACAGCCTACAATTGGACTGAGGTCAGCAACCCTTATGGAAGAGTTAGGAGGACTGGAGGATCTGAAGTAGACGGCAACTCCATAGGAAGAACAACATTATCAACTAACCCAGACCCATCAGAGCTCCCAGAGACTAAGCAATCAACTGAAAAGCATATATGGACTGGTCTGTGGCCCCAGGGACATATATAGCAGAGTCCTCCCCTTCTGGCCTCAGTAGGAGAAGATGAACCTACTTCTGTAGAGACTTGATGACCCAAGGAAAGGGGGTGCTGGTAGGGTGAGGTAGGGTTTGTTGGGTGGGTGAGGGGGAAGCATAGGTGTGTAACATCCTCTCAGAGGCAAAGAGGAGGAAGGATGTGGTGAAGAATTCTGGTACAGGGACAAGGAAAAGGGCGATATTTGGAATGAAACTAAATAAAATAATTTAATAATAATAAAAAAGAGGTTGTCGTGGTCAATATGTCTCTTCATAGCAGTGCAATCCTAAGGAGATACATACCATAACAATGCTAAACAAAGAAGGCTGGATGTGTTTGTATGTACATTTTAAAGAAAGAGTAGACTGTATGTATCAAAGATTCAGAAATGCTACCTAGAAATATAAATATATTGGCTACTGACATTATTATTTTCTGTATCATCACGAGAAGAGTGAAATGCATTCAAACTCCTTCATGGAGAACAGAATCCAATTGCTTTCTGACAAAGTCTTCCAACTAAGCATTAGATCTATACAGATGACACAAAGGCCAAGGGGTATACAATTTCAAATAATAATACAAGGTCTTAATCTGAGGTGGGATCAATCAATAAGAACAAATAAGTCTAAGCAACTCAAATACTATTAATACTTTTAAAAAACACCATTGCCAAAGGATTTCTGGTTTCCTTGATATCGGGGTATAATTATATTTTTGAATTGTAAAGGTCAAATATTAAATATTCTCAGGTTAAAAAAAATATTGTGATCTCCCTTTGCTCTATTTTTCTATGAAACAAAGATTTACACTCTTTTGTTCTAGCTTCAACTAGCCAACCTCTAATGATCGTGGGCCCCTTCTATAAAATAAAAGGCAGCTCTTAGCTGTGGTAGTCTCCTCTCCCATGTGCTACATTTCAGAGATCAGGTCATTGTTCTGAGCAGAGAAAACGTGTGTCAAGCAATCACCGATGAATATATGTCTCTAAATTTACTCCTTAACCACAGTAACGGTGAATCTCTACTTTTGACAGAGCAAATTATTTTAGAGGCAAGCAGAAATTCCAGGAGCTATCAACTGCTGGATGACATCTCACCATGTTGTCTCACCGCTGTAAAAGCCTTCTAAGCTTTAACCTCAAACTTCCTACCATAGATAACTTACTTCTGAAGGATTAAGAACATATAAACATTTCAGCTTCACCTAACCATCCTCATTTCAAAATCTTTCTTGATGATGTCACTCTTGTTTCATAGTCTCTGACTTCTTTCACCCAAACCTCATCCAGCTTTGACCAAGGCTTAATTAAATCCCAATCTACTCATAAAGTCTTAGTTGGCAACCTTGTTCTTTAGTGTTCTTGGCATTTCTGCAGAACATAGAATACACATGTTCCTTCTGACTATTTTAATTGTTTCTCCCCAAATATATGGTGATCTACAAAGTGACCTCATACTTTTGAAATACTGAATATCTCACTCTATGTGGGTTTTTAATTCTACAATCCAATTGCAACATAAATAAAAGGGAAAGGGAAATCAACATACACTCATGTACTATCTTTAGAAGATTTTACTCGAAGATATCAAACAGATGATGTGTCTGTTTATGAAAATGTTCTGGCTTCATCTCTTAGAAGATATTCATAGGATAAAATTGATCCATTTGTAATGTGTCTAATATTGGAATGATTGTGGTTTTGGTTATAATCAAGTAGTCTGACTATGAGGTTCCTCCTATGTTAGAGACAGACACATTCTTAGACTGGAGGGATCTAAGCAGTCAGAATCAAAACTGACTTGTATATATCAGACAGCAAACTTTTCCTACATGGAGTTTTCACTGTTTTGATAGAACTGCTTCCTTCATATTGGAATAAAACCTGAGATACCAACCTAGTGAGTAGGAATTATCAAACATTCTGTCCTGACAGAGTAGAAATTACAGTTTTGACCTCCACTCTTCAAAACTGACCTGTTGTTGCAGACACTAAAATTTGAATATTATCATGATTTCATGATGGTATATGATTTTACCACTTCTCCAACAGGTACTGGACTCATTACTAACATTGAAAAACATACCTACATAACCACCAATTTCAGCAAAATGGAAGCGAACACTTTTCAGAGTTTGTTAATAAAAGGAATGAATAGTAAATGTACTCCTGAACAGAATGTTTATTGGAAACAAAACAAATAAAAGAAAAAAAGCATATCACCTTTCTAGACCCTATGACTTCTTGGGTCTCCATGTTAATGAATCTTCAACCTTCTTCTCTGTATGGGATATCTATTTCCCTTACTGCTGAATAAAAGATGTGCTCAACTTAATTATATGAAGATTCCATCCATATGGAAATGGAAAGAATAAGGTGATATTACTTAATCCAGCTCAGTGGGAGTTCTTCCACCCTTGCCATTGCTAACACACAATTCAGAGCTAACCCAGTTTAACTAATTTCCCATTTAGATGTCATTAATGCATGATAAGCCATGTCTGATGTGACAAATTGTAATAACTATTAAACCATTTGCCCATCCAATATATCTGATTAATCACGACACACCATGTGACAAAGACAAGCCTCTCAATTCTTTAAAAGAAAGCAATATAAGTTGAAAAATAGACTAAGCCCAATACTTCACATTGGTATCTGTGAACCAGATCCTATCCTCACACCACCTAGGTAGGAAGATGCAAGAGCGTCCTGTTTATTTGACCATTAAGGTCCTCTTATGCCCAGCCATGTCCTGACTTCAGAACAATGCCCTTGCTGTCATTCTAACACAGTCAGTTCTTTGCAAGAATACATACAGCTGGAAAGTCTGATCCTAAAATATTCCCAAAGGAAAGGCAAATAAAACCAATCAGTGCTTCAATCCTAGTAGTTAATATTCCCAAATCTGGTTTTGATAATCAAAGTCTGACAAGAACAAATGGAGATCATGTCTGAAAGTACCAGGGATTTCTTAGTGTTGGCTCCTTTCCTATATGGGAAATAATCAGACGAATAGTTTCCATAGGGGCAAGTTTTATAAATTCAAGCACATAAACACTTTAAAAAATACAATCTTTTGTGTTTTTTTATGGGTTATGGTTTCTGCTGCCCATTCAGTTTTGTCAAGATTAAATACTAGCATTAGAACCTCCTTTTGTATGGCAATATTAATTAATAAATTATTGTAAAGAACTACTGCTTTAACAAAATGTTTCAGAAGCATCTACTATTCTTTTTTTTTTTTTTTGGTTCTTTTTTTCGGAGCTGGGGACCGAACCCAGGGCCTTGCGCTTCCTAGGCAAGCGCTCTACCACTGAGCTAAATCCCCAACCCCAGCATTTACTATTCTTAATGCATTTGCACTGTGTAAATCCAAAGGTATCTGTCAGGGATCTGTCCTGCTGGAGTTCATACCTTTTGGATATTCCTCTTTCATTGGATATAGGCTTATTAGCTTAACTAATATAGGTATTAGCTTAACTTTAATCAGTATAATGTTACAATTGTGATATCACTCCTGAGATATTCTTTAGAAAAACCAACATGAAGTGACACATTATTACTTTATGTTACGTAGAGCTCAGGTTTGGGAAACTGGTACTAGAAATACTCTCTGTACATTCGATGAAACAAGTGGCCATGCTAATAAATAAACCTATCAAGTATCTAAGGCCAGCATCCAGCTAATAGAAAACCCTGAACCTTCCATCATTTGCCTACAGGGAAGTTTTTCCATTGTACCAAATTAGCTTGAATGTGGATATATTTTAAAGGGGAGTATAGTTCATAAAATATCAAAATTATGATCACTGATAATAAGTTACACGGTAACTACTGCTCCTATAACATAAAGTAGTTGTATGTGTGTGTGTGTGTGTGTGTGTGTGTGTGTGTGTGTGTGTGTGTAATAATGATAATTAAAGGTAAAACGAAAGTGGGCAAGCTTAAGAACAATTTGAGGGAGGGTAAGTGGGAGGGGCTGGGAGAAAGACACGGAATGGGAAAATGATATAATTCCATTTCAATTAAAACCTTAAAAATAAAGATATCCAAGGTGGCTGTAACTCCAGCAACAGTAAGTACATAAGTAAATACATAAATAAATAAATACATTTCAGAAATGTTTTATTAAAAAGAAAGAACTATGAAGTCAGAATATGTGAAAACTAAGTGAGTTATTGATTTTCTCTTCAAGTAACACACACTCACACACACACATACACACACACACGAATGCACACATGCACATGCACACGTGCACTCACACATACAATCTATTACTCATACTTCAAGAATATGTCACTGAAAATGTTAATTTCTCAGGAAATAATAGGTATATGTTCAATCTGTTATCTCTGTATTGAAGCAAACAACTGAATAACTATTATGGTTATTCCTGTTAAAATGGTATACCAACATAAAGAATACATTTAGTCTGATCTCAATACCCCTAGATTTTGAACTTTTAGATTAATAAATAGATGAGAAATCTTGGATTCTCTTGAATATAGAACTTCAAGGTAGAACAGAGTGCAATTTGAGGCACATATTTCACCCATCATTTACAGATAAAAGGCCCAAGTTCTGGAATGTTAAGCATCTATGTCACGTGATCAGTTAACTGTACAAAATATCAAATGTGGCTTCTGACTTATCACCTAATGGACCTTACTACAGCACTGTTGATTCTGAATTTAAAATGGTTAAATTAGATATACAGTAAACATCAATGGTGAAAGGATTTCTGATGGTCATTTGACTTAACTGTCAACCCAAATTCATCTGAGAGTCACTTACTGTCATTCTGATGTGAATAGTTTTGAAGGTAGCACTGACAGATACGTTGCCTCTCAAGCCTGATTTCACAATATCATAAAAACTTGGGCAATAAAGCAACCCAGGCTGCATCTGAGAGGAGAAAATCATGGTGGTAAAGGGTAACAGGTTCAGTTAATCCATGGAAATGTCACCATCACTACAGATCTTTGTCTAAAGGTTAAGTACCACAGACTAAGTGCCAGACAGAAGATGCAGCCAAAATGTCTAAATCAACCTGGTGATGAGAACGATAACAGATCTTGTAGTCAAGAGCTTGATTGTTCAAGTCAGAGCAATATAAGCCAATGGATCCTTTGATGAATGGTATGTAGCCAGCCACCTGCCTATCTATAGAATAATTGTGTGTGTCTAATACTCTATAATTCTTAAAATTTTCATAGTCATTAATTAAATAGCTTTTTCTTATTACAATTATTAAGGTCTAGCAAAAGTGATAGCTATGTCAGACATGCAATTTCACATGTGTAATATTTTAAGACTATATTTGAATACATATTATAATACAAATTTTTCATCAGGACCTTTGTGGTGCCCAGCATTATACTTATATGGTTTTCTGTCTCTTCCATGTAATATTTGAAATCTTCCATATTTGTTTACTATCTATAGATTATTAATAGTATGGCTTCAATACCATCACTAGGACATTTGAATGTGTGGCTTATTTGTCAGAGGGTTTTCTGAAATACAGAGGAGATCACAGATATAGCATTGATGTCATATGTTACTATATTTGACTTTTATTCTCAATTACACCTATGGAACATATATATTTACTCAAAGTTTCAGGGACATTTGAAAGAGGAGAGACAAGAGATTCTCTATGTTTGAAAGGTGTAATGTTGTCGCTACTCAGAAAATCACTGCTATTCGTAGAAGGCTGTTATCCCAGTGAGTCATAGCTTACTGTTTGCATGACTCTGGGAAGGGTACCCACTCAACTCTGGTTTATCCCACCATAGCAAAGAGCACAGATCTGTTCCATACTCTATGACAGCAAACCTTTTAGCAAATGAAGGAGAAAATTGAACTTCAGGCAGAACTGGAATACAAATCCTCTTGTCCAGTATATTTTTTAATCAATAGAGTGTTCCAAGAATTTCATTCAATGTCACAAGGCTTGCTAGGGTTTTTGCCTGGGTAGACAGATCACTGCAAATTCTTATTTCAAAAACCTCAGAATAAAATCTGTCAGACAGAGGCAGACACTGGTAAGGAAAACAGACCAACTTGGAAATAAGAGAAATACTTAAAGTATTAGCTCTTAACTTTTAATAGAATTTAGAACAGAAATAGAAAAAGGGGGCATTTTATTACTATCAATTATTAAATAATGTATAGGTTCTATTTCTATAGCTTTCTCCCATAGTCCATGAACATGAATTTTGGGAAAAAATACAGGGTTAAATTTACATGTAATTCACCAGGTCACAGATCACAGCTTGCTCTACTATACAAGGTAAGCAAATGAGAAAAATCTATCAGTGAGTCCAGGATGAAACAAGGTAGAGCTAGTGTCACGATGTGAAGATGTCACATTTCACATCCTTTAAGAAAAATGCTTGGAAATAGACAAAGTTAAATATGAAAATTAATGCCTTGCATTCATATATTTTTGGATGTTTTAATGATTTTCTCTTTGCTTTTATATCTTTGCTTGCATTCTTACTCTGTGGGCAAGGAAGGCATTCAAATGAAGATTAGCAAATGCTTTAGGTGTTTGTATACACTACTCAAATCACCAAATTCAAGCGTTCTGACATATCTTAATAACTAGAAGCATCCAGATCTTCTGTGACATATAGAAATGCTTCCATATAAAGCTCAGTCAAGAAAGTCACCGTAACAAGTGAACATTCTGTTTCCACTTTTTTTCTGCTTGAACAGTTAGGAAATTTCCTAGTTAGAATGTAAGGAATGTTTTCATTATTTTTCTTAGCCTACCTTTATAAGGATTAGGCAGATACTTCTTGAATAATTTTTCTACCCTTTCTCTTTTTATACTATATATTTTTTTCTAAATGTAGTCTTTTGATAAATCATGCTCGATGACTGATTTTATTGAGTATTGTTTTAGACCTTTTGTGGAAAATGTTTAGAACGTGGTTTTCTTTATATGGTTACCATGGTAAGGCTGGGATTAAAACGTGGCAAGAACCAGTGGAAGGGGAAGCCCTGGGTCCTGCTAAGACTGAACCCCCAGTGAACTAGACTGTTGGGGGGAGGGGGACAATGGGGGGAGGGTGGGGAGGGGAACACCGATAAGATAGGGGAGGGGAGAGGGGGATGTTTGCCCGGAAACTGGGAAAGGGAATAACACTCGAAATGTATATAAGAAATACTCAAGTTAATAAAAAAAAAAAAAAACGTGGCAAGAGTGTTTACTAGTCTGTCCAGAAGACTAGCATATCCCTTCAGCAAGCAAGGCACAATTCATATGGGTAGTGGTGACAAAATGTTAATATCTGCAGGTCTCTGAATTTGTTGTTTTGCTGCAAGACTTTCCATTCATAGCACAGAAATCTACCTAATCTGCCTGACAACATAATAGGATTGCAACACTTGGGAACATTTTAAAAAGCTATTTTTTTATAACAGACTTTATAAATGGATATAAATCTATATGTTTTAATAGATTTAGCAATTAAACCCAGTTTATTTATAAATGTCTACTTCTTAAGGGGTAGGTTTTCTATAAGCTTAATCTTTCAGAGTGTGTGCCTTGCTCACATTAAACTTCCAAATGAATTTTCACGACCTCCAGACTCTGAGCATAAATCAGAAATCTGTTCTTCTCACCCGATGCTTCAAGAACACTCTGTGACTGTCAGATTGCTTTGGCAGCAGCTTTGTTACCATAGCTTCTGAAACCATTTGTTTGTTTGCTTCCCCATCTACACAAAGTTCTTTCCTCTCTGTGACTGATTTAAGGTTGACCTACAAAATGTTAATAATTTGAATCAGCATGAGTCTAAGGGAGAGGCAGGTTCTCTGCTGGTGGACACTATGGAGGGAAATGAAATAAAGAAATGGGATGTCAATAGGACATGCTATGTGAAAACATATGTCTGAAATGTCTCCCAGACAGGCCAGACTTCTTGACATGTTACGTTTTTATAGGACCATATGGATTTCATAGCTCATTTCACAGGGCAAGCCTAAGAAAATGAATTTATTCTATGCCAATAATATCTTCTTTATTCATAGAACTCCAAGAACTGCCACTTCGATGTCAGGCATTTTTGTTGTTTTATTGTTTTTCAGAACTCTTTTCTCTGGCAATTTAAGTTGGTTAGGGCACAACCAACAAAATGGTGTAAGTCCATAGTAACCAAAGAGGAGTATCACTGGAGTCAGGGCAAACCGGAGAGGTGCATAATTAGTTTTCTAAATGGAAAGAAGCCTATACCTACTTTTGATTCTTTACTTAATGGCTTCTCCGAAATCATCACTTGCAGAAAATTAGCAAAAACATATGCTTTTGAATCTCTGAATGTCTAAATCTCAATACGAGCGAACGTAAAGGGAATCTTTTCACGCACCTTCTACACAGCGTCCCAGGGGGGTGGGATCATCTCATGATGATCACCTGCTGTTGAACATGTTAGTTTAATTTGCTTTAAGTATGTTGATATTACTTAATTGGAACCAATGTAAAACGAATTAAAGTATATAATCATTAATAACTGTGTAATTACTGGTTCTTAATTATCAGCAATGTGTGGTTTCATTTCAACAAGCTCCCCATGCAGATAATAAAGTAATGGCAGTCTATGATGAGTATTCAGTTTTTATTGACATGGTATTCATCAAATGCCCCTGTCCTTCTTCCCTACTTCTTCCTGCCCTCCTCTGAGGCTTCCCGGAAGAAACCATACCAGTTACTTCATGAAAGTGGCTCATGCCATCACTTATAATGTCAGGTTCCCTTTCTCACCACTTTCTCTGATTCCCACGAACCTAGCTTTAGAAATTCTCGCAAACTCTTTCTCTGTCTCCTCTTCTGCCATAGTACACAGAGTCAGTATTTGTGTACCAGACAGTATAAACTTGGGGTTTTTAGTACACTACATACGATATCTGATTCTAGCCTCTTTCCCATCTTGTCAAGATGCCCAAATATAATTAAAGGGACTCTTCTCAAGTATGACCTTACTTCCGTAGTGTCTGCAAGAGAAAAAAATTAAATTTTATTTATTCTGAGAAAAGTATTCGCTCTCTCTCTCTCTCTCTCTCTCTCTCTCTCTCTCTCTCTCTCTCACACACACACACACACACAAACAAACAAACAAACAAAAACTCATGGTATATTTTCACTGATAAGTGGATATTAGCCCAAAAGCTCAGATTGCCCAAGATACCATCTACAGACTGCATGAAGCTCAAGAAGAAGGACGACAACCAAAGTGTGCATGCTTTAGTCCTTCTTAGAAGAGGTAACAAAAGTATTCATAGGAGGAAATGTGGAGACAAAGTTTGGAGCAGAGACTGAAGGAAAGGCCATCCAGAGACTGCCCTACCTAGGGATCCAGCCCATATACAGCCATCAAACCCAGACAATATTGCTGATGACAAGAAGTGCAAACTGACAGGAGCCTGATAGAGCTGTCTCCTGGGAGGTTCTGCTCCAGCATGACAAATACAGAGGTGGATACTCACAGCCAACCATTGAACTGTGAACAGGTTCCCCAGTGGATGATGGAGCTGAAGGGGTTTGCAACCACATAAGAATACAACCAATACAACCAGAGCTCCCTGGGACTAAACCACCATCCAATGCGTAATCATGGAGTGACCCATGGCTCTAAATGCATATGTAGCAGAGGTTGGCCTCAATGGGACGAAAAACCCTTGGTCCTGCTAAAGCTTGATGCCCTAGTGTAGGAGAATGTCAGGGTGAGGAGGTAGAAAAAGATGGGTGGGTGGGTGGTGGAACACCTTCATAGAAGTAGGGAGAAGGGGGATGGGATGGGGGTTTGTGGATGGAAAACTGGGAAAGGGGAAACATTTGAAATATAAATTAAAATACCCAATAAAAGAAGGGAAAAATAACAGAAAGGAATGAAATACTATTGCATTTGCAAAGATGGAGAATTACTGGTGTTCAGAATGTTGACCATGGATAGAAAAACACAAGAGTATCAGACATTGTATTCCTAGTGTTAGTATCATAATGTGTACATAGCATCAAAGTTGGTTTTCTTCGACTAAAATGCATATAAATTGTGGAGGAAATTTTGACCTAGAATTATAATAAAGATCTATGTGTACGTGCCTAATATTCTATTTAACTAAACAAATTATGTCTTCTGTTGGGTAATGTATAGTTGTGTATGCATATGTTCCATACAACTAAGGGGTAATTTGTTGAGTGAATATTGCTGAAATACAGAAAAGGATTCCTGTAAGCATTAAATGTCAGGCAAGTATTGTAGCTGGGCCAGGAAACAATGGGGCAACAAGGATTACTAGAGAGAACAGAGGAAAGGAAGAAAATCCACATTCACATACGTAGATGTGCCATCATGTAGGGTAAAACAATAGTTGTATCATTCGAACTGTACATTCATCTCCTCATGACTATCAGGAAAAAATTGCTACATGTCAAACAGTCGAGAGAGAGAGAGAGAGAGAGAGAGAGAGAGAGAGAGAGAGAGAGAGAGAGAGAGAGAAGAAAGAGCATGGAAATATTGACTAACATTTCATAGAACATGTTAAAGTACTGAAGACTATGTCATTCGGGAGAAAAGCTTTTGAAATCATAGTCAAAGGGAATGTTGAGATTAGTCAATATTCAAATAACCAATGAACTACACTCAAACACTCATTCTGATGTATGCAGGAGAAATCATGGCTTAACTATTGTATAGGAATAATTATTACAGGAAAAACATCAACAAAAACAACAACAAAACAGAAAATATCTAGAAGAAGAGAAAGAACAAGGACGATTTTTGTTCTATTGTTTGTTAAATGCATAATTTGCAAATCCTGTTTATAGAGAGAATTTATTTAGAAGACAGTGTAGAACCTGGAATAAGACCTCCCATTGGGACATTTCAAATTAACTTCTCAGGCCTATTCACAAAGTAATTCAAGTACAAGTAACAATTCATAACATAGTATCAATAGTAATAATTCCTATTTTGAGCTTGTATGATCAAAAACAGATAGTCGACAGCTATTATTTCCAAGATACTTTTTTTCATGCATATTTAAGGGAATTTCTCCCCCCAGTTATTGCATTAGACCATCTTAATTTTCCATTTCGCCTGCTATTTCTTTTGCAGGAAGTATTGATTTTAAAGTTCGTTAGAGATAATCTATCTTAGAAGTCATGAAAAGCTGGAGTATTTATTCATCCTGTTTTTCAAACTAATTAAGAAAGTCCATTTCTACATATAAGCAGCCACAGAGGTCGTGACCAAAGGATGGGACTTTTAGTTTATCTTTGCTAGTAAATGGTAGTATGCCAGTAGCAACCAATTAGAAGTACATCACTTCTTAAGGGATAGTATAACTTGGAACTACATAGAGAAATAAACAAAACTCTCATGGTCAATATTTAGCTGTGTTCCAGTATATCTAATCCATTTGGTGAACACATGTAAAATAAGAGAATATGATAATGTTACATGAACAGTGAGTACATAACAAATTCTTCACAGGTAGATCCAATTTTCACAAGTGTCACTTTAACATCTGGCTCTGTGTAACAAGACTGTTTCCAAATCCTCATGACAGCTCTTAAATATTCCATTTTGCTGATAGAGGTAAAAGCACTCATTTGAAAAGAGAAATGCTATAAAAACGAATGTGTCCAAAAGTTCTTCAACATGGAGATGATAACCTTTATGACAGACATTTGCATGAGGTGTGTATAGGACTTGACAGAAGAGGAGGCACAAAATCTAATGCAATATGGTCCTAGAGAGAAATAGAAAACAGTCTTTATTCATCACCAAAATAAGCACTAGCATATAAGGGAATGAATGACAGCCTGAAGGTCTGCCTGTATTCCCACAATCCAACATGACCACCTTCTACTGCCTGAGAAGACAGTTTCATATAACCTCATCGATTATCCTGTTCTCCCTGTTCGATCTGAAGCAATGGTATTTCTTTGGTCCAAACCAATCTGTACTTTATGGTAAAATATTATGACTTTCTTGCCCATTCAATAATAATGACTCATTTGGCATGTGATTTATAGCATCCAGAGGATTGTCCTTAGGGAAATGGCTCACATAGTAAAGAACTTGTCATGCAAGGACTAGAGTTTCAATCCTCACCATCCAAGTAAATACAGATAGATCCGATATCGAGCTGCAATCCTTGATTATAGAAAGAGTTACAATGGGTTCCTAGAGCCAACAGGCTAGGTAGACTGAGATAATTCATGAGCCCAGAATTCAAATGAGCAACCTTACATCATTAAACAAGGTAGAGATTCATCCACAAAAACAGGTTTTGAAACACTGGATGCCAAATGGACACGGACACACACACACACACACACACACACACAGAGAGAGAGAGAGAGAGAGAGAGAGAGAGAGAGAGAGAGAGAGAGAGAGAGAGAGAGAGAGATTGGGTCACTTCACTCTGGATGATATTTTCTAGTTCCATCCATTTGCTTAAGAATTTCATGAAGTCATTGCTTTTAATAGCTGAGTAGTACTCCAGTGTTTAGATGTACCTCATTTTCTCTATCCATTCCTCTGTTGAAAGACATCTGGGTTCTTTCCAGCTTCCGGCTATTATAAATAAGGCTGCTAGGAACATAGTGGGAATATGTATCCTTGTTCTATGTTGGAGCATCTTTTGGGTGTATGCCTAGGAGTGGTATACCTGGGTCCTCAGGTAGTACAATGTCCAATTTTCTGAGGAACCTCCAGACTGATTTCCAGAGTGATTGTACCAGCATGCAATCCCACCAACAATGGAGGAGTGTTCCTCTTTCTCCACATCCTCACCAGCATCTGCTGTCACCTGAGGTTTTTTTTTAATCTTAGCCATTCTGACTGGTGTGAGGTAGAATCTCAGGGCAATAATGGATTGATGTGCATTCCTCTACATGCTGACTGCCATTGAGCCAGCACCAGTTTCGGAAAGAGCCATCTTTCCCACTGGATGATTTTAGCTCCTTTGTCAAAGATCAAGTGACCATAGATGTGCGGATTCATTTCTGGGTCTTCAATTCTATTCCATTGATCTACCTGCCTGTCTCTGAACCAATATCATACATTTTTTATCACTATTGCTCTGTAATATTGCTTGAGGTCAGGGGTGGGTGGTCCTTCCCCCAGAAGTTCTTTTATTGTTGAGAATAGTTTCTGCTATCCTGGGTTTTGTTTGTTTGTTTGTTTATTTGTTTGTCTTTCCAAATAAATTTGCAAATTGCTCTTTCTAAATCCATGAAGAATTAAGTTGAAATTTTGATGGGGATTGCATTGAATCTATAGATTCCTCTTGGCAAGAGGGCCATTTTTACAATATTAATCCCGCCAATCTATAAGCTTGGGAGAATCTATCTTCTGAGATTTTTTATTTTATTGTTTAATTTTCCCAATAAACACCTACCTATCCTCTTGTTACACTGTGTTTTTCAAAGGCCACATCATGAATATAACAACTTTTTTATTGTGTTTGCAATCTATTCGTGTAACATTTTTCAATTTGATTTTCTTTTTTATTTATTTAATAGTGCTAACCATTTACTCTCACTTGTATTGTTTGATTATGAGCAATACACTGTAAACATTGTCTTAATTGTCCTCTGTGAATTGCACTATATAGGAGTTGGTAGGGAAAAAACAACAGATGTCAAAAGTTAAGATAGTCTCTATGATGCAGAGAAGTGACATCTTTAAAAATATAGTTTAAAATGATAACAGCAGAAAATGCTGTATAGAACTGGATGCTAAAACACCATTGTCCATTCTTAACAAAAGTACATTTAAATCTGCTTTTCCCTAATGTTAGCAAGTGTTTAAATATGCCACACTCAAAATAGCATTTACAGTCAATGCATGTCTTCACAAGCTCAGCTAATTTGAGTTTTTCTGATTCTCCATGGCTGTCCATACAACAGCTCTACAGAGACTAAAGAATATGCCCTCAGGTGACTGCAGAAAATATGTTCTGAATCCCTAGGTACCCTGTCCTCCATGGCTAGATAAAACCAACTTCATTTAATAACTTAGAACGAAAAGCATCGGGAATCATTTCAAAGAAAAGCAAAGAGTACTTGCAAAAATAAATAAATAAAAAGCTCTTCTCGAAGCATTATTCATGTAAGAAAACAACTAGGAACAGAACTGTCTGCAGGAAGATGTCTTCCTTTTCTTCTTCGACCTAATAGACCAATAGAACACACTGGTGGTGCCAAGCTCTCTTTCCGCTCCTGCTCTTGGACCACCCTGTTCAGGACCCCCCCCCCTGCAGTTTTACAACTACTCTCCATGAGGGAGGCTCAGGTTAAGTTCAAGTTCTCTGCTTTGAGTTTCAATCACATTTTCCTCCCATTATTGAATATGAGTCTGCTCTCCATAACTATATGCCTGTGGTCATTTTGTCAATAGCATTACCTGAGTGACAGTGACTGGTTGACTCCCCTGCAAAGGCAGCATGTCCTTGTGGTCACACACGTTAAGGAACATCTGCTGGAAATTGAGGCCCTAATCTGACTTACAGGAAAAGAAAATATCTAAATGTTGATCTTTAGAAGAATCACCTCTGTGTCCTTGACAAATATAACAAATATTTGGGACACTGAGAACTAGACTTACGGACAGGATATCCACAGTACAGATAGAAAAAAAAATTTGCTGCTGTTTTTAACTCAGCACTTGGTCGTTGGGCAGCCTGTTCATATACAACTGTAGGGTTTGATTTTTGCCTCGAGTTCTTTGAACTCAATCATGACTCAATGTAAATGGTTTCACATCTGTCTTACTCACAATTTTCTGAGCTTTAGAGATACAAGACGGGAGTGAGACTTAAAATGATTCATGTCTGTTTCTGCCCTGCTTTTGTAGTCCTCCCAATTGTAGGCCAGTTTTCAAGTCTTCACAGTCAACAGCATATCCCCTGATGATCCCCACATGAGAGAATGGCCAATTTTCATAATGCCCAGAATCCTTAGCCATAGGCTTGATCATATACACCTTAACCAAGAATTCAGAGATGAGCTGTAAGGGTTCTTCAAAATAGTAGGCCAGAGACCTAGGTAGGAAGTAGAAAGCTGGTTTGATGTAATGTGTCAACAGGAATTGATTTCCAAATCTGCTAAATGAAGCCAATGCAAAGTACAGAGATCAGGAATATTATTACTTCACAGACATGGCCTGGGAATTTCCACGGAATGTTCTGTAAGTCTCTGAAAGCAAGATGTCCACCTTTGTTTAAATAAAGTAGTAAAAATTTACCTAAAAGTGATTTATTATTAAGTGGAAAAAATTGATTACTAAGTATTATTATTTTTAACTTTTTACAAATATTTAGCTGGTACAGAAGTGTAAATCTTGCTTGAAAATAAATAACTTAGAAGCAATAGAAAACCACATTTTTAATTGTTTGTAAGTGTGTGTATGTGTCTCTGTGTGTGTATGTGTACGTGTGAATAATCTAAGAAATGAAATCTAAACTCAGTGAAGAAAAGAGAAATATTAAAGTAGAAGAAGCAGATAGAGCTGTCAGGGAATGCTTTGCCAAGTATTTGAGTAATAAATAAGAATTCGTGGTTTTGGAGAAACAGAGTTTCCTTTTTTCTGAAACATAACATTTTCTAGAGGCAGTGGTTCTCAGGGAGCAAGAAGCAAACTTAGAATCCAGATACAATGCCTCAGGAAGAGGAAACAGGGCATTTGAAGAATCTCTGCATCTGACCTAGGTTAGTAAGGAGGGAAACCAAGAAAATGGCAGGGTGTTTTCTGAGAATAACAAGAACCATGGGAAAGGATTAAGAGCCAAGTAGAGAGACTATTTTAATTTCATTTTTTTGAGTACCAAAGACAAAATAAGTAGGTAATGATAAACATTTAAGTGTTCATTTTTAAATTAGATCCAAAGACAATAAACTCTCTCTCCCTCTCTCTCTTGCTCTATCTATCTATCTATCTATCTATCTATCTATCTATCTATCTATCTATCTATCTATCTAATAGATGAATATACAAACACAATACACAATACTCAGAAATTTCTATGTTATTTCAATACACAGAACCAAACAGGTATCATTTTTTCAGATGGTATTAGACTCTATCCCTGTAAGTTGTAGAAATAAAGAGTAGCAGAAAAATGGTACTCAAAAAACAGTAACAGTGAATAAGTGAATGATTAGGAAAGTTGGATCATTAATTATTTAAAAACACTACATGGAGCTTTCTTGCGGGAATACCACTGGGATAGATTAATGAAAGGATAATCCATTGCCATTTATTGATATTGAAAAGAGGAGAATCACAGTGTAGTAGTACATAGCAGTCATTATCTTGGATCTTGTTTGGATACATGATGAAGAAATAAGCATCAGACGAAGTTATCTTACTAAAACTATAAGCTTCACATGACTTTAATTAAACTTTGAAAACAAGTGGAGTTGAAAAGGACTTCCAGTTACTACCTGCTAATTTCGAAACGAATGGTAAATGCTGGTTGCTGGAATAGGGGAGTGGCTTTTCTCTAGGAGTATGGATTTCTCATAAGTCAACTGATCTCCCATGCATACAGACATCTAAGACCAGTTAAAGAGCATACATTGGCATTGATAGCAAACAAAACCAAACATGATTGGAATAGTGTAGAACAGATGGCAGATATGGGAACAGTTGAGGGGTGAGTATAATCAAAACACATTGTACAAAATTCTCAAAATCTAATACAAAGTTTAAAAGGGAATCAGAGAATGGAGAGAGACCAATTAGAAGACACTACTAAAAAAGTAGAAAAACGATGTTCCCTGCTAGACAACAATGCTAAGAAATACAAGGGGATAAGGAACTTTCCTAAACTAATGTGTGTGTGTGTGTGTGTGTGTGTGTGTGTGTGTGTGTGCATGTGTGCGTGTGTGTGTGTATGCGTGTGTGTGCATGTGTGCATGTGTGTGTGTATGTGTGTGTGTGTGTGTGTGTATGTGTGTGTGTCTACATTTAAATTCTGGGAATCTAACTGATAAAAATTCTATGATAGGAAAATTTCTGAATGTAAAAAATGTAAAATATAGATGTAATTTATGAGAGAATTATTTTATTTACTCTCTTAGTTTTTATAATAGCATCTAGGTTACACATAACTGTAGAATTACTTCCAGAATCTTGGCATGTATGGAGTAATATTTTCCTATATTAGGAAAACATGTGCTTATTATGTCTAGAGGCTTATAACTGAATTTCATGATGAATATACATGTTATAATTTTTTAATTATTTTAATTCTGCCATTTTTTAATAAAACGGAAGTAACAAAAAACAACATTTGAGCATCACAGAACAATATACTTCTAAGTTTTAAAGCTGGATAAAAACATAGAACAAAAATAAAATCTTATGATACATAGAAACTTGCTATCCTCTTAGTAGCCCACATACAGCCACAAAGATGGTTCTATGAATCTTCCTGCATTATTTTTTTTATTCCCGGTGACTCCTTCCATCTATATGCCAATGATAAAATATTGAGTGCCTTGATCCTTGCCTCATTAAATGGAGAATATTCTCTCTCCACTCTGACCTGTGCTGGTGCCAGTTTAAGGAGTGATCTGTCATGAGATCATTAATGCAACACCTGGCTAAGAAGGTGAAAACGTTCATTCAAAATTAATTTCTGACCTTTTCTGCAAGGACCTACTAAGGAATATTTAGTGATCATAACTGGGGGAACAGTTTTCTTTATAAACCATGTTTCCCAAATGTAGTCATTACTGAAACAGAACCAAGAGGTGCAATAAAGAGATGGGTGGTCAATGTTTCAGGCTTCTTTTTCCTTAGAGAATACATCAGGCTACATGTGAAGTGTTGGTTCAGGAGAAGCAATGGAGGTTGGTCCCCATAGCTACTGTATAATCTTTGACCATGGTGAGGTCAGGAAGAAAACAGGTTGGAAGAATATTGTCCAGAAGATTCTTGCAGAAAAATATTTAGAACTACTGTGGGGATCAATTTCAAATGACTGAACGTGATTCACACAGCAAGTGCTACCTAATAAATGACACAATGCTTTACTTTAATCATGGTCAGAGGGAAAGATGAATAGAAAGCCAAACATTTAGCAAATGCCAGTAAACTCTGAGTCAGAAAGGCAAATCCTCAGATTCATGAGTAACCTTTACTGGGAACTCAGCAATGCCATTTTGAAGGTGAAACACATATAATAAGAAATCCTCTGATCCTCAGAAAAACTCATTTAAAGATGAAAACCAATACTTATCTGCTCTCCTCTCTTATCTCTGCTATCACACAGATGTTGAATGCTTTCAGAGTATGCTTAGGGTCCCAAGAAAATTCATAGCCATTTCTTTATTTATCTCATTGTTTTTAAACTTTAACCTACTCAATGACTGCTAATTTGGGAAGGAATTATAATTTCATATTTTTGTCACATTGCCTGTGAGGCACACTTTGGAAGGGGTCAAGGTGTCATAGAAGTAGTTATTTGAATAATTTATCTTATTTTTGAAGTATGCCATGGATTTATTTCTACTATGTACTTTTTGCAGATCAAATATAAGACATTGATTTTGAGATATTGGGTGGTTAGTAGGAAAATATAACATAAAAATTAAACAAATGTAAATTCACTATAGACTATACTAAATTTTCTGGAAACTTGAATTCAAATTAAATTCACTGGAATTCAGATTTCAGTACAGTAGAGTAAGTCAAGAAGGCCCTATTAATCTATGAGGCAGTTGGAATAACAGGATAATGTGTTGTCTCTACCCATTATGACTATTTCATCTGCTTGCTGGAATTTTCTCTCTCAAGTTTAATTTACATGAACTATAATTACTAATTCTCTTTTACACACACACATACACACACACACACACAATCTGCAATGTACTATGATCTTTACTTAAAAATGGAAAGATTGAACTTGAAAGAACGTTGAACATCTGACCTATGCTTACATATGTACACAACGTCAACTCAGTAGGGTTTGTTCTAGGTCTCCTTAGATTAAGGTTTCAATTATTCCTCCACTTATCAGAAACATTTCTACTTAACACCCATCCTACTGTATGGTAAATCCCTACTATAATGAAAGCACACTGCAGCCCATGCCTTCACATTGCTCAGCCAGTAGCTGCACATTCCCGGGGTGTTTCTGCAGGGATTTCAGAAAGACTTGGGTATGTGTAGGATGGATAAATGAAAAGTAGGCTGAGTCTGAAATCATAGTGGTTTTAGAGTGGATAAGTGGCCCAAGGTATGGAAGAATGGAGGGGGTAAGAAGGAGAGGAGATCAGGGACTGATGCAAAAATGGCATGTGCCTCAACTAGACGTCTGACTGATGTTTATGTCTGTTATTGTTTAACATGAACCTTGGTTAGCCTTATGGAATATTTAGGTTATCCCGTCTATTGTTGAAGTGTCAGTCTATATTATAGAAGTTAGACAAAATTATTTAACAGTCTAAAAGTATAAAATTTGGGAAACTAGATTAAAAATATATTAGTTGTTTCTTAATATGACAACTATTAATATTTTGGTCTTCTTTTCTCCTGTTTTCCCCTATGCTTATGATTTGACAATTTTAAGACACAGTTCAAATGATAAAACATAAAAATTGGAATTATGTTTTATATTACTACAGTATGGCATTGAACAACTGATTCCTCACAGGGATTAACAGCATGAAGTCATTGCCAAGTACATACATGTACATATGAGTTGTTTCCCTATTCTACTCAGTTTCTGTTACTTTTAACTTTGTTTTTGCTCTATTCCTCATTGCAAATTATTGAAATCACAACTTCTGTACCACTAGGGACCTGGAACTCGTGGCACAATAGCATTATTTAGGATTTTAGAGGTTATTTTATAATCTCAACCTCTTTCTCTTTACCTTAGTATTCAGAAGGCCAAAGACAGTGAACCAAAGGAGATATTAATATAAAATTAATTGTTCTCAGGTCACCCCTCCAGCACAATGTTTCAATTCTTCCATAGAGAAGGGCTTCACCATTGATCTCATAATAAACTGAACCCAAGCCATAGTCTCCTGGGATTTCAACATCAGGTTGGAATATAATTCTGCTGTTATTTTTCAATCCTTGGGGAAAAAACAGTTATAGAGCCATTCTGATATTTCTCTTATACTACAAAATCCATCTTCAATAATCTATGTTTTTCTTTTCAATCATATTTCCCAGCACAGGTAAACCCTGAATAAGCATGTGACTCAATACCAGAGAACGGATGCCTGTCAATCATAATCTTGAAGAGGTGGTTGGAATACTTAACAGAATGTAGAAACTGTATGTGAAATGGTAGATTTCTCTCAAAATTAGCACTGACGTTACAATCAGAAACAAATATTAGTCATATTTTTGAATTTTATTCTACATCAGTTTTTAAATTGAAAAAAGAAAATAATCAGTGAAAAATAAAAGTTCACTTTTCTTTTTTCTTTCTAATAATGAATCAAGAATCTTAGATATTTGTGCTGCATGGAGAAAAGCAAGAAGAAAAAAGTGAAGTAAAAAGAAAACAGTTTTCTGCAAATTAAAATTTGAAACTTCACTCCCTAAAAATGGGAGTGGAAGGACTTACCACTCTAAATATGCACAATGTAATTATCTTCCTCCTTGTCTAAGAAGATGCCTTTGTGTTTAGTGTTTTTGCTTTTTAGATTGTCAAATAATGATCTAAATCTCTTCCATCCCACAACTTTCCTCTGCTAACTCTTGCTCTTTTTCTTTTGCTCTCTCTCTTAACCCCATGATTCTTCTTTAATTACACACACACACACACACACACACACACAAACACACACACACACACACGAATATATAATCACAATATGACGAGTTAGTTTAGTGTTGCTTCTCTCTCTCTTTCTCTCTCTCTCTTTCTCTCTCTCTCTCTCTCTCTCTCTCTCTGTGTGCGCGTGCGTGTGTGTGTGTGTGTGTGTGTGTGTGTGTGTGTGTGTGTACAGACTTGTGCCTTTAGGGCTGAAACTGTATAACCATCAGGGTAATCGAAAGAAAGTGCTGCATTTAGTGACTTACATAGAAAATATGCCACACGAAAATTTATATGGGAATACTGTGACTATGTTTACAGGAAAATTAATTGCACACAGGCAATCTATTTCGCCCGTTGGAGCTATTTTGCTACTTTAATACGGTTGTCAATGAATACAATGAAAATAGTCCTAATTTTACATTCTCGTCTAATAGTATAATTATGAATTTTATATTAGCAGGCAAAAGATGGTTCACATAATGCACCCTTTGGAAGGAATACCATTTCTTTGCATCAAAGCACAGGTACATACTTGAGAATACAATAGGGAAATTTCCAGCAGAGTGGAGTAGTTTTACATATCTACTTGCAACAAACGTCTATGATCTTACAGTGCTTATCCGACTAGACACACACACACACACACACACACACACACACACACACACACACAAATGGCAGAGAGAAGGAGTGATACACAGCATTCTAAGAATAAATGCAAAACGAATACTTTTCTGAGTAGTTTCCATGGTTCTTCATCAATTTTTCATATGAACCAAAATGTTTTGATCTAAAGACTTCCAGAGTATCTGATATTTTCCTCATCTTTCTCTTTGTATAATATCCAACCTGAATCATGGGCTGAAAATGGCTTCTCAAAAAAAAAATAACCACATCTCAATCCCTATCATTTATAAGCATCACCTTATATGGCAGGGCAATAGGCAATCAGTAGGTGAGCAAGAGGGAATGAGAGAAAGAACGAAAGAAAAAAGAAGGGAAAGAGGGGATGAGATACAATTCAGGGTGGTGCCTTTGCAAATAGAGGTTTAGAACTTGGGAGTGAGGAACGTATTTTTTTCAATGGGCCTTTCTGTAAAAAAAAAAAGCATCTATCTATAATAGGAAAAGTGTAAGAAATGTCAAAGCACAGAGAAAAGGGCATGTGAATGAAAGACAGTGGCTACGGAGATGAAGTTAGAAACCAAGGAACGCTCAGCATCATCAGAGGCTTGAAGAAGCAGGGGTGCATCTGGAGAACTCGGAAGAAGCACAACTGTAAAACACCTGACCTTAGGTCAATCACACTGAGTGTGGACATCTGGCCATCAAAATGGCAAATGAGGGAGAATTCTTCTTCTAGAATACATAATTTGTGGGTAATTCTTGTATAGTCCTAGGAAAGTAATAAAGCCCCTACTATGCCCTAGATCATTTTGATGTAGGCATTTTTTTTCTAGACATAGATAGCACCTCTTTTAAACATTCTCTCTGTCCTCTTTTCTCATTCACCTTTAAGAACCTAGTTCTATTTCTATAGTGTCGCATTTTAGCATCTATCATAGACTATGAAACTGTCACTTTATTTGTCCTCTTTTCCAGACTAGGAGTCCCTTGAGTTTCACAGCTCTGTTTTATCTCTGTGTCTCGAGTGTCCAACAATTCCCAGCACACAGGAAACTCACTACATGCTGAGATAGTCTCTATAAAGAGACAGTGGTGGCAATTGTCAAGAAAATTGCATTCTGCATAAATCTATTTGTGAAGGGAAAAACTCCGACAAATATTAAAAGCTGAATTTATTTTTGTCAAGAAAGATCTCAGCGTAGAACAAAGAATATAGTTTTCACATCAGTCACGTTATCAGTCTTTAAACGAACATTTCTCAGGCCAACATTTCCCCCCAACACCTACTTAACCTTCAGTCAATATTATTTTCTTCACACATGATATCTGAGATGTACTGTAAATGTTCTTACATGTGAACATACACAATGTCTGTGTTTGCTATTGGGCTCCATTACTAAAGGTAGGCTGAAGACATACAAAGACATTTTGGCCTCTATTCATTTGTGTAATGTCTGACATTAGAGGAACACAGAATACATATTGGTAATATATATTCTTAATGGCTAGATGAAGTTTCTGTTAGCGATTACTTTTAAACCAGCCATTGACTTTCCTGTGGAGAGCCAACTTAATGATTTGAAGGCTTCTAAGTGAAATTTTCTATTGTATTTTTGGAGAGAGTGAACCATGGGAGCACAAAGTTTATTTTACAAAAAAAATAAAATAAATGAAAACTATGAATATTCCAAGAGAACTAAAAATATTGTGGTTATGTTTTTATCATGCAATAATTGTAGGCCTCATGAATATAAACACACACACATACATACACTGGCAAATGTGCAGATGCCTGCTAAACCTATGAACATTGGCATAATAATTTCATTTTGCCTATTTAACAAATTGGCTCCATGTTTTTAACATTCTCTCATCTTGCTCTCTGCTCAGCAACCACCAAAAAAATAAAACATTAAAATACATAATACACTGTTGCTACAAACTCAGCTAACACTCTCTTTTATACCTAAATCATTGTAATCCCTTTTGCAACCTCCTAGAGTTTTCTTTAACAACCATTATCCCCATAACTCCTAAATGTGTCACATGAAGCATTTTGTAGGCAGGAGCTAAATCTTTGGAACCAGTGTATTTTAAGTTAATGGAGGTGTAATTTTTGTGCTCTAAATTTTAGAAATTTAAGTTACAATGCATTTATATTTTTCCAAACAAATGTTGACACCATTTTTCTCTTATTATTGTGATTCGTTCTCCGGTGCTTTCTGCTCATTTATGCTCAGAAAATACTAGCTGAATACCCTGCTGATGCCGGAAAGTAGTTTACTTTATAGTTCTTTAAGCTTTCTTAAATCTTCCCTCCAAATGAGGTGAAAGGAAAAAAATGGCTTCAAATAGCTTTTAGAACCGGGTAGCATTTCCTGCACATTGTCTAACAGACCTAAGATTTAAAGATGAGGGAAGATGGGAAAATGTAGGCAAATTTGGTTGGGAGGTATGGTTGGGAAGGTTTTAATTTGGAGGAAAAGATGCAACTTGGAGACACAGACATTTCAGTGAGACATTTCAGTGCTTGCTAAACTAATTATTGGTTACTTGGCTGAGCATTTAGGTTATGAGAATTGGACTTGTCTGAACCCCTGGAGAGGAACTACATCAAGAGAAGGATGCCAGTGGAAGCTGCTACCCAAGTTCATTCTTCTTTCTCGGAATATGTTTCTTGCTGACTTCAACATCTGAGGCACATTTGTCCTCTATGTTCAAGTCCCCTCCCCACAATACTCGAAAGAAACTTAGACATAGGTAAATCAAAATTTCTATAAAGTCTTGGTCTTGTATCTTTGCGGCTTCTTGAATGCCCATGATCTTAAGAAAGCTTTAACTAGTTGCCCTGACTCCTTGCTTGACTCTGCATAGAACAGAATCTCTGAGTATCAGCACTTTAATTCTAAATGTATGTCTTTCCTCTTATCATCATTAATCATTCTGTTCAATGCTATCTAGATGATGTGTCTTTTCACACTTTTATAAGATAGGATCTCGGATTTCCTTCCATCCTTTTCCCTCCCTCCCTTCTTCCCTCCCTCTTTTCTGCCTGTCCTTTCTTTCTTCCTTCCTTCCTTCCTTCCTTCCTTCCTTCCTTCCTTCCTTCCTTCCTCTCTTCCTTCCTCTCTCTCTCTCTCTCTCTCTCTCTCTCTCTCTCTCTCTCTCTTTCTTTCTCCTTATTTCTCAATTTGTGATCTACTCAAAAAGTTTTAGTGTTCCCTCCTATCAACTAGTCACCAAAGTACAAAAATGGCTATAAACCAACAGTCATACAACACAAACAAAAACAAAGTAAAAAAACAGGTATAAACTGAAAGCCACTCTCATGTGCCTTATTTATATTTTTTGTGGTAAAAATACAAGTATATTTCCGTGTAGCTATGCAATCAAGTTGCATAAGGAGATAGAAAAATGGCGAGTTGTCTGAAAATTCTTCTTTTTTAGTAGATTGCAGTTGACAGAGAATGCTAATGTCAGAGCATAAGGCAGAGATGGCAATGTCAGAGATTAATGGACTGTGGACTACTCAACTCTAAATTGGACATCAACATATACCCCATTCCTCCAAGGCTCAATAGTTATCATGAAAGAGAGAGCAAATGGAGTAAAATCTAGAGCTAGTAGATTTCTATACTTGCCAGATAGGCCACCTCCATTGCACATATTAGCTGACTTGAACTGAATGCACATGACTTACAAGTGCCCGGGACAAATCCCTGAATGAGTGCTGAAGAGGCCATGAAATCTCATGCCTAGCTGAGCGGCTATTGGCAATTAATGGCTGCTGGGAGAGAGTAGGTCGACTTTCTTCAGGGATGCTACCCAGAGAGGCTATCCATGTGCCCAGAGATAGTCTACTAGTATATATACAAGTATATATACAACCATATATAGGCTGCCTTTTATGGATGCCTGAAATCTGACAGTAAAGGGGAAATTCTAGTAATATATAGAACACATTAAAAGAAAAATTAAATAGGGAAGTGGTGTTATTGCATATCAAGTTACCTGTAAAATCCATTTAGTAGGAGTCATAGATGGGGGGAGGACCTTTCTGCATGCAAAGTTTAGAAGAAAATTGACCATAAAAGAAATGCTTATTTATTCCTGACATGCTCATCTTTTATTTTGAAATTTGTTGTGATCTCATTTTCTTGCATATCCAACCTCTTCTAACTTACACAATACTACAGTTGCTCCTCATGAGAATGATTGTAGAGATGAACTGAGTGGTTACACTTGTACCTCACTGCTGTCTAAAAAGTGTCATAAACTTACTATAGAACTTGCTCTCAAAATCTCTTTGCTCAATGAATTATTTTTTTTCCTCCAGTGTCTGAACACAGAATTTCCAGAGCCATAGCAACCAGTCAAAATCATTACATATATACAAATAAAGAAATCTCCTCACTACAGATTACGTTTCAAAGTTTCTCTTTGAATTCTACATTTTTCTAGTTATTGAGGTTAGCCATCTTTAGACACGTTAAACAAGAAATCTAAAAAGAATTTTTTTCTGAGCTAGTCTTTCTAAACTAGAAACAAGTATTGAAAACTATTCATGTTGAATTCTGAATAAAATCCCTCGAGATTTCGGTAAAAAATCTCTGTTGAATAAGTTCACAATTCTGAGAGGCACCATTTTTAGTATAATCTTCTCTTGGCTTCCTTGGTAATTCAGCAGTCTGAAATAGGAGGGTGTGAAGATTAAGAAAGAGAAGAAAAAAAAAAAAGTCCTACTTGAGCAAAGTACCTAACTTTGAATTTAAAGAGAAAGCCTTTAAAAAACTCATTCCTCATCAAAACTTGTTTGAGGGAAAACAGTTCCCTGAGTTCATGACTGAGCAGCCCTTACCTCCTGAATAGTTCAGGATCATCAACCGCATGATTAGTCTAAATTGCCTCGAAAGAAACTCAACCACTTACACTTCCCTCAGCAAAGTGCTTCTAATTATTCTCAAAATTGGCAGCATCACTGTAAACCAAAGTCAGTCCGGAACTGACACAGTCCATGAGAAGTGATACTTACTGCTCTCTCTTTCTCATTAGGGTCCCCAGTGCCAAACTATGATGCTAGGAAAAAACTTGAAAGTAAAGCCTTTATTCCCTCTTTTTGTTCCCTTTTATCTTTGAATAAAGTCTGCTAGAGTAGAATATTTACATTATGAAACAACTGTAGGTCATACTTCACGATGACTCTTCTCTGGGAAGGTAGCTGATTTCTTTCCTGTTAATGCATGTGAGGAGGCAGGGGCATTGCCATGTGTCAGTGGACACTAGATTAGGATGAATAGGTTGGATTTGTATGGTTCACAGGAAAACTGAAGACAACCTGACATTTATTTCATTATCTTATTCTGAAACACACATAAAATCAGCCCTGCTTTGAACCTCGGCTAACTATGAAATTTAGTATGTGTTTAGAAAAGAAGTACAAAATTGTTATTACTCGTGTATTCAGTAGGTATTTATTTTGTACCTATGCAAGAGTTTTCCTAAGCACAAACAATAAAACCTGAAACAAAATTCATGCCTACCCTGAAGAACTCCTATTCTGAAGGAAAAAGACTTATGTAAGATGGGACTGCTATGGTTCTAAATTTTCTTTTTGGTGGTTTAACATAGTTTTGAGGGCACACAGAGGAAACATTCATTTTATACAAGCCATTTCAAAGTTTCACTGGGAAATAATACTATATTCATATCCATAAACTCAGTCACGATATATACATGACACAGCATGTACACTTGATCAAAAAAATTAAAATGTGCATCTCAGATTGAATTCAACTAGAGTTCTGCTTTAGCTTCATGGCAAACTCAAGATAGAGCTAAAATGTAGGAGAACTCTCTGGTTCCTTAAGATCCTCCACTTCCAATCAATACTGCAATCCAATGTTCAATTCCTCTGTCGGTTATCTAAATCATGATGATTCTCTTCACACTCTTCGAAACACCTCTCTCTCTCTCTCTCTCTCTCTCTCTCTCTCTCTCTCTCTCTCTCTCTCTCTCTCTCTCTCTCTGGAAAGCAATGCCAATATTAAAAGCTAAATGATAAGCAACAATGTAAAACACAAATTGAGGCTAGATGATTAGATTAGATTAGATTAGATAAGACTTACATTTAGACATTAAGCACAGAGTTCATGAGGAGAAACAAGATTACCAAGGACAAAGTGTTTGAGCTAATCCTGAAACTTCTCATTCAGTTCCTCTGAGGGTGCTGAATAATGACTCATAGGTTATATTTCTCTCAAACCAACCATTATAAATTGTTGTAAAATCTGAAGTAGATGACAGATTGTCTCCTTATCATCTATACTTCAATATCTCCCCTGAGCAAGTAGCTACAGACTTCCGATCTTACTATATTTATGTCTGCACACCAATTGTTGCTGATAATAACTAGGGAAAGGAAACAACTGAGATGTCCACAAACAGATGACTAGTAAGAAAATTGTGGTACATACACAATAGAATAAATCTCAGGTGTAAAGAAAAAATTGTAAATTTTCACGTAAGTGAACAGAACTCGAAAAAAATATACTAAGTTCGTGAGGTAGCTCAAACTGAGAAAGAAGAACACCATATGGTTCCATCATGTGTATTTTTAGACTGGATTCCAATATTTTATTATGTATGTTTAAGGTCAGGCAAGAGTAGACACTAAAAATGCAAAAAAGGGACATTTGGGGGAGGACATGTTTAAAAAAGGGGATACTAGATTATATTTAAATGAAAATATTGAAGTCAAATACTTAGGGAAAAATTAAACAGGGAGGGGTTTGGAAATATGTGGGAAATCGGGTGCTGATATAAAGAGCTAACTGGACATAGAAGTCTATAAAAAAAGCATTGTGTGCAGCTAATGAATTAAAAAGAAGTGGATTGGTAGCGGGATAAAGATTATGTAATACTGAATATTAAAAAAAACCTGAGTAGTGATAGGAGAGAGAAAGAAAAGAAGGTAGATAATAAAGGTAGATGAAATGGGTTAATCAAGTCAAAAGACACACACACACACACACACACACTATAGAAGCCCACTAGCTAGTTAACTAATTTCAAAATACAACTTAACAAATAAATCAGCAAACGCAAAGAGAATTCAGGCAATGAATGTACTTAGTTGGGCAAAGTCAGTCCCAGAAGATATAGATTTCTAAAGGAAAATAATAGTACCTAATGTGTGCTTCCTATGACTACCTTCTTAGGGGTTAGTCAGGTAGGCTCTAAAGGTCTCCAAAACAATGCAAGCTATTACTTCTTATTATTATATTTGCTTCCCAACCACAAATACACAAAATAACCTCATTTAGAAGACACAACTTAACTTTGGTGGCAGAACATAAAGATATCATTCTCCAAACCAGCTATAAACCTTTTCCATTGCTGCTGGTCTAGTTTGGATAGTGGTGACTTGCTTTACACATGCTGCTAAGGGAGAGAAATACATCAATGATTTTACCCAGTGATGGGCCCTGGAGGTTACAATACTATACTTGCAGGAGAATTTCCTTACTAATATAATAGTGGCATGACTGTTATCAATCAACTAACGGCTTTCCGATTGTGTTTGAGTTTTATTCCATTGGAAAGAAGCCCATCACTAGTATTATAACCTTGGTTAAAAGTCCATGTTGCCAAGATCCTGGGTCCTACAGAAGCTACTATAATTACCTTGCTAAATGTCTATGGTATCAAATTGATTTGTAAATATCTATGGTGTGCAACAACACCAGGCAGTTCACAACGCTGGGTAGAGAAGCTTCTTTCTGAAGTAGACTACAATCAATGAAAATATGAAAACTTTGTCCAAGTGCTGAGAATAAGACAGAGAATGTTTAGCTCTAAATGGAGCATCTGTAGTTACCATACCATAATGGAACCTCAGTGGAAATCAGGGGAGTGGAGAGGGAAAGAGGGTAAGAGCCAGGGCTGTGGGAGAGTCACGTGGAATGCGGTCTTTAGACCATAACCTGGCTCACATGATCAGGAACCCACAGGATGTGGGCACCTTCCTTAAGCTTCTATCAAGAGAAACCAAGCCAAAATTCTACCACAGAAATGTAGATGATTTCCATATATATGTGTGCGTGTGTGTGTGTGTGTGTGTGTGTGTGTGAGTGTGTATTAAGATATAAAATGAAATTATAATATCATACTTTCTTGCATTATTATTTTAAATTAAACAAAATTAAGGATAATTTTTATGTAAAGAACCATATATGGGTGCATCCTATTATATATATATATATATATATATATATATATATATACATATATACATACACACACACACACACACACACACACACACATATATATATATATATATACATACACACAGTGTCTTATTTTCAACTAGGGACAAGATCTTCTAACTCAGAAATAAATATAAATACTTTTGTGGGTTATATTTTCATGCTACATTTTAAAACATCTCCTAATTTAAAGACATTGTGCCTACTATCATTATTACTGACTATTGGGAAGTCAATAGGGCACTTGAATATACTCAAGTATGTATAAATTGAACATACATTACCTAGCAGGAGTGCACTTTCAATCAATATTTTCTCCTGATGACACTTCTCAGCTAGGAGGCAGCTCATAGTTAAACTAATGAATTACCATTCTTCATGGACAAATTTTAGACAGGACCTTAGTTAATGAACTGGCTAACAGCGTGTCTTTGTTTACAAATCATCCCACACATGTACTTAAAAGCAGTAGGAAAGAGAATGCAAGAAGCAGTCTTAGGAATTGGGTGTAAAGAGAACTGTGAAGACGAAGCCAGACAAAGGCAAATAGTTATGTCAAAGTTACCACAAGAAGACAACCTCAGGGACTCTCTGATGTACAATAGAAGTCTGCCTGCGCTGCATAAAAGGAGAAATATTCAGAGAGAAGAAAACCTTTTTGTTGTAATCTTCAACTCTATTTGCAGTTGCTTTGATTCATTCCATGGTCTTAAGGACAATTATTTGGCTTTCTTTCCTAAAGGCTCCCCTTAAGACAAAAGACTTGGAGTAAAGAATTCACTCATTCCCTTGTAGCACTATACATTAATTTAGAGTGTGCTTTGTTCTATTACGTGTTTCAAATTACTTCTAAGCCACAGAAATACTTTTTTTTGTAATTGATAAAGTAACTTTCTATTCATTTTTTGCTACTTTGCCAAATAACTTTAGCAACACTATTTCTTGGTCATATATAATGATAGCTCTATTTGGGAAAAATAATTAACTGATACCACAGCTACTATTTAATTATACTGGCTTCCTGGGCGCGCTAAGATTAAGTTACTTGGTTTCTTTTACACAATTCATTTTGTATTCCAGTTATTAATTCCATCAATTCATTTCAACCCCTGTCCCAGTGAGCTCTAGATATTATACCATTTTGCTTATCCACATATGCCCTGTAAGTAAAGTGTATGATCAAGGTAAACACCAGTTTACCTGAGCTGTAGATAGAAGAAATAATGGGACAAAGAGCTCTGATTTCAACCATTCACTCTTAGCACCTGCTACTAATGCTGATCATTGAGAGAATTCATGGATTTAGCAAGGGAAAGAGCTAAGACAACTTTCATCTGTATTTAGCAATTGTTCTGTCTGTCATAACAGGCATTCCTACATGTTAATCATTCTGAGCAACTGAGTGGATTAGACCAGAAAGCATTCTCCACTCTGATCAAGATCAAGGGAAAAGTCCATATTGTAAGTCTGAATGTCAAATTTTCCTTTCTTTCGAGATCCATTGGGATTTTCTCTTAGGCTGGTGGTTATTGTTTGTTTTGTAAGGTTGTTATTATTGTTGTTGTTGTTGTTGTTGTTTAAGATTTGAAGATAAGAGATTTCATGTTCGGCCTCAAATTTCAGAAATTGTATCACGCAATACTAGGAAAATGTATATATGCACTATTTAGCTACACCATTAACCTATGCGATCTCTAAGTATCATGGGTTAGGAACTGTGTCTTTCTTTTATTAATGTCCTATAGCACATTAATCTTAGAAAGACTCAGTGCGGCAGCTGGAGAGATGGCTCAGCGGTTAAGAGCACTGAATGTTCTTCCAGAGGTCCTGAGTTCAATTCCCAGCAACCACATGGTGGCTCACAACCATCTGTAATGAGATCCAGTGCCCTCTTCTGGTGTGTCTGAAGACAGCGACAGTGTACTCGTATACTTAAAATAAATAAATGTTTTTAAAAAATTAAAAAAAAGACTCAATGCTATTGCATTTGTTTGTAATCTTAGTCATCAGCACCTATTCCCACTGAAAAAACAGATGACTGATCATCTGAAACAAGTTCAAACACTGAAGAATAAATTCAAAAGAAAATAAGCATGTGTGTGTGTGCATGTGTGCATACTTGTGCACAAATATGTGTGTGCATATTTCTGCACAAATGTGTGTGTGTGTGTGTGTGTGTATGTGTGTGTGTGTGTGTGTGGTTAGTGCTGAGGAGCTGGCATAAAGGAAGTAGAGGAAAGGTAGCTATTCATGTCCCAACACTTGTGATTTGTGTGGCTTTTGGCACCAGTACCCCAGAAAAGGCCCAAGAGCAGCACAGATCACCTGCTGCTAAATTTACAACAGTTATTTAGTTGAAATACTCCTTTGTGTTTTCTGGTATTTTGCTGAGACCTGGTAAGAGAGATTTGTGGCTTTAGATATACAGAGGTTTGCCCAAATATAACTCACCTGACTGGTGTCTATTTAAATAAGAATCATCAGCAAACTTTGCAAATGGTCCTAATGCAGAAGCATTGCTAAGAAGCAGCCAGCACTAACTCCATTTGTGGCATCTCTGGGCCCAGAGAACAAAGAGATCTGTTACCAGAGTTTGCACTCACTCAGAGGAGCTCTCAGTATTGCCAAATATGACTACAGTTCACTCACTGTGGCTCCTTTTATTCATGCAGCTTACTTTAGAAATACATGTTTATCTTCCTATTAAATCTCCAAAAGATACTTCTCTAAACATGAAACAAAGAATGTGAGATTTGAGTAATTTATTCCTAAAGAGATGCCTGCCTTTTTAATAAGAGTAAGAATAATGTTTTACCTTTCACAACATAGACAATAAACAATCATTAAACCAATGAAAGAAAAAAGATTGAATAAAAAGTGAAACAAATTTTACCTCTTGGACATTTTTTATCTTGGGTTGCTTAGCTAAGTACATTGACTAGAGAGCCTGTTTATTTTTAAATGCATGCATTTTGATTATATTGTAGAGCTTCTCCAGTGTTATTTGGGAAAGACCATATTCTGCAATATGATAAGAATTGTGTATAGGAAAATGTCAAACAAAAAACTGGGAAAAGATCTTTACCCATTCTACATCCAATAGAGGGCTAATAAACAATATATACAAAGAACTCAAGAAGTCAGACTTCAGAGAATCAAATAACCCTATTAAAAATGGGGTACAGAGCTAAACAAAGAATTCTCAACTGAGGAATACCGAATGGCTGAGAAGCACCTAAAGAAATCTTCAACATACTTATAAGTCATCAGGGAAATGCTAATCAAAACAACTCTGAGATTCCACCCAATACCAGTCAGAATAGTCAAGATCAAAAACTCAGGTGACAGCAGATGCTGGTGAGGATGTGGAGAAAGAGGAACACTCCTCCATTGTTGGTGGGATTGCAAACTGGTACAACACTCTGGAAATCAGTCTGGAGGTTCCTCAGAAAATTAGACATAGTACTAACTGAGGACCCAGTTACACCACTCCTGGGCATATAGCTAAAAGAAGCTCCAATGTATAACAAGGACACATGCTCCACTATGTTCATGGCAGCCATTTTTTATTATATCCAGAAGCTAGAAAGAACCCAGATGTCCTTCAACAGGGAATGGATAGAGAAAATGTGGTACATTTATACAATGGAGTACTACTCAGCTATTAAAAACAATGACTTCATGAAATTCTTAGACAAATGGCTGGAATTGAAAAATATCATCCTGAGTGAGGTAACACAGTCACAAAAGAACACAAATGGTATCCACTCACTGATAAGTGGATATTAGGCCAAAAGCTTGGAATACCCAAGATACAGTTTATAGACCTCACGAAGCTCAAGAAGAAGAAAAACTGACATGTGGATGCTTCAGTCCTTCTTAGAAGGTGGAACAGAATACTCACAGGAGGAAATATGGAGACAAAGTTTGTAGCAGAGACTGAAGGAAAGGCCATCCAGAGACTGACCAACCTGGAGATTCATCCTATATACAGTCATCAAACACAGAAACTATTGTGGATGCCAAGAGGTGCATGCTGACAGGAGCCTGATATTGTTGTCTCCTGAGAGGCTCTGGCAGGGCCTGACAAATGCTTAGGAGGATGCTGTCAGCCAACCACTGGACTGAGAATAGGGTCACCAATGGAGGAGTTGGAAAAAAGACTGAAGGAGCTGAAAGGGTTTGCAATCACATAGGAAGAACAACAATATCAACCAGATACCTCAGAGCTCCCAGGGACTAAACCACCAACCAAAGATTAGATATGGAGCAGTCAATAGCTTCAGTTATGTATGTGGCAGAGGATGGCCTTGTTAGTTATCAATAGGAGGACAGGCCCTTTGTCCTGTGAAGGCTCATTGCCCCAATGTAGGAGAATGCCAGGGCAGGGAGGCTGAAGAGAACTGGGGTAGGGGCTCACCCTCATAGAAGCAGGGGGAAGGGAGATGGGATAGGGGGTTTCTGGAAGGGAAACAGGGAGAGGACATAACATTTGAAATGTAAATAAAGAAAACATCCAAGAAAAGAAAAGAAAAAATGTGTTAAGGGAGAAATTTCTTAGGTAACATTTAGTAAACAGAGCAAAATGTACTTACCCAACCTCCTTAACATGAAATGCTGGGAACATTTCCATAATGAAGCTGATTCAATTTGTTTAACATGAAATTTCTCAAAAATTTCTCCACAGCTTCTAACATGTAGGAATCCACAGAATGTTGCTTAGGGAAGGATGGTTATAGGCAGTTTACTCCAGTTTTGTGTAATATGATTTTTGAAACTGGAATTATTAAGACAATTTTTCAAGCAATATATTACATAAAATAGTTAAGACAATTTCGGAGTATACAACCTTCTTTCTATATCAGATATCAGTAGAAACTGTCAAATGGCTTCCTAAGAAAGCCAAAAAGGCATGGAGAGTAGGGAAATCCAGTGGAGATGTGGATCCTGTAATGCTATGCACTGGGCTATGCTCAACTTGTCTGTGCTTGATTGAATGCCTCAGCACTCGTAGTCATGATGACCTTTGTACTTAGGCTGTGCTTGGCAATTTCTGATAGTGAGTTTGTTTTTGAGAATTGTCATCATACTGTCATGAGATTATGGGTTAGTAAAATATGGCCTAACACACTAGGCAATCATTTATTTTTATACATAAAACTTTTAGTGAAGCCCAGCCAAGAAGCTGACATATTGCATATGATTGGTTTTGATCTACGATTGCAGCTTGTGGAGCTTCAGCAGAAGTCACCTGGCAGAGGAAATTAGAGTTACATAATATATCATTCTTAGTGGAATATATTTATTGACCTTAGCTCAAAATAATCTGCATTTTAATTCATATCGTCATTGCAAACACTCTTCAAAGAATGTACTGTTCTCTCTGCTTACTATGTTAAGAATTAAAAATTTAGTGTTGGTTGGTAGACGCTTAGTCTTTGTGTTACTGCTGATTTAGAAATGTGTACCAAGGCTTTAAATCCCACTGTGTTAGCCATGAACTCCATGACCTTTCTGATATAGAGCAAAATCATGACGGTGCTAAGCATATCCACTTTTTTTAAGTGTAGAATTAACATGTGAACTATCGCTTATGTATCTGTATAACCAAAGTGAGTTTTATTTTATAAGTTTCTTAGGTTTAATTGACTTGAATTTTTAGCACATTTCTAAGCAGCACATTCATATTCTCTGTGTAATATTTGTCTTTCCATGCTAACTATTGCTTTGTTTAGGCCGCCATCTGATTCCTTCCCTGAATTTTCCTCACAGAGACCACATTTATAGGGATATTGCTCTGTTTGGTGCAAACATAAAACATCCCAATTTTTGACATGTGGTTCAATTCCTCATCCTTGTTAAACATCTACAGAACTACTTCTCTGATGGCCTTGCACTTAACTTAGAATTTGATTTATTTATCTGATGAAATATCTGTATCTTACAAACTTTTTGTTGATTCATTGAAACAGATACTTGACTATTTCATCCTTGTAGATTCCGTTGATTTTCAATTGTTTTAGTCCCTGTTCTGCGATACTGAAGGCAGAGCAGAAACAAATATTCTGAAATATCAGATACATATTTTGTTCTACTGTGAACGTGAAAGATTAAGCTTGTTCTAGAATGGAACACAGTCAATATTAGGAGATTCAGAGGAAGTTCCCAATTCCAATCAATTCACATCAACGAAAATTTACTGAAGTGTCTAAGTGCTACAGAGTTATACGCTGAACACAATGCAGGACGTTCTGAAGATGGAGGTTGGGCCCAGTGGGGGCACCTGATAGGCCCCAGGGAAACAAACAGACCTGAAAAACTCACTTCCGCCAAAAGCCTTAGGCTAACTGTGGACAACACACTTGTTTAGCTCAGAGCCTGGAGTTTCTGATTATCTTCATTTCAATGAATTGACAGAGAGGAATAGAGACAACTGCAAACATCAAACATGTTATCGTTACATAGACAAACGTCTTCTTTACTGTGACCTCAACACAGCCCTCTTGGCTGTTCATCAGGATCAAGAAAATATTTTCATCCTTTTAAGTCATTACATAGACAAACATCTTCTTTACTGTGACCTCAACACAGCCCTCTTGGCTGTTCATCAGGATCAAGAAAATATTTTCATCCTTTTAAGTCAATTCATATTGGAACTTTTGTACTGTATATATTTAATAGACATATCCAAAATAAACTACTCTCTAAATAATAATATATAATTTATTTAATATAAAGTTGATATTTTAACAGGGAAGAGACACAGAGGAACTTAGTCAATGTCTAATGCTAGTCCAATACCTAGGATCTTCAAGCATCATGCTTGTTCACACAGAACACTTAAACATAATTCTGTCCCTGTATGATGGAGATTTTCTACTTGATAAGTAGAGAAAAAAACATTGTTTAAGGCAACATGGACAACAGGCAAACATTTTATATTGTGGCATGGTCATACTGAAATATAACCCAGGGTGGTGTGTGAGCTTGGCTGGTGATCTGAGCTGATCTCGACATTCAGAAGTGAAAAATTTATGATTTTCTGTTAACCTTTTCTTTGAAATACATACTTGATAAACCATGTTAACAGAAGATGAGCCCTAAATTGCAGATGTTTTAGAAGCTTTGTAACTAGAAATAAAGTTGGGCTGCTGGAAACTAAAATGGTGAAAGAAGGTTGGCTCTTTTGGGCATTATAAATGCAATTAAAGTTACTTGATATAGAGAAAAAACTAGGAACTCTATTTTAAGTCTCTGTGTTCAGGGAATTATGTTTATCCTTGTTTACTAAAACACCCTCAATAGGATTTTATTATCCTTTATTAGTGATTTAACTTATGTATTGATGTGGAAAATCAGATGACAGTGAATTTCACATTTGATATACATGATTTTATAAAGAAGTTTATAAAGAAGGGAATTTTCCAAAGTACAAAGAAAGACATGATCACGAAATTTAAGACTCCTGGAAAGTAAGGGGCATTTTCTGGTGAGCTATGCAATATAGTAAGATCATACAAGGAGCCTTTGCTTTGTACTTTCTGTTTATTTCTTTTAAGGCAGTATCTTACTATGTAGCCCAGGCTGACATCTTAAATGCTGGTCTTCTGGGATACTCTGTTTTCTTAATAATACAAAAGCAACTGAAGAATTTAAAAATTAGTCTCTCATCATCTCACTGTCTTGTTCTCTCTTAGCATAGTGTTAAAAGAAAAAATATTCACAGGAGGGAATATGGAAGCAAAGTTTAGACCAGTGACTCAAGGAATGGCCATTCAGAGCCTGACACACATGTGCCCCATATATATACAGCCACCAAAACTAGATAAGATTGATGAAGCTAAAAAGTGCATGTGGAAAGGGACTGGATCTCTCCTGAGAGACACATCCAGAGCATGTCCAATACAGAGGTCAGTGCTAGCAGCAAACCACTGAACTGAGAACAGGACCCCCTTAGGGGGAATTAGAGGAAGCATTGAAAGAGCTGAAGGAGCTTGCAACCCCATAAAAACAACAATGCCAACCAACCAGAGCTTCCAGGGACTAAACCACTACTGAAAGATTATACATGGACTGACCCAGGGCTCCAACTGCATAGGTAGCAGAGAATAGCCTTGTTGGGGCACCGGTGGAAGGGAAAGCCCTTGGTCTTGCTAAGGTTGGACCCCCAGTGCAGAGGAATATGGGGGAGAGCAATAAGGGGGATTTATAGGGGATTACCTTATGGGGGAGGGGAAGGGGAAAGAATGGGGGTTTATGGACAGAAAACTGGGAAGGGGAATAATCTTTGAAATTTAAGTAAAGAAATATAAAATAAAAAATTAAAAAAGAAATTATTTACAAACATGAAATATAACAGACTTATTTTTCTCAAAATGGAATTGGAATTTGGCTTAAAAGAGTGCCCAGACACAGAGTTCACTCAGGAGAGACAAGGAGTAGCACTAGGAACAATTAAAAATGTATTGAAGATAAAAAATTACATGATAGATTATGAAATGTATCATATGTATCAGAATATAAGATTAGAAAGGAATGGTATTTCATAAACCATGGAAGGAAGAGTTATTGAACAGGAGTTACAATTTTGTAAATAATGAAGAAGAATCATAAAGTTTTAGTTGTAGGTGATATGAACAGGACTTTCAGGAAAAACAAAACTGATGTGTTTATTACAGATTATTATAGTTATTATAGACAGAGACTGTAGGAGAGCAGATGGGAAGGAGTAATGTTCAAAATGGTAGGTGGTCGATTAGGAAATGAAGTTAAAAATGAATGCAGAGATACATGGATGAATACAATGGTCTTACTGGAATAGAAGTCACAGCTAAGTGCATATCCTGCTATAACTGGGATATTTTCCTATTGTTTAAGACTTTCCGAGGCAAGAACTCTGCCTCCATGCTGGTACTTGACCTCCTCTCCCTGGTTCAGGATAAATGTTGTAGCTAGTTTCAGCTAAAGCATTCATTACCTTTATTATTCCCTAGTGGCCTTTAATCACCGATCTGTAACAGTGACAGTGGAATAAATCTAGGATAGTGTCAACTAGCCCATGAATGAGTTGACTCCATGCGTTGAAAGGCTGAGTGGACTTGATCTACTCAGTGCTCTAGTTATGTGCTCAGCTGCCTTCAACCTTCTGCTCACAACTCTCACTTGCCTAGAAGAATATCTCAGAAGACAACCTTCTATTCTTCAGGGCTAAATCACTCTCTCACTACATTTTCCATTTCTCCTACAGTTTCCTCTACTATCATGGAAATCTCCTTTCAGTGTATTTAAATATGTTCTCCTTCAAACATGTGTCTAACTACTCAAGTAATCTAGGGTTGACTCCCTAGCTCTGTCTTCTTCTTAGTTCGTGATTGCAATCCGACTGACTTCATCCCCTTTTATGGCTTTACATACCACATGGCATGTGTATAAAAATCAAAATTACATTTCCAGTTCCCTCCTCTCCTCTGACAATTCTATGCGGTGGCTTAACAGTCATTTCAAATTTAGTGTATCCAAAATAAGATTATTGATTCTCACGCTGTGTGGTTCTACACCTGTTTAGCATCTACACTGTCCCACACAAGCGCTAAGAAAATAGCAGCCAGGTAAGGGATATTTATCATTGTTACCTCTTTCCTACAACACTCACTCATATAAAAAATATCAAAGACATATTTCAAAAGTGCATGATACTTATGTTCACTTATCTACAAACCTCTATCTCATTGGTGAGGACAATGAGGATGATTAAAATGAGGCACATTTCACAATTCACAGTCCCATCAATGGTTGACTTATAACAAGCAAGGCCAGCTGTGAGTGCTTACACTCGTCTGGTCTTTTAAGGCAATCAAGTTTCCATGAGAGTCACTGGACTCATTAAATGGTAAATCTGTTCCTATTTTGGAAGAATGATGGCTTGTCTACTTTGGTTGTTGATCCATATAAAGGAAAGAAACACATTTTAGACACCAGTAATAATAATAATAAAATAATAATAATAATAATAATAATAATAATAATGCGTATTTTCATTTCAGGAGCAGTCTATGGTGTTATTCTTACTAATCGGTGATCAGTGACTAAGCTCTATTTTTTTCTTTATATATAAAGAAAAATATTGTTTTAATATAGACAGGATTCTTTCACTACAAGCAGGATTGTCTCTTTCTGTCTCCCTCTGTCTCTCTGTCTCTCTCTCTGTGTCTCTATCTCTGCCTTTCTCTCCCTGGCATCCAGTTAACTCCATCAACCAGAGATTTATGAAAAGAATGATTTTTGACTTTTGAAGACGGAGTAACAAAAGCACAAGGATATTAACCAACAAGAATTCGTCTTTCTGGTCATGGCATAGGAAAGGAGGCAGCTGCATACCTCCAAGGTCAGGTACTAGTGGTACCATTCTAATGTGACCTCTTCACTAAGCTTTGAGATGGACTATGTACTTCAGCTTCCTTTGCTTCTGGCTGAGGCTGGTTGTCTGCTGATTCTGCATGAATTATCCAGAGCCCTTTCCTTTGTTTGCTGCTCAAAGCACTGAGTAATTCATCTGTGACCTTCAAATTGTCCCTTGGTGTCTTCCCTGAGTCACCAACACTAATGTTTATCCAGACCCTTTATTTATGCCAGTTTATTCATTCCAGAGCTCACTGAAGCCCAGTTCAATGGCTGTTTCCTTAATATGATAGCATGATTCAAGATGAAGGATTAACATGCCACTCAATGCATTTCCTAGTGATTTATAAATCTACTTAATTTATTAAGGTACATAAAAGTGCATGCTTACATCTAGGAAAGTATTTTTGTCACCCCTTGAATAATAGTTACTTGGTGGCTGGTGAGCCTTCTGCCTTTTCCTAAATACAGTTTTTATCATCGCTTCTTAGCAAACACAGTATGCCTTAAGTCTCACATTTAAATAGTTCCTGATCTCTCGCTTCTTTGCATATATGCTGTCACCAGGAAGTAGAGGACATTCTTAGAGCTATTTCATTTCCTTTCTACAACAAAAAAGGAGGAGGGGTAGCCAGCTTCATGGGCTAGAATGTTGAGCCTTGCTTTGCTTTATCTCCTGGTATGGTGACTGGTAATATCAATGGGCCTCATTAAAGAATAAATACTACTTTATTTTTGGTCACTGCAGCAGCTTTCCCAGAAATCTTGGCTTTAGAACTCATCGATCATCTCGTCCCTTACATGTACAGTTCTCTAAGATGGCTTCATCAGAGAAAGACATCTAGGACAAGGTAGCATTTATAAATATCAAGTCTTGGTCTAGAATGTTGTTTAAATGTTACATTCTAGTATCTGATAAGGAATATTAATGGAACTTGCATTTCAAAAGGAAAACCCCACACACATCGCATGTCTTCACACACTCATATACATGGCTGTGCATGGAGTGTCTCAAGGCTAACAAATACAGCATTCAGTGATTCCATTACAAGGAACCATTCTTGACTTATGTACTAATTTCTTATAATATTTTGCACCCATGTACAACCCTTAATTGTTAAAAATGAGCTCTACTATTAATATTTAATCTCTCAGTATAGCCTATCTCATTGTCTTACTTACCTTTCTATCCACAACGCTTTGAACTGTGTCTGGAATATACTGTGCACTTAATAAATTTATGCTCAAGAACAGAATACTTCAATCTATGCAGTCTTCTAGCATGCACATGGATAACACTAGCCAGGTGCCTCATTAAGCACAGAAGCATAGTTAATCACCCTGTACTTGAAAGATCTTACCTGTGAAGAGGGCATACAAGCCTCCTCTTATTTACTACAAAGTTGTGAGCAGTGCATCTAAAAAAGGTACTAAAGGACACTCTATAAATGTCAAGAGGGACAACCGTGTTGATGAAATAATAACAATTTATGTAATTTGGGTAAATACATATTCACTTGTCTCCATGGGCATTGGAGGAAAGGGGGAAGTGGGTATGGTATAATAATGGAGTAATCTCATTCCTCCCACAAAGCAATGACAGGGGCGAACACCATAGCCAGGCTCATATTGAATAGCACTTCTTGGTGGTATTTCTTTCTAATCATTCTTTGAGACTTGGAAAGTCCACTTCATTCCCCATGGGAAGGCAGAGACAGATGAATGAGTCCAGAATGACTTCACTCCTCTGTTGTGTGCAAGGGGTCTGAACAAAACTCAGCAACACCAAAATACAGCTTCAGAAGACAAAACATCAGGTTCCACGAGATGTCAATCTCACACTAGTTGAGAAACTTCCGAAGCCAGAATAAGTTCCCACTATGAACACAACCGTACAATGTGTTCAGTGGTCATAGCTGGAATGCCACTGAGAGGTCAAGTCGAGACCTAATAACAGCCAACTGATTTCAGCAAGTGTGGGCTTAAGAATGAATAAAACTCTACTATCATGAAGGAATAACTACACAGGAAGAAATTACTTCTTTGTTTCCGATTTTTCCCCAGCCATTTAACACTTCTCTGGCATTTCTGCACAGGTTTCTGCACAGGTTTTCTAATTGCAAGAAGAATTCTACATCCAGGAACCAGAAAGGGCTCTGAACATACCTGTCCCGTGTGCCTACCAAAGCACACCTGGTGGTACTAATTTTAGGTTCTCATCAGCTGTGACAGCAAAGCTGTTACATTAGTTAATTCACAATCAGTGAAGGGTAAGTGTGTTTATAGTTGGGACATTAGAAGTCAAGGGGAAACTTGCACAGAGGTTCAATGAAGTATCATTATCGGCTGGGGGAGGGTTTCAGTTAAAGCAGCCTTAGGCATTCCGTTATTGGAGAAGAAAAACGAGTAGCTGTGAAGCTCCTGGAATAAATAAAGTGAAACCCTGGACTGATCTGGGATTTTAGTACAGGCATAGAAAAAAAACCATGAAATTTTATATTATAAAATTAGATTATCCAATTCAATCTAAAGGAATAGTTTAGAGAAAGGTCTAAAATATGAAACATAACAGAAAAAGACAGAAGTTATTGAACTCTTTCTAACTTGTGTGAATCAAGATAACTTATTCTAAGCTTTAAACATATAATTTTTTTAAACCAAAAGTAGAAAACACACTTAGTCTGCTTGACACATGATAGACCTAGAAAACAGAGTGTTTGGTTCTCAGGTAACAAGTCTAATGATTCCTCCCTTTAAACTAAACATCACTCCCCATAGTTGACAGTACATGCCTTGGATGGTGCTTCTGATTTTTAAAAAACACAAATACTTCACATATTTTCTATGTCAATGACTGGATCTAAGGCATAGTGGATATATTCATTAATGAACACTGCAGTCAACACAAGGTAGCTTCCTTAAGCTAGTCAGGGATCACCGTTGATGAAAGACTTATAATCCAGCAATTGGTTTCTTCTAGAATCAGAGAGGCCCAGACTGAGGCAGTTGAGTGCATAATGGAAAAATATCTCTGAGCAGATGCTTCCTCAGTTGTACTCAGGAAGACACATGACCTGTCTGCTGACGGTTCTTTCGTCCATAGTCCTGCTTCACGCCTGCCACCTCTTTAAAGTACCACACAGACCAGGCCTTCATCCCAAGCCCTTGAGTTAGCTTCACCAGAGTGTTTTCAAAACCACTCTTTCGTAAGATTACATGTGAACAGTAACTCATCCTTCATATTGGCTAAAAATAACCCCCAAATATAATCTTTAGCAGGAAACAAAGATCGACAAGACAATTGGACTCATTTTATATAGATCTTTAGGTAGGCTGCCCAGGCAAATCAGAGAACATCATGGGTTGTAGAATAATTGATAGTTGTTGAGATAGGAAATTCTTTAAGTAAATATTAGCTTGTCTTTATTATAAAGAACTTACTAATATCTAGAGGAAGACAGAATCAAGAACAATGAAGAACTCAAATTATTCTTTAGCTCATAGATGCTGTCAAAGATAGGGTTAGTATAGGAGCAATACTGAACAGGAGGTAGCAATCAGTATAATTTTTCTTTTAATTGATGCTTCCTTATTTTTGACTGATATACTATTCGTGTATGTCTATATTCCAGAAATTAACATTTACTTAAGAGTAAAGGTGGATGACTGTGTTCATAAGTTCCATATTTGCTGAGACTTTTCCATGTTCCATGTCACAATGAAAGGTTGAAAATTGAAAAGTATTTATATGAAGTACTAGAGGCAGAGGTGACCATGGGACATCTGACTAGGCATGACACCTGACTAAGAATGGCAAAAGCAAGACAAAGAGAAGTTTGTTGAGGGATTCTGAGAATGCTTTCAGTTTTTCAATTAAAAGAAATAAATGAGTTACAAAGTTCCCCTTTTTCTCTTTTTAATTCATTCTACTATTAAAATATAAATGTCATGTGTGGGGCTGAGGCAGTCATTTTGATATATATATATATATATATAAAGTTGGTTTTAATATGATTGCACTGATAAAATGTCAACACTCATCTTACTGTTGAAGAAAAATAAATTACTTAAGGCATTTGACAGATTAGATTGCATGCTAATTATCGTACATATAGTACTAGATATACACAGTGTTTTGATTCCTTATTTGTTGATACATTTTTACTGAAAAGAAAAATTCTTCTAATTGAGTCTACTGAAAGCTGCACAGATTATGTGCTATGTTTGACAGAACCTTGAGATATGAGAATTATTGATGAGGAAACAGCTCCACAGATTGCAGGGAACTACCAAGCAAATGTCATCTATTGAATGTAGGTCTTAATACACAAATAAGACAGAAAGAAACTTTGCAATAAGAATGGAAAGGAAATGCATCAGACATAAGTCCAAGCCAGACATATCATTCAACTGGCCACCTAAATGTGCATCTTTCTTGAGAATTCTTATTGACACATTCTTTCTTGTTTTCACACCCATTCCCTAATTTCCCTTACTTCCTCTTCCTTTCCAGTTCAACCATAGCTCAAGGTATTTGTATTTTCTGTTAGTGGTGTAATGAAACAAGAGTAAAGAGCAATCACATGGGCCATGATGCATCTAAAGAAATGCTCAACAATCCTTAGATATCAGGGGAAGGCAAATCAAAAAACCCTGAGATTCCACCTCACACCAGTCAGAATGGCTAAGATCAAAAACTCAGTGGACAGAAGATGCTGGCGAGGATAAGGAAAAAGAGGAACACTCCTCCATTGTTGGTAGAATTGCAAGTTGGTACAACCACTCTGGAAATCAGTCTCGCAGGTCCTCAGAAAATTGGGCATAGTGCTACCTGAGGACCCAGCTATACCTCTCCTGAGTATGTCATAAGATGTTCCAACATATAAAAAGGACACATGCTCCACTATATTCATAGCAGCCTTCTTTATAGTAGCCAGATGCTGGAAAGAACCCAGATGTCCTTCAACAGAGAAATGGATACAGAAAATGTGGTACATCTTCACAATGGAGTACTACTCTGCTATTACAAACAATGACTTCATGAAATTCTTAGGCAAATGGATAGAACTAGAAAATATCATCCTGAGTGAGGTAACACAATCACAAAAGAACACACAGGATAGGAACTCACTAATGAGTGAATAATAGTTCTAAAGCTTGGAATACACAAGATAGAATTTCCAGACCACATGAAGCTCAAGAAGAAAGACTGACATGTGGATGTTTCAGTCATTCTTACAAGGAGGAACAAAATACTCACAGGAGGAAATGTGGAGACAAAGTGGAGTAGAGACTGAAGGAAAGGCTTTCTGGAGGCTGCCCCACCTGGGGATCCATCCCATATACAGTCAGAAAACACAGAAACTATTCAGGATGCCAAGAGGTGAAGGCTGATAGGAGCCTGATATAGCTGTCTCCTGAGAAGTTCTGCCAGAGCCTAACAAACACAGAGGCAGATGCTCATAGCCAACCATTGGAGTGAGAATGGGGTCCCCAATGGAGGAGTTAGAGAAAAGACTGAGGTAACACAGGAGGTTTGCAAACCCATAGGAAGAACAAGAATATCAACCAACAAAACCGCCAGAGCTCCCAGGGACTAGACCACCAACCAAAGAGTGCATGTGGATTGATCCATGGTTCCAGCTGCGTATGTAGCAGAGGATGGCCTTGTCTAGCATCAGTGGGAGGAAAGGCTCTTGGTCCTGTGATGGCTTCATGCCCCAATGTACGGGAATGCCAGTGCGCTGAGGTAGGAAGGAGCGAGTGGGTTGATAGGGGAGCACCTTATGGAGGCAGGGGCTGGGGCGATGGGATGCACAGTTTCCCAGGGGTGGGGTTACCTGGAAAGAGGATAACATTTGAAATGAAAATAAAGAAAATATCCACTAAAATAAAATAAAAAATAGAATTAAAAGAAAAAGACCAGATATTGAAAAAAATGTCTTTTCCTCTTCCTCATCAACAGAATTAAGAAAAATGGGATAGAACACAGATTAAATTCTGTTACTGGATAGATGGCATATGAATCAACACATGGGGAAATGGAATACTGAGTATGGATTGTATAGAACAAATAGTTTCATCATTTCTATTCTGCCTCCAAAGAAAAATGGGACAAAACAGAGTCAATTCTCCAATCAAATAAACATTCATTCAGAGTGGTGTTGTGCAACTCGAAAATAACATTGCTGGGAGGTATGGTAAAATATTCAAACTGCATCAAAGTTAATTGTTAATGATTGTTTTTTAAAGATTCAGTATGAATGAGTTTGTAGCTTTCTGATACAGACTTTAAAACAATAAAAAAAGTGGAAAAAATTTCATTGTGTGTGTGTCTGTATCTGTGTGTCTGCATTAGAATATAAACACATTGAAATTAACGTATACATATGTACACACACACACACACACACACACACACCATGAATTTTTTTCCATTCATCTCCATTTTTATATTGGTGAAGGCACCAATGATCCTCTATAACCTAGATAGACGATTGTTCTGCAAGTTAACCTTTAAACAATACTGCTATTTAAAAACTAACTTAGTAGAGGGCTTTGGGTGGCAATGTGAAAATAGAGCTGGCTATGCCAAGTTCCTGTTCTTTGATATGTGAAGAAAATGTTGTCCAATCTGAAGGCATAGCATCAACATATGCTCTCTAAGTGTCCTATAGGGATGACAAGAATAGAGTAGAAAACAGAACCTCAGTAGATACATGCTGCGGAGGAAATGAACAGAATTCATTTATAGTTTTATATAGACCACGAGCATAATGCATAGGAAGGAGATATGAAAAAATTAAAGATAGTTAATGTCAACTCAACAATAAGGGATAGAGAGAATTACAAAGCATGTCTCTGCTCTAATTCATAGGTAGAAGAAAACAGGACATAGAAAGATGAACATATTTAAAGTCAAATTTGAAAAAAATGAACTGAATTAAAATCTGATGAGGCAAGAAATTTTTCCTTCATATATATATATATATATATATATATATATGTATATATATATATTCTACACCTTTTCTGTATAGATTTTTTATAGAAGAAAGATTTAAAAGTACTTGAAACATAAAATATTAAAAATGTTCTTATTAAGTAAACCCATTAATCCATTAATGTCTTGTTTTTCTCATACTTATAATAGTAACACAACACAGTAAATGGTTACTGAGGAGAAAAAAAAGACTTTCAAAAACTACTATCTAATTAAATATATCTTATTACCATTTATATCTTGCATTTAAATGATATTTACATATATGAACATATAGTTTTCGTTCAGTTCCTTGAATATGTCATTCAAAATTAACTTCCTTTTGAAGATGACTGATCAATATAAGAATCTTCAGTGAGCAGATTAGTAATAGAAGAATTATAGGAATAGTAGGAAATATGAACAACTTTCCTAAAACATAAACACCTGACTTTGAATTTCTATCACCCATGTGGGGGAAAAGAACAGTGAACATGAGTGTAGCTTCTACATTTACAGGAGCAGCAATATTAACGTAAACAGCCTGCTCCCCTGTTTCTATAGTCTTTCTCAGTGAGCTCTGAGTATTAGGTGCAGGTCTTGACTTGTTAGGATATCAGTTGCAAATCTGCTGAACAAAATTGCATTTTGATATGTTAGTGTTTCCTGTAACAGTTTCTCTCTATAATCTCAAAAAAAAATAATAAAAGAAACTCAAAATACAGAAAAAGAAAGTTGGGCATGGTGATCAGTTCTGGTAAGCCTCTAAGGGGCAAGGGGAGAGAGAGAGAGAGAGAGAGAGAGAGAGAGAGAGAGAGAGAGAGAGAGAGAGAGAGAGAGAGAGATCTCCCTAGAGTTCTCTGAACAGCTATTCTTACAGAACTAGTGACTCTTAGGTTCAGAGAAAGACACATTGACAGAGGAAAACAATTCACACAGACCTCTGACACACATCAGTGCCTCTACGCAACAAACCATAGATCCTGATGTAATCAATTGTCAACATAGGCACACATGCTGCGTACACATGAGTGTTCATGTGTGTGTGTGTGTGTGTGTGTGTGTGTGTGTGTGTGTGTACCTCCACAGCAGCTAAATAACAACTAAGAGCAAGAATTTTGTCTTTATACATCATTACACGCCTCTTGTAAAGAACATGAAAAACATAAGCTAAGAAAAAAAGATCTTTTCTTATGATGGCGCTGTGCAAAACTCCACAGCTAATTACTCTGACCAAAAGTTATGGTCAAAGGTGATTCACAGAGTCTTTCAGGCCCCATTGGTCATATTGATGCATTCAAAATCTGATGAGCAAGCCAGTGTTTTAGTTGCTATGATTTACTAACAATTGGTAAGGGAAACATTTGATAGAACCCCTCATTAATAGATTGTGTTTTCTTTTCTCTCTGAAACAGACTCCTAGAAAGCTGCTGTAAACATCTCATTAGCAGGAATGAAGCAATGGAGGATAATTAGTTGGAGTCATCAATCAAGTTTTCAACTTCTATACCCCAGTCAATGTTCTCAACATTCTCAGTAGTTAAAGCAAAATAAAGTCAATTGAGCCCAGGCTTTGAAACCTCAAAATATACTGTATATTGCTAATAACTCTTTGGAACTAATCAACTGTGAAACCATAGTCTGAACACCTATAGATTCTATTGTAATAGGATGAGAAGATAACATTTTTTTTCAAAATTTTTAAATTCTCATGCAATGTAAATATTGATATTTAAAAATTGAAGTAAGCAGGCTTTATTTTTAATAGGAAAAAATATAGAGAGTAGCTAATCCATTGTATGATGATTAAATGTTTTGCATTTTAATTTCGTGTTTATAGGTGCTAGTCTATCAACACTATAAATTTGTACCTTTAGCTGTGACTCAAAATTACATGAGACAGGAAAGCTCACAGTTATGGCAAAGACACTGCAGAAGTGTCAATCCCTAAATGTTTCCAACACATTGGAGTTAATGTTAAACCAAAAGTGTATGTTTCCAAATCTGTTTAATGACCTACTATGATTTAGATAAGGAGGAGGATGAGGATAGATAGGAGATAGATGCTAGATAAGTTGATCGATATATAGGTCAATGATGATAGAAACTTAGATAGATGATATATAGATTATAGATAGATAGATAGATAGATAGATAGATAGATAGATAGATAGATAATTGATGGATGAATGATGGATGAATGAGTAGGTAGATAGATAGATAGATAGATAGATAGATAGATAGATAGATAGATAGATAGATGAGAGAGAATAGATAGAATAATAGAAATTCTAAACCCTTCTAAATAAAGGAAATGATAGAAATTGGCTAAGTGCATTTTTTACAGGAAAGGAAATACTGTGATTAATTGGAACATATCGATTTTCTCTTTGACTCTGTTCAGTATATTGCACGTTCGTGAATTTTTATAAAAGTTACGTGAGAGTTTTATTGGCATTTGAAACTTCAAAGAACTTTTCCCAAACTGCTGAGAGGCCTTCATTGCTTACTATTGTCCTACAACAGTACTCTTAGCTGAAGCGTCTATCTGCAGAAGGACAATGTGTGAGACAGCAAATTCATTTCGCACGATGGCTCAGCATTAATGGGGAGCACGGTCTGTAAGAGATTGAGGTCCTTCTGTCTGAGAAAAAAACTCAAACAGATGGAAGAGGATGGAAGCTAAATACTGTATGTAGCCCTGTGTCCGTCCAAGTCACTGGCTTTGTAAAATGTATTTATTGATTTTTCTATCGTTTTTAAACATGGTTAAAGTTAGATGATATCATAGAAATAGGGGAAATTTTATGTCCTTATTGGAAAACCAAGAGGTTATTCAAAACTTTTATCTGAAGTTGAGTTAGATATATATTTCCTAACTGGGGTGTGTGATTATACAATGTACACATAGGCAAGACAGGTCCTAAGAGCTTCCCCAACCCACAAGACAGAACAAGTGCATGAATCGGGATTGGAACATTGATGTTGGAGTATGAAGAAAGATGAGAAGAAATTCATGTTGTCCGATCTCAAGTGTTGAGGAACAAGGTAGTCATATTTAGAACTACCATTCTCATTCTTGAACCTTTTACCCATCAACATCCAACAGATGACTATCAGAGAATTTATAATTTCGTTTCTTGCCAAAGAAAGGTGAGCACTAAGCTACATAGAGACAGCTGTTGATAAAATAAATATGTTTTCACATTAAAATGAACAAGTAACCCATTTCCAAGTCTGTGGAGAATCATTTCTATGGCAAGCTAGTTCTCACATGGGAATTCAGTAAAATAAATAAATAACAACCTGTATTCTTGGACACAACTACGATTGCTTAAAAAAATTCTTTTGGCCAAGTCTTGGAGTAAGATTAAGAAAAGTCGATGGAACTCTATGGTGTTTCATATTAAACTAATCTTCCTACCTAGAATAAGAAAAAGGAGACAAAATTAATTCACAACTCCTTTCCTTTCAAGTTGTTGGCTCAGAGGCCCATACCCTCTGATACAAAGAAACTGGCAAGACATCTCCCTGGCACAGTGTGGGTTTGTTTTTTCTTACTTTACTCTTTAAAGTAATAGATTTGGTGACCAAAATACATGTTTTCAATGAGATCATTTTTCTAATTTAGAAAGTATAATTTTTAAAAGTTGGCCAACGAAACATTTGTTTTATTGTAAATTTTCCAGTCATTGAAATATTTTCTTGCTTGAGGACGCCATTAAAATCTAATCCTTATCATTAGAGAAAATTATAAATATATTTTTTAGAAGTTTGACCCTAGTAAATAGCAAATGGGGGGAGGAATCATGAGATAATAAAAATGACAAATACTGACAAAATAATGCTCAACTTTAGGATGAGTTTAGATAACATTGACATATTGTGTTGATATGAATATGAAATGAATAGTGCTTGGCACAGATGTTTGTCAACAATATTTACATTAAGAGCCCGCAAGTGATCATATTAGAAACAATAGCTTCACATTAAAGATTCTAAATTAATTATAAAATATATGATCCACAGGCAAGACCCATGTAGCTCACTTCAAGTCCTGAGTATCAAACCTGGAAGTAAAAAGCAGCCTAAGACATAAAAGAAATACTGTGAAAATGTTAATATTTAGTAGTGTTAATGCAGATATTTAATACTGAGAAACTCATGAGTGATGCTGTCAAATAGTAGAACTGTTTTTATAACTTAATTGTAGTTGGATGTCACCCAAAACCCCAAATGTGATTAATACATCAGTGAGAAGATAGAAATCTCTTACAATGGAGCTTACGTTTTAATGAATATTTCTGAAAGATTGAAGAGAAAATACGAGAATGCTTATGAGGGGTCTTACTCATCTGTGATTAAAATTATACAGAACAACATTTCATGGTACATTATGGATTTGTTCAAGTATCTGTTCAAGTAATCAGGTGGTTTTGCATATAAGAGCTGAGAGATATCTTGGAACAACAAAGTATTTTCCAAAGGTGGATCAGTGAGATTTTGACCATGGCAAAAAGTACAGATGCTAGGGGATATGTGGACAATATCACTGAGGGTTTGGATAACACATGAAGCTATATCAGGAATACTTGGAGATCAATGTGAATGATTGATTCTCTGCAAAAGAATACTGATTTTAGGGATACGGAATTCCACTTGGCTTAGCAGATGGCAGTGCAGCAGAAGGACCAGAGGCAGTGATGGCTGGGGGTATAGAAGGTATTATTAATTGAAATCTACTCAGTGGTTCTGGAGATGAAGTCACAAACAGAAATATACAAAAATCCTCCTTTGAAAAATAGACATTATTAGGGACTCTGAAGAAATATTAGAAAGGGGGTGGGGGCATCTGAGGAGACTTTAAAAAATGTTACTCAGGATGGTGTAATCATGAAAAGGTTTTAGCCATGAAGAAATCGAGAAGACAGTCCCTGTAATTCATACACTCTGAGTATAATATCTAGGGTTTTACTTTCTGCTCTAGTCTCTTACATTTGATTGGCACAAGGAGTCCTTTCCGGTTGGCTCCTGACTGCCATACTTCTCTCTACCTTACTTCAACATGTTTTGTTTGGATTTGTTATTTTGTGTGTTGTCCTTTCCCTGTAAGTGCCCAGAGTTAGAGTAACTACAAATAATTACCTTACCACATTATCACCTGCCATGAATTCTGAATGACTCCTGAATTACCTAACAGCATCATTTAGTCTATAGTCGTCCTTCCAAATTTCACTCTCTTATATGTTCTTAATTGTTGGCATTCCTGGAGCTCTAGCCGAGGCCTTACCCAGGCTAGTCAAGCGCTCTATCCTGACCCCACCCCTGCCTTCACACCGTCAGCTCTAGGAATACCGCTACTAATTTTGACAGGTATTCCTGAGGATGAAGCTGCATCAGATGATGAGATGTTTCTGAGACGTGGAGAGGCGCATCAGGGACACCTCCTCAGTCCTGTCAGCCCTGACTAACGGAAACATGAAAATCTGCAGCCAAGGCAGAGAAAAGCAAGAAAGGTCAGTGCTGAGAGAGATGGAAATGGTCACTGCTCTCATCCACATAGGGCTTCTGCTTGATTCGTTTTAATAGGGAACCCCATTTTCAGTCCAGGGATATAATTTAAATGAACATTTGAAAAAAATAGCTTTATTGTTAGAAAGCCAATTCTTGTAACTTGGCCCAGTGGTTAAAACAATTATTTAAAAACAGTTTATATATGAATATGTATGATGTGGGTAATATTGGTTCAGCCCTTAGAATTAAGGCTTAAGGGCCCCCACTCAGGTAGAATACTTTCCTTGTTTTTCTTTATCTGCTGTTTACTAGTCTGTTTGTTTTCAGTAACAATGAAAAAATGACTGCATAAATAACTGACTTCGTCAGACCAACTTCCAACCATACTTCTGTCCATGTTCCAGGATTAGACCAAAACAAACAAGCAAATTAATCAGAACCAAACCAAAACAAAACCCAAAAAACAAAACAGTACAAAACACAAGACACAAACCAAAACAAAAAAGCCAAAGAAACAAACTCCAACATTGTACTATAACATAGTGAACCAAATGATATAATGCTATGTTTGGAAAGAAAGTGACCCTGGTTGGAGCCAGGCGCTCCATGTGTTAATTGCATCCGACCAGCCACAGCACTGTAGAATGAGAGGAAGTGTTCCCACTGTGTCAGTGCCTGGGTGTCAGCTTAGGAAACCTGATGACTGCTTTAGGAGGGCACAGGGCGTGTCAGCATATTTATTTTTCATGAGTTTTCCTCTTCCCTGGCTTTGTAAAACATTCATCCCAATAAATGATTTACCACACTGAAAAGATGCAGGAAATTGATCTGCGCTCACCTGCAGACATTACCAAGGCCCTGAAGTCTAATCAGGTTCCAAGAAGGACTAGTAGGTGGCACACATTTATGAAGAGGAATGGAGAACCACACCAGGAAAAGATTGCAAAGATGAATCTGTCTTTCCTTTCACTTAACAGCGCTTATTCGAAGTGTTTCTTCTTTGAAGGAAGGCTATTCGTGTGGATTTATTTTTAGTTAATGAAGGTAACCTTTTAAACTCCATTAGCAGCTCCTTTCTCAGCCTAAGTGTGGAGATGCCTGTGGGATTTGAGAGACATACAGCTCTCTGCGAAGTGTGTTTGGAGAGTGACCCAGGGCTCTGCTTTCATGAAAATAAGATTTAGAACACACCAGAAAGCCAGCATTGAACTCTCCAGGAATAAATACTTCAGGTTCATGAAACTCTCTCATCTCTGAAATAAAATATATACCAGTCTCTGTATTTTTTTCACTTTACCAGGAAATCCCATCATAAGAGTGCACAATGTTGTTGGCAGGGGCAGTATTCGGGTATCAAATGGATATAGAGTAATTAACTAACAGTTTCTTACTGAAGCCTCTGGAGTTTGTCACCAGGGGCAAGAGAGCTTTAGAAGGAAATGGAGAGACAGGACTCCCAACCAAGATTTACATCAGCAAATAGTTGAATCACCAATGAAGCCATAATAGCTTCATGCATATACATTTTGTTTGAAGTAAAATATAAGTTTAAGTTACAGATTTTCTACTTACCTTGGATAAAACTTTACATAGACATTTCTAGAGTGAACCAAGCAGAATCAAAAGAATAAAATTAAAGCTACTGTGTTTATAAAACCCACCTATCACATGCTAATGTTTTTCGAGAATTCCTTTAAAACATATTGAGATGTATTATTATTTTATGCACATGACTGTCTTGCGTTCCGTGCCTACAAATGCAAACGTAAGTTCCCCTGAAACTGTAGCTACAGATGGTTGCTTCTACCATGTGGGTACTGGGATTCAAACTCAGGTCCTGTGGAAGAGTAATCACCTCCCAAGCTCTGAGAATATATTTAATTCCACAATTTTTAAATATTATGCTTCTCTTCAATAAATGATGAAAGGGCAGGTATTGTTGTTTTTAGTGAGTATTTATTTTAGTGGTAAAGGGCTTACTTTTCCTTATCTAACCACATTAATTAATAAATCAGATAAGTTTCTGAAGACTTTCATTTCTTCTTTACATTCTTATTGTGAGCAGAGGATACATATGTGCATGAAACTGTTATGGCCCTCTGGAAGGCATAGCACAACCACTGTCAGTGCTGCAGTTCTTTGCTCATGATATCTAAGTGAAGGGTTCAGAACCACAAATGGACACTCCCAGAAAGAATGGTGGGGATTCGTTTATCCCTTACTCAAAAGATTTTTCCCAGATGGCACTGCAGGTTTGTAGTCCAAATGCCAATAGAAAGCAATTTGGAGGAAAGTTCCTAAAATGAGGGAAAAATGATTTGTCATCCTGAATGCAGACAATCTGAGGGAGAGTTCTAAGATTTAAAAGCCAAGGTTTAAAGATCTGTGAAAAGGGACAACCCTAAGGAGTACTTTATTATTTTAGAAAGTCTCATGGTTGAAATATAATGTACAAAGTCTGCCACCACTGCCGCATCCCACAAACAACTACATTTCACCCTGAATTCATTGGTTTCCATTCATCCCCAAATACTCACCATTATGTGAAAGGGCCATGTTAAAGCCATGTCTGACTTTCACGCTCTTCCTCTGAAGTCATTGCACAACTGTAATGCATGGTTATACACATAGGAAAAAAATACCTATTCATAGCAAATAATAAATAGATCTTAGTTTTTCTGAAATTAAAAATATGCTCTGAGTAGAAGGGGAGGGAGGATGGGGGAAGGACTCCACATGGGGAGTGGTGACCAGGAGGAGGGCAGTGAGCAGGATGTAAAGTGAATAAGTAATAATAATATATAATTATTATTATATAATAATATAAGTAATAATAATAATAGAAGAAGAAGACGACGATGATGAAGAAGAAGATGATGACGACGACAATGATGACAAAGAAGAAAAAGAAGGAGGAGGAGGAGGAAGAGGAGGAAGAAGAGGAGGAGAAGAAGAAGAAGATTAAATTTAAAAAAGATGAACTCTAAAATAAGTGTGTGTGATGGGTTAGTTTTATAAGCTCAGTAGCATCAGTACCTTTACTTTATCTCTCTTCTTATCCTCCAGAAATTTCTTTGTGTGATTTAACCAGAGTAATGATATCAGTACTTTTAGTAAGTAGAAAATATTACTTAAGTTATACATGACTTGTAAGCTGTCTCTCCTACTCAATCCTGAGACACCTTATGCTTGCTTAAGAAATCAGTTTCCAAGTCTCCTTCTAGAGCCTCTGACCATGAGCTACAATGGCTTTAGTTAGAGAGTTTTGAGTTGGCCACTCTAAACATGCAGTCTGCACCCACACTCGCCCTTGCCAAAAAACACAGTGATGGAATTTCCTGGCAAATGTTGAGGGAAGAGACTCTAATATACAGTTCTACTTCAAAGAATAGAGAATTTTTTAAAATAGTGGTGAAGAAATTAGTCTTCAAAAGTGACTTGATTTAATAATTTCCCTGTCTGAGACAAGAAAAGAATACCTAAAATTTCCGAAATAATCACTTGGTAAAAACAAAGCATAGCATTTGATTTTTTACAAGCTATGGACTAATTTACCAAATAGTTACATAAAATTAGATTCATTTCTCTCAAGTTCCATGAGAAGCTTTAGTTTTAATAACACTGACTCAAACATATTAATCAAATAACGACCCATACTTTTCTATACCTATCTCTCAGAGACCTCACTAGATCTGTGCGGATTTCTCTGCTTCCATAAAATAAATTCTATTGTTAAAGGAAGTAAAACCAGTCAGTATTTTTTTCTTTCCAAAGCCAAGCAGAGTATTTCTAATCCCTTAAACATACCAGTTCTTGAATAAACAAATATTCCCCTGAAAAATTATTCAGCTCACATTTTATTCTTAAAAGAAAAAAAAGCTCAACTTTGGTGACGATAAATTTCTCCGTTTTTCATGGACATACAAATACTGTGTAAAGTACGATGTGGAAAAAAAGAAAGGCAGCACCTAGGAGGTTCTTTGGAAGAGTGTACTAACACTGTTGGCCCAGCGAACACTCCTCAAGAGTTATGATCATGAGTTCTGGTCATTCTGGAAGCAACCTCATTTATGCTGTGTCCATCCTATGACAGCTTGGCGGACAGTAAGTAGGCATTCATTTTGCCATAGCCCATGCAGGATGCATATGGAAGCGCTGGCCTCAGGGGTTTATTGACACAGAGAACAAAAACTTGTCTTCAGTGCAACTGTCCAAATGGATTGTGCTGGTTAAATGTGAACATTGGCCTTTGTTTCCCTTTAGGTCCTTACCCATGGAATCCTGTTTAATGTTCTGAGCAATGCACAGTTTTTTTAAAATACCTTTTTTGTCTACCTCCTAATCTCAATTTGCTCTCATCTCAGGTCTTCTGTTTACTTTGTTTTTGTTTTGTTTTGTTTTGTCTTGTTTTGGTTTGGTTTGGTTTGGTTTGGTTTGGTTTGGTTTGGTTTGGTTTGGTTTGGTTTGGTTTGGTTGATTCTTGTTCCAAAACTGCTGCACCATTTTTCATAGATATTAAAGTACATTATTACATTATAATGGTTGTGATACTTAGAACACACTGTGGGAGGCATGAGGTTTCATTAATAATAACATGGGTTCACATAGACCATTTCTCCACAGATTGTCTTAATATGCAATCCTGTGATGTAAATTCAATATTCAGACCCACTTCTATATCTATGTTATAACTGCCTCTTGCCTCTTCTTCATCTCTAAGTCCATCATCATTGAACATAAAACTAAAAGTACAAACTAATGAAAAATTCGCTGTGCCTTTAAGAGGGTTTGCACTGCTAATGACAGTGCTGCAGATTGCTATCGACTAATCCTCTGAGCCTTGGAATCTGTGGGCTGTACTGCAAAATACATCTTAATTAACCACAGAATCAAGAGATCAATGTGAGCCATTACAAGCACAGCATTATACCGAGCACAGCACACCTGGGAAAGCAGGTAAATCCATAGGACTGGTCCAAAAATACAGTGTGCCAGTATGCCTCTCGGCCAATGGTCACACACATGTCAAGGTAAGTCAATCTCACTTCAATACAAGGGTATCTGGGCACTGCGCTCTAAGATATAGCACAAGCATCCATAGACTATATATTATTTGGCAAAAGTGCTTGTGCTATGATAATAAACCTCAATTAAGACAGTTATTTATTATGTCTTCATTTTCCAGCCTATCTTCCCCTGGAGCTACTCATGTATTTCAAGATCAAAACTGATTTGTAAAATTGTCTGCAATTACAATTGTAGAGTATACTCATATTTACACATGTGTGTATAACTATATGTACACATTATTTCACACATACAAAATTGTATTCACAAGTTAGTGATTATTTTCAACTTACTTTGTCAAAGTAGACTTTTATGTCTTCAAATCCCTCCCTAAACACACACACACACACACACACACACGTGCACACACACACACACACACACACACACACACACACATATATGCCCACATGAAGACATTCTCTTAATAAAACACTTTGAAGTGAACATGAAAATTCTTTAAGAAGATAGTTCTTAATACACTTGCTTTGTGTATTTCAGAAGTTAAGAAAGTCTACTCTTAAGGTACACATCCATGTAAGGGGTCATCCAAATGAAGCACCATGCTAACTAAGGTCTACTTACACAGCAGACACAATAAGGTGACTGGAGAGATTGCATTGTTCTATCTTCTAGTTGTTGCCACTATAATTTCTCAAAGTTTACATAACTTTACAGACTTGCTTAAATTAGTTTTGTATCAACAGATGCATTCTCAAAATATTATAGTTCAAGAACCGCCACCTCTTCTATTAAAATGTATAGATATAAGCGAAATCTCTTGTGGAGAGAACCATGTTGGGAAACACTGAAAAGACATACTAAGGGCTTTGGCTCATGTGCAGCGTACGTTATGTATGTTATTTTATTTTTCTAGAAGTCCTCTACATTATGGAAGACAATTTCACACAGTGACTTCTCTAGTTGTTAAAATGACTTTAAAAAAAATCTGTTTTTAGTGTTCCATCCACCAAGACCTAAGAGAATGATCTTTACAAAAAACGTGTTCTCAAGAAATGGTGACTTTTTTTATATTAGCTAGAACAAAAGAACAAGGATGTACAGGATAATTGTTCTAATGATCCGAGGGCTGAGTTCTTTATCCTGACAAAGACAGGGCGGACGAGGCAGATAGGAGCGCTTGTTTATTGGTTACCTATACTTTCTTGTATCATGTGCTAAACTTAGTTGTTGACTTATTAATTAGTCCCCGAGTTTCCTTTTATTGCACAGATAAATATCCTTTATCTAGGAAAGCAGGTTTCAACTTTCCCAAGAGAATTAATTTATTGGATTTCAAACTTTTATTTCCTAAAAAGGCTTGAAACATAACTGTACCATTTATGAAAACAATAGAGGAAAATATTTAAAGTATTCCTTATAGAAGATAGGCAAAATGCATATTTAATAGTAGCTACACCTTTCTGAATGTTTACTATACATCAGGCATTTTTAAAAAATTCCTGTATTAAGTCTTAAATCTTCTTAAAACTCCCCACAACAGACATTACTGTTATTTAAGATTTAGTAATTGTAATACAGCCTTAGAGAGCTGAGTTTTCCTTTGTGTACACAGATTCAGGCAGGCGAACTACCTTTAAAGTCAAGCAACCCTCATCGAAGCAGGGGTCAAGGATGATGGGGGCGGGCAGAGGTTCAAGAGGGAAAACCAGGAAAGGAAAAACATATGAAATATAAGGAAAGAAAATATCCATTAAAAGAAGAGGAAAAAAGAAAGCTACTGCTCCAAAATAGAAGCATACATTTGGAATAAAATGTATTTACCCCATTGCAACTTTGACAAAATAGAGAATTTGTGAATGTGTATATCTGTTAAAATACAAAATTAATGAATGCTGTAAAAATTTACAATTTCTATACTTCATAACCTTTGAATAAAAATAATAATTTAAGATGGAGACTATCATAAATATGTCCAAATAAAAATCAGAAATAATGAAAAAAATATCAAGCATCCCAGTTTTAGGTGTGGCTGGAGCCACTGAAAATGGCTTCTCCTTTACCAGACTTTTGGAACTCTGGCTTCTAGATACAAAGGGTCCCATTATTAATGCCATGAATCTTGGATCTTTACTCTCTATGAAACCCTGGAACCATTGGCGATCCTGATACTTCCTTCCATGCCCAATGCTATCCATCACTATTCATGATCTCAAGTTCTCAACTCTATTTTAATAAACCAGTGTCAAAAGACCTCTCATGTTTCTCAGTCAAAAACAATCCTCTCTAGGATGTATAGCCTCTAGTATCCAACAGGACTACCCTCAACCTATTTCATTTCTCTACAGAAATTCAGTTCTGATGGAGAGGAAAACTTAACTCAAATTTAGAAGAACGCCTTTCTGTAACTTAGCATATCATTATAACCTTCCTCCAGCATTCTCCTCTTTATCTATTTCTTTGTTGTTTAAATGTTTTGTACTCTTCTCACAGTATCCCCACTCATGTTCATATTTCTTATATATAATGCCCTTCCATAGCCTTCATTCCATTTGAATTCTCCATCTTTCTCAGTCTTGACTTCAAAGGAATATCTCATATTCTCTCCCTTTTATTTACAATTTTTATTATCCCTTGTATCATCAGATTTTAAATTTTTATACTTTATCAGAAAATGACATTTTCTCATCATTCCTGCATCCTATATGTTTTCTCATATCCTTTGAATTATCTGACTGACCATTTCTGATTTGAAGAATACCTTCTCTTCTAGCTATCAACTTTAGCCCACTTGCCATACTTCTTATACTTGTTAGGATGGTCTTTTCCTCTGACCATGTTTTAATGCAGATATTCTCAGATGCTATTCTTTAATCTGTTTGTTATCTTTCTAAACATTCTTCTTCTCACATGGAGACTCAACTACAATGCAGAAATGAATCTTTTCTAATACGCACGCCTTTTCAGTACTGACTTGTACTCAATCACACAAGCACAAGACAGCTGTATTTCAAGATTGACCTGGATGATTTATGGAGCTATGCCATAGGAGGCATTCTGGTATGTCCCCTGATTCTCCTGTCATTATGTAGTCCCCAGGAATACCAAACAGATCTATGGAGGAATTCTTATGACTAGGAACTAGACTTCTCCCAACAGTCACCTGAAAATATAACGCTGGAAATAGATCATCTGGTTAAACCTTTTTGTGTCTTCACCCAAGCATATACCAGGACTACAACCTCATGTAGGATTCTGAGCATTAACCACTCATCTAAGCCACTCACAAGTTCCTAATCAAAGATAAAACTGAGAATGCCGAATGTTCACTGCTCTACCCTGCACATTTGGAAGATAGATTCTTGTTCTAGAGAATGAACTTTTCTCAAACTTTGCTTCCTTTAATTTTTCATTTTCTCAAACTTATCTTTCACCTTCTAAATATTGTCTTTACACAGCTTATCCACTTGTGATGGGCTGTATATGCTTGGCCGAGGGAATGGCACTATTATAAATTGTGGCCTTGTTGGACCAAGTATGGCCTTGTTTCCAAAGGTCTGTCACCATGGAAGTGGGTTTTAAGACCCCCATCCTAACTGTTTGGAAGCCAGTATTCTGCTAGAAGCCTTCAGATGAAGATGGAGGACTCTCAGCTCCTTCAACTCCATGCCTAACTAGAAGCTAGATGTTCCTGACTGAATGATAATGGACTGAATCTTTGAACCTGTAAGGTAGCCACAATTAAATGTTGTCCTTTATGAGAGATACCTTGGTCAGTCTGTCTGTTTACAGAAGCAAAACACTAGCCAAGGCAGTAGTTGGTACCAGAGACTGGGCTATTACTGTAATCAGCCTGGCCATGCCTTTGTTTGAAAGATTTGGAGTTTTTGGATTTGGAAAGCAGATGAATGTTTTATAAGACATAAAGGGCCATCCTAGTAGTATATGGAAGACTGTTGCTGAGTGTGACTTAAACTGTGGAAACCTGTTTTGAGAGGTTTCAGAGGAGAATTTTAATATGTGGCCAAGAGACTATTCTTGTGATGTTTTGGTGAGGAATGTGGTTGATTTTTGCCCTTGTCTTAAAAGTCTACCTGAGGCTAAGGTAAAGTGAATTATATTAATTGTATTGACAAAGAAAGCAGACTCAAGGGAGCCCAACAGAGACTTTTTCTCTACTTAAGTCTCATGAATAGTGTTTAGAATAAGCATACCAAGCATAGAAAGGAAAATATAAAATATATGCTTCAAGTAATAAATGATCACAAGGAAATGAAATGGAGCTGAATCCTGCAATCAAGGAGATAAAGATATTAAGGAAGTGGTGCTTTCAGGAAAAGTTGAACAAGGAAAAATTTAGACTTTTAATCTGGAATGAACTACTATCCAGAAATATAAGGCACACTTGTGATTCAGATTTTGAGGCAAGGTCTGGACAGATGACTCAGTGGTTAGGAGCACTGACTGCTCTTTCAGAGGTCCTGAGTTCAATTCCCAGCAACCACATGGTGGCTCACAACCATCTGCAATGAGATCTGATGCCTTCTTCCGGTGTCATGAAGACAGCCACAGGGTACTCAGATTTTGAGGCAAGAAGACACCATGCTTTTGATCTGTAGGAGCCCAAAAGATCATGTTTGGATCCCAAATATTTGAACAAGAAGCAGCAGCAGTAGACGGAGAATCAACCAAAACAGAGAGTGTTACAAAGTAGAACTAGAGAAGTGAAACAAGCCATTTGGCAGAGCCTAGAAGATCATGTGTGGATCCCAGATATTTGGAACAAGAAGCTGTGAAGCTAAAGTTGACTTGGAGACACCAAGATATCAAAGATGTCATAGCGGTAGTATACCTGCTGAGGAAAACTGCTGACAGGCAGGATAGCCAGCTTAGGAGAAAGAACTTTGTTGCATTCAACAAATATGAAAAAGAAATGAAAATCTGAAGACTACTTTGGCATCAGACAAGGAGATGCAGAGTTTGAAGTTTGCCCAGATGATTTCCTGTCTTGCTTTTAGGATTAAAGTTACACAATTGGATGAATCTCAGAAGCGACTTTGAGCTTTGGACTTTTACCATTGTTGAGACTGCTATAGACTATGGGGACTTTGGAATTTGGATTAAATGTACGTTTTCATTATGTTATGGCTAGGTATGGCCTCCATAGACTTATGTGTTTGAATAACCCTACGGGGGCCAGGTAGTGGAATGTGATGGTTTGTATGTGCTTGGCTCAGGTAGTAGCACTAATAGGAGGTATGGCCTTTTTGGAGTTGGTGTGGCATTCTTGGAGTACATAGATGACTGTGGGAGTAGGCTTTAAACACCTCATCCTTCCTGCCTAGAAGCCAATCTTCTAGCAGAATTTGAATCAAGATGTAGAATATTTAGCACCTCCAACGCCATGTCTGCCTGGACACTACCATGCTGCTACCTTGATGATAATAGACTGAACCAATATACCTGTAAGCTAGCCCCAATAAAACGCTGTTCTTTATGAGAGTTGCTTTGTCTTGGTATCTTTTTAGAGCAGTAAAACCCTAGTCAAGACACCAGGAAGTCTAAATTCTTCAATAGTGACTCATAGGTCAGTATCGTTTTACTATTTATACATTACCTCTTGCTACAATCTACTTAATCCTAATTTTCAAGATAGTTTCTGACTTTAAAATTCATTCTGCTAAATGCATTATTCTCCTCTTTTTTCTTTCTTCCTAGCAGACATTCTCAACTTTGACAACTTAATTTAAGACTCACTTCCTTAAACAATATTTCTAAACATAATTGACAGCTTTTCCTACACACCAGAAAGTGCCCTTCTTTTTAATTTCATAAGGGCATTTTAAAATGTTTTGGCATGAAATTGCTAGCTTACAGGTAGTACTTCCGCTATGTCAAAAACTCATGGAAGGTTATGATCCTATCTTTCTTTTTTTTTTTTTTTATTAACTTGAGTATTTCTTATATACATTTCGAGTGTTATTCCCTTTCCCGGTATCCGGGCAAACATCCCCCTCCCCCCTTCCCTTCCTTATGGGTGTTCCCCTCCCAACCCTCCCCCCATTGCCGCCCTCCCCCCACCAGTCTAGTTCACTGGGGGTTCAGTCTTAGCAGGACCCAGGGCTTCCCCTTCCACTGGTGCTCTTACTAGGATATTCATTGCTACCTATGGGGACAGAGTCCAGGGTCAGTCCATGTATAGTCTTTAGGTAGTGGCTTAGTCCCTGGAAGCTCTGGTTGATTAGCATTGTTGTACATATGGGGTCTCAAGCCCCTTCAAGCTCTTCCAGTTCTTTCTCTGATTCCTTCAACGGGGGTCCTATTGTCAGTTCAGTGGTTTGCTGCTGGCATTCGCCTCTGTATTTGCTGTATTCTGGCTGTGTCTCTCAGGAGCGATCTACGTCCGGCTCCTGTCGGTCTGCACTTCTTTGCTTCATCCATCTTGTCTAATTGGGTGGCTGTATATGTATGGGCCACATGTGGGGCAGGCTCTGAATGGGTGTTCCTTCAGTATCTGTTTTAATCTTTGCCTCTCTCTTCCCTGCCAAGGGTATTCTTGTTCCCCTTTTAAAGAAGGAGTGAAGCATTCACATTTTGATTATCCGTCTTGAGTTTCATTTGTTCTATGCATCTAGGGTAATTCAAGCATTTGGTTTAATAGCCACTTATCAATGAGTGCATACCATGTATGTCTTTCTGTGATTGGGTTAGCTCACTCAGGATGATATTTTCCAGTTCCAACCATTTGCCTACGAATTTCATAAAGTCGTTGTTTTTGATAGCTGAGTAATATTCCATTGTGTAGATGTACCACATTTTCTGTATCCATTCCTCTGTTGAAGGGCATCTGGGTTCTTTCCAGCTTCTGGCTATTATAAATAAGGCTGCAATGAACATAGTGGAGCACGTGTCTTTTTTATATGTTGGGGCATCTTTTAGGTATATGCCCAAGAGAGGTATAGCTGGATCCTCAGGCAGTTCAATGTCCAATTTTCTGAGGATCCTCCAGACTGATTTCCAGAATGGTTGTACCAGTATGCAATCCCACCAACAATGGAGGAGTGTTCCTCTTTCTCCACATCCTCGCCAGCATCTGCTGTCACCTGAGTTTTTGATCTTAGCCAATCGCACTGGTGTGAGGTGAAATCTCAGGGTTGTTTTGATTTGCATTTCCCTTATGACTAAAGATGTTGAACATTTCTTTAGGTGTTTCTCATCCATTGGCATTCCTCAGCTGTGAATTCTTTGTTTAGCTCTGAACCCCATTTTTTAATAGGGTTATTTGTTTCCCTGCGGTCTAACTTCTTGAGTTCTTTGTATATTTTGGATATAAGGCCTCTATCTGTTGTAGGATTGGTAAAGATCTTTTCCCAATCTGTTGGTTGCCGTTTTGTCCTAACCACAGTGTCCTTTGCCTTACAGAAGCTTTGCAGTTTTATGAGATCCCATTTGTCAATTCTTGATCTTAGTGCGTAAGCCATTGGTGTTTTTTTTCAGGAAATTTTTTCCAATGTCCATGTGTTCCAGATGCTTCCCTAGTTTTTCTTCTATTAGTTTGAGTGTGTCTGGTTTGATGTGGAGGTCCTTGATCCACTTGGACTTAAGCTTTGTACAGGGTGATAAGCATGGATCGATCTGCATTCTTCTACATGTTGACCTCCAGTTGAACCAGCACCATTTGCTGAAAATGCTATCTTTTTTCCATTTGATGGTTTTGGCTCCTTTGTCAAAAATCAAGTGACCATAGGTGTGTGGGTTCATTTCTGGGTCAATGATCCTATCTTTCTTATCTCTTTATGTCTAGTGCAAAGGAACACACTTGAATATTCAGAATCTATGACAGTTGCTTGAAAAAATAAGTAAACTTTAGAACAGTTTGTATGACGCCAACTTAGACGATAAACATTTCAATACAACAAAATATACAATTACACAGGAGAATATCCACATACCTGATCCCTCATCATCCTAACACCCAAGTATACTTTGGGCCAATCTATGTAAGAATTTCACCAAATCTCTATGGCCATGCAAAATAACATATATATTCTAGTTCAAGGGCTTTCATACTCTGAGATGATTTCATAAAAATATAATATGCCAGATGGTACAATTTTGTTGTGTTGTCTCAACTGCTTAAAACGAAAGCAAAGTAACAATAACAACAACCCCCCACCCAATGAATCAGGGAAATTTTGACTGTGTTTAATTGTTTTAATATTATTCTCACCTAGTAACACTTGATCATTTATATCCCTTTTAAACTACACTGCTGCCAGTGTAGATACAGATCTCTAGCCTGTGGGATAGACATATCTGAATACGATTTCTTCAAATAAACAACATTGGCACCATTCCTTATATAATTCTAAGAACAATGAATCAAGTTACCAACAGTGGAAAGGCTTGCATTAATATTTGTGAAAATTAATTTAAGATCATACTTACAATATTTTTTCTTTCAACATGTGACTATGACAATTATAATCATTTTTTCAATACAAAAATTGGATTGGCATGTTTAACTTTTATTTTTTTAAGAGTGAGGAAAAAAAGGCATTCTTTGAAAAGTGCAAAATGAGCCAGAAAGAATGAGAAATTGTTGTTTCATAATGCTTCTCCTTTCTGATTTATACATTTTATAATGAATACATCATGTGAGCTGAAATGGGTTCAAAATAAGCTGTTAACTATTTAATGAAGAAATGTATTCTGAAGTGACAAGGCTTTATAGAGAATAAAAAACATGGAAAATAAAATTAACTTCTGAGTGGTAAGAGGAAAAGATATTATTTAGGAGCCAAAACAAGTTTAGCGTGTACTAGGGAGATAATTCATTAGGTAGCATCTTTGTATATACAAGCTTTAGGACCTGAGTTCTAACCACAGCCCTTAAGTCAAAAGCCAGCAAGCCTGTGAAAACTTATCACCCCAGAACGGCAGAGCAGAGACAGGGAGGTCTCCAGAACTCCCTGGTCAGCTGACCAAACTGAGAAATAGAAATCTGCTCATTCCAATCCAAAATATATAAAGAACTCAAGAAGCCAACTACCAAAAAAAACTGAACAAGCCAATCAAAAATGGGGTATAGGTATAAACTGAGAAGTCACAGCAGAGGAATCTTGAATGGTTGAGAAGGCCCTAAAGAAATGTTCAAAGTCATTAGTGATCAGAGAAACGCAAATCAAAACAACCCTGAGATTCTACCTCATGCCAGTAAGAATGGCTAAGATAAAAACCTCAGATGACAGCACATGTTGGTGAGGATGTGGAGAAAGAGGAACACTCCTCCATTGCTGGTGGGATTGCAAACTGGTACAACCACTGTGGAAATCAATTTGAAGGCTGCCTTACTCCATCATGACCAAGAAGCAAGTTGGGGAGGAAAGGGTTGATTCAGCTTACACTTCCACATTGATGTTCATCACCAAAGGAAGTCAGGACTGGAACTGAAGCAGGTCAGGAAGCAGGAGCTGATGCAGAGGCCGTGGAGGGATGCTGCTTACTGGCTTGCTTCCCCTGGCTTGTTCAGCTTGCTTTCTTACAGAACCCAAGACCACCACCCCAGGGACGGCACCATCCACAATGGGCTGGGTCCTTCCCCCTTGATCACTAATTGGGAAAATGCCTTACAGCTGAGTCTCATGCAGGCATTTCTATAACTGAGGTTCCTTTCTCTGTGATAACTCCAGCTTGTGTCAAGTTGACACACAAAACTAGTATAGAAGAAGCTCAGAAAATTGGTAATAGTCCTATCTAAAGATGCAGAAATACCACACTCAGGAATATACCCAAAAGATGCCCCACCATGCCACAGGGACATGTGTTCTACTATGTTCATAGCAGCCTTATTTGTGATAGCCAGAAGATGGAAATAACCCAAGTGTCCCATGACACAAGAATTGATACATAAAACGTGGTTCATTTACACAATGGAATATTGTACTCGGCACTAGGCTATTAAGAATGGGGACATCCTGAGTTTTCCAGGCAAATAGATGGAACTAGAAAACATCATGAGTGAGGTAACTCAGACCCCCAAAAAGACATGCATGGTATGTTCTCACTAATAAGTGGTTATTAGCAAAAAAAAAGGAGGGGGGAGAATACCCAAGATACAGTCCACAGAACTCAAAGAAGTCAACAAGCTGAAGGGCCCAAATGAGGAGGCCTCCACTTGGGAGGGAGAAGAAAGCAACCACAAGGTGGGAGGGAGGGACAGGGTAGGCAAAGGAAATGGAGATGGGGGCAGAAGGGAACATCATCTGGTATTGGGTGGGGGAAAAGGACTGAAGCCCTGAGGGCCAGCAGAAAGAAAGGAAACAGGCAACCTCTGGAGGAAGGAGGTTGAGAGGCCCCCTCAGAATGTACCAGAGACCTGGGAGTAAGAGACTCTCAGGACTTAAAGGGGGAATCCCTAAATGAAATGCCATACATTGGGGAGAGGGAACTTGTAGAGCCCACCTACGCTAGAAAAACAGGGCATAAAGTGAGGGATGGAGTTGCTATCCCATAGTCAAAACTCTGACCCATAATTCTTCCTGTCTGAAAGAAATTCAGGAATGGAAATGGAGAAGAGCCTGAGGGGGAAAAAAGTCCTGTGGCAGGCTCAAAGTGGGATCCAGCTCAAGAGGAGGCCCTAAGATCTGAAAATATTACTGAGGCTATGGGGTGCTCACAAAACGGGACCTATCGTGACTCTCTTCCTCACAAGCAGCTGAAAGAGTCTGATGCAGATCTGTGCACCCACCCAGTGAACAGAAGCTGCTGACCCCTCTGGCTGAGTTAGGGAAAAGCTGGAGGAAACTGAGGAGGGGGCAAGCCTGTAGGAAAACCAGCAGTATAAATTAACCTTTACCTTGAGATCTCTCAGACACTGGATCACAAACCAGGCAGCATACACCAGCTGAGATGAAGCCTCCATTACATATACAGAGGACTCACAGGTCTGGGTTCAGTCTGAGAAGATGCACCTAAATGTCAAAAAACTGGAGACCCCAGGAAGTTTAGAGGTCTGGTGGGGTGGGGACATCCTCATGGGGGCTGGGGGAGTGGGAAAGAGGTATACCCCTATCCTCCACATAAGCATGCTTGAAAGTGAGCACTGACACACTCAGGTGCACTCACCACAAACATACCTTACTCATCCACACAGAGATACAGAACAAAAAGAGTTGAGAAAGAGGCATAAACATAATAAAATTAACTAGATCTATCTGAAGGTTTCTAAACTTGTAGCTAAGAAATGAAAGAGAAAAAAAAAAACAACTCTTACTCATATCTGTGGGAGAAGAAAACAAATAGCTATCCAGATATGGTTTTCCAACAGCTGTCCATTGAAAAGATTGGAAAGCCTTTTCACCAAGGACTAATTCTCATGGGATCAGAAGGTGCTATGCAAGGTCACAAGGGGAAAAAATAAAAGAAAAAAAAACCAAAAAACAAAACCAATAGTCCTAATCAAATGGAAAGCCTAGGAATCTCAACAGCGGCTGGAAGGACAAATTATTCTCAATGATGCAATTGTTACACTTCTATCTAGAGAGTGATGAACAGTTACATAATTCCATACAGGAAGAGGGAATTAGCACAGCATACTGTGAAGCTAAACTGACTGCACACTGCTGATGAGGTAATAGACCCCAGAAGAGAAACTACTACTGTCATTGTCTAAAACCAACGTAAAATCTGACTAGAGACTGAATACTTATACCAAGTGAAGTGTAGATCTCAGTTTTTATCTAGGACGCTCTCTTTTGCAGTAAACAGGAACTATTAAGGAGAGCCTGACCAATACAGATAGATGCACCCAGCCTACCCTCACACTGAGGGCTAGGACCCTAAGGGAGGAGTTAGAAGGAGGACTGAAGGAGATGAAGGGGTTTGCAACCCCATAAGAAGAACAATATAAAACAGCCAGACCCTGTCTCAAAACTCCCAGGGACTAAACCATCAACCAAAGAGTTAACATGGAGCGATCCATGACTCTAGGTCCATATGTAGCAGAGGATTGCATTATCTGGCACCAATGAACAGAGAGCCCCTTGGTTTTGCGGAAGTGCAATGACCCCGCATAGGGGAATGCTAGGGCGCTGAAGCAGGAGTGGGTGGGTGGATAGGGGAGCATCCTCATTGAGGCAGGTGGAGTAGGAAGGGGTTAGGGGATTTGTGGAGGGAAAACTGGGAAGGGGAATAACATTTGAATAAATAAATAAAATAACCAATTAAAAAATAAAAGAGAGAGATCTGCAACCAGTCAGAATGCAGAGACTAAGTTACAACCCCAAATTGAGACACTTATAAGTTAAGCTCTATACATAAATCCCAGGGAGCATTACGGAAGAAAGGAGGAAGCCTGCTGCAAGAGACTGTCATCTAGGCATGACAGGAAAGCTGCATCCATGAGATCTGAGCAATAGGGTTACGTAAATAAGACCTGCACTCTCATGCCAGCGGACAATCTAACAGAGCTGTAGGAACGTTCACAAAGATGAAGAGTTACAACCAATCGATGGCTGCTGGGAGAGGGAATATTTGTTTTCTCCAGGGACAAGCTGATCCCACGTGGTCAGTCCTTAACGCATATAGACACAAATAACAATACGTGGAATCAGTAGAAATGCATGCGTGCGTGCGTGCCTGTGTCTGTGCGTGCGTGCGTGCGTGCGTGCGTGCGTGCGTGCGTGCGTGCGTGCGTGTGTGTGTGTGAGTTAGAAGGGCAAGAAGGATGGGTGGAAATTATAGAAACAGTAGTGGAATGGGAAATTCTCAACCAATAAAATAAATTTAATTTTGTGAAGCTAAGAGGTTTAGAGATTGACAAAAGACTCTTGTGCTTTCCTAAATAACAGTGAGCCAATTTAATACATTCAACAAATAAAGGTCCCGATTATATGCAAGACATTTCACTTTAAATATTTTTCAGCTTCCTTTGCACCAATTGATGGTAAGGAAGATGACACGAAGTTTCATATTCCATATTCAGTCTGACATGGAAACATCAGTGCACAATGTCCATCCCTTGGGGTTTTCAGTTCTTTGACGACTGTGGTATTATTCTTTCATTTTGTTTTCCTTCAGTTTCCACAATGAGAACTAGCATCCATGGTAGATCTTTTATAGCCCAGTCAAGATACACATGAGTCAATCTGTGGGGAAAGTGACATTGTTGGGAGTATTTGTCTTCAGAAACTGTGATAAATCTCATCTAAATGTCTTTAGGACTTGAAGTCTTATGTTAGTTTCTTTCACAAAAGAAAAACTGCTTTGCTACTTTACTATAAAATCATGTAGCCACATTGGAAAAGAGTGAAGAACATTGTAACAATATAGTCAACCCTCATTTATCTTTCCATCAATTATCTGCATTTTTACTATAAATAAGTCATCACAGTAAAATATAGATACCATCTCTTTCTGTGTCCATGATAATTCTCAAAGACACATTTCTATAACTCTTGTAAATTAGGAAATTTAGACACAGAAAACCAAACTATTGTAATTAAAAAATGACAGTCGAGTATTTAGAACTTCTAAAAAATTTATGCCTTTATTTACTTTAAGTGGATAAATGTTTTTTCCTTGCATGTGTGTCTGTTTATCTCATGGGCCTAGTCCCTATGAAGGCTAGAAAAATGTATCAAATTCCCCAGAACAGGAGTGACAGCCACTGTGAGCCACTGTGTGGATCCCGGGAATCAAACCTGGGTGTTCTGCGAGAGCAGCTACTGCTCTTAACCACTGAGCCATCTTTCCAGCCTCAGTGTTCAGGAATCAAACTCTCAAGATCTGACAACTGTGCTGATGGAAACCAGGTTGGTAAGTCGTGCTGACTTGAGCGAAGGCAGTACTTTACTTACATCGCAAGAATGGAACTCAACATATATTTTATTTTCTGTCTTTTGACCAACAATACTCCAAATATGTAAATACAGATCTAAATATTCATAATAAAATTATGTAAGCAAAAATCTATAATTTGACACCTGTCTCCTAAGATATTTTATTGGCTTTCTGCTAATTTTTACTCAGTGTGATAAATGCAGAGGTAGGGTCCTCAGAGGTATAGAGGTAGTTCTCAAGGAACTCATAATCTAGAGACTTCAAATCATCTAGGTTTGTATCCCTTTTCTTGCTGGACTTTGAGTCAAGGAGATTGTGTAAACTGTGGTAGATGTAGGGACTGTAGGCAGCTACTACACGATAGTATGGGACATTTAGGGATTGGACTGTAAGCCAGCTCATGTCACCTCTGAGTGAGTGATTGTCAGACCACCACAGCAGATCTTAATTCTAATGCCCTCTGGTCTCCTTCAGACCAATGTAATCAAGCTAGAAACCAGCTGATCTGTGAGCGATTGGGTGGTCTGGAAATGCATCATATTTTATTGGGTCATTGAATTTTGACATGTTCCCCCCCATCCCTTTGCAATATTTGCATGTTGCCTCACATTTCTCTCTCATGTTTACTCCTGTATTGTATAGTCCATTCTACATGGCCTTGGTGCATATAGAAAAATAAATCTTTCTGACCAAAAGGGATGTCCCTCAGTGGGAAGTGTTGGCGGTAATCAGAGAAGATTGAAACAGGAAACCATGATTATGTTGAAAATCAAAAATAGCTTACTGGTTAAGGAAACTAATGAGAGTCCGATGCCAGCTACATTTCTGAATCCTGAGTAAAAATGGGGTAATTTATTTATTATATTAATGCAGTTTGGTTTAGCGCTAATTATGATTTTACCTCTCAATATTCTTCTGCAGACAAGACTGCTGCTTTTAAAGCTCCGAAGACCAGAGTGAAGCACATCAAGTGTTCAATTATCGCTGTCTTCATTGTCTTCCTCTTAAAAAAACCTACATCCATGAACTGATTACATTGTATTATGTGTCCATTTCCTTTTGTCACATATCAAAATGAGAAAGACACATTAATAAAATGATGGGCACTATGAATGACTTTAAATGATAGGGTTGACACGCACATACCTGCAACCTTAATAATCATCACTGCATACCCAGTAGCTGCAGCAAAGCAAAAATTTTCAAGGATTTAAAACTGTAGTTCCCCAACGTCTTCTGCAGCATTTTGCCTAATACCCAATATTACTTTCACTTTTTCTTTACAGTTCAACGTTACATTCTCCAGTCTTATTCACATCAGGTCTGCCCTGCCTCAGCTCCTATTCCACAACTCTGTGCTTCTTTTATTTGACTCTTCTCTTCCGTCTTGAACAAATTCCTTTATTTTTATGACAGCCATTTTTTTCGCTCTTACTAAATATGATTTAAACAAAATTACTATGTGACACACAATCTTTTCTAAGTTTGTTACTTGTCCTCCCCTGTGCCCAACCTCATCCCTTAGCTCCAGGGGCTGAGATGAGAGAGCAGCAAACCGCCTACTCTTTATTCCCCAGTGAGCTTAAAGTCGCCATTATTTTATTATCATTGAGCGCTCTCTCCCTCTCTCTCTTCTCTCTCCCTCTCCCTCTCTCTCTCCCTCCCTCCCCCTTTCTATCTCTCCCTCCCTCCCTCTCTCTCTCCCTCTCTCTCTCTCCCTCCCTCCCTCCCCCTCCCTCCCTCCCTCTCCCTCTCCCTCTCCCTCTCTCTCTCTCTCTCTCTCTCTCTCTCTCTCTCTCTCTCCTTTACTGCTCCCTCCTTATCACTGTTACCCCTGTTTGTGTGCATGTGCATGCATGGTACCTGTGTTCTCTCACATCACTTGCTTTTAGGCATTATTTTGACCTTAGCATCCTTCAGTGTCCAGGTGAGTCCTCACTTATCTCTCTTCCCCAAGCTCTTAAACCAAGGATCTACCAGGAGCAAGATGACTCCTTATTTTGTCCAACTCTGTGAAGTCTCTTTACATCTAGAATGTCGGGTTTGAGACTCTCTCTCAAGCAGTCATGCAGCAGTTTTTATTCTGTGTATAACTGCATTTCAAGTATCATGTTAGGCTTTTGAACAGAGATACAGATACGACTCTGAGTCACCTAATAAACTGAGGCTTCAAGTTTTCTTCTCTAAAAGAAAAATTGTCTTGGAATCTAAGTAGGACATTGTATACTTTTCTATCGAACACATGCTCTCTTTCACCACTGTGGATCTGTTGCATAAATATCTAACACATCCATTTTAAAGGTTTATTTACTTTTACACTTGTGTGTGTGTGTGTGTGTGTGTGTGTGTGTGTGTGTGTCTGCATGCACATGGGTACCATATCAGTACCATGTGTGTATCAGTAGCAATAGAGGCCTAAGGAGAACATTAATCTATTGATTTTTGGAACTGAAGATACAAGCTGTTGTGAGCTATCCAATGTGTGCTGTAAACAAATCCACAATTTTCCACAAAAGAGCCAATATTCTTACCTTCTTACTCATTTCTTTATCCCCTACACACACACTCTTAATCATTATATCCAGTTTCATATAAACATGATTGTATTCCTTTACAATTGTAAACTTCCATAATTCAGACCTTTCCTTTGTTACTTATTTTTTGAATTTTCTTGAGCTACATGAAAAAGTTAAGCAGTCAAGGATGACCTGAATTACTGATATTCTTAACCCTACTTCCCACATGCTGGGATTAGACACATGTACTAACATTCCCAGGAAATTTTGTATGTAATGATTTCTCTTCCCTTTTTTATCCCCAATTATAAATTTGCAATCTATAAAACATTGCAAGTGAGGTAATTAATAGAACTTATAGAATAAACAACTCTAAATATTTTCCTTTATTTTGTTACATTTGGATGAATCACTACATTGTTTCTCTCTTCTCAGAGAATCTATAGATTCCTGTTCATAAAATAATTTACTTTCTACAGTGGGGAAGATACTTGTGGAAAAAAATGATGTATGCTAAAGGCTAAGCAATACCCATAAAAACTACAAATGGCCAGGACTCCTTTGGAAGAACATGGAGAAATGGTTAAGATATAATTAGCAAGATTCTCTGTCACGTGTGGGGTAATATGCTCAACACTGTGCTATTACCAAGTTCATTACGTTCCAACATTTAGGAGTCATAAAGCATGTCTTCCTCCTAATGACTTTATCCCCACTGTCCACCCTAGCCCAGGGAACATTAACTTTCTCTAACGATCCTCGGCACTGAGAGACAATGTTTGATTTCCCAGTCATCTTTTCGTTTGCATCTTCTACATTTCCTCCAGAAAACATGAGAAAGATAAGAAAACATTTTTAAACATAGAGATTCCTTTCTTCTACATTCTTTTTCATCACCAGATGTCTCCATCACCTGGACTGGAGCCTAAGCATAGAATACAATTGGGTATTCCTCTCAACAACTCTTTGCCACCAGAGTTCAGTCACGATGTTCTGCCAGTACCTACAATATGCTAATTTCACAATAACATTTAAATGAGCTAAATCTTGCCAAATGTGATACTATATAAATGGAACAAGAAGCAGCTTAAATTCAATTTTGACTACAACATGCCATTTGAAAACCAAATGACAGTCAGTGTATTTTTCCATACGGGCACTGCTTTGTAGAGTTCTTAATTCTTTTCAATGAATTTTGGTAGAGCTGTGGCCACTATGGGAAATCCATACTTTGAGATACTCTGGGACACTCTTGGACTACAACTCACCATTCACCACATTTACAGACCCAGGTGGGTACTATTTTCTTAGGAACACTTAACTGGTATTTCTAATAAGCCAGCCTTAGATACTTTATAGACCAAGGTATTTCTTTGATTATTCACAAAACAAAACAAAGAAATTTTACTAATTGCCCAGATTAGTTAAAATTCATTGGTAGTAAAGAAATCAGACTGGGATCGAAAGCTTCTTTGACACACAAGAGAAACAGACTCATAAATCTGAAAATATACAGGTATAAAAATCATATAAGTGTATGGTTACTAAGGAGTCATAAACTAAAAGAAAGAAAAGAAGAAAAGCAAACACAAATATGAAGTAAAGGGACAATAACAAATGAACACCAAAGAAGATAAAGTCATCTATTGAAAAAACTGTGTACTTGCCAATTGCCCAAATCACTGATGTTGAAATAGCAGAATGCATGATTAGAAGGCTCAAGTTTTAAAACCCTGACTTCTATGTTGCTAAATTAGTGGCCACAAAAACAGAGGGCATCAGATTAAAAGTTTAAAATAACACAATAAATAGAATGATTATCAGGGTGACATGTATTGAAAATATTTGAGAAAAAGAGATTTGTACTATTCAGCTTGCAATTGAATACATAAACAGGAACCACTTTGTTTACTTAATTTTTGGCACTGTAGCAAAATTAAATTGCTTGTTATTTCTCTAAGAGGAGGAAATGAGAAAAATTCAAGTTTATTTGGAATGAATTTAAAAAGAAATAAATAATATTACAAGGTGATATTAATATGAATTATGAAAGATTAAGATTTATTCAATATGAATCATTTTTTTCTAGTTGAAGTACAAGAGATATTTTCATTTTCTGTAGGATGGATATAAAAATTTGTATTAAAGATTTCGATGTCTATGACTATCTCAAGGTAACAAAGCTCCTGAGGAATGTGCTACAATTATGTAAAAGTGACACAGTTAAATTAACGGTCAAATGCTTAGTGAGAGGTTGACTATATGTCTCAGTGGGTGAACTGTACTCTGAGCAAGCATGAGGACTGGAGATTGACTCACCAGCTTCTAAATAGAGATCAGGTGTGTTTTCCCAAGACCCTCCCTTGTAAACTCGATAATAGAAAAGGAATAAGGGAGTTCTTTCAGATTCCTTTTATTAGATCATCAGTGTCATCCCTTAGTTAACTACTATAGGAATCATTTCCACATAGTAGCATCTTTTGGTTTTGATGAAGATATGTTCATTGGGGTCATGTAATTATTAAGGTCCTGTCATGACTCTAGGTCACGCCCTGCATGTCTTATACTGATAATCCTTCATCCATAGTATGTGGAGTGAAGGGTGATGTTGGGCAGCATCAACTTTGGGTTGGGGGTAGGTACTGGGTGAATTGGCACCTTCCCTGCTACAACTGAATACTGATGTTTCTCTGAAGAAGTACTTACTTACATTATTAATTAAAAGTAGTGGGGTTGGGGATTTAGCTCAGTAGTAGAGCGCTTGCCTAGCAAGTGCAAGGCCCTGGGTTCGGTCCCCAGCTCCGAAAAAAAGAAAAAAAAAGTAGTGAAAGTAATGGAATATATAAAATCCTATACCCCAAACAGATCTCCCTCTTCTTTCTCAGAAGAAAATCTTTACTGGTTAGAATGAACTTTCTGTTACTGAACAGGTATCTTATAAAGGACTGCAGTGGGCTTGACATCATTAAAGCTTGCACTTCATTAGTTTTCTGAGCTGTATCAAAGGTCATATTCTATAAGTTATATGCACACTACCCTATAAAGAATTCATTACTTATTGGAGATTTATGCTAGTAATTTTTTAACATGTGAACTGCAAGCTATTAATTCCATGGGATTTGTATACAAAAGTAATGAAATTAATCATATGCAGAAAGGTTATATACTGTTTTGTCAAATATTGTTTCTATTATCTCTGGGCATGCTGTGGTTTAAATTTGATCTTACAATTTAAAGTGTTAGGACTTGGTTGATAATTTAATAGTGTTGGTGTGAGATGTAGCTTAATATGAAATAGAGAGATTTAAATGCTTCTGTTCTCTTTAAAAGATTACTGGCATAGCCATGGGAAGGAGTTACTTAGTCATGAGAGTGCAGTCTATGAAAGTGACCTGAGTGCCTTGCGTTCCACTGCTGTCTCTTGTTCCTCGCCTCTTCTACATTTAAAATGGGATTATATAGCCGGAATGTCCTCACTGAATGCCAGAAAAAAAACTTGGGCCTTCATTAAAAAAATCACCCATTTTCAGTTATTCTGTTATATCATCGAAAAATTAACTAGGTAGGAGTCACTGTGGATGAATTTATTAATACACTCATGTACAGTGGGAGATGATACAAGTATGTGCTCCTAAGTGGGGATTCTAGTGGCAATATGAAATCCACTGTTCCAGGGAGTCACTCAGAATCTATAAATTAAAGGATATCTCAGGGCCCAAGTAATTTCCAACAGTGTTGATAATGAAATCATAAAGTGACAGCTGTTTCTAAACCATCTGGAAACTTAACAGTTTGCTGAAAAGACTGTACAAAAGTCAGATGGTGTGTCCCCACCACTTTGTCTGTTTACTTAACAAAAACATAGTCATGAGTTGTCACTCAGAGGGGGCAACTGCAATGATTTTATTTATTCTTAGACTAAAATGAAGGTGCATCAGCAAATCTCTCAAACTACTCAATTATGTAATTCTCAAGAACTCAAAGTATTAAATTTATTTGTTTAAAATAAAATGTTACTGGGTATGTTAAAGTTCAAAATGTGCACAAAAATTTAGGTGGTTTCATCTGTAATGGTATATGATGCTAAGAAAGGAAAGTAAAATTCTGAGGATGATTCTAGTGGCTTTTAGAGAAAGTCTAGTGATCCCTCTAGAATCTGTCCCTCACACACTGGATATAAAACCATGTTTTTGTTTCTTGTTTTTTCTCACAGCAATGTCCACCATAGGCTTTTGTACATGAAGTCATTTGAAAGTGTGAAACGCTTATGTCAAGACTACCTCAAGCAAGCAGCAGTGGACATTATAGAGAACTCAGTTTATTGCTACTAATAATTATCTGAGATATCACCAATGGAGACATTTTCTTCGGGTCTATAGTTATTTCAGCAGAGAAGTGGGTTATTAAAGGGAAAATATTGCTGATCAGCCATTGCCTTGATCTTAACAATACATTCTGCTAGAGTTCTTGACAACATTTGTAGAATCACTAAAACAGAAACTTCACTCCTGGTCCCAGTGGCTTCCTATGTAACTTATTGAAATTCTAATTAATCCTTTTAGACACCATAAATAATTCCTGAAAAGTGTTTCTGGAAGAGAGAATGACTTTGATCCTCAGGCTCTGACATAGACTTTCATGCACTTTCCCCCTCTTGTTTGTCTGAGTTTGCAATATCTGAGATCAGTAGAGCAAGAAAAGTCCCTCAAAAAACACTAAGTCTAACTCATGGAAAAGTTGCCTTATAGACCCCTTAGTACAGGTGCCTCTCTGGATATATTCTATGTTCAAATGGAATAAACCCCAAACTAAAATAGAAACATGGAGGCAATCATCATGAGTAGAGAAACCTGGAATTTGAACCCAACCACACAAAGAATGAATGAAGTTGTATGTGGGTGCGCATGCACACACACATGTACATGTGTATATTTGCATGCGTACACGTGTGCATGCGTGTGTGTGTGTGTGTGTGTGTGTGTGCATGGTAATATTGGTAATAAGATATTGGTAGATTTTCTACTAAGCTGGGTAGGCATATATAAGTAAGAGTTCCTGAGTTCCTGGCAGATACAGAAGGGAGGCAGTGCACATAGAGAATTTGAAGCTCATCTGTGCAACATAGGGAGACTTTCCCACAAAAATAAATAATTTAAAAATCAGAAAAGAAAAAGAATCTTGTCCCTCCTCTTACTGATATTACCCCTTTGCTATGTGCCTGGTAGCAGCTGATGAAGTCCAGCTTCAAAGTTCATCCATGCTCTGGGACCACTGTTTATGATGAGTTTTATCTTAATACCCTTGTAACTAAATCTAAAAGAACACTAGTCTTATGTGCTAATCTCTACTGAAGACCCAGAAATGAATCCAAACACCGATGGTCACTTGGTCTTTGACAAAGAAGCCTAAACCATCCAGTGCATAACAGACAGCATTTTCAACAAATGATGCTGGTTCAGCTGGAGGTCAGCATGTAGAAGAATGCAAATTGATCCATTTTTATTGCCCTGTACACAGCTCAAGTCCAGGTAGATCAAGAACCTCCACATAAAACCAGATACACTGAAACTTATAGAAAAGTAAGTGGGGAAGAGATTTGAACACATAGGCACAGGGGAAATTTTCCTGAACAGAACACCAATGTCTTACACTGTAAGATCAAGAATTGACAAATGGGACCTCATAAAATTGCAAAGCTCCTGTAAGGCAAAAGACACTGTCATTAGGACAAAATGGCAACCAACAGATATGGAAAAGATCTTTACCAATGCTACATCTGATAGAGGACTAATATCCAAAATATGCAAAGAACTCAAGAAGTTAGACTCCAGAGAGCCAAATAACCCTATCAAAAATGGGGTACAAAGCTAAACAAAGAATTCTCAGCTGAGGAATATTGAATGGCTGAGAAGTACTTAAAGAAATGTTCAACATGCTTAGCCATCTGTGAAATGCAAATCAAAACAACCCTGAGATTCCACCTAACACTAGTCAGAATGGCTAAGTTCAAAAATTCAGGTGACAACAGGTGACAGGATATGAGGAAAGAGGAACTCCCCTCCATTGGTAGTGGGATTGCAAGCTGGTACAACCAGTTTGGAAATCAATCTGATGTTTCCTCAGAAAACTGGAAATAATTCTTCGATCTGAGGACCCAGCTATACCACTCCTAGGCATATACCCAAGAAAAATGCTCCAACATAAGACAAAGACAGATGCTCCACGATGTTTGTAGCAGCCTTATTTATAATAAGCATACATACAGGAAGAATGCATACAGATTGTGGTATATTTGCACAATAGAGTACTATTCAGCTAATAAAAATGATGACTTCCGCAATCTTGGATACAAATGAATGAAACTAGAATATATCACACTGAGTGAGGTAACCCAGAACGGAAAGGACACATATGGTATGTACTAACTGATAAGTGGATATTAGCCCGATAGCTCAAAATACCCATTATATAACTCATAGAGCATATAAAACATAACAAGAAAAAAGACCAAAGTGTGGAGACTTCAATCCTACTTAGAAAGGGGGAAAATAATCACAGGAGGTGGAGGGAGGGCAGGATCTGGGAGAGAAAGAGCGAAGAGGAGGAGGGAAAAAAGGGTTGTAACACCAAGTATGGGAAGAGACAGAGAAGTGGAGAAGGTATGAGAATTAATAGAAGTATGTAGCAGTGGGAGGTGGGGAACTGGGGGCAGGGGTGGACCACTACAAAGTCCCAGATACCAGGGAAGCGAGAGGTTCCCAGGTCCCAAAAGGGATGATATTATAATGTCCAACAAGGGGAGACAGACCTGAAGAGACCATATCCAAGCATGGCCCGCAGTTGAGGGACTGGCCCAAACAACCATCTCAAATAATTTAACCCAGATTTGTTCCTGTCTAAAGGAAATGAATGCAGGGACAAAAATGGAGCAAAGACTGAAGAAAAGACTATCCACAGACCTCCCCACCTTGGGATCCATCCCATCTGCAGGCAGCAAACCCTGACATTTTGCCTGCCAAGAAGTTCCTGCATACAAGAGCCTAGTATGGCTATCCTCTGAGAGGCTCCATCAGCATCTGACTAATACTGATACAGATACTCACAGCCAAAGATCTGACTGAGCACAATGACCCCAATAGAAACGTTAGTGGGGAGGACTGAAGTAGCTGAAGGCGATTGTAACCCCATAGGAAGTACAACCATAAGGAAGGGGAGGGGGGAGGGGGATGTTTGCCCGGATACCGGGAAAGGGAATAACACTCGAAATGTATATAAGAAATACTCAAGTTAATAAAAAAAAGGAAGTACAACAATATCAACTACCCTGACCACCAGGGACTAAAACAACAGCCAAAGAGTATACATGGATGGCTTGATGTCTCCAGCTACATATGTAGCAGAGGATTGCCTTATCTGGCATCAGTGGGAGGGGAGGCCCTTGGTCCTGTGGAGGAATGTTGCCCCAGTGTAGGGTGATGCTAGGGTGAATGAAGCAGAGTGGATGGGTGGGGGTGCACCCTCTTAGAGGCAAAGGGGTTGGGGGATGAGAAGGGAGATTTGCAAAGGGAAGACTGGGAATGGGGGACATTTGAAATGTAGGTAAATAAATGAACAAATAACAATAAAATTTAAAAAGCTTGTAGGTCATTATTTTATTCAGTTGAAACTGGCCCATTACTTTTTTCAAAACTATAACAATTAAAAGAGAGAGAGAGAGAGAGAGAGAGAGAGAGAGAGAGAGAGAGAGAGAGAGGAGAAAAATAAAAAGAAAGAAAGGGAAAAGTAGAAAAAAACGTTTGGGATAGCAAAAGCTTGGCAGTAGGGAAATGCCAAGGGCAGTGTGGGAGGGTTGGTGAGTACCCTCATAGAAGCCAGGGGAGGGATAGGGGATAGGAGGTTGCTGAAAGGGAAACAGGGAAACAAACGGCATTTGAAATGCAAATAAATAAAATATCAAAAAGGAAGAGAGAGAAAGAGAGAGAGAGAGAGAGAGAGAGAGAGAGAGAGAGAGAGAAAGAACGAACGGAAGGAAGGAAGGAAGGGAGAAAGAAAGAAAGAAAGAAAGAAAGAAAGAAAGAAAGAAAGAAAGAAAGAAAAGGCTTGGCAGGATCCTGAGTGGCAGTATTTTCTATAGAACAATTCTATCTCATGTGATTCTCTCTACACTCTTTTATTATCTGCACTGGAAAGTTAGCAGCAGCTGCTAGTTCCTGTGACCCTGGCTGTCTCTGCTCAGCCTCTCCTCTCCACACAGGAAGAGCTGACTGCATCCAACAATGTCTTCTTGACCTGAAACATGCTCTGAGTCTCAGGCAGTAGCTGTCTCCAGCACAATCACAGCGCAGGAGCACAGGCCCTGGGTGTACCTTCTCTAGGGGAAATGGAGAAATTGCTTTTGTTCCTCGTCTTCTGTTATCAGATTTGCTCCCTGACTAATCAGGAAGTATTCTTGCTGCAATTTTTCCAGTGTTACTGCTAGTCTATTAATAAATAATGGCAGAAATTCCCAAATGTTAAGAAGATGAAAAAAATCACATTTTTGTTGTGATGTGTGTGTGTGCGTATGCATGTGCATGTGCATGTATGCGCATGTGTATTGTGTTGCTATAATAGCATACTTGCAGAGATCAGAGAACAGACTTGACTGTCAATCCTCTCTATCTACCTTGGCCTCTTGTTCGTTTCCACGTGTGTCCGGTTGGCTGGTTCACAGCTTCCCAGAGTTTTGTTTCTTCCTTCCCTTTTCCTAGGGAAGAACAGGGATGACAGATGTGTGCAACTGCTTCTACCTTCATATAGATTCTGGGTACCTGAACTCAGGTCTTCACTTGTGTGTCTTCTTATAATTTTAAAATGTGCACAGTAACATGCAAAATGATGACTCTTCAAACATTACACATTGAGAGTACTTTATTTGGAACATCTGAAACAGAAACTTGACTTGTCTCACTCAAGAAGTTCGGCAAATGAGAACCACCAGGGAGAGCTTTGAGAGGACAGCTGTAGTCTGTAGTAGATTTCGATACTCAAATCAAAATGATATCCCTAGACTCTCTGCCACAATCTACTTTAGGACAGATCCAGGGCTTTCTCTGGGAAGTGGATGAAATCATGGACTACTGGAGTGGCAAGAGGAGAGGCACATCCCACGAGCATTGAGGACAAGAGTTACCACTTTCCATTATTCTTTCCTCTCTTCTACCAAACATGCATGCAGTGGTTGAATCCAGAATCAGTTTGTGATGAGAGCAGGTGCCAGCAAGAACAACAACAGCAAAACTATGTTAATGATGCTCTCCACACTGGCAGTCCTTCAATTCCATTCAATTATCTGTATTTTTCCTCCTGATTTCCATGACTTCAGGATGTTATCAAGTGCTCCATAATTAATCAGGCACCAAGCCTGCCTGTGCTAATGAGACTCTATTTACAACACCCCGCCTTCTAGCCATCCTCCATCCCTAATCTTCACTCCTAAGGTATAATGCCCTATCCTTCACTTTCCTACAGTGGCCTTGGGGCTTTGGAAATGATCCCAAAGGGATGAAGAGTTTCTCCTGACAGGTTTAAGCAGAATTAGCATATAAGTAATGCAAAGGCCAGCTAGTTACCCATCATCACTCACCCAAGCCAAGGATTTGTCCTGTTCATAGTGAAACAAATGATGGCATTTCCTTCTTCTCTAGGCCTCCTTAGTCCCTGATTTGAGCTGCCTTTATTTTACAGACTAATGATTGCTCCCTTATTTTTATTTATTTATACCACTGGCTAGTTTTCATTTTCTTTTACAGTTCTTCCTGGTCAGACATATCTCCCTTTCTTATAATACACGTCAACAGTAGTTTCCATTCAATCTAGGTTAACATTATTTAATGATTTATACTTTCTGGTTTTCAGGCTTTTAGAAGGGTCTCTAAGGTTTCCTTTTTGTTTTCAAGATTTCTTTCTGTCTTTAAAGCAAGTAATAGTTTCTGTGGGAGACTGTTGACTTTAATTTCTGGTAACTTCAGCAGCCATCAGTGCATCACTTTGCCTGGCTATCCTCTGCATCTTGGCTCTCTTCTGTCAGTGAGTCGCCATCTCTAATCACAGCATAACTTACTGAGCACATACCATTTAAGCAGTAGCCTGCTCCAGATTTCTGTTGAATCCCTATTCCCCACCCATCCTCCAGAAGCTTCTATGGATCTTAAGGTTGCTAGAAAAGTTCTTCACATTCAGAACTCATTCATTCATACTGAATGCATCCTTAGACCCTCAAATATCCCAAAACTGTGAACAAATAAACAAGTACCACTCAAATGGATGGTGTTTTTCTTCTGCACATATCTCTAAGATGAAGTTTTATGGATAAATAAGACATGTAAGTACATTGACAATGAAATTCAACAGTAATAACAAAAAACAAATACAATAACACTATAATAAAAGTTATAGGACTATGTTCTCTTGTACTTTCTGTCTCCCTTTCTTTCCCCCTATCACTTTGATACATGTGCACATATACTAACACTTTTATTGAACTTTATTGATCATTGTGGAGCATGGATAATATTTTATTCATTATAGTGTACCATGGGTAACTAGAACTGCAGAAAGTGAAATTTAGGTGAATAAGAACTACTTTGTCCCTTTCCTGCTGTCTGTCTCACTATTATAAAGGGTGTGTCATTCATTTACCTTTTTACATGCCTGTATATGTTTTGTGGGTTTGTACACCTGCATGTGGAAGTCAGACGACAACTTTGCTTATCAACTTTAGAAAGACTATATACATCCTTTAAGGAGTGTCTACCATTGGTAAGGAAAACAAATAAGCTAAGCTGTCTGGCCAGCAAGCTTCAAACATCCCAGTTTCAAGTTCCTCAGAACTGGGATTACAAATGCATGTCCCAGGCTTCAGATTTTAACAGAGACTCAGGTTCTCATGCATGAAAGGTGAATCCTCCATAGACTGAACCATCGACCCAGATCTGTATGCTGTTGTTCCCATCATAAGATCATATTGAAATTCAGCAAAGGAAATTGTTTACACATTTATCTCATTGTAAGGACAAGGAAGCTGATGAGAAAAATGGAGAAGGTGAAAGACTGAGAGAGAGAGAGAGTGAGAAAGAGAGAGAGAATAAAAAGGAAGGAAAATGCTACTACAGACTAGTCAGTGGTCATTTGCTTTTTAAAGCAAATATAGATAAGTTTTCAGGCATTCTCTTTTGAATTTCACATCAGGGTTCAAATTACGTTCTAGAATTCACCTACTCTATTATAAGGTAAATTGACCCCAAACCTCTTATTTTTAACTTCCTCTATTCTCTGTAAGTTATCAGAATCCTGTTTTAGATATGTAAGACAAAAAAATGAGATCTGTGTGTAGTTCTTTCAATGAATATGCATTTTAAAGATGGTCACAGTGTGACGCCCAGTTTTCTCATCGTGTCTCACCTCAGAGAACCTAAAGTGAGCAGCTGAATATGCCTGTCTTCCAGACTCTAGTTAATCTGATATTGAGAATAACTGTAAACCTACTGAGAAAGAAAAGCAGGAATTCCAAGGTTGGTTTTATATATTTCATTTAGCTATTTTATTTAGCATATGGATACTATTAACCATTTGCTTATGATTTATTAAATTTGCATGTTTAATTTAACCACATCAATACATTTAAGACTAGAATTTTGTCAATAAATAAATTGCCAAAAGAATAACAATGTATTTTCCACCTCAGTGCAGCAAATCACTGAATGTAGGTCAGTACCTAGAATATCTTGGATGAGAAAGACCTAGGTAAAAAATGAAAATGAAAAAAATGAAAGTTGTTGAGTTGAATACATATTCAATTTAATTATTTTATGAAACCTAATTTACCATTTTACCATATGTTCATATGTATTCTGTATATGTATGTTTATGAATATTTATATAGGGTAATCAAATATAGGTAAAATCTGAAAGGGCTCAGATTCACTAATTTTCAGAGAAGTGAAGCTGCAAGTTCATACCACAAAACATTTACCAAATAACTAAAATGAAAGCATTTTATACTGTTGACAGTGACGCATAGCGGTAATTACTTTCATCTATGACAATAATGGCTGGCAGAATATATTTAAAAGTGTACAGGATCACTAGTTTTCAGCTATAAATCTAGCAACATCTAGCTTTTAATGATGTTGCTGTTGTTGGTTTGTTTGTTTATTTATTAATCTTGAGACTTCCAGGCAGTATTTATTTTCTCATTCTCCCAACTCCTCCCAGATTCCCATCATATCTCCCTTCCCATTCAGTTTCATGTTGCTTTGATCTCTCAGAAAATAATACACACACACATACACAGACATACACACACAAACACTATATATATATGTTATATATATATATATATATATATATATATATATATATATATATATATATATATATGCGCCACTAAAACAGTGGAGAACAATTTGGATTGGCCATCTATCTATCATTTTGCTGAACATGGGGCCAGCCCTGGTGTGTTGTTGATAAGACCATAATCAGTCCACTGAAAAGAACTGATTTAATCTTGCCTAGCAACTCTCATTTATGAACAGCTTCCTAGCTTTTGTTTACTTCCTTCTCTTTATGATAAGCTTGTGTGTGTGTGTGTGTGTGTGTGTGTGTGTGTGTGTGTGTGTGTGTGTGTGTGTATGTGTGTTTGGGGTGTTTTTGTTTTGTTTTGTTTTTGTTGTTTGTTGTTTGTTTTTGGCCTGGCTTGAGTTTTTACAGGTCTTGTTCATTCTGTCACATTTTCTTTGAGGTCCTGGGTATACCTTTACTTTTGTGTCTGGAAAATGATGTTTCTTTAAAATCGCTCACTATCTCTGGCACTTACTATTTTTTCACTCCTCTTCCACATAGACTCTTGAACTATGGGAGATATGTAATAAAGACATCAAATTTGGAGCAAACACTTCAAAGTTTCTCACTCTCTGCACGTTGACCAATTGTGGGTCTCTGTGTATTACTATCTACTGCAAGAAGACCTTTTTCTGCTGAATGTTAAGTGATGTAGTGATCTGTGGTATGCGATATTATGAGTCTTTCATTGCTGTGTTCACATATAGGATAGAAATATAGCAGTAAATCTAATAGTAATGTGTTTTCCCCTTGACCTACAACTTATATAGTCTCAGGTTCTCTTATAATATCAACTATATGAATTCCATCTCATAGAGTGGACCTTCTTCAAACACCAAAGAAACAAACAAAATAAATGAAACAATACATGGTGGTTACACCCCTAAAAGTCATGCCACTATTGCTTCAGTGAGAATATCATATAAGCAGGTGATCATAAAAGCTTACAGGTTTTATAGCTGGGTACAATTGATGATCACTTTCTCCTCAAGTACAAGGTATAGCAATATCTAACACAATGAGTCCTAGCCAGTAGTAGTAAAATTTCCCCCTTCCCCATTTTTCTATGGCCTCAGAATATGGTATCTTAAGCAATAGAGTTTTAATCGCACGTTGTTGAGGTTAACAAGTAGCACAGTAGTACTTCAGTCTTTAGTGACTGAAGGACGCAATGGGATCCCATGCTGATAAATGATTTTTTTTCTTCAACTTGACACAACTTGGCAATATATGCAAAATGGGAATAATGATTGAACAAATGCCTCCACAACATTGGCCAGTAGACAAGTCTGTAGAGGATTGATTACTACTATATGTGGATGGGCCCAGGTCACTATGGGTCGTATTACCCAGGAGCATGCAGTTTTCTGGGTTGTATAAGTAAGCATCTGAGGACGCTGTCAAAAGAAAGCTAAAAGTAATCTGCATTCCTCAAAAGACCGCACTTCAGTTCTTGTCCCCAGACTCCTGTCTCCGGGCTCTTGCCTTGAACTTCTACCTTGACTTTCCTTAATTGACTGGGACCCAGGAACTGAAAGCTGCTTTGGGCCATGGATTTATTACAGCAATAGAAAACCCAACTACGACAGAGGGCCTTGGCCTTGGCCAACTACTCGTAAAAGTATAACTCATTTAACATTATGTGACATATGATGTCAGATTGGGGTATGGTTTCTCCCATTATATAGTGACTTCATTTAAACTTGTTCTATATATTTAACTATTTTAGGAAATTTCTATATTAGCTTTTCAAAAGTCCCTTAGTGTTAGCTATCATTTCCAATATTTCTCCTTCTTCTATGTTCTACCATCATCCAACTTTTTAAATTTTCCTGTTCTAATTTTCCCTAATCCTTTATAACATGATATTTTATTTCTCTTTCCTTGGAAAATCCCTCTCCTCCCTGATAAGCACTTAGTGGATCCTTACCATTTGTGATTCAGATCGAAATTCATAGGGCTAAAGTTTCGAGCCTAACATCAACTTATAAGAGAGAGGATGAATTGTTTGTCTTTCTGAATGTGGTTTCCCTCACTCAGGATGGTCATTGCTAGCGCCCTCCACTTGTCTACAAATCTCATGGTTCTTAAAATCTGAGTGGTATCCCATCGTAGGAGGAATGTAACCACATCTTCATTATCTATTTTTTCAGCTGATGGATATCTTGGCTATTTCCAATATTTGACTATAATGAATGGAACAAGGATGGGCAAGTGTTACTTTGTTACCCAAATTAGACCTTGACTTCACTCTCCCCTAGGGATACCACAGTAACCATACTTAGTGTGTGCCTAGATTGAAGTACAACTCTATTGCCCCTCATTCATTATGGACTGCCTAGGAAACCCATAGATCTGTAGCCACAATGATTGTCCCAGCCATTCCTCCCAGCCCATTACCACTCCCCTAGGACTTATCTCCGCAGGTAGCATGGACCCCTCAAGTCTCCCTAGTTCTGCCTCCACTGTCCCCATACGTTATGACAGCCCATTTCCATTTCTTTATGGAATTATTATACAATGTTACATAATATAAACAGGACTTCAGCAAAATGCATATATTAAACTTTTCATAGCAATTCTATTCATTGTAATCTAGAACTGTCAAAAATTCAAATATGTATCTGCAGTTGAAGGAACATTGAAGGACACTTAAATGATGAAATATTACAGAGTAATGATACATTGTAAAAACATAGATTAATCTTACAAATAAAATAGTGAGAAGAGAATTCCAAAAATGTGTATCATCTTAACAAGTTATAATAATTTCAGACACAGAGAAAAGAAATCTAGGATTCTAAACAGTACTTGTATTGTGGGTGAATACTAAGAGAGGAGTTCCAGATTCTGGGAAGAGACATAATGTATCTTTTTATCATTCCAGTTTGGGGAAGTCACTTTTAAAAAATAGTATGTTCACAATTGAAATAAACTTACACTACTTTCCTCTCTCACTTTCCTCACTCTTACCCCATTGACGTAGTCTTTTTCAGAATTCTGCCGTGCCCACACATTCTCAAAATGATATCCTCTATCATTACATCTATCTGCATCTATCTGCCTTTCTATCTACCTGTGAGAGAGAATAGATCAATAAATACAAGCTGACGAGTCCATTTGTGTGTGTGTGTGTGTGCGTGTGTGTGTGCGTGTGCCTGCGCATGCGCACGCACACGCGTGCTTGTATGTAGTTTCAAGACTGATCAGTCTACATTAGACAACCAATTGGGGGCTCCTTCTTGGCTCCTCCTAACACTCATTAGATGCCTGTTAGTTTTTTCTTTTATCTATGAATAGAACCCCACAAATATTTTTTCTGTCAAAATTAAGATGCACACTGATATTGCTATTTCTCCAGTCTTGTTTATGTGGCCATTTTATGTGTGTTGTCACAACATTTTTGCTTTCTGTTTTGCTTTTTTGTGACAAGCTTTCAAGTAGTTTGATTCTCCTGCCCCTGCCTGCCAGGTACTGGCATTAGAGAGACATGCCACATGCCTGGATTTACACCTATTTTACAAACATTTCTTATTTAAAGAAACCAGAAGGTGTCACAAGAATACATTGTGCTTTAATATAACTTTTTTTCTTTTTTTAGCAAATAAAGGAGCACTGCTTAGTCTCCTTTCTACATCGCCTTATCCAAAGAAATGTTGTTCAATATATGCCTTTACCTTTCTCATGTACTTACCTTCATAGTTTTCTACCTCTGTCTTTCTTCTTTTCTCTCTTTTTTCCTTTTCTCTCTTTTGTGACCTATTGCTAGACTTTTTCTTTTATAAGGCGCTTTCCCATAAGATATGCACTCCATTCATTTAATCAAAGCATCTTCCTTCTACTACTACTCTGCCTTTTATTACTAGTGTCTATTCTAACTGCAAACTTGTGCACATTGAAAAAAACAAACTTATTTAGACCCTCTATGGAAGATTACATATTTATAGCAATAATAGAGTGACAGCATAATATATATGTCTTACTCTGGACTTAGTAAAAATTAGACAGAATGAAACTTTCTTTTTAAAACTTAAGGAAAATTATGGAGTTAGAGTATATTGGTGTATCCCAGGAAGGGATAGAATGTTGAATTGATCACACATAACCAATCATGTAATGATCCATGCTTTCATAACAGGTTTCATACCACTTAGAGGAAAAGGATTTAGCGACATTTAGATTAGTTGACACCTAGGAGATATTTAGGGAAGCACAAGTCCAGATAGGGCATGGACTTTGTGTCTCTCTTACCATGACTGGCCCTGTGCATTTCTTATATCTGGCTAATCATCTGTAAACTTTGAAATAATATTTAACAAATATATCAGCAAACTAATTGTCTCTGTTCCAATAAGCATACAAGTGAATTAAGCATGAAGATGAGGTCATGGGAACCCCGATTTCTGTCTGTCAGTCACAAAATCAACTCATATCCTTAAACTTCTAGTCAGCTTTTGACATTGGAGGAGTTCCATTTGACTAGGATTTTAGCCTATAAAGGTAGATAGTGTCACATTTTAATTAAATTATATGCTGGCTAGCTATCATTAACTAGAGAACTTACCTTTTGGTATTTGAGGTTATACCTCTAAAAATTTTGGTAGCTAGAGCTGGATAACCATGTATAAGTGATATGAAAATGATATGTTGCCCTGATAGGCCAGCAAATATGGAAATAAGAAAAATAGCAAGATTTTTTGAAAGCTCACTCTGTATTGACCTGTGACTATCAAAGCAAGAAACAGATGTTTGCCTTCCAAGGGAATGACACTTAAACACAGCATTTCCAAATAAGGAAGTATAAACAGTTCTTGAATATGAAAGTCAGTTTATGACTCCTCCTCATGATCCTCTCCAGCTGAGTATTACAGGACATAGATTAGACCATAACAGAGTTAACTTCATTAACTCACTTTCTTGAAGGAACAGTGAACTTAGGCATCCATTAAAGAGAAAACACAATCAATATTCAGGGAAAAATCAAACATTACTTGGCTAAGGTCAAAATTTTGCACATGTGGATACTTAGCTGGCAAAAGGGTTAAAGCTAGAGAATGCAGTACATTATTATCACAGAAGCTCGAAAAATAAGTAGACATTGAACTGTTGATAAAACAACAGATCTCCCCTTTTTTTGGAAGATGGTGTTACATTTTCATGATCATATCGATGGTAGAAGTGAGCAGGTGACTTGGTTCATCCAATGAAATATGCAAATATTAATGTATTTCTGGATATTGTTTCTAAGAAAGAGTATTCAATTTCACCAGAGATGTTCTCCTTGCCATAGTGATTGTGGCAAATTGAGAAACTGTGACAGGAAGGCCGCCATTGGCTTCATTTAGATATTTATGTCCAAAACTGACATGTAGCATAATCCCAAGATAAAAATTTCTTTGTATTTACAGTAAGTTCTTAGAAGTATTTGCTCGTACAGTGTAACCTCGGCAAGCTCCACCAAAATAGGAACTTTTCTAGAAACAAGAAAAAAAAATCAGTGGTAGTATATTTGGTGAAAATCAGTGGTAGTATATTTGGTGGAGAACTGTTAAAGCCATAGTGATAAAAGAGGGGGAGTTGGCTTTGACAAATAACATGTCAGTGATGGGCTGCCTGATGGATCAGTGAAAAAGGTACACACTCCTGAGCCTCCTCTTCTTGTTGTATCTGGTTTTGAACCCCGGCCCCATATGTTAGAAGTATAGAACTAACACCAATATGTCCTCTTACAATCACACATGCATGGTGTCACACACACACATATGTTCCCAAATCTTAAAAGATTTGTGTTACAATCTGAAAAGAAATGGGTGCAAATGACTACAATTGATAAGGTATAGACATTAGTATCTAAGGAAGATGAGAGCAGGAAGAAGAACAGTGTGCGTTATGGAACCCACTTGAAATATGTCTAGTAATCATTAATCTAACACCAGGAATATTGAATACCAGCCTTTTGCTCTTCTTTCTTATGTTTCTTTCCTATGATATAAAGCGAAGGCCAGGACTAGATCCCTACTTACTGTACTCTTAGGTATCTGCTCACTGCCAAGAAATATCAGGTAGACACATTAGAAACTCTTAATCTGAAGTGTCAGTAGATTCCTAATAATCTTTTTATCATAAATATTTCTTCTTGCATATCCATAACTACTCCAAACCTTAATCATCCTCCAGTGTTCTGCTTACCACCATACCACACAATCTCGGCAGAGAATATGTCTCCAAGACTATAAGGAACATTCCCTTTTAATTACTTTCAACCTTCTACTAACATACATCCACCGATATTCCTCTGTACTTCTTTCTGTCCCAGAATAAGATATCCATATTACCTGTAAGCACCCACTTTGCCTGAACCATTTGGTATGATCACTTTTGGAACTTTGTCCTATAACTAAAGTTTTCCTCTCTAGGTTGTCTCCCTTGTTTAAACTCTACTCATTCAACTAACCTTTGGCCTACGTGTAAGCTAAAAACACCATCTTGAATTATCCTCCTCTTATAATTGCCATCCAATCGTCTTTTCAGCCATAGCAACAGAGTGGTAGGCTTGTAAAAAACCTGTTGCCAAATGTTTCTCTTTTAAAAGCTGTTCTTACACAGATTACTAAAGACTAAATGAATGAGAATTGGACACATCTTTTTAGCCCTTATAACTCTTGACTATGTTCAAGATTCTTCTTTGTCTCTCAGTGTCTCTTCTTGACGTTACCCTGAAATAGTGCCAATCTCAAGATTTGCACCCTTAATTTACCACTCTAACTACATAATCTACATAAAGGATCATGTTTTGATGCATGAATATTCTGTACATGCAGTTCCTGACATCCAAACATACCTTGCTACTATTGAGTCCTCAAATCCAACCAAGGGTTTCTCTTTGTAACCCCTTAGCCCTTTATTCTTGATTGGGGGAATTATCATCTAGTGCAAATTTTGGGGTGGGGCTATTCTATTTTTTAAATTAACTATGGCAGAATATATGCTTGTCATGCATTTATTCCTTGGGTCATACCATTTTCTTGCACTCCAGTTTGACTTGCCGGCAGTGATATCTGCATTTCTGTGCATAGCAAGTAAGAGGACCAAAAGATTAATAGTTTCTGATATTGACCAATAGCTGATGGGAGCTGGTTTATAAATATCCTACATCCATTCTCCTTGGGTGGAATGCATTTATATGTGTCTGTTAACATAGTTATAAAGCATATGTTCTCTACTGTCTTCTAAAGTTTCTCAGCAGGATTAAGTGCCAGTTGCCCACAGTCGTAATTTGCATGAAAATATGCCCTTTTTTCACTGAAATATCTTCCTTGCTTTATTTCCTTATTTTCCTGATGGCATTTTCTTCCTTTCCAAATTAAACTGCTACCACTTGAATTCTCATCTCAGGGTCTGCTTCTAAAAAACCCAAGCCAAGACAGCTTTCCTCTGAATATAGTGTCAAACACTCAATTTGCATTAGTAACTATATCCGGACTTTAACCACATACTTTCTACTTTTAATTTCATTTCTACACTGTGTGGGGTCTTGCAAAATTCCAAAGACTCCTCTTCTTTTGCTCATGTTTCTGTTTCTACACTTGCTTAACTTGAAATCCAAGATATATACATACATATATATATATGTATATATATATGTGTGTGTGTGTGTGTGTGTGTGTGTGTGTGTGTGTGTGTGTGTGTGTATGATAGAGATGGAGATTCTTCATTTTGATTGACACAGCCATTAAGGAATCCAAATACCCCAGTATAGCATTTCTTCTGATGCTTCTTAGCTGAATCCTTTGAATGCTTTCTATCACTCAAAGGGAAAATCCTTCCTATCAATGAATGTAAACTCTGCCATTCTCTTATCCTGCCTATATTTTCAACCACACTCATTTCATATGAAATGGTTCATTCTGAAACCACACATTCCAGTGACATCTCGCTACCTACCCAGTTCTCTCCCATATTTATACATAGCTAAACACAACATGAACGCTTTCATCGAGAAAGATTCCCTGCGCTCATTCAGATCTCTATTTCCCTATATTTCACACCATCATCCATTATGTCTCTGTTCAATATGTTGTCAGCCAAAACTCATTTCCTACTGCTTAGATACAATGCTAAATGCCACAATTCTTTGCTTTTATTATCTATGTAGCTCCATCTTTCCATGTTATGGTATAATTTCCACAGGTTTCATTGTTATTATTGTTTGGGTTTTTTTTTTCCTCCTTTTTTGACCTGGAATAATACAATTGTCTATGAAGATCTCCATTTTTTTAAAAATATTCTTCATCTTTTGAATGCAAATTATACAATTTTGCAAGTGTTAATTTTAATAAGTTCACTTTAGCAAGTATATATGACTCCTCCAGTTATCCCACTCTGGTGTTCTGTTCAAGTTTTTTTCAAATTAAATCACTTTTTTATTCAATAACATAGTCAAAGCTCCTTGATATTTGTATGTACACGTCTCCAGCTCAGAAGGATCTGCTCAACTAATAACCAATCAAGTTTTATCACAAATATAACTGTTCCTTAGTGCATGCTCCAATTTCTCTCTCTCCCTGCTAGAAAGCAATTTCTCCTAATGGTGTCTCCTGACACCTGGAAATATTCCCTTCATAACATTTACTACATAGCCTTGTAATTATTTGTAAGAACTTTATGGGCTGTTTTGTTCTTCATCTTAATATCTGATATACAGCAAATAATCACAAAAGAATTGTTGAGAATGTCTAACTCAGTATACAAATTAATGCAAAGGAAAACTAATGTTTAATCAAGATGAAGACAATCACGGGGAAGCAAACATGTTGATCGTCGTGTAGCTGACGCTTAGAAGTGGGTGTTCTCTTTCCTAATGAAAGTACAATTCTCCATCTGAAAATGCATTTTTAAAGAAAACCTAAGTGGTAAATGAGGCCCAAAGTAAATAGGTAGAAAATCGGGATGAAGAAAGGAAAATATAGTGGAAATAAAGAAGTCAGAAGGGAACACATTTCCCCAGTCTTTGTCTTCAAGATATGAGAAAGCTTGTTCTGAATTGAAATTTCTGAAGATAGGCCCCATCTATGTTAACGACCAATAAGCAAACACATTGAACTTTCATGACTGTGGAAAAATAGAATGCTATAGATTGGAATCTCAAATACCTATGGCTACATTTACTCATTATCATTCACCCATTTGGCTGACCTAGCAGCTTTGTGTATATCAGGCAAATCATTTTTAATTTATTAAAATTAACAATTATTTTACACCAATCAAAATAGCCAATATTGCCAGCAGACAACACAGAAAACCTATACAAGGAGTTTCTACTTGTTTAAGCCTGACGACCTGATGTTCCTACAAATGTGTATAGTAAATGTGTGTGTGTAGTTTTATGACATTCTTTTATTGGGTCACCATAAAAACTTAATTATTTAATTTTTAAAATGGCAAATTCTATTCAGGGCAACCTGAGTCCATGTACCTGAACCATGATCATTCATGTTTGGTTCTGGGGTGAGTATATCCCATTTCCTTTGAGCAATACTTGCATTATGCCTAATAGTTTTACAGCACATGCATGATTTCTTCATATGTATAGTATCCATGCTCAATGTCCACTCATTTTACGCCCATGGTAACTTAACTGACAAAGATTAATTATTCTTACTCTCAGAACCACATTTGCTTCACATCATATATATCCCGTAGGCACCAGGGATTTAAACATACAGCCCAGAGATGCAGCCCATTGTATTAAGTCAGAGAGAGAAACCCATCAATGGTAATAATAGAATTAAGCCTTCTAGGTCTCAGGTGGCATAAGTAGTTTGCAAAATGAAGCAAATTATTTAGTGGATGGTTGTTGCTGGCTGGTCATTTCAGCAGCCAGATGGATGGTGATGCATCCCACCTCTTTCAGGTGGGCTTTCGTGCTCCAAACATCTGTCCGCTGACAGCAAAAATATGTTCCATTCAGTCTGAGATGTGTCAGGTATTCACAGTTCTAAACAGAGGGAAGAATTCCATAAAACAAGATAATCCTTTTGGCCTTGCATTAAGAGATGTAGGGACTTAAAAATAGATTATTCAAGGAAGAGAAATAAGAAATATATTTAACACAAATAGATAAGTTTATGCAAATCAGAACTTAAATGGATGAGTCTATGGAGTTGTCAGTCATCGTGGTAACTGGACACTAATGGGTGCTTCTCATTGTGCTTCCTTACCCTATCACTCACCCAACAGAAACTCGAACAACATGTCATTATCGTCAGGCACTGCAAGTATTACCCTCTCTCTTAGAAAGTTCTGCTTGTCTTCTGTAATAAATTTCCCATTTAAAAATCACCAGTAGCAGAGAGTTTTGGAAGACATAGGAAAATCTGTCCAGTAACTTTCATTAATCAAAAAATAAGAACATTATTTACTCATTCCCCCGAGTGACATGTTTGTGCCCTATCCCAGAGTTTAATACCTTGCCTTCTTTCCCCTACCCATCACCTCCCTACTATAAGGAGAACAATTTCCTCAGAGCCATCAAACACATCACACCATGGCATCAGCCTGTACAAGGATGTTTTCTAAAAGGCAATGTCTGAATATGACAAATGACATCAGCCCTGTGTTTGGCAGGGTCACAGCCAGAGCCGAATCTGATATTTACAATATGCTTTATAAAACCACAAACATCTTCCTAAGTCCTATGGGATGTCATGTCAGAGGGAACATATGCAATTAATCTCCCAGTCTGACATTTATCACCTCTTCCTCAGGCAGGCCTCACCCAGAGATGGTTAAGTAGCCATTGCTTAGACTGAAAGCTATCAAAAAGAGTCACATGCTGGGTTGGTATAGTTTGGCATTAATGTAACACTTGAATCAGCAGTGTCGTAGAGTAGTGAGCCTTGAAAGGGGGCTCACGTGTAACCACTTGTGTCACAAAATCTTTCCTCACCAGAATAAAACATTCACTGCCTGGATGAAATGCTGTTCTCTGGGAACTGGCTGCCATCAGTTTTAAGCCTTATATAAATTTGCCTTAATTTAGCTCGAAAATGACCATTTATTTCAAGACTTGAATACACTGAAATTGCAGAAGCAGAAGTTTCAATCCTGGAAACCATGGGTTTTAATCCCTACAATTACCCAAATCAAGGCAGTGCTAACAAAATGATCTGAATGGCTAACTAAAGTTTATAGGAAAAATGTTCAAAGCTAGATGTCTATAATCAGCCTATATTGATATACTGTGTTCATATTCCAATTCCAAGTCTTCCCCTTCCCCTAAAGGCCATGGCTTTGACCACACCGTGAGATGCCTAAACAAAGGATCTGGGTCCAAGATCGCTGAGTTGAGATCTCCCTTATACATCCAACATCTTGATGACCCTGAGAATGACCAAACATGATTCACTGAGGCAAGCTCTCCTTTCAAATTATACAATTGCTTTAGCACCACCTGCTGTCTCTAACCCACAACAAGATAGACATTTACCTCTGACACCTCCTAAAGGACACATAGATGCATTAGTTGGTTTTAATGTCTAAACTGTTCTAAAATCTAGGCTAGTTTGTGAGTTAGTTAGCATGTCTTTATTAGGAATATTATGGAACATACTGAATACCAAGGTTCAATCATTTCTGCCTGTTAGCATTTCCTTATAAGTAAGAGGATGATTCTAGCAGATTTCAGAATTTCAAGACTTTATTCTTTAGGCTAGTCTCTATGCTACCTCAGTCTACCAACTAAGAAAAGGTTGTGGTTCACAGATTTCTTGACTTCTATCATCCTCATCCCCCTTGCTTTTGAGGTTCTACATATATTTTTTATCTTGAAAATTTTGATACAACCACCTTTTCTCACACAATGATTTCAGTGTCTTACTCACATATACATTTAGGCATGATCAAAAGCATAAGAATTAGGGTATCTGGTTAAGGTCCATAACTGCTAAAATTTACATCTAAGATTTAAATCTATTTAAATTTAGTTTTGTGTTACTATAACGGCACTTTTCTACTTCTAGTTTTACTATGCTTCAATCATTGCCTCCCCCAAATAGCAAGGTCAAGATACTTCAAACCGTGACCCAATCTCTATGTCTAGTCGTGATAAATTCTTACATTATAAGACTGAGGTTAAATGAATTCTCTCTGACAACTCTCTTCATAAACATGACAGAAGTCATTGTTCTACTCTAAAGCAGTACTTCTCAAATGAATTCTAAAAAGTTTCCACAAACACTGTGGAATGGCTGCAGTGCATCAGAAACCTCTCATAACCAGAATTAATCCATCGCCTCATAATGGCAAATGAGTAATGATGGAAAATCCTTGACGTAAACGTTAAAACCACTTGTAATTTTTTTCTGATTTTGATGCTGTTCTATCACATAATACTTTGAATCTTCCTAGAGGTTACAAATTTGATCTTATACGATATATACTGCGTTCGTTCCCTCAAATGTGTTTAACATTAACTAGATAGAAAGCATTCAAAAGTTTGATAATGAATATTAATGACTGGTCTGCTGACACTTGTCACGAAGAGTAAGCTCTGAAAGAAACATAGTTAAAGATTTTTTGTGAATAGAATATCACAAGCTTTTAAGGTAGAACATGCATTCAATAAGCACTGATCTCAGTCTTGGAAAGGTGGGAGAGGATGACCAGAGAAGTAAGAGAAATGATTAACGTCACAGATCAGGACTGCTTTCTTGGTCTTTAGACCCAATCCTAAGTAACAGCCAAAACTACTTAAGCACCGGACCAAAAATAGAAAACTTCACTTCAAAATGGATACTTCATCTTTTCGAGGGGATGAAAACCTCCACATGCTATATGATGAGTACGTGAGACTTTTTTTTCTTTTCAAAATCATAAACATGCTATGCATCGGTGCTTCCTCTAATCATACTGACAGCGGCGATCAATGCCTTTTACAGAGATTTGTGGAAACCACAAAGAGTCAAGCATTGCTACTATGGAGATAAATGTCCTTGAAGGCTCTCAGCCTTAGCTCACCACTAAATGCCTCCTTGGAGGATGCTTTATTTTATCCCAAGTTATTACTGCAATGGGGCAGTGGTTCAGTACTGACTCAAGAGTGTCCAAGGTGGCGCATAAGGATCTCGCTTTATGACTCCTGTGAAAGGTAGCCGTGCCTCACATTAACTTTCTTGTTCTCTTGTCCTAGTCAGGATCCTTCAGTCAATTAAGTCATGGTATCACTTTAGTTCTTGGGAAACAACAATAAGCCACAATGATTTGAAATTTAATCCAGATCGTTCCCTCTACATTGAGGAGGGGACTGACTTTCTTTGGCTCTAACCTCTATTCTCTAATCTTCCTGATGAGTTTATAGCCACTGACAAGTCACTTTGTGATGGGATGAAATGTTTGCAGGGCTGCTAGACATTTTAGCAGGAGGGGTCCAACATAGTATGTTTCACTTAGAAATGTATTGTTGGTTGTTTAATCCTTCCTAGGTTTTGCTCCCCTGGAAGAATGTCATGCTATTCTGATTAAGGTAATTTATGATCTGTATTTATAAATAGAGTCACAAGTAATATAACAAGAAATTTCTGCAGTTTAGGTAGTTATCCAGGTCTCTAGTTCTTTCTATAGTTAGTAATGTTGGGGGCTTTTTAAGGTGCTTGAAGAGACAACTTTGCGCGAGAATGCCCCTCTCTAGACAGAGCAATAAAGAAACTCAGATGTCCTCCTGAAGGGAGAATTTTGCTTCTTCCAAAACTTGTTAATGATCCTGGTATCAGAGAACTTAGCAACATGTTAAATTTGCATGCACACCTTATATCCATAATACCTTATACACTTCCTTCTCTACACAAAGTAAAATTCTCATGTACATAATAAGAGCTACACCCAGGAGCCTAAATGCACTGGTCCCTCAGCCTTTAATAGTGATCGCACTGCACTCCTTCAAGCACAACAATTAAATCCCAAAGGGAAAATTATCCTCTGTGGCTAATGCACACAGTGGTTTCTTAATCGTATGTGTGGATTCATAATGATGCTACTATTATTAAGAGCGACACTAATGAATAAATTTGCTACTAAAAATAAGAGGTGGCTGAGATTTTATAACCCTATTAGATATACTCATTTTTATGTTGCATATTTTTCTTTAAGAGATGACCTGAGTCACATATGCATTTTTACAGCTTCATAGAGAAGTAAAAAAAAATGGAGCTATAACTTTTTCATTTTTTACCACGTGTGATAGGTCAGAGAATAATCATATGCATCAAAAATTTCCTCTTTATCTTTGTTCTTATATTTGATCCGGAAAGAAGAGATTATTATTGTTTACTGAATTTTATTCAAAGAGGCTACTTTCATCCCGTGAGCACTGAAGTGGAAAAGAAAAGTATTACTCCCCCAAAATATCCATTCAAACAAAACTACCCCTTTAATGCTATAGCACTTTCCGGAGTGGCTTTTGCCATTTCCTAATGTAAACAGGAGTGCATAAAAGTAAAGCAAGCGATGCTTCTAGACTCACAGTCTGGGTGTAAGCAAACAAATACTGGGAATTAAAGAAGCAAACGGGGATTCCTTTGAGAACCCCTCCTACAAATGCAGTAATAACTGACTCGACTTCTATGCTCCAAATAAAAGTAACAGAGAGAATGAAACAGTGACATGAAGGAAACAATGTAACAGAACAAGAGGGTTCATTGAACAGAAGAACGTCTAAAAGGACACAGAAATCAACATTCAGTAGTTTTTAAGTGGCAGGTATGTATATTGCAAATGCCTTGAAAAGGCATTCCTTGTCTTTATTTTTATTTGGTTTTGGCTTTTTAAATTTGCTTTTCTTTTGTGTGGCTTTTCTACCTGCATGCATTGTAGATGAGTAGATTTGTAGATGCAGTCTAGGTGTCAGATCTAGTCATGGACCTGCACTTGGGTTATAACCTGATGTTCAGTTGGAAAATGCCCAATTCCCAAGGATGCTAAAGGGGGAAATAATGTTGTAATTCTCTCTCTCTCTCTCTCTCTCTCTCTCTCTCTCTCTCTCTCTCTCTCTCTCACACACACACACACACACACACACACACACACACACACACACAGTGCTCTGAACAGTTTCTTCTCAGTTGTTGTCAAACATCCTGCATCATATGGGTGAGCTATTCAAGGACAGACCCTTGAGAATTATTAACAGCCCCTGGCTTGCATGTCTAGAAGTGAATCTGTGCATCTCTAGTCACTTTATGGATGATGACTTGGTTTCAGGTCTCCAAACTACATTTTGTACATCACAAATGTACTTTATAACATTCGAGCTTCCATGACAAATCTTGCTCAAAGTTGCATCAAGATTGATTTAATCACATCCTCATGTTTAAAATATCCTACCACAATCAGGAATTTTAAATTATACATCTAATGAGTTTACCTTTTCTCTCTTGTTTCAAACCTCCACGCTATTTAAACTGTTTGAATTCATTGGTATGGGTAGCCACAAGAAATGCTGTATTTCTGTTGAAGAACATTTAATTCTACTGACAGATAAAAGGAAATGCCAAGTAAGCCTTATCCTTTATAGTGTCAAATCCTTTACATGTTGTAGAAATATTATGACCAGTGTGTAGAAAGAATAGGTTATAGATGTCACATCGTTTGGTTTTTAATTTTAATACTTTCACACAGCCTTCTTTCCAAGGCCACTTCATCCATGAAAAAAAAATGTTTATCTCATATAATACAATAAAATGCCTACTGTGTGCATGGGATCCTGCCAGTCCCTATAGAAGATCTAAAAGAAAAAAACAATGAAGAATCTATTGGATAAAAGCATACACCACACATATACATCCTTACAATAGAATAACAAAATAAAAGATAGCATTTCCTATGAGAGAACTCCAGACTAAGAAGCATGGTATAGTCTTTGTAGGGAGTTTGCCTTCTTCTTACTGTGACCTTTTGCGTTTATAGAGAAGTGATTATTGCCACCTTTATGAGACATTATAGTGACTGTACTCTGTCTATGCCAATCACTCTGATCATCAGAGTCGTCTCCCTTTTCTCTCCCGTAGACATATTCAGCTAGACATAACAAAATATCATAGGCATGTACCTTAAAACCAATTCATTTTTGCTTCCCAGAGTTGGAAAATCTAACCTGGTATGTCTAAGACCCAAGCACAGCAGACACCATGGCTGATGCCCATAATTAATATTACCTATTTGTGTTGTTATATAAGCAACAAAAGGCAGTCCCATGGGGTCTTCTTTCTGCTCTCACAGTGTAATCTGCTCTGTGGTCCCACCTCCTACTATCATTATATGGGTGATTGGGTTTCAATATATTTACATTCATAGGACACAATATAGTTTTCTACTAGAGTAATTCTAATACCTTTGAGGTTTTACTCACCAAAATGTAATGATCATATTTCAATAACAGCTCTTTCTCTAGGCAAAGGTGAATAAAAGTAAGTCAGACTACATGAGTCTTCCTAAAATCACCTATCATCTAATGAAACAGCGAGGGAGGCAGGAAGAAAGAGAGGCATTGGTGTCATTATGTCATAACTGATGAGACAAGTAGGATGAGCAGGTAGGATGAGGCGTTTCTGGATCCCTTACTATTTCAGACCAATCCAGAATTGAATGTAGAAGAGGCTAATGAAAAAAATCAGGAAAAATGGCAGAGGGAACAGCTTTGCAACAATAGAACACTTTGTTAAGGGTATCTAAACCATTTACAAACCACTTCCATATAATGTCCCCTTTGCATCAACAAGACTCTCCACATCATCTTGAGGAGCTTTGGTTTCACAGCAAGAAATGGAACCCACTCATTAATTTTAAGGAAAGAGGAAGGCAAGATGAGGTGTGGTTTGTGGAACATAGAGTAGTGTTTTCTTTTTCTTTTTTTATTGGATATTTTCATTATTTACATTTTAAAAGGTTATCCCCTTTCCTGGTTTTCCCTTGGCAAACCCCCTATCCCATCTCCTCTCCCCCTGCTTCTATGAGGGTGCTTCCCCACCCACCCACCCACTCACATCTCACTGCCCTGGTGTTTCCCTACACTGGGGAATCGAACCTTCATGGGACTGAGGGCCTCTCCTCCCATTGATGCCAGACAATGTCATCCTCTGCTACATATGTGGCTGGAGCCGTGGGTCACTTCATGTATCCTCTTTGGTTGGTGGTTTAGACCCTGAGAGCTTGGGGCCGGGGGCGGGGGTGGGGTCTGGTTGGTTGATATTGTTGTTCTTCCTATGGGATTATAAAGCCCTTCAGCTCCTTCAGTAGTGTTTTCTAAGATGTGAAAGACGTTTGACATTTGGGGTGTTTGCCTTCTCTGAGTGATGATCTTCTAAGAAGTAAACTAAAAGTGTCAATAATAAATGAGAATATCAATTCGTCAACTAAGTGCTGCAACATATATACAGCACCCCATAAAGGCTCTGTATCCACCCTTTGTCTTGATTTCGCTTCTACAGATCTATGTGTGGGATTTAATATGGCAGAACCTTCAATCAAGACAAGGATGAGACTCCAACTTAGGTCTAAGATGAGATTCTTATTTCAAAGAAAGACTGGTCTCACTTATTTTTCACAATTGCACATCTGCTTTTTACCAGAACTAAGGTTAAAATAAGCAAAAAATGGTGAGTCTTGATGTGGCCCAGTTCTCAAACATAATGACCCTTCTTTATTTTCCTACTGAACTCTTGAAATTGATCCGGTCCTGACTTGTCACATAGGCTTAGAGCTTGTTCCAAGGACAGCACTCTATGTTCTCTCTGGGTGTCTCTATTGCTATCTGATCACCTCCTAACCTCTCAATCCTTTGGAACATTTACCCTATGTTTTAGGTACTGCTCACCCATGTTTTACTGGGTCACTGTCCTTTCCTTTCATGGTTTCCTGCCAGTCTCCATGGGCTGTCTTTCATTCTTCCCATATTAAATTCAATAAAAGTAGTTTTATTGTTTGCAACTTTGGACTAAAATCACGATAAAGATATTTTTGAGTGTGGACCTTAACTGTAGTACGGGAAGGGAATCGTAGTTGTTTGAACTTTAATGCCTCTCCCTCCCTCTCTCTTTTTTATTTTTATTTTTTTCTTTATTTTTGGAAGAAAATTTTAAAATGGATACCTGGAATGTTCTATAATATCTTTAAAAGAAGCAATTTAATCAAAAATCAGAGCACTTCTAGTTAATTTAATTCCCTCCAGACTCACATTCCTTCCAAATTGCATACTTCAAAACTACAGAAGCAAAGAATGTTAGATGCCCTCTGAGAACGCCTGAAGAGAAGGGGAAAAAGGTCCATGAAAGAAAATGAAAGGAAAAGCTAATTTATGGAGAGAAAAGAGAAAATAGTGAGGAAGTTTCAATTAATCTGTGATTGATTTAGCACTTAAGACCAATTGTGAAGAAGAAAAGCAATATTAGCATTTAATTAATTATTTAGGAGCCATTGAAGGGAATATATTGTGTAGTGTACCAAACCTATAGCCTGCATGAAGAATGGATTGAAGCTCCCCTAGGAGGTTGCTGGCTTACAAAAAATAAAGTATGAAGTACCAAAGGAACACTCTAATTCCAAGTTTAAAGATGAAAGAATAAAAAATGCATAATGGAGGAGGCTGGGGAGATAGAACAGTTGGCAAAGTGCTTACTGTACAAGCATGAGGCCCTGAATTCAGTTTCCCAGTTCTCATGTACAAAGGCTGGCATGGGGCTAGGTCCTTCAATCCCAGTACTGGAGAGACAGATACAAGAGGATCTCTGGATTTCACTGGTCAGATAACCTAGTCAAAAGAGTGAGTTCAAGGCTCAGCCTTTACAGGTGCCCTGTCTCAAGCAATGAGATGGAGAATGTCTGAGGAATTGAGGAAGGTATCTGTTGGTGTCTGTTGTCTACAAACCAACACATGCAAATGAACACATAAACTCACGTGAATGCACACATGTAACAGCTCCCTCACATGCATAACCTTTCAAACAAGAACAAATACATATGCATATGTAAAGTTAAAAAATAGGATATGAGGGATACATATATAGTATTAACTGCAGACGGTTTTATGTACCTGGATCACCTAAAGTCAGGGAGAAGGGATGTTGAGAATCTAAAAATCTGAAGTGATGAATTGCTTACCTCTAAGGCATCAGAGTCTTCAGACATCATGATTTTATTTTTTCTCTTCTTTCTTTCTTTCTTTCTTTCTTTCTTTCTTTCTTTCTTTCTTTCTTTCTTTCTTTCTTCTTTATTTATTAATCATTTATTTGTTTACATTTCAAATGTTATCTCCATTCCTGGTATCCCCTCCATGACGCTCCCACACCACTTTGCCTCTAAGTGACACACACCCACTCCCTCCTCACCCCTCTAGCATTCCCCTTCTCTGGGGCATGAAGCCTCTACAGTACCAAGCACCTCCCCTCCCACTGATGCAAGATGAAGCAGTCCTCTGCTACATATGTAGCATGAGCCACAGCCGAACACTGGACTCCAACGGAAGAGTCTGAGGAAGAGCTGAAGGAGACTGCGCCCCATAGGAAGAACAGCAGTACCAGCTACCGAGCTTCAAGGCACTAAACCACCAATATCATGGTTTACAAACTCTATCCCAGGGTTATTTCCGCGGAAGCCATAGTAATTAGGAAATTGTTGTTGAGAATATATTCTGTAACATTTTCTGATAAAAAAAAGTGTGAGAGAGCAATGACACAGTGAGTGTTGTGATACCTAGAATACCTCATAAATAAGCGGGCTATTATATTCACAATTTGAGTTATTTTCAACTTTGCTGTTAATTAAGAAATCTTGTTCTAGGCATGTAAATGTGCTAAAGGGGTGTGTGTGTGTGTGTGTGTGTGTGTGTGTGTGTGTGCCTGTCTCTGTCTCTGTCTCTGTCTCTCTGTCCCTCTGTCTCTGTCTCTGTCTCTCTGTCTCTCTCTCTCTCTCTCTCTCTCTCTCTGTGTGTCTATGTGTGTATGTCTTTCTGTCCCTCTATCTGTCTACACATTTATCCATTTATGTGTTCATATGTATGCTTATCTATCTATCACAAGACTGGACAAGGCAGGAAGCATATATATATATATATATATATATATATATATATATAAATATATATATAGTCAGTATTGAGCTAGCTGTATTATTCCTGGAACATGAAATACCTCCTGTGTCCTCTGCGTTTTATTTCTGAGAAAATCTAGTCTACAGCTTTAATCTAGTCCACAGTTATATCTCTGCATTTTGAAATCATCACTACGGCTATGAAATAGGTTAGAGCACCTTTTCTCTCATGTTGTTCTCAGTTCACTGACTGTCTAGCCACCCAGCTTTCCAATGGCATCAGCACCCTCTAGTCAGACATGACACAAGCCCTCTTCTAACACATTAGATGCACTTAGGGTCGTGGTACTGAGCAATAATTGTTGGCTGTAAATGGGAATTACTCTCTTCATCCATCAGAAGAGGGCACAAAAGTTGAAATACATAACTTGCCAAGGATCCCAGAACCCAGAAGTCCAAGATTCAGAACTGAAATATAGATGACTACTTATATAACCCAAATTCCAAGACTGTTCTAATAAATTTTCTGCCTTGTTATAGGGAATAAAGAAATGACACTATCAGAATTGCTGAATTTTAGAATAAATCTATCTTACTCCTGTTTTGGAATTAAATTCCATCTAAATGCAGAGTCTTGTGTTTCCCAAATGTGATGGTCACTGTTTTTCTTTCCTTTTTTCTTTTTTCTTTTCTTTCTTACCTGTCAAAAATACTATAAAGTATCTGCAGTCAAATAGGGTATAAAAGAAGAAACCATGGCATTAGATACCAGTGCAATCAATTAATGCATAAATATTAGAGAACTGAGAAAGATAAAGGAAGATGAAATTGTTTCTTCTTTCATGTGACTAACATGTACTAGGATTTAAAGACTAAGAACACAGAGGTGGAAGTTCTAATATACTCTAAACCCAAAAGCCTCCACTTCTCAAGATAAAGGTTAAAAACATTTAAAAGGGCATTTTGCTGAAGGCTGGTAGAAAGAATGATTCTAACACCAGCTGCCAGTCCGTTCAGGCTGACCTCTTCTGCCTCCTGGGGGACACATTAGCATGTCCAGAGAGTACATTAATGTGGATATTCCATCCCTATAGGGCTTCTGAAAATTTCCAAGCTGTAGAAGGCTTATCAAAAGGTACACATTGCTACCCATGCTGCTTTTCGTTAAAATGTAATCAGTGAAAAACCACAGAGACACAATTCCTCAATGTGACAATAAATAAATAAAAAAGTATAGAAGACCATCCCGAAATACTCCTCTCATTCGTAGTGGAATTCTTATTGTGCTCATTACTTAGGATTTCCCCCCTTTCCATCCATGTCTGTTTAATGCCACAGTTTGACCATTCATTTTCTTTCCATGCCCTATACGACTTGCATATACTCTGCTACAATCAAAAAGTCTTGAGCTTTGAAGTGTGGTGCAAATGCAGATCTGACACTTATAAGTACTTAATATTTAACCACTCGGGTTTCAGTTCTTACTATAAAATGAGGAGAATAACAAAATCCCTTAGGGCTATTTGCAAGTGATAAATGTAATTGTATTAGTTAGGGCTACTTTTTCTGCAATGAAACTACCAAAGAGCAAATTGGGGAGGGAAGGGCTTATGATGCCTGTAGTTCCATATCCCTCTGCATCAGCAAAGGATGTCAAGACAGGAACTCAAACAGGGCAGGAACTTGAAGGTAGGAGCCAATTCAGAGGCCATGGAGTAGTGCTTCTTACTGGCCTGCTTCCTTATTGAACCCAGGACCACTAGCCCAGGGACTGCACCCCCCACAATAAGCTGCGCCCTTCCCAAAATTTAATCAATAATTGATAAAATGGATTACAGCTGGATCTCATGGAAGCATTTCCTCAATTGAGGCTCCTCTTCTCTGTGTCAAGTTGACACAAAATCAACGAGCACAGTAATAATACAGGAAATATGTTCAGTCTATCACTTTCCAGTCTTAAGCTCTCACTAAATGATGCCTGGTAAACATGGTGTGTATAAATCACATCTTTAAGGAGAAATCCACTTAGCTCTTTCCTTGCATTATTGCAATAGCTAGCTAGCTCATCTTCCTCACGAGGACCTAAGTGAGTACAGTTTACTTCATATTCTTCTATGGGACATTAGTAGCAACTGATCTTTAGCCTATGCATTTATTCTATAAGTTGTTATATAAAAACATTCTTAAATTCTCCCTACTCAAGACCCTTGAATGGTGTGGGAGCATCTTAAAACCTGCTATGAGCTTGCAAACTAAGTATGAATTTCTCTGTCCCTTCAATACTCCTGGCCCTACCAAACCCTTCCCATAAGCATTTATTGTAGAAAAGAAAAGCTATCCCATTGTGCAGGAAATAATTTCTTAATCTTTTATGAACTTTTTATTCTACCTCAAACCTTTGAGCGGTGGAAAGGGGTGGAAACCTTTTATAGGAGCATCTCCCTTCTTTTCTGAGACCATCCACTCTTATCTTTCAGGTTTCCAAATTATTACCACCCAGTGCTGCTGTGTTTTTGTTTGAAGATCTAAAGTGTTTGCTTTTGAGTTACAATGTACTGGTATGGTATGGATGAGCTATTTGTTTTATCTTAAGAATGGTTTCATTTTTAGAAGAGAAATAAAACAAAACATTTATGCTAATGTATCTATAACTTGAGTTTCACTAAAATGCATACTTTTATATGCTTCTGTTTTGAATGAGCAATGTGTCCTAAATCTTATCCATTAAAGGATTTGTAGGCTGTGGGACTATTGTGAGATGGCAAATCTTCTAAGGGATGTGACCCAATAGAAAGTAAGTCATTGACAGTGGCCATCCTCTTGAACAGGATATTGGAACCCTATCCCCAAACATTCTCTTCTCTGCTAGGAGGTAAAGAGCTTAGTCCATCATGAGAATCCCATTTGGAATAAATGGTGCTACTACAGGTCCAATGCAACAAGAATAAACAATGATGAACTAAAGCAGAGAGCAAAAAGAAAAACATTGTTTTATCATTAAACTATTAAACTGATTACCTGAGCCATTATGTTGCAATAACAAAATTTTGCTAATTCAGTTATTTTCTACAAAGTAAGGATATTGGTCTGGATTCCTGAGTAAACATTCATGCACTGTGCTCTTTCACATGGTTAGCAATACTGGAGAGTGAACATGCATGTGATGGTGTTTTCATTCACCTAGTCCCAATAGGCTTCCTGTTTTCACTCCCTACTGGTGAAAACCAAAATTGAAGGAGCTCTGATTAGTTGTCCTATTGTAAAAGTCAGCTCTGGAACAGACTACTTAAAGCATCCACACTTTTATGCTAGCTCATCCACATATGTGTAGAGTCCAAATCACAGTTATGTTCCCCTTTCTCCCTTTTCCACTCTTTCCTTTCTAAATTGTTGCTATGGAAACCAGACAGAGTTTTCATTCTCTGTCTTTGTCATGCTTTTGTTCTGAAGCAAGGGAGAGAGAGACATTGATCAGTGATGCAAAGACACAGCCTCTGGGAAGAGAAGAAGGCCACAAGGGAGTATGTACTCAGGACACTGGATTACAACCACTCTTGCTGCAAAGACAGGTCGATTCATCCATTCTTTAGGGGGATTTAATGAAGAACCAATGTGAGCCAGCATTTGTGCGGCACAGGGGCAGCATGGATCAGCGGTATCTGATACTGACCTGTCAAAATAGTTGAGGGTTACTCAGAAATGGCCACACATATCAAAGTTGTCTGTCCTGTGATTCTGGCAGGCAAGAAAATAATTTGCTCTTCACCCTTTTAGCAAGGGAGATTTACTGACAGTGAGCTGAGTTCACTGTTCATGGTATGAGGTCACTCTGGAGCTGCAGAAGTGTCTGCTGCCATTCCTGGGGCTCTTTCTATGACATAGACTGCAACATCATTGCACACATGGGTTAAAGGAAGCACACAGGCAGGGAAAATGATCAGCTCTCACTGTATTCTCGCCGCGGTCACACCATTGCTGAAGTTTCCTCTGGTATCGCTTTACATATGGACATGGACAATTTTATTTCATATAAGAGGCTGGTGTCTGAAGTTCCTCTGAAAAGTCACCCGCAGGCAGCTGACACATGCAACCAGCCGCCTCAGGTTCATAGCTCAGGTTCTTCTTTAGCCTATTTACTGGCGTCTCATTGCTTTTTAGACTAATCCAGTTTTCCAACATACCTGGGACTCAAAGAAGTTCAGAGGATGTGGAACCTATTGGCCAAATACACCTCTCTCTCTCTCTCTCTCTCTCTCTCTCTCTCTCTCTCTGTCTCTCTCTCTCTGTCTCTCTCTCTCTGTCTCTCTCTCTCTGTCTCAGACTCTATCTCTGTCTGTCTTTCTGTCTCTCTCTGTCTCTGTCTCTCTCTGTCTCTCTCTGTCTCTGTCTCTCTCTGTCTCTCTCTGTCTCTCTGTCTCTGTCTCTCTCTGTCTCTCTGTGTCTCTGTCTCTGTCTCTGTCTCTCTCTCTTTGTCTCAGTTTCTTTCTGTCTTTCTGTCTGTCTCCGTCTGTCTCTGTCTGTCTCTCTCTGTCTCTCTGTCTCTGTCTCTCTCTGTCTTTCTGTCTCTCTCTCTGTCTTTCTGTCTGTCTCTGTCTCTGTCTGTCTTTCTGCCTCTCTCTCTCTCTCTCTCTCTCTCTCTCTCTCTCTCTCTCTCTCTCAACTGTAGGGTTCAAGTCTTCCTAGCCTAGTACCTTCAGGCTCTCATGCATGACAACTGACATAGTCTTAACCTCCTCTCATGCCCCTCCCTTTCTCTATTTACATTGCCTTTTTTTCATTAATTTATAAGTTTAATTATTGTATGTATATACAGAACAAGTTGGCTTAAAAGTCAGTGATTCCCCATATAGAAGGGGAGGGGGAGGGGTTTGGAGGATGTTGGCCCAGAAACCTGGAAGGGGAACAACAATCGAAATGTAAATAAGAAACACTCAAGTCAACAAAGATAAAAAAATCAAAGTCATTACTTTATAATATAGAATAATGGTAAAAATAGTTTAATGAAATGTGAATAAATACTGTGATACCCTTCCATCCCAGGTTTGAGACCCTGAGAATTCATGACCATCGGTTGCACCCTGTCCTTGCCATAGTCTGCTTGTAAAATGCTATGTACCTAAACATCTCTGGACTTTGATACTCTCATTGAAAAGAAGAAAATTGGATTGTATCGTATCAACAGAGTGCTGTTGGGAGTCAGGAAGCCACCAGCAAACACTAGCTTGTATGGAACTCATATATAGACACAGCTTTCCCCTTGTTTTCTCTTCTCTTCTTCCTCATCAACTTTTCCATCTGCAACCATATTGTTTGGAATGCTCTGCTAAAATTGTATTTAAAACACAAGAGGTAGCTAACATTATCTTCATCTACAAGGGCAAATGTTATAGATATTATAAGCATTACAATTTACTCTAAGATTCAGTCTACTTTTCTACTCCTTCTGCCCTACTGAAGAAGTCATTTCATGACACGCCCTAGGTATTCTGGTTAATGAAATAGGTTCCCAGAATATTCATATCTGTTTCTAACCTCCTGGACAATCCAACGTTATAAGTTTATCAAGCCACTCTAGATAACTTGAGTAATCTCTGTCCTAATGGCTGTCAATCAATTTAAGATTGAGTAGTGTGGACCATCTTCTTCAAGGAATCCTCTTGCTTTCAGTAATGCACGGTCAGCCCTATAACAAGGATTCCCAAACATAGTTGCAATCAGACTTTTGTCTCAACATTTACTCTGTATGTTTCCTGAAAAAGATGATTATGGGCATGAGCCACTATGGTATGCCCATTTTTATATTGATTTTCAGGATCTTGTATACCATGATGTCATATTTTCCATGAGCCTCCTAAGTTACTTATAAAGGTAGTTTAAACAAAATAGTGTTTATGATTAAATAAATCTTTCAGTCCATGCCTAAATTGCTCCCAGATAACTCAATGAACCTTACTTCTAGCTCCCTCTACTCTAATGTGTCACTTCTTGTCAACTGCTCATTAATTTCATATTTTTTGGAGAAAATGATGCTTGTTTGCTCATTATTTTTACTCACCAACTGTCTAATTAGACATTTAATTTATCTTCAAAGTCAAGTTGATTATAATGATATCATGTTTCTTCCTATGATTTCTAAGGTACAACTGTGGTTCTGATTCTAATTATTAAGTGATATGTGTTCTTCTTCCTACCTTGAGTCTAATCCAAACTGCCTCATCTAGCACAGATATGACATCACAGGGACCTGGGAAGGGTGATAATGATGGATTGAAACACAGGACTCTGGGCTCTCTTTGAAAAGGAACAATTTTTATTTTTCCTACTGCCATTTTTTTAGTCAGCTACTGAGAAAACACTGCAAGGAGAGCCTGTGCAAGCAGTACCTTTGATCCCATTGTCTGAGTTATTCCTTACACATACCCCTGTCCTGATGCTTTGCTTTCTCCCAGAAGACATGCTACTATCAAGGTCTTACCTCTTGCCTGTTGTTTTCTAGAATCATGAGGCCCCAGCTGGGCCATGGGTTGTGCTTGAGGAAGGCACTGCAGATCATCTGAAATCCACCACCATTCATGTTACTTGTTCAAAATTTGCTATTAAGGGGTCCTTGGACTCTAGAGCTTAGTGTCCCTGTCATTTCAGAGCATTACTTTTCCATCAGTGTTCTTGAATCCATTTTGCTCATATATTTACTCACTAATCAAAATACATTTAAGTATTTTTAGTATATTATTTTACAGATCAAAATACATTCCAAAAATTTTAATCATTCCTATGCCCCTGTCTGAAATGCTCTATTCTCTTACCTTACATATTAAACTATGTCTTTTGTTTAAGTGTTGTTAAACACCTTCTTGGTCTGTTCAATATTCTTTGACTTCATTCTCTTAGGTTTCTTTTGGCCTTTGATGCGTGTAGTGTCCCCTGTGAACCCACCATTTTATCACACATAGACTTACTCATTGAGTAATATAGAACTTCTAAGACATATGGAGTACTGGTGTATGTAAAGGTTTCTCATGACTTTAAGTGGATTCATTAGTGTAATTATATAATTAAAGTATTTCCAATATAGAGCTAGTCTGTCAACTTAAATGGAATTATATGGGACTCATACAATAGATCACAGGGTATACATAATAACTGTCTTTCAGGGTATGCAACTTGGTGTATGGATATGGAACTGTAAAAACAGGAGGAATGCTGAATGGCATGGACACCCTGAGAAGAAGAAGGACAAAGAGCCCCAATATAGGCCAAATGTGGTTCATGGAAGGAAACGGTACATGAAAAGAGAAGGGAAAGCCAGTAACTCCTCTCTCTGCCTCTGTCCCTGTCTCTCTCTCTGTGTCTTTGTGTGTCTGACCTCTCCATGCATCTCTCTCTCTCTCTCTCTCTCTCTCTCTCTCTCTCTCTCTCTCTCTCTCTCTCTCTGTGTGTGTGTGTGTGTGTGTGTGTGTGTGTGTATGTGTGTGACTCCATGTGTACATATATGTAACTATGCCTAGCTGCATGCAAAAGTGTAGAGGCCAGAGGACGATGTCAGATGTCCTGCTTTGCCACTCTCTATTTTGACCTTTAGCACAGGTCTCTCCCTTAACCGACAATCCTCAGTAATTTTCTCCTCTCTGCTCCCTCTGACGCTGAGCTTACAGGAATATGAAGCTTCATCCAGATTTTTATCTAAGTGCTGACATTAGAGGTCAGGTCTACAAGCTTATGCATGGAGCTTCCAGTCCCAAGATGGGAAAGTCTCATGACTAAAGTTGAATGTAATTGGAAGCCTGATAATAATTAGCAATGTAGTCATTCAATTCAAGGAGAGAGAAGCAATGTGAGGTTGGGAGAATCTTGGAGGTAAAATAAACAGAATACACAAAATTCTGGTAATTCAAAACAGGGCATTGAGCATTCAAAGTACTGAAGCGTACTTAAGGTAACCAGAGTTTGTGGAAGCAAGAGATACTATCTGGGCCTTTACTAAATACAGATACTATAGGGACTTGTAGATTATAATGAGTATTTAGAAATACAGCTTGATATTTTTATGTTTAAAAATAAATTGATTAATTTCCTGAAATCCAATAATCTGGGAAGAGCATAAACACTTTTTGATTTGCATGTTCTGTGGCCAAGGAAAGAAATGGATGGATTTAGGAGGTGTTTGTGAATTAAAATTAACAGGAGCTTATAGTTGACTAGAGTCCTAAGGGTAGAAACTGTGCTTAAGTGTCTGTATACCCCTTACACTGCCTGCCATGATATTTTAGTGCAGAAAAGACTCGATAAATATTTGTTGAATGAATGAATAAATGAAGCCTCTAAAACTTCTCTCCCTAGAAGAAATATGAATTACATTCATGTTTCATTTATAAGGAATGTAATGAATGCTGAAAGCAGAAGCAAGAGCCTTTCAGCATCGGTCTTGTTGAAGGAGCTAGTAAGTAAAAATTTCAAATACTGCTGTGTACAGCCCCAGTGTGCAGCCCCCAGGGACCATGCTGGTTTCAGGCCAAGGATTCAGGGCTTCTATCACAGACAGCTGGAGAATTACAGCAAACTGAGGAGGTGAAAGGGCAGCAGCAAATCTAATTTCAGAGTTTTGCAAACATAATACAGATTCCTGGAAATAAACCTTGCTTCAGAAATATTATAGTTACTCATACTAGGAGAGGGACTATGTCACATAGAAATTTGCATGCTTCCGCAAATTGTTGAGGTGAGCTTGGTAGAGGGTAATAGGTGGGTACGGAAGTCAAGCATGATATCCTGAAACCTCATTTCTGTCCTGGTTTTCTTCCCATGCCATAAAGAGATCATTTGCAAAGCATGTTGTTTTATTCTACACAATCACTCCCTTCTTCTACTTCGTTTAATTTCTTCCCTGTCACTTCCCTCTCCCCCCAATTCTTCCATTCTTTTCTTGTTTCTTCCTCAACCTCTCCTTTTTTTCCCCTCAGCTATGTTTTCTCCTTGCCTAGATTAAATCCTGTCTAGAATGATCTGCATCATGGTTTCATGATGCAATATTATTCTGAATTACCAGGACCTGAAGAACATTGACCACCATACTAACTGGTCACTGATTTTATACAGACACACACACACACACACACACACACACACACACACACACATATGCATATGCATATAGACATCAACACAATATTTGTGAAGGAACATGAATAGAAAGCCACTTTATTATCATGTAAACACAGAAGCTTGAGAATGATTTCTCAGTATAATTTTAGGAAGCATCAGTGAATTTACATAATAGACACTCATATATCGATGTGGACAGTGAATTTACATAATAGAAATTCATATGTTGATATTTTAGCTGATTAATTTCGCACAAGACTTTCCCTTTCCATTGTGAACTGTCTCAATATCTGCAACTTCTCAGAAATAACCATGTGTCCCAATTGGATACCATTCAGTGTGACTGTTTCACATGAAGGGTCACTTTGAGTGACATTACTGAGCTTGATAGGACTTTACAAGGATACAAGGTTTTCACATTGATTGGTTGGAAGAACTGTTGAAAGAGTTAAACAGCCTATAGGTCCTTTGAGTGTTTTTAGCTCAAGGGAGATATGTAAAAGACAGAAAACCATTTTCTAAAAATTATAAATGTGACCTAATATTCCATTTTAATAATTTCCCATCATCTTAAGAATGTAATGTGCAGAGTTACAATTGTGCTCATTTTCAGGTTCTCTCTCTCTCTCTCTCTCTCTCTCTCTCTCTCTCTCTCTCTCTGTGTGTGTGTGTGTTTGTGTGTGCGTGTGTGTGTGTGCGCGCACATGTGTGTATGACCACGTACTTGTCTACTTGTTTTTCTGTAGTTGCAGGTATGTTTTGTCTGTAAATTCTTTGACCCGATCCATGCTGATTTCATTTTTATTGTTTGATTAAAATCTTTTAGCTCGACTTTGTTCTCATGTACGTGTGAGCACACATTCTTTGGAGAATTATGCACTCAACACTTGTTTTGCTAAAAGAGTTTCTTAATACCACAAAATAAAGATCTGAAACATTTGTCATCAAATGATCTATAAAGTCTCCTTCAGCTTTGTTTTTTTATGATTATATTTCCAATTCACTCCCAGCTAGTCTGTGACAGTCTCAGTCATGCCTTATGTATTTTTATAGTTGAGATTCTTAAGTTGAAATTCTTGCAGGGAGGATGAACGGAAGAAAGTTCCACTCTGCCATCTTATTGACATTTGTCTTCTTTGCCGTGCTTTAAAATGTCTTTGGAACTCCCTGGTCTCATCCTACCCCATGCCACTGGGACTATTCTATGGGAAAAAAATCTTCACCATTATAAGCTGGAAGGCAATTCTGAGGAACAGTTTAATGCCACACCCTTCTTCTGTGCATAAAGTCATAAGCGTCCATCTTTGACAAAACACAAAGAGAACAAACAGCCTCCAAATGTTACTGCATTACACATGTTGTTGAATTACATTGTAGTGGCTGATGAGTGTTCTCAGTAAATTCAATTCCATTTGTTTATGGAAACAAAGACACTTTCTGTCCTAGGTTATACTACCTCTCTTTCCCCCTCAATGCCTAGACAAGGTCCTTAAAGACATACATATTCACCAACTCATCTCATCTTTCTTTCCTATTCTTTTAACATTTAGGCCCCTGGTTTCCACCATATTCTTCCATATAATCCACACCAGAGAGACCCTCAGTTCCACGTTAACTGCCAAATCCCCCCGCTATGTCTCTCTGCTAGACTATGTTGACTGACTTCCAGTATTTTGTATCTTTCCCCTCTGAACTCCTTTTACCAGTTTACAAAATGAATGGAGTATTTTGTCCATTGTACTCATCTAATTTCTTCTTCAATCTTTTCTTTCTTATTAGATAACATCATTCATATGTGGTTTTAGCTACCCCTTCTTGAAAAAAGATTCCAAAGCCAGAGCCATAAGCCAGAGCAATTCTTTAATTTAAATGTTACCACATATCATTTGTTGTAAACACAACTGTCACCTCTAGCTTATCAGAACCAAAACTTGGCTTCTGTGTCGCCCACAGTCACCCCAGACTTCTCTCACTCTCCTGAGTTTATCATTGTCTTACTTCTCTAAAGTTTGTGACATTTGCCAGGGACCTCCTCATTGCTAATTTCCCTCTCCTTGGTTTGTTCAAATCACCATGATCCAAAGAAAAATTTCACAATTGCCAGGGCAATCTTGTCCATTCAATAAATAAGACCAAATTTTTGATACCAAGTACCCACATTGTAAAGTCTAATTTTCTTTGAAGGAATATACAATTTTTGTGACCTTCTCTACATACAACTATTTACCTGTGTCAAATGAACTGTTTTTTATTAATTATTTTATTTATTTGCATTCCAAATGTAGCCCTCTTCCTGGTTCTTGTCCCAGAGTTCTTCATCCCTTCCCTTTTGTTTCTGTAGAACCCCCTTTCTAATTGTTGCTCAGGTCTTTCAGTACAGGAAGTTTCAGCAGGGGTTCTGTATCTTGGTAATTTCAGAACATCTTTTATAGGGACTGAGTGTTACTCTCTAACGAAGCATGTCATCATCCCTAATTACGTTCCGATAAACAGAAAGACTCTCTCAATTGTCTGAGATTCAACTGTGGACAATATATGTTTCCACAGGAGCATTTCTTACTTATTAATCTCGGTTTTTATTAGCAGAGTACAAGCATATATTTGTTTTCTTAGTATAATAACATTCACCATGAATATAATCTCTTAAAATTTCAGTTGGGTAATATATTAATAACTATAAAGATAATACTGCAAATGTCTAAAATTTAATTATACCTTTACACCTAATGAATAGCAAATCCAAACTTTAACCTTCCCACTAGTTCATATCAAGCACTTTTTTGTTTTTTATTTTTATTTGATATTTTATGTATTTACATTCCTAATGTTATCCCCTTTCCCCCTATCCCATCTTCTCCCTCTC